>NC_088400.1:48083821-48760821 GCF_034236695.1 Oncorhynchus nerka | reverse complement strand
GTATTGGAACTGACCCTGTATATAGTATGCTTACTTACTTATTGTGTTCTTCTTATTTCTGTTTTTTCATAGTATTATATTGTCATTGGTTATTGCATTGTTGGATTTTGAGCTAGCAAGAAAGGCATTTCACTCTACTTGTGCATGTAACATTGAAACTTGAAACTTTCATATGCTGGTTTTCCAATCTAGTCTTTCACCTGGTTTGCTTAGCTGCACCGTACTCACTCCCTCACAAATCGGGTCAACGTGCTTCATTGTCTGCCCATGTATTGTGTACATAGTCATTATTCGTCCTTGGAGAGCTCCCTCAAGGCTGCAGAACTGCCACACAGACAGATGGCTAGTCCGGGCTTGTCTCCCAGTCTAAACCAGGGCCCATTCCACCCCATTAAATATGTGCTCTGGCCAGCACAGTGAATCAAGTCTCAGTTAGTTGCTTGGTTGGATGCGAGAGGAAGGAAGCCTATGTAAAGAAAAATGTGCAAAAAACTGCGGTTTTATTAATTTATTTTTTCCCCGCAGGATTATGTGACTTGGACGTAAACACCCAGGGAAAGTTCATTTGAAGTATATGGTCAGCCCTGGAATGACTCTTCACATAATATAATTGAATGATTTGCTCCTTTAGCCATTTTGCAGCATCATAACAGTTAGAGCACTCAGAGGTTAAGTCTTAAAAAGATACGACCAGTGAAGTTCCCCACAGGCCAGAAAACTTGCAATATGTCATTTTTCTTACCAAGCTTCTTTGTAGCGTTGCCTAGGCAAAGTAGACTCTACAATATATGGACAAATGTGAAATCCAATCTACCTCAGGGCTCCTATTCATTTTAGCAGACTCAACATGGTGTATAAAGACTCAGGGGTTTTCCTAAGGAAGGCATGAAGTACTCAGACATGACATGCTCATGACAAGTCTTGACCATATTATAATGCATTGCCCGCATGGCCTCTTAGCTAAATTGTCACCATGTCTCAATAAAACGTTGTCATCCAATAGTCTGACTTCAAAGTGAGTGACATTCTGAACATACAGAAAACTTGGTGAACCTACGGTACTATACCTTGGCAAAGGATTTAGGCTAATGAATGAAATAAGATTCATTGAATAGACCAAGAGAAAGCGCATTGAGTGTTATCCGTTAGAGCCTGTTGTCTGTTAACTTACCGTATTGTCTCTACAGCACCATAATGGTGGCTAGTTTCCTCACAGCAAGGATATAAATAAAAATGGAGTCACTCCCGTAGGAGCTAATGAATCATATCTTTGGCTGTCTCTGCAGGTAGCATTAGTCTGTTCCTTTCCATTGTGTGTTAAAAGCCTCTCTCCGACTTCCCTGTAATTCTTACATTTTACATTTACATTTTAGTCATTTAGCAGACGCTTTTATCCACAGTTAGTGCGTTCATCTTAAGATAGCTCTTTGAAGAGGTCGGGTTTAAGATACTTGTTGAAAAGGTTGGGTTTTAGATGTTTTCGGGAAGATGGGCAGGGTCTCTGCTGTCCTAGCTTCAGAGGGATTTTAGGTGCCAAGATAACAAACCCTAATTGCCTCCGCATCAGAGCCGGAATAAGATTGTTATCCGTGAAGCATTGCACACTCGGATTCTCAGAGAGATGTACAAAAAAAAACATTCCAGTCTGGCAGAAAGTTTGAGGAACCGTCAGTGAACCCGCTGTTCTCATTGTTGAACCCAAGGTTTTTCTGTTCCATTAGCATTCTCGTGGTGACACATGTAACAAGACGAATGCCTTGCGCTGGGGGGCACCAGGGTCAGCGTATTGTGGAATTAGAATTTCCTGCTCGCCTTCATTAGCTGGCCTTTACCCTGTCTGGCGCTGCCCCTTTTCCCATATTCCCCCTGTTCTATGCGGAGTGGGTACACTGGGTAATGAGCTCGGGCATCGTTCCTCCTTCATGTTCCTCCCCCAAGGTGTCCGCCTGTTCCCCTTCTCTGACCCAACCCCCTGCCCCGATACCAGGGCCATGCTGTTCCTCTGGCGTAGCTGGGCTGCATCTAAAAAGTTGAACGTGGTCTCCTCTTCCTTGTCTCCTCTCTTTCAACTGCAGTGTTATGAATGCAAAAGAAGGGTACATGTAAAAAAATTAGATGCTTACTGGGAAGTTGCTATCACCAGTCCAGTCCTTTCTCATCAGAGTAGATGATGTGGAGGAAAGGAGTCAAAGAAGGAAGGTCCCTTCGAGCTATTGTACCGCACACCTTCTTACTCTATTGCTTTGCCTGAGATTTTCCAATTTTTTTCCCATTCTCAACTCGTTTAGGATTAATTGCCCTGTCCCTACTAACATTGAATGGGTGTGTTTAGGCAAGAAAATGTAGCCGAAACAGCTTTACATCCGCTGCTGTAGCCAACATCATTACAGACTTTTCCCCTTAGAATACTATGGTGATTTGATTTGAAAATCGCCATGTTTTGCCCTTGAGTGACTTCTATTAGAGTACTTGTGAGAAATGGACTTGCAAATGTGTAATTTTTCGCATTACTGTAATGAAGGTGTACATCTTGAGCCAAGGACTTTATCTAATTTCCACTAGCCCTTCCTATGTAGAGAACAGTGGGTACTGAGTACAGTGAATGTGCTATTCTTAGTTAGTACCCCCCTTCTATTTTTCAATGTATGACTAAGGTGTGAGTCCAAGGAAACAACCTCCTATGGAAAGATAAGGGCAACATTTTACCAATGCAAAAAATACCTCTGAGCTCTGCAACAAATAGCTTAATGCTTTCAATATTACAGCCCTAAACTGCAATATTGCTGCACTAAACTGCAATATTGTTCAAAAACGAATTACTCTGTAATTAGTGCAGTTTTACAGTGGTTTAAATGTTCATCTGTTCGGTCTCTACAGCTCAGAACACAAGACGGTGCTGTCCTTGTTGGCCGCCATGTCATTGGCTCTTATCTACTTCCTGGTCCAGCGGCGATGTTCCTGGGTCTCCAAGATTGCCCTGGCCCTCGGCCTTCTGGGTGTCTACAGCTACCGGGCGGCTGTGGGCAACGTTGTGTTACCATGGCAACACTCCGGTGGAAACATGTCCAAGTAAGTTTTCGCCGACTATTATGTGGGAAGTGATTACTCTTTCCCAATCGCCCTTTAATGCAATTGTGATTTTGCATCAAATCTGAAGAAATGCTCTATTGCATTTGTGTTTTTTGAGCCTTTTGATAGGTGATCACATCACACTAGTTAATGAACGCTTTTGTCATGAGCCAAAACGGGTCACCGAAAATTGTGTACTATGTCATCCATTTTGTATGATATGTTTCGTCCTGACCTCCAATTTGTTTTGTTTTTTACAAATTCCAATTCGTACAATATGTTAAGAATTTGTAAGGGCTTACAAAGTAAGTAAGATCCCGGACTGCATCTTTAAGGACTACATCGGGATAAAATACACAGCAATACATAGAGGAAGAAAAACTAGGAAAAGATGACGATCACTTTGTTTACCCCTGTGCTTTTGATTTCTATTCACCAAATGTGGAGCTCCTTCGCCCACCCACTCGGATCAATGCCTCCCTACTTGCCTGCCCGTCTTCAGCCCCACTGCAAGAACACAATGAGTACGCAGGTGCTACTGCCCAGTTATCCTGCCCTATAATTGACAACGCCACCATGCAAAGTCGCCCAGTCATTAATCACCACAGGAAGTTGTTTATGCTTGCGCCGTGGCAACCTCCTGGCATTCCCATTAAGTTGAGTCCACAACAGCAACGGCCCCAGCTCAATCACTCGCAGCCAGGCTAATCTGGTAGCATGAGACCCCTTCATCCTTTGTGCCTCATCACACTGGCCCACATTGCTGAAAGAGGGTCTTCCACACTGACTCGCTATGATATTTCAGGATGCATCTTGTTGTGTGTGCTTCGTAAGGCAGTTGGGCTTGACTGACAGCAAAAAAAAATTGGCAAATTTGAGATTTCATTTTTTTTAATGAGGAAACAATTCTTGTATAGCTCTCTATGCAGTAGTCTTCTCCCAATAATAAATTAATCATCATTCTCCTGTCCTTTAAAATCATACAGAATACCCTGTGACATGTTCTTGTGTTTGCTGTAAGGAGCTGGGAGGTAGGGATTGAGTGCCCACATTTATTCCTCTATTTCTCCCTCCTTTCTTCTATTCTTTCATCTGTTTCACGTGAGGAAATGCTCCATCAAATTCCTCCAAAAGAGCATTGTAGAGTCAACAGAAAATGGAGGGAAAAGGGGCCTTGGAATTTCTGGGTCTCCTGCTGTCTCGCGTTTAGCTGTCGTGACGCCCGTCCTCGGCCTGATGAGTGGCCATGATTGATATGGCCCTGCAGACGCTGTCGAGTCATACCCCCCTACCAGATGGGGTCATCAATCAGACCGTTTTTGTCATTTTGAAAAAGCGGAATTGTCATGTACCTCCGGCATAAGGAAAGCCATTCTGGGAAGTAATGTGGTTTAAGAGGCACTTTGAATCATCAAGCTTCTGTGTAATAGTCACAACTTTTTATTTTTATTTTTTATCACTTGTGATTTTGCTGTTGTTCATACTGCTTGTTGTTCATTTTTTATTTTCCCATGTAGTTTTATATTTTATAACATTTTACCTCACATCATTATAGCGTCGATAGGCCAGTATTAAAACTAGTCTGTGTATGTTGTACCACATTTTAACATTTACATTTTAGTTATTTATCCGACGCTTGTACCCAGGGCCCCTTGCAACTAGTGCGTATATCTTAAGATAGGTGAGACAACTACATATCACAGTCGTAGTAAATTCATTTTTCCTCAAGAATGTAGATATCAGCAAAGTCAGTGCTAGTAGGAAAATACCGGTGCACGTTCCCACACATCGACTAAGGTGAGAAAGCCATGCTACTCATTCTCACTAGTTCAGCTAATCCTAAATGTAATCAAAATTGTTGTTTTTTGGGGGGGCTACGTCAGGTGTCACAGAACACATATGATTGGCTCTCAATGTGAATGTAATTTGTGGCATACAGTATTGAATGTCTTTGGGGGGTGGAGTACTCCAGTCTTTGTGACCAGCCTTTATCTGCCCCACTGATATGACCCATCCTCTTGTTAAATGACAACGTGGAATCATATCTCAGCCCAGTGCAGTTAATGTGAATTACAGGAGTGGCTTAAGGGCCGGTGTTGTCTCTGTGATGAAATACATCTCCCAGCAACCCTGGGAGGCTTCTGTGTTATCTGAACACACCTGAGTTGCTGTGAAGGGCATGGAAGCGTTTGTGTTACAGCACCATGCTGAATAGAATAGTACTATAATAGTTTATATATTATATCAGAAATGTGTAGTTTGAGGTTCTACTCCCAACTCCCCCAGATAACACACAAACATAGTCCAATCATGAGAGCAGCACAGGGTGTTCCTGAGTTTCAACACCCCTGTGTTTTGGGGTTAAGTGCCTTGCTCTATGGCACAACAACATTGGATGTTGCACCTGGGATCTGAAACAAAACAACTCCTCAGATTCTACTTTTTTTAGAGAAATAGTGTAGTCAAAATATGTATTGTAGTCAAAGCGACATCGTATTTTCTTCAGCAGCCACTGCAAGACAAGTATGTACTGTCAAATGTTACTCATGATAAGATATGGGACTGGAGAAAAAAGTCCCTTAAAAATGAAGTGAGGCACCAGAGTTGACACAATGCTGGCAAAAATGTAGAAGATACTTACGTTGTTCCAAATATCATTATTGCGTAGTTACGTTACTAGTCCCTGAGATGCAATGCAAATGTTCTCCCGAACATCACTTAGCTCCCAGCTGTAATTCATTTCCATTGTTCTGGGGATTTTGTTTGATATCCCATCTTTTATAATCCCCTTCCTGTGAGGAAAGGTAAAGATTGAGCGATACTTAAGCAATGTCATGTTTCTCATTATCCTAGAGAAACCACCTTGTGTTCAGAGGGTGGCTGAGTAGCTATAAACGTTTCAATGTTCTATCAAGGTTATTGTTTGGACCTTTTAAGTATAGGGATACTTGCTTCGAAGCCGAAGAGTTCCCACTAACACTACAGAGCACATAGAACTGACACACCACTGCAATCGAGGTGTCAAAAATTGCTGAAATATCTTCAAAGTTCTGTTGTGTGTTCTGTCAAAGCACAGCTTGTACTAGAAAATAACTACACATAGTATCTCAATTGGTTCCTGCAGTGCTTTACACCTGCCCAAAAACAGTCCCTTTATTTATTGTCCTTTTTAAATGTTAGTTGTGCTGACACTTCATTTGGGAACATTTATGCATGCAGATCCCTCATGAAGATGCATATTAATTCTGACTCTCATCGGAATCTCTGAGTACACACACGCATGCACATTGCACATTACACACACACACACAAATGCGGGGATTTCAGGTGTCATGGATGAGGGGTTCAAAGTAAGGCTCAGTCTCTCTGTCTTCAAAGACATGCCTGGATAAGAATGAAGCTCTCATTGTTCATACACACATTCAGCCTACAGCTGATGTGATCTCCTGTTCTAAGCTTCCCTCTGTCACAATCATAGAATTAGTTCAGAATGTTCACGTTATATACAGTGCCTTCAGAAAGTATTTCACATTTTTAAATGGATTACATTGAGATGTTGTGTCACTGATCTACACACAATACCCCATACCCCATAATGTCAAAGTGGATTTTTAAATTCAATTCAATTAATGAAAAATGAAAATGTCGTGAGTCAATAAGCATTAAAACACTTACGTCATTCCTAACTCAATTTCCGGAAATGAATCGGGGATTTCCCCATGAGGCCAATGGAGCCGTTACAGAGTTGAATGGCTGTGATAGGAGAACTGAATATGGCTCAACAACATTGTAGTTTCTCCACAATACTAACCTAATTGACAGTGGAAAGAAGGACACCTGTACAGAATAAAAAATATTCCAAAACATACATCCTGTTTGCACTAAAGTAATAGTGCAAAAAAATGTGGCAAAGCAGGTAACTTTTTGTCCTTAATTAATACAAAGTGTTATGTTTGGGGCAAATCCAATACAACCCATTACTGAGTAGCACTCTCCATATTTTCAAGCATAGTGGTGGCTGCATCATGTTATGGGTATGCTTGTAATCGTTATGTACTGAAGAGTTTTTCAAGATAAAAAAATGACTGAATGGCGCTAACCACAGGCAAATTCCTGGAGAAAAATACCTGGTTAAGTTTGCTTTCCACCAGACACTGGGATATTAAGGCCAAATCTACGCTGGAGTTGCTTACCAAGAAGACAGTGAATGTTCCTGAGTGGCCTAATTGCAGTTTTGACTTAAATCGGCTTGAAGATCTATGGCAAGACTTGAAAATATATGTCTAGCAATGATCAGCAAACAATTTGACAGAGCTTGAAAAATGTTGAAAAGAATGATGGGCAAATATTGTACAATCCAGGTGTGCAAAGCTCTTAGAGACTCACAGCTGTAAGCACTTTCAAAGATGAGATAATGAGATATTTCTGTATTTAAATTTCAATACATTTCCAAACATTTCTAGAAACCTGTTTTCACTTTGTCATTATGGGGTATTGTGTGTAGATGGGCGAGAGGGGAAAAAAGCAATTTAATCCATTTTGAATTCAGGCTGTAACACAACAAAATGTGGAATAAGTCTAGGGGTATGAATACTTCCTGAATTCACTGCATCTCAACATTCTCTCCAATGTTTGTTCAATTGTTCACAAAATGTATTTTGTTCATTTCTGTGTGGCTATGATCTCTGTCAAGACCAAATCTATTCTCAAAATAGAAAGGCCTTTGAGCATCCAAGATACCACTGTTTGTCCGTTTCTCATGTCGTCCCTCTTACAGCCTGCTCTCATTAGCAAGTAATGAACATGCAGGTGACTATTTAAACTGTTCTCCCGAAAAGTGACAAAAAATTATCATTACCTAATCATCTTTCCAATCCACTGATACTAATGTGAGGTGTCTTGGCGGGTGTCTCTCATGGGTTTGGAGTCCTCTCTTGAGTGATCCATTGTGCTTCACTCTCCTAGATGGTAGTGCCCGGGACGACACCAGTATCGGGAATATTTTTTCACATGGCGAAAATGAAAACATGAAGCAGACACATCTATTTGGTCCTTTAAAAACCTATTTTATGAAAAATAGTGTGTGCTATAGTTTGGAAAATAAATAAATGTGACGCTGGGTGACAACATGATGATGTTTGTTTCCAAAATAAGTTTCCTAAAGATGTTTGGTATTTTATTAGGATCCCCATTAGCTTTTGGAAAAGCAGCAGCTACTCTTCCTGGGGTCCACACAAAACATGAAACATGACATAATACAGAACATTAATAGACAAGAACAGCTCAAGGACAGAACTACACTAACAAGTATTGCAATGCTGGTATCGTCCGGGCCCTACTAGATGGCTGTTCTGGCTTTTTGACGTCAGGACACACCCATCTTTTCATTCAAGGCTGTGGGATGTTCCCATCACTGTCATCAGTCAAGTTAACTAGGATACACACCTTGTTCAATAACCATTTATTAATCCCATTTTTTGTAACTTTTAGATTGTGGGAATTGTGAGATACTACTGCACTGTTGGAGCTAGGAACACAAGCATTTCGCTACAACCGCAATAACATCTGCTAAATATGTGTATGTGACCAATAAAATGTGATTTGATTTGATCCAGTTATACAGGTACTTTAGGAAAGCAGACCGAGACAGACTGCCAGACAGACAAATGGACAGACTGAAAAACACAGACTGCAGTGCATGGTGTCCAGAACACTACAGAATCTTCCTCTTGTTTTTTCGGTATGGACTGTCAGTTTATCAGAGTGTGTTATTAGCACGGTTGTTCTGCCGGCGTCTAAATGCCAGGGTTTACATTTCTGTGTGTGGTTTCCCCCCGAGAGCATTTGCCTCATCACTGCAGAGAGCGAGAGGAGGCTGGCATCATGTCTGCATTTGCTCGTTCTGTACCCATCTGTGCCGCTCACCCCAAACAACACACACTGGCCTCAACGTGCCGTTTGTTTGCCATAATTACAGCTCATTTAATTTGCTGATTGTGTTGCTCCGTGAAATAGCATCCAGCTTAAGCCCGCACACAGGCACCTGTGGAAAAGCCCAGACACCACCACATTTACCTTCACAAACAAAAGAGACTCCTCTTCATCCTCACATAGTCAACCCAGTTAACAAGTCAACCCCCCCCACAGCCATGCTTAGAATAAATACAACAAAACAAGAATTTCCAGCTATGCTTAGCATAAGAACCAAGAAGGGCAGGGATTCTCTCCACCTCGGATTTGTGTTTTAGATAAAACATTTGAATAATATACAAGTGAGAGATGTAGCTAGGGCACAACTCCAGGGTTAGAAGGAACTGCTGGCCATTCATCTGAGGGATGAAGGCTGCAATACAAACCCAGTGAATGAATAATACATTGCGCAACACCTGCTTGACTCCCTCTCCTAGTGAACCAGACCCTTATCCCACTCCTATCACTACAGGCTCCTTAAAATTCAAGGATGTCTGGCCCCTTTCGGGGACACGCCGTCAGTCTAGTGCGTGTTTGACAATAAGGCGGGCACTTGAGTGTTCTACTTTTATAGGCACCTTGTTTAGGTAGTGAGGTTTGCCTGGTGAGGGCTTTCCCTGCAGGCTAAACAGGTTTAAATTACATCATAAAACCAGTTGTACTTTCATTATGAAGTCATTTCAAGCATGTTTTGCCCACTAGGTAAGAGGAGTTTTACTGATAATTACTCTGCCTCTCCTTCCCTAGGTACAGCAGCTAGCAGTAAAAATGGCCTAATCCATGATTATTGTTTAGGTGCACATTTTCATATGTATATCTCTCTATCACGCACGCACGCGCACACACACACACACACACACACACACACACACACACACACTGAACTAAGGATTGCATGGGGTTTGCTGTTTGGCAGACTGACTGATCTGCACCCTGTCACTCCTGAGTGTCCTCACATTAAAAACTCCTGACTCTTGTTCACACAACCCTGTCTCCATGGTTACCTGCCAGGAGGCTACATGGCATCTACTGTTGTCGTACCTTTTCCCGATGAGCGATGACGCAGAAAATGTTCTGCGTGCCATAATAACAGGCAGAGAAATCATGATTCATTCATCCGTATGGATTTTAGTCAAAGCAGATGTCCTTGTGACTTCTGCTATTACAAATAACACACATGAATTTGAATCAAGAGGCTGGGAAACTGACTTGTGTTTATCTTTTTGGACTTATCTTTTTTTTACGAGGTTGTCCGTGTTTGTCAGAATTGCGTAAGTGTGTAATCGGACCAGTCTAGTTTGGTCAGTGTCAGACTTAGAGGGCACACCTCAGCTGAAAGGAGAAAGGACTGTGTTTATCTGTGTACTTGCCTTCATCATATCAATTGCTAGATTGCCTTGCCCTTCAACTCGCCACCTTGTCTAGAATCCAGTGGTCTTGTATCTTGTGTACATGGTGCTCGCTCAGGTCTTAACATGTGAAAAAGTTACAGACCAATAGCAATTTTTAAAACATAAAAAAATATGGAATTGTACACTACAGTCTGGAAAAGATCCAGAGCCTCATTTATAAATGTTGCGTAGGCACAAAAGAAGGCATGCGCCACTTTCGAAGCAAACTTTGGGATTTATACAAATAAATAAATAACTTGACTGGAGAATGTTTGGTCCTCCACGGACACTTTGACCCATACGTACGCACATAAACTGGGGAAATTAGAACTGCGACTCCCATGGCGGAAGGGTGAAACTAGAAACGCTTTGAAATTGATACCATTGTGTAAAATAAATTGAAATATTACCTCTGACGTATTATATATGAAGAGTTCCCTGGAGTGCACACAAAAAAAAACACAAAAAAATTGATTTAGGATAATAAATACAAACGGAGATATCGTTTTTTGCAAAAGAACCCCTCATATATATTGTACAGTTTAAATCGGATCTGTAATTATTAAACAATACTCGCATGTTATGAAATGTATTCTCATAAATAGTAAGGTGAACAGTAGGACAAATTACATTTAAACTGATTCCGTTTTCGATGCCTCAATCGGGCAGACACAAGTACACAGTTTCATATATTGTTATCACGTGTTCGTTGCGCAGAACTGTCAATGTGATAATGGCCCTGTCATTGTCTGTTACAATCAGGGTAATTACCACACCTGAAGGTGTTACGCAATTGGGTAGCTTTGACAATCAAACGGGTGGGTATAAAAAGGCATGCAATTACAATGTGTAATGATGCACAATGCCTGCTTTGTCACTGTTCGGAGAGAGCGAATTCTCAGAGACCAGCAAGATTTACTGGCCAATGATGATGAGTGGCTTAAGAGCCGGTTCCGATTACCAAGAGCTGTTCTCTTGGATCTCTGTGCTGTATGTAGTGGGCCCAGCTTCACAGAGAAGCACCCACAGAAACCAAGACGTGCCTGTCCCACAACCCTCGGATTTCTGGCACCTTTCAAAGGGATTGGCTGACAGGTCAGGGATCTCTCAGCCAACCTTTAGCCGCGTTATGCCAGACGTGTTAGGAGGTATAATTGGATTGACGCATCTCTACATAATATTTCCTTACACGGTGGGTGAACAGGCAAATAAAAAAGTGCAATTTGCAGCAATGTCCTGGTGCTATTGACTGCACTCATGTTGCTATACGGGCACCGAGTGATAATCAATTTGCTTTCATTAATCAAATGCGTTATCATTCCATTAATGTCCAAATCATATGTGATGCGGACATGGTACTGACTAATGTAGTGGCTCGGTGGCCTGGGTCAACCCATGACTCATTCATATGGAGCAACAGCAGTGTTGGGTGCAGTCTTGAGGCCGGAGCTGTGCGTGATGGCTGGCTTCTAGGTACGGATGAGTAATGTAGAAATTCTAAATCAATTGCAATTTTTCTCTGCTGCAGTGCCTAACCAATTCACTAACTTTGCAGGCGATAGTGGATATCCCCTCCAGCGGTGGCTGCTCACCCCTTTCACCAATCCACAGAGCGCAGAGGAGAGGAACTACAACGTGCGCCAGGTACGCGCTGTTGTGGAGCGCACCATCGGGCTTCTGATGGGCAGATGGCGCTGCCTCGATTCCTCAGGCGGAAACCTTTTGTACAAGCCCAAAATGGTCTGCGACGTTGTGAGGGCGTGTGCTGTGCTACATAATGTGGCACAGCTAAGGAATGTGGCTTTACCCCCTGACACTGTTGGTTGTGTTGGCCCCAACCCCTATCCCAGGCGTTTGTGACAAACGCAGCTGCAGCACCACGGACCCCGCTGGAACACTCAGCTCCGGCTCAGCTGCAGCACCACCGACCCCTCTGTAACACTCAGCTCCTGCTCAGCTGCAGCACCACCAACCCCGCTGGAACACTCAGGTCCTGCTCAGCTACAGCACCACCAACCCCGCTGGAACACTCAGGTCCTGCTCAGCTGCAGCACCACCAACCCCGCTGGAACACTCAGGTCCTGCTCAGCTACAGCACCACCAACCCCGCTGGAACACTCAGGTCCTGCTCAGCTGCAGCACCACCAACCCCGCTGGAACACTCAGGTCCTGCTCAGCTACAGCACCACCGACCCCGCTGGAACACTCAGGTCCTGCTCAGCTGCAGCACCACCGACCCCGCTGGAACACTCAGGTCCTGCTCAGCTGCAGCACCACCGACCGATCAAACGAGGGAATACTAATTTACATACCTGGATCATCCAGTGCGTCTTGCATGTCCGTGTCCCCCCCACTCAGGAGGGATTCCCCTTTAGTACCGGCAAGTCGCTCAAGGGAGGTTGAGCTCCGGTGTCCTCTTTCCCCCACCCGTGGCACAAACACTTTGTCTCTGTAAGGCTATTCGCCGTTTGGCCTACACTTACAGTGCCTTGCGAAAGTATTCGGCCCCCTTGAACTTTGCGACCTTTTGCCACATTTCAGGCTTCAAACATAAAGATATAAAACTGTATTTTTTTGTGAAGAATCAACAACAAGTGGGACACAATCATGAATTGGAACGACATTTATTGGATATTTCAAACTTTTTTAACAAATCAAAAACTGAAAAATTGGGCGTGCAAAATTATTCAGCCCCTTTACTTTCAGTGCAGCAAACTCTCTCCAGAAGTTCAGTGAGGATCTCTGAATGATCCCATGTTGACCTAAATGACTAATGATGATAAATACAATCCACCTGTGTGTAATCAAGTCTCCGTATAAATGCACCTGCACTGTGATAGTCTCAGAGGTCTGTTAAAAGCGCAGAGAGCATCATGAAGAACAAGGAACACACCAGGCAGGTCCGAGATACTGTTGTGAAGAAGTTTAAAGCCGGATTTGGATACAAAAAGATTTCCCAAGCTTTAAACATCCCAAGGAGCACTGTGCAAGCGATAATATTGAAATGGAAGGAGTATCAGACCACTGCAAATCTACCAAGACCTGGCCGTCCCTCTAAACTTTCAGCTCATACAAGGAGAAGACTGATCAGAGATGCAGCCAAGAGGCCCATGATCACTCTGGATGAACTGCAGAGATCTACAGCTGAGGTGGGAGACTCTGTCCATAGGACAACAATCAGTCGTATATTGCACAAATCTGGCCTTTATGGAAGAGTGGCAAGAAGAAAGCCATTTCTTAAAGATATCCATAAAAAGTGTCGTTTAAAGTTTGCCACAAGCCACCTGGGAGACACACCAAACATGTGGAAGAAGGTGCTCTGGTCAGATGAAACCAAAATTGAACTTTTTGGCAACAATGCAAAACGTTATGTTTGGCGTAAAAGCAACACAGCTCATCACCCTGAACACAACATCCCCACTGTCAAACATGGTGGTGGCAGCATCGTGGTTTGGGCCTGCTTTTCTTCAGCAGGGACAGGGAAGATGGTTAAAATTGATGGGAAGATGGATGGAGCCAAATACAGGACCATTCTGGAAGAAAACCTGATGGAGTCTGCAAAAGACCTGAGACTGGGACGGAGATTTGTCTTCCAACAAGACAATGATCCAAAACATAAAGCAAAATCTACAATGGAATGGTTCAAAAATAAACATATCCAGGTGTTAGAATGGCCAAGTCAAAGTCCAGACCTGAATCCAAATGAGAATCTGTGGAAAGAACTGAAAACTGCTGTTCACAAATGCTCTCCATCCAACCTCACTGAGCTCGAGCTGTTTTGCAAGGAGGAATGGGAAAAGATTTCAGTCTCTCGATGTGCAAAACTGATAGAGAAATACCCCAATCGACTTACAGCTGTAATCGCAGCAAAAGGTGGCGCTACAAAGTATTAACTTAAGGGGGCTGAATAATTTTGCACGCCCAATTTTTCAGTTTTTGATTTGTTAAAAAAGTTTGAAATATCCAATAAATGTCGTTCCACTTCATGATTGTGTCCCACTTGTTGTTGATTCTTCACAAAAAAATACAGTTTTATATCTTTATGTTTGAAGCCTGAAATGTGGCAAAAGGTCGCAAAGTTCAAGGGGGCCGAATACTTTCGCAAGGCACTGTATATCGGAGCATTTCTTTTTTTATTTCTGAGAGGTTCCGACCTTCTGAGCCAGCAGCATTCACAGCGTCCGCCACATGCTGCCA
Source organism: Oncorhynchus nerka (assembly GCF_034236695.1). Taxonomy (NCBI): domain Eukaryota; kingdom Metazoa; phylum Chordata; class Actinopteri; order Salmoniformes; family Salmonidae; genus Oncorhynchus; species Oncorhynchus nerka. The sequence goes on along the minus strand of NC_088400.1, from coordinate 48,746,194 downwards.
CTCTTTTTGGCATTTGTAATGCCCACACTGTGTCCACCAAACAATATATTTTTTCTCGCTTCAACCTCCCCTACAAGAACACTGGGTGCAATTTATTTTTTTCGCCTTTCTGTTGGGATTTGCCGTCATTGTCGTCATGCAGTCAATATGGATGAATATTAATTAGGAGCGTTTCACTGACTATTCATAAGCAACTATGGGCGTTAAAAGGATGTGATAAGACGCTCGCTCACGTGTGGCAAATTTCAAGTTGATTGTGATTTAAGGGAAACCGGCGTGGGACGTGCGTGGCACTGTGTTATAAGTCAGAATATTTTTGTGTGTAAGCACTTTCTGTGAATCCTCCGCACAGTTTTATAAATGAGGCCCCTGGACTTTTTTGAACGAAATAGATTCAAGATAGATGAATATTAAAATAGTCTGCCAAGCAAGATGGGCCTAAAACATTTCAGTTCTTGAAGAACAAAATGTGGCATTCGATCAGCACTCGCATGAACAATGAGTCAGTCATCTCCGTCAATCAGTCACGAACAATGAATCAGTCAGCAGTCAATAATTGCTGCAAACGAGAAAGGTCGAAAAGTCTGGGAAAAGTCTGTAATTTTATTATCTGACATGGGCAAGCTCACTTTGTATCGGGCCTCAGTCCAACATTCTTTTTATTCACCTTTCCCAAGTTCAGAGTACACTTAGCTCTATCCACCTACCCGTTATACTATCAAATGGATCGATCATTGTTATTTTCCTCTTGGGCCCATGGGAGAGTAAAACACTCATGAATAAACAAATTTGACTAGCGTTAGCGCAATGACATGCCAGCTGTTTCCATAGACTTCCAGTCAGTGAGCCAGCAACCATCCATTTTAAAGCACGCCTCAGCAGAAATATACGATATAAAGTATTCATACCCCTTGACATATTCCACATTTTGTTGTGTTACAGCCTGAATTCAAAATGGATTACTTTTTTTTTTCTCGCACCCATCTAGACACAATACCCCATAATGACAGTGACAACATGTTTTTAGAAATGTTTGCAAATATATTGAAAATAAAATAGAGACATTTCTCATTAACATATTGAGCTCAGGTGCATCTAATTTCCTTTTATCATCCTTGATATCTCACTACAACTTGATTTGGGTCCACCGGTGATCAATTCCATTGGTGGACATGATTTAGAAAGTGACACACCTGTGAATATATGGGCCCACAGTTCACAGTGCATGTCAGAGCAGAAATTATACCATGTCCAAGGAACTGTCCGTAGATCTCAGAGAGAATCGTCTTGGGTATGTCTGTATCAGCTTTGCACATCTGGATTTGGGGATTTTCTCCCTTTCTTCCTCGCATATTTTTCAAACTCTGTTAAGTTAGATGGGGGGAGGCAGCAATATTCAAGTCTTTCCACAGATTTTTCAATGGGATTCAAGTCTTGGCTTCGGCTGGGCCACTCAAAGACTTTCACATTCTTGTTGTGAAGTCATCCCAGCTTGGTTTTGGATGTATGCTTTGGGGTCATTGTCATGTTGGAACGTAGATCTTCACCCCCAGTCTAAGTTCTATGCACTAAAGCAGGTTCTTGTCAAAGATTTGCTAGTCTCCCAGTCCCTGCTGCTGAAAAGCATGATGATGCTGCCACCACCATGCTTCACGGAAGGGATGGTGTTAGAGGGTGATGAGCTGTGCCTGGTTTTCTCCAGACATAGCACTTTGCGTTCAGGCCAACGAGTTCAATTTTTGCCTCATCAGACCACATAATCTTTTCCTTTATGCTCTGTTTTCTGCGTGACATTTTTCAAACTCCAGGCATGCTGTCATGTGCCTTTTTCTCAGGAGTGGCTTCCGTATGGCCACTCTCCCATGAGTCTAGATTGGGAAAGTGCTGCAGAGAATGTTGTCCTTCTGGTAGGTCCTCCCATTTCAGCCAAGGAACTCTGTAGTTCTATCAGAGTGGTCATTGGGTTCTTGGTCACCTCCATGACCAAGGTCCTTCTTGCCTGGTTGTTCAATTTGGTCGGACGCCAGCTCTAGGCAGAGTCTAGGTAGTTCCATATTTTTTTCAATTTCCCAATGATGGAGACCATTGTGCTCTTGGGAACTTTCAACTCTCTAGAAATGTTTTATATATGATATATGCCTCATCATAATTATATCTCTGAGATCTACAGACAGTTCATTGGACTTCATGGCATAGTTTCTGCTCTGACAACTGTGGGACCTTACATAGACAGGTGTGTTTCTTTCAAAATCCTGTCCAAACAATTGAGTTGGCCACAGGTGGACTCCAATCAAGTTGTAGTGACAAAGGAAATTGGATGCACCTGAGCTGAAAGAGTGCCATAGCAAAGGGGTGTGAATATGTATGTAAATTAGATTTCTGTAAATCATTTTAACATTTCTAAAAACCTGTTTTCACTTTGTCATTATGGGGTATTGTGTGTAGATGGGCGAGAGGAAAAAAAGCAATGTAATCCATTTTGAATGCAGGCTGTAACACAACAAAATGTGGAATAAGTCAAGGGGTATGAATACTTTCTCAAGGCACTGTTTATCATCATATTCTATCATCATATTTTTTGCAGCAGTGGCAACTATTTTTTCTGAATATAGGGGAATCACTGCTGCCATTCTTCACCAAAACTGCAACTGCAGATGTTTCTGTATTTTTAAAGTGTTGTGTTAAAAAAAAATGTACGGACAAAACATGTTACTTCAACAAAAAAGACTCAAGAGAAGGTAAGACTAACTACATCTGAAAACTTGACCTGGGGCTAGTAACAGGCTCTTGGGCATTCAGATGGAGTGGCCAGCCCTTGAACACTCGCGTTCCGTGAACAATGTTCTCAACAGGCTAACCACTACATCTCATCTCTTTTCTCCCCTCAGGGGGACGATGAAGGCACGCTTCGTGTACGTCTTCATCCTGGGCATCTTCTTCACGGGCTCCAAGGACCTGCTGAGGTCCCAGGTCATCACAGCCGACGCCCGACTGAAGAGCAGGGGATTGTGGGAAATCTACAGGTAGGTAGCCTACACGGCAAGTAGCCTACAGAATAGAGAGGCGCGGGCTAGCAATCGGCAGGTGGCCGATTATTGAACCACGCAAGTCAGTTTAGAATAAATCATTGTTCTTATTTACTCATATTACATAGTTATTGAACAATAAATAAATCTTCTTACAGTGGTGTGGTTCTGTTGGTGGCCCTGTTGTTCCGGGCACACAACCTGCCGGTGCTATGCTGCTGCCTGCTGGTCCAGTCCCTGATGGCCCAGTTCATCTGGAAGAAGCTCCACTACGACGCTGCCCAGACCACCATCATGCACTACTGGTTCGGACAGGCCTTCTTCTACTTCCAGGTAACGGGCGGTTAGATTATATAGTATTCATTGTGGAGTATGTTACTTGTAACCTGGCTATGCCTACACCTGCCTATAACTTTTTAAGAAGGAGTTTGTAGCCATAAAGGCTCATACAGTGTTTTTCATTAGCGCCGGCTGTCGACTATACAACCTATTACAGACTCATTTTCAGCCTGGTACCTTTTCCACTTAAATTAACTAGGCTACTTTTCAATTCGCTAGTCAGAAAATAGTCTGCCGAGCCCGGTCCCGCTAGAATGAACGATATGCATCTTCTAGCTATCTATTGATAGGAAAGGCGCCTGTCAGTCACAAAGTGAGCGACGACAGGGAAACGCTGCTGGTTTGACAGTCTGCTGTCTGTCCCGCCACTCGGTACCTGGGTCTGTGTGTTGTGTGCGCTATGGTTGCCGTCACATTTCTTTACACAGAGGGAGAGAGTGTGAATTTGTACATCCTAATGTAACGTTAGTGAATTTGCACGTCCCATATAATGTGGTAATAATTTGTCAAAATCCACTTAGCCTATTGTTTTCTTGCACTTTAATTTATGTTCTTTCGCGTGCAGGGTCCGACATTAACTATGGCCCGCTGGCCCGAGGCCAATGGAAAATTTGTCGGTCGGGCTAGTGGATCTCCTCTGTCGGGCCAGTAACTTTTCAGCACATTTTTGCATTCCAGTTCAACATTTACCTGCTCTGTCACAGTCTACCATTGAAAACCGTGGAGGCTACACAGGTAAATGCCATGCTATTTGTATTTGAGCAATATGATCGGCCATTTATTCATGCATAACCACGCTCCTGCGGGTCACAACTTCTCGAGTAACTTGAGCAGTACATGAGTTGATGTCTTCACGCAGCAAACGGGAGTTGTCCAGCGCAAAAAGAAGCACCCATCAATCTACTCGCTGCGCTTATTTATTTAGATTCACAAAAGTAAACCTTAGATAGGGAACACACTAGCAATATGCTGGCTACTGTTGATAGAAAGCTGCAAAGAGACACCTAGCATTCCTCTTGGCTAGCCTACACTGTAGCCATGTCGATATCTAGTGGTGGAGAGTCGACTCCAAAATAATCGATTATTTGACTCCTTTCCCGTCAACTCCCAAGATTCAGTATTTTTACAACGGAGGAGAATGAGGAGTTGCCGTTGGCTACTTCCAAGAACACAAACTCTTGCATCTTTCACAGCAAAGAAAGAGCGATCTAGTGAGGGAGAGAGTGTGTAGGTGCACACCCAGGCATACCAGGCAGACATTCAGAACAGTGCATCGGTAATAAAAGCTGTCTCTCGCAATGTCTCAAGTTCACTAAAGTAGGGCTATCAATGAGTAGGCTATTCTACACGCAATAGACCAAAGACTGAACAGACACTCACATCTTTTATAGCAAATAGAATGAGCAGGCGAGGCAGTGATGGAGAGAGTAGAGGGGCAGGCAGACAGACAGTTGGAACAGTGCGAATAGGCCCCTGCAGCCCCATGCGCCCATCATCTCGCACCTATGTCAAATGACCTACTACATGGGTAGTAGGTGAGTCAAACAGACAATATACTTGTCATGTATCTAATTAGCCTATTTCTCAGTGGGTGCCGGTGGCAGCCTACCTCAGCATCCTAACTGGTTATGAAGTTTGAAAAAGTTATGTGAATCAGGTCAGAGGGAGAGCGAGTTGGTCAACAAAAAGCAAGGCCAAGTGTTGCACAAAAAACGCAGCAAAAAAGCTTGATCTGATCAAGATCGTGCAAAATTACCGAAGATCACATCAGCAAAGCTACCACCTCTTCCTCAACAGATGAAACACCATCGCATGTGGAAGCTAGCCAACTGACTTGCAGATACCTTACTGCCCGGGCCCGGTAATGACAGTGGCCTTCCTCCTCCTCCTCCTTCCTCTTTTTGAGAATAGTGACAGTTTCTCTAGTGAGAGTGCCGGCCGTCCTCATCCTCCTCTCCAAGACCCAACAGCACTCATGAGAGCGACGTGTATGTTTATTCAGAAAAATGATATTGGTTAATTCATTTTATAATCTATAATGTTTGAATTTCCTAATTGAATTACTGAACAAGTAAATACACTGAACAAACATGTAAAGTGTTGGTCCCATGTTTTATGAGCTGAAATGAAATGTTATTCCTTTTCATGGTTTTGAGTACGAGTACTTTTTGAACTCTACAGATATTTTCTCACCCACGCATCGGCCGCCTTTCATTCTAGCCTGAGCGCAAACCCTCATATTGGCTTTCTACTGAAATAAAAGATCCAAGAAATGTTCCATACGCACAAAAAGCTTATGTCTCTAAAATGCTGTTCACAAATGTATTTATATCCCTGTTAGGGAGCATTTCTCCTTTGCCAAGATAATCCATCCACCTGACAGGTATGGCTTATAAAGAAGCTGATCGCTCTGGATAAGAGCGTCTGCTAAATGACTTAAATGTAAATGTAAACAGCATGATCCTTTTACAACTCAATAACACAGATGTCTGAAGTTTTGAAGGAGCATGCAATTGGCATGCTGACTGCAGAAATGTCCACTAGAGCTGTTGACTGAGAATGTAATGTTCATTTCTCTACCATAAGCCGCCTCCGTCATTTTAGAGAATTTGAAAGTAACCGGCCTCACAACCGCAGACCACGTGTACCCATGCCAACCAAAGACCTCCACATCCGGCTTCTTCACCTACGTGATCGTCTGAGAACAGCCCACCCGGACAGTTGATGAAACTGAGTTTGCACAACCGAGGAATTTCTGCACAAATTGTCACAAACCGTTTCAGGGAAGCTCATCTGCATGCTCGTAGTCCTCACCAGAGTCTTGACCTGACTGCTGTTTGGCATCGTAACCAACTTCAGTGGGTAAATGCTCTTCTTTGATGGCCACTGGCACTTTGGAGAAGTTTGCTCTTCATGGATGAATGCCAGTTTCAACTGTACCGGGCAGATGTCAGACAGTGTGTATGCCATGATGTGGGCAAGGGGTTTGCTGGTATAGGCAGGCATAAGCTATGGAGAACGAACACAATTGCATTTTATCTATGGCAATTTGAATGCGCAGAGATACCGTTATGTGATCCTGAGGCCCATTGTCATGCCATTCATCCGCTGACATCACCTCATGTTTCAGCATGATAATGCCATGCGCCATGTCTCAAGGATCCGTACACAAATCCTGGAAGCTGAAAATGTCCTAGTTCTTCCATGGCCTGCATACTCACCAGATTATGTCAACCATTGAACATGGTTGGGATGCTCTGGGTCGACGTGTATGACAGCGTTTTAGTTCCCGCCAATATCCAGCAAATTCTTACAGCCAATGAAGAGGAGTGGGACAACATTCCACAGGCCACAATCAACAGTCTGATCAACTCCATGTGAAGAAGATGTGTCGAAGCTGCATGAGGCAAATGGTGGTCACATCAAATACTGACTGGTTTTCTGATCCACGCCTCTACCTTTAAAAAAAAAAAAAAAGGTATCTGATGTGATCAAAGCAAAAATAGCCTACATGAAAGTAAGGGAGAGTAAACATTATTGTTTCTAGTTTTGGTTAGTTACAATTGAAGTGTCCTGGCATCCGTTCAAAAGATCAGGTCGATCAGACCACGCTGCTGATATGAGAGGATCGCATTAAAAATGTCGCAAAGGCATGCCCGCTGATGATTAAACAGCTTCATGTCAAATTGAATGTCCATTCGTCTCACGTGGACGTCTTGTCACATTTCCATCAACTAAAATGAAAACGTATTTGTTACAGTTATCGTTTTTTTCATGGCATCTTGTTATCGTTACTTGTTTTCGTACGGAAAAATACGATTTTTTTTTGTCTTGTCTCAATAAAACTATAACCTAGTCCTACTGTAGGCCGAGTTGAACAACCCAATGTCCTGAGACTCCGATTGTAGCCAGTCCATGGTCAGCAGCGTACCACCCTGCATCCCACTGCTGAATTGCTTCTGAAGCTAAATGGGGTTGATCCTGGTTGGTCCCTGGATGGGAGACCAGATGCTGCTGGAAGTGGTGTTGGAGGGCCAGTAGGAGGCACCCTTTCATCTGGTCTAAAAAATACCCAAGGGCAGTAATTGGGGACATTGCCTCATGTAGGATGCTGTCTTTCAGATGGGATGTTAAACGGGTGTCCTGACTCTCTGTGGTCACTAAAGAGCCCATGGCACTTATGGTAAGAGTAGGGGTGTTAACCCTGGTGTCCTGGCTAAATTCCCAATCTGGCCCTCATACAATCACGGCCACCTAATCATCCCCAGCATACAATTGGCTCATTCATCCCCCCTCCTTTCCCCTGTAACTATTCCCCAGGTCGTTGCTGTAAATGAGAATGTTTTCTCAGACGACTTACCTGGTAAAATAAGGGTTAAATAACAAAATACATTTAAATGGTCAGCTGTGTGGAACTTTTGAACATACATTGCCTTCAGAAAGTAATCACACCCCTTAACTTTTTACATTAGTTTTTTTGTGTTACAAGGTGGGATTAAAATTGATTTATCGGCATAGTTTTGTCAACAATCTACACCAAATACTCTGTAATGTAAAAGTGGAAGAAAAATTCTAACATACTGTATGTCAGAAAAATATATATTAAAATAAAACACTAATATGTCTTGGTTACATAAGTATTCAACCCCCTGAGCCAATACATGTTAGAATCACAGTAACTACAATGTTGTTGATCCAGCCTCAGTTTTCTCCAATCACAGCCATTAAACTGTAACTGTTTTAAAATCACCATTGGCCTCATGGTGGAATCCCCGAGTGATTTCCTTCCTCTCCAGCAACTGAGTTAGGAAGGACACCTGTATCTTTGTAGTGACTGGGTGTATTGATACACTATCCAAAGTGTAACTAATAACTTCATCATGATCAAAGGGATATTCAATGTCTTCTTTTTACGTTTTTACCCATTTACCAATAGGTGCGCAGCTTTGCGATGCATTGGAAAGCCTCCCTGGTCTTTTCGGTTGAATCTTTGTTTGAAATTCACTGCTCGACTGAGGGACCTTACAGATAATTGTATGTGCGGGCTACAGAGATGAAGTAGTCATTCAAAAACCATGCATTTCTTTTGCAAAGTGTGTCCATGCAACTTATTTACTCCTGAACTTGCCATAAAACAAAAGTAAACGGTTGTGATTACTCTCGAAGGCACTGTACATGATCCACTCATATGGTGTTGGGTTTGTCCGTTGGAGGGTGGCGTTGCCCTGGCACACACAGGTCCTTTCACACACACACACATACACACCCAGGCGAGAGAGAGGGGAGCTAGTGGCCTTCATCAGCCAGTGAATTAATTCAGCTCCCGCTGCAGTCGCCGAGAGCTCTTCCATCACATCTGTGTCACTCCTGAGCCCTCGTCAGGAAATGGAAAGGGGAATGAGACTGAGCCAAAGAGAGTGGGGAGGAGGAGAGATGAGGTGGAGGGGAAGGGAGATTTCACCCAGTCACTGCAACCCTTACAAGGCCAGAGAGTTGACAGACAGCGAGCTTTGAATAGCTAGCTACCTGGGAAGTGGAGGAGCATGCAGGAGACTGACACATTTTATTCATATCAGCTTCTGACTTCTTTCAAAAGTTAACATTGAGTGTATTGTGCAATCTTCATATATACAATGGGGAGAACAAGTATTTGATACACAGACCTCTACATGCTTTGTAGATCGGCAGTGTATCGAATACTTGTTCTCCCCACTGTATGTTAATTTTAGGTTAACTTGTGTACTTTGTCTAACTAAGTTCCTTTAGCGACGTTACTTAGCTACTTTGTCTACTTCGTAATAAGTTAGCTAAGTAAGTTAAGGTTAGTTGTGAAAATGAAGCTTAATAAAACGTACGTCTTCTGTTTGGCTGTTTGTCTGTCTGTAGGGGAACTCCAACAGCATAGCCACTGTGGACATCTCGGTTGGCTTTGTGGGACTGGAGAGCTACGTAGAAGCTCCGGCTGTCTTCCTCACCGCCCTCAGCACATACGCCGGGCCCCTGCTCTGGGCTTCCCACCTCATCTGCTACCTCAGCTCCGAAAACAGGTCAGTTACTGTACACTCACGCCAGTGAATGTCATTAGTGATGATTCATTCAGAAGTTAATTCATTCCAACTTACACTGATTCACAACAGCCCAGGAACCAGCTAACCATATGTTTATCTTGGCAATTTTGTGTTTATCTTACTGTAGCAGACCAATGATAAAGTAAAAGATTTAGCAAGATTTTTCAAATGAGTTATTATTCCAGTATAAAATGAAAAGACTTGAAATTGATTATTTAGGATGCCCATATACTCAAAAACATTGACTCTGCCTAAAACAAGAGGCTGGCGAAACAGTCCAGTTATGGAATTTCAATTAATTCACGGAAATTGAATTGAGCACGACCATACCATGATACATAAAGCCGAAAGGGGGAAGAAACCCAACATTTCAACAGAGACAAAGGACTCTGTATATTCCTCCCATCTAGCATGAAACTGCAGTGTGTAATTATTGGGACAGGATCATAATGCGATGACGATGATGAAGACGACGACGCCTTGGCCACGTGCCAATTTATTATGGAATTAAAACAGCGGTGCAGCAAGCTACCCCTGGATGTTATTTGCAAAAGAAGCGAGAGATCATTTTGAACATTTTGTACACCGTTTTAATGCCTTGCGCCTCTAATTGATTTTCTCATGAATTCATACAACAGGTTAGTCACCTAGAGCACAATTCAAAGAGCATAACTTAAAAGAAAGAGATGATTAATAAATGAGCGAGGTGTGCTATGTATATACATTACGCTATGCATCACAGATTGTGTGTTAAAGAGCTGTAAGCAAAGTTATGGAATGGAAAGAAGGAATGGGGCACGCAGAGGAAATCAGAGAGCTGTTTGTTGGGTGGACGTTTTTTTTTCTTCCCTTTTAAAGGGGCCTTTTATCATTAAGCTCCTGTAAGCCTCTTTGTTACTGGCATCTAATTCCAATTAGGCTGAGTGATAACTAGCTTCATACCGCAATCAAAGCAGAGCGTAAAGCCCAGTCCAACATGGGGGCCTCCTTCTCTCAACGCACACCAGCCTTTCAATAATTGATGAAAACGATGGCTGCTGAGTTGATCCTCTCTCCAGGAGCCGTCGTCTTGGAGAGAGAAAAGAGGACACACACACATGCAGGAAGTATTCATACCCCTTGACTTATTAGACATTTTGTTGGGTGACAGCCTGAATGCAGAATGGGTTTATTTGATTTTCTTCTCACCCATCTAAACACAATACCCCATAATGACAAAGTGAAAACAGGTTTTTAGAAATGTTTGCAAATTTATTGAAAGTGAAATCGAGAAATATTTAATTTACATAAGTATTCACACCCCTGAGTCAATACTTTGTAGCACCTTTGACAGCGATTACAGCTGTGAGTCTTTCTGGGTAAGTCTCTCAGAGCTTTCCACAACTGGATTGTGTAACATTTTCTCATTATTATTTTCTAAATTCTTCAAGCTCTGCCAAATTGATTGTCAAATCATTGCTAGACAACCATTTTCAAGTAGAGTTGACCTTGTGTTCTAGGTTATTGTCCTGCTGAAAAGGGAATTAATCTCCTAGTTTCTGGTGGAAAGCAGACTGAATCAGACTGAATTCCTTTGGATCTAAGCACAATTTTGTCTGTGCTTAGATCCATTCAATATTTTTTATTCTCCTGAAAAACTCCCCAGTCCTTTTAACAATTACAAGCATACCCATAACATGATACAGCCACCACTGTGTTCAGCAAGTTTTTAATCCTGAACTTAATTAGACTTGATGAATACTGATTGACACAACACATTTCAGCTTTAAATGTTTTATTAATTACTTAAAAAAAAAATGGAAAACACAATTCCACTTTGATATTATGGGGTATTGTGCGTAGGCCAGTGATAAAGAAAAAGCTATATTTTATCCATTTTAAATTCAGGCTGTAGCACAACAAAATGTGAAAAAAGTATGTATGTCCTTGTCAAATCTGTGCAGACTGCACCCAATTGGAAAATAGATGGTGCAAACACATTGCCAGGGCTGTGTTTCTGAGTGTCAAAAGGGGCCAGCTCTCTAAAGATCAGTAAATTCAACTTCTTTAGCTCCAGAGATCTAGAGGTGGTATCCCTTAACGCACATCCTGTATCCCACACTCCTTTACAAGCAGTCATCCCTCTTTAATCCTGCTCCCTGGAGGATAGGGTCAGGATAGAGGTAGCGCACCAGATGAATACTAAAGACAGCCCAAAAGGAGGACGGGAAGTAAAGTGAGAGGGAGAGGATATGGGACAGGCTTGGAAGCGCATTACTAATGCCTGATCTCGTTTCCAAAGAGGGGATGCCCTTCAATTACTACCTCTTCAGGTAGCTTCAGGTAGAAACCTTTGCCTAGGACATGACATTAACTCTAGAACTGTCTTAGGCCAACAGCCACCGACATTCTGATTTTGTAAAAAAAATAATAATAAATGCCCCAAAAATTGCAATGCCCTCCTCTTTCCCTGATTTTTCCTAAATATTTATATTTGACATTGCTCAGTTGTCAGAATTGTTTTAAGTAAGACAAATGTGCCAAAGGGCATTGGTACCCATGTGTCACTCTCCTCACTGAATGAATGTCGTCACTGTTTGAATCTACAAATGAACTTGATCAAATGGATTACACTTTAGTGTTTTTATGATAAGGAAAACCAAAATAGGCTATAGGCTTACATTTTTCACTAGGACTTTGTGGAGTTAGACTCAAGGATATGTTTTGTATATCTTAACTATTTTAGTTGTATTTTTAGATGGATATATTTCCACTAATAATTGCAATTCATCCTTTTACAATTGTTGATGCACTATTTATCAAGCCTTGGTGCTTATGTTTGCGCATCTTGCAGGTTGATATGCATCTGACGCGTATGCTAAAGGGGATGCCCGGCAACTTTTTCTAGCGTGTACTTATAGGCTGAAATGCCATTAATTTCTAGTGTTAACAGACACCTGATTTGCCAGATGCAAGGCAGGTGTCTCCTGCGGCATAGGAATGGGGATGTATAGAGATGAGAGATGTGACCACCACAGAGAAGACAAATGTACACTGCTCAAAAAAGTTCAGGGATCACTAAAATAACACATCCTAGATCTGAAAGAATGAAAAATTCTTATTAAATACTTTTTTCTTTACATAGTTGAATGTGTTGACAACAAAATCACACAAAAATGATCAATGGAAATCAAATGTATCAACCCATGAAGGTCTGGATTTGGAGTCACACTCAAAATTAAGGTGGAAAACCACACTACAGGCTGATCCAACTTTGATGTAATGTCCTTAAAACAAGTCAAAATTAGGCTCAGTAGTGTGTGTGGCCTCCACGTGCCTGTATGACCTCCCTACAACACCTGGGCATGCTCCTGATGAGGTGACGGATGGTCTCCTGAGGGATCTCCTCCCAGACCTGGACTAAAGCATCTTCCTGGACAGCTCAATTGGATTCAGGTCTGGGGAACGGGCGGGCTAGTCCATAGCATCAATGCCTTCCTCTTGCAGGAACTGCTGACACACTCCAGCCACATGAGGTCTAGCATAGTCTTGCATTAGGAGGAACCCAGGGCCAACCGCACCAGCATATGGTCTCACAAGGGGCCTGAAGATCTCATCTCGGTACCTAATGGCAGTCAGGCTACCTCTGGCGAGCACATGGAGGGCTGTGCGGCCCCCCTAAGAAATGCCACCCCACACCATGACTAACCCACCGCCAAACCGGTCATGCTGGAGGATGTTACAGGCAGCAGAACGTTCTCCACGGCGTCTCCAGACTCTGTCACGTCTGTCACATGTGCTCAGTGAGAACCTGCTTTCATCTGTGAAGAGCACAGGGCGCCAGTGGCGAATTTGCCACTCTTGGTGTTCTCTGGCAAATGCCAAACGTCCTGCACAGTGTTGGGCTGTAACCACAACCCCCACCTGTGGACGTCGGGCCCTCATACCACCCTCATGGAGTCTGTTTCTGACCGTTTGAGCAGACACATGCACATTTGTGGCCTGCTGGAGGTCATTTTGCAGGGCTCTGGCAGTGCTCCTCTTTGCAGAAAGGCGGAGGTAGCGGTCCTGCTGCTGGGTTGTTGCCCTCCTACGGCCTCCTCCACGTCTCCTGATGTACTGGCCTGTCTCCTGTTATCGCCTCCATGCTCTGGACACTACGCTGACAGACACAGCAAACCTTCTTGTCACAGCTCGCATTGATGTGCCATCCTGGATGAGCTGCACTACCTGAGCCACTTGTGTGGGTTGTAGACTCCGTCTCATGCTAACACTAGAGTGAAAGCACCGCCAGCATTCAAAAGTGACCAAAATATCAGTCAGGAAGCATAGGAACTGAGAAGTGGTCTGTGTTCACCACCTGCAGAACCACTCCTTTATTGGGGGTGTCTTGCTAATTGCCTATAATTTTCACCTGTTGTCTATTCCATTTGCACAACAGCATGTGAAATTTATTGTCAATCAGTGTTGCTTCCAAAGTGGACAGTTTGATTTCACAGAAGTGTGATTGACTTGGAGTTACATTGTGTTGTTTAAGTGTTCCCTTTATTTTTTTGAGCATTGTATTTCTACTGGTTATGTAGTTCTGTTATGTAATCATGCATCGTTTTCTTCATGACACCTGTGCATTCTGTTAAAACATGTAGATGTCAGGCTTAAAATTACCGTAGGTGGAACAATCTGAATTCCTTGATTAATTATATATCTGATAAGTCCGACCCCATGTCTGAGTAATGTGGCCTGTTCTGCATTTCAGGAAGTGATGTCACTGAGTACTGCCCCTATATATGTGACCGACCGGCTCAAATCGGTCTTATGTAGCAACATTTGAAATTGTGTGTTTTACATTGGATAGAAGTAGAGACTCAGAGCTACAAAATGATATATCATACACTGCATTTTTTTTATTTGACCTTTATTTAACTAAGCAAGTCAGTTAAGGACAAATTCTTATTTACAATGACGGCCTAGGAACAGGGGATTCTGTTACTGGCCCAACGCTCTAACCACTAGGCTACCTGCCGCATGAGGAACAATGGGGAAGTAATTCTGGTTTGAGAGTTGACGAACTTGTAAACTCTCTTTTGAGAAAATGGCCTTTGAATATTTTGGTACCTACTGGAGAGCTCTCCTTTGTCTACACCCATTCAGCATTGTTCACGCCCTATTAAGCTAGCCCCACCCATCTCTTTAAGGATTCACATGTGAGGTCATGTACTAAACAGTGAGTAGTGTAGTAAAGATTAAGACTAAAAGTGGTAGTCGTCTACAATAACAAAACATTCCAGGTAAACAGAAAATATTTTATAAATATTAGATGACTCTTACCCAGACACGCTTGTCTAAATTGATGGGTCATGTGAAAGAAATGCTATAACCCCCAGCCACATCTTGCCAAGTGGACGGGTCTCTACAGAAGGTGTAAACGGTACACCCAAATGGTTACTTGTATAGTAGTAGTATCTCAAATAGATAGTGTCAATATAAAGAAAAAATACATTATGTACACAAACAATATCAATAACGATCGTGGTAGATGAGGTAGTTGTATGCATACAGTCAGGGGTAAAGTGGCTAAGCAGCAGGATGAATAAATAATATAGCAGCAATGTATGTGTGTTAGGAGAGAGTCATGTGAATAGAGGTACTTCAGATAGTACTGATGACTGGTCCGTCCGAACCACACATGAAGAAGGGAATCTACATTCGGAGAGCCTGTTTCTGTCCTGCCCTTGACTTTGGTGCAGGGCATGTGATGCCCATAGCCTCTTCGTCGCTAAACTCCCACATCTTCTCAAAAATATACATTTGTCTAGCTCTGTCCAGTCCAGGTGGTGCTTGTCCAGGCAGACCATCTATGGGGAGGAAGGATCAGCTTTGCGCAGCAGCTGAAACCTGGTCCCCACTGAGAACGCTCCTTGGCGACAACAACACCAGGCTCCAGAGCATTGAAGCTGTAAAACAGGAAATAACAAAAATAATTAAGACATTACAACCTTGCACAACATCAATTCATCTCCCAAGTTTAGATAAGAACAACAACCTCATACAATGCACTGAACAACAACCTTGCTGGTACTGCTTGAACTGTGGCAGCGGCCTGAAGTACGGAGTCAGGTGTTGTTGCCAGCCATAGCTTTCCACCAGCACCGTACCATCCTCTAGTCCAACCAGCTGTGGGATGTTGACCCCTGTCACAGTGCTGTCCTTCACAAAACCAATAAATCTCAGACAAAGTGTTCACTCCGGTCTTTCTGAAGTGCTGCTTGATGAGGGCGAAGCACCAGCCGGGGGCAAACTTGGTGTAGCCTCTGATCAGGAAGTGAAGGTCCAGACTGTGGTGGAGTATGTGTATGTTCCGCCAGGCACAATACCAGAGCACAAACGTGTTCTTGTTTTGGCCACTGCAGTTATCACAATTCAGGTGAACACGTGTTTCCACAACTCCGTGGTTGGTGAAGAAATGGTGCATGTAGTTGATGACTGCGCTGCTGCCTTTGCTGGATGACATGCCTACATCAATCAAGTAGTTGACTTGTTGTGGTATTCCTTCACAGCAGACACCAAACAAGCCACACTTGCGAGGAGTTAAAAAGTAGATGGGACCTGGCTGCATAGGGTCAGAAGGATAGTGCACCTGCAAACAACAAAAGAACATTAAGATAAGTTAATGAAAAGAAAATGCAATGTAAAACGTGATATCATTTTGTAATGCATCGTTATCAGTAAGTTTCACTTGCCTACAAATGTGCAGAGCTGCAGCACTGCATACAGAAACATAATCTTGGAAACTGGAAGTTAAAATGATAACACACGTACCTCTGGAAAATACAGAAGTAATGTGAGATCAATAAAAGTGGTGCCAGTCATGTTGGTCAGTTAAATAATGAAAACGTGTTGTTTATGCTTTACATACCAAGTGTTCCATTCCTTGTAGAGACGCCACACTGCTGCTTTTGTCACATGGGATGGCAGCAGCTTTCCACCAAAGTGTTTGTGTCCTGGGGGGCGTCCTTATAACACTATTGCATTATCATCTGTGTAGTTGTTAATGACGTTTCACCACTCACTGCAAGTCCTCATGCTTCAGTGTAAGCTGTGCTTGCTTGGGCCAGCTCTCTTTTTGAGACATTAGACCATTCTCCTTGAATGACTGGTGGAAGAGAATCAGGCGTGTTCTACTGATGCTGAAAGACAATTTCCAGAAACAAATATTTTGGCATTATTATACAATAGATAGCTGTAATCACCGTCAGACACACCTGGCCAACTTGATGGGTCATGTAATCATCCGGCGTAGTGGTCTTTTGTTTAGACATGCTAGCTAAACAACGAATCTTAATCCTAATCCATAGAGTACTAGCAATACAAACCGATTGTCATAGCTAACTAAAGTTAACCAAATAGGTTCAAAGGTAGCTAGTTAGCTGGCAAACATTAGGCCATAACTAGCCATGTGAAATGGCATTCTGAGATAACATTACTACACACAGATCATAAACGTAATGTAAGCTAGCGAGCCAGCCATCTAATGTCAGCTAGCTAGCTAACACTATGCTTTGATTTGCAATGAAAACAACTTTCTGACGAACGTATAGTATCTGAAACTGTAGCTAGACTCTTACCCTTATACATGGATGAATGCTTCACGGAAGACTGCAACTCATTTCATTAAATTAGACTTCCTGTGTCGTTTCTGTTGCTTGGCCTGTTGTTGTGTCAAGTCACTCTGGTTCAAATTGACCGTGTACAATGCCATAAGAATCATCTTAAGCTTAAGCCCCCACCCAAACTCTGACCATTTCACTCACCCTAGCAGAGCTGGTTAGGCTGTTTTCATGTTATCCAGAGTATTGGTCACTAACTGTGCTCCTAGCAACAATTTAATTTAGCTTTTCATAAATTCATCAGTTATTCTGCGCTCTGGCACACAGACGAGAGTGCTCTGAAACAGTTGTTGCAGTGATGTTCTATTGAAATGGATACTTGCATAGTGGAGTCTTAATAAATCCTCTTGGAACTACCCATCCCGGATCCGGGAGCGTTGCCATCAACTGACACTAATTAACATAACGCAACCGACATAAATATTACTAGAAAATATTCATGAAATCACAAGTGAAATATATTGAAACACAGCTTAGCTTTTTGTTAATCACCCTGTCATCTCAGATTTTGAAAATATGCTTTACAGCCAAAGCAAGACAAGCATTTGTGTAAGTTAATCGATAGCCTAGCATAGCATTATGTCTAGCTAGCAGCAGGCAACCTGGTCACGAAAATCAGAAAAGCAATCAAATTAAATCGTTTACCTTTGATGAGCTTCGGATGTTTTCACTCACAAGACTCCCAGTTAGATAGCAAATGTTCCTTTTTTCCAAAAATATTATTTTTGTAGCCGAAATAACTTCGTTAGTTCTTCACGTTTGGCTGAGAATTCAACCGGAAATTGCGGTCACGACAACGCCGAAAAATATTCCAAATTAGCTCCATAATATCGACAGAAACATGGCAAACGTTGTTTATAATCAATCCTCAAGGTGTTTTTCAAATATCTATTCGATAATATATCAACCGAGACAGGTGGCTTCTTAGTAGGAAAGAGAGAAACAATGGCCGCATTTGTCTTTTACGCACAAAACACTCTGAGAGACTCCAGCTGACCACTGACGCAATGTTGACGTTCAGGCTCATTTTTCAAAATAAAAGACTGAAACTATGTATTGTGACACTAGACACATTAGGAAAGTCATAGAAAAAGGAATCTGGTTGATATCTCATTCGCTGCTCAATAGGGACGCATAGGAACACAGAGCTTTCTGAAGTCCCTTCCTGATTGGATTTTTCTCAGGCTTTCGCCTGCAATATCAGTTCTGTTATACTCACAGACAATATTTTTACAGTTTTGGAAACTTTAGAGTGTTTTCTATCCTAAGCTGTCAATTATATGCATATTCTAGCATCTTGTCCTGACAAAATAGCCCGTTTACTTTGGGAACGTTATTTTTCCTAAAATGAAAATAGTGCCCCCTAGATTCAACAGTTTTAATATGTGATTGTTTTTTTGTTTTTTAAAGCTGCGTTAGACAGGATTACCTACTGACCAGCTCAAATAGACAGAAGCGTGCTATATGGCTGACCAATCCAAACTCATCTCTCGGCATGTCCAGCCCACACCTTATCTCAGCCAATCATGGCTAGCGGGAAGGTTTCCCTTTTTCTGTGGCTTAACCAACTAGGCTAATTTAAATATTTTATTCATATTTACAGATGGCATACAAGTTTGTTATTAAGGCACGTGAAAGTTCACATGTTCGAGAAGGCATTTATGCCCCCCCAAAAAAACATTTTTATAAAAAAAATATATGTTTAGAAACGCCTCTCCTGTGAAGTAGTGACCTGCGACATACGCCTAGTTTCCTGAAACGGGTCACATATAGGACCTTCCACCCCCACTTGGGATATGGATGGATGCCTGATGAAGACCTAAGGGTTGAACCGTTGTTGTAAATAAATATCACCTGGGAGCATGAGCGGCAGTGTGCAGCGTTTTCCTTTCTGTTTTCATTGGGTTTGCCAACAACTCCAGCACCTGCGGAAAGTACCTGGATGTGCTGTTGTAGAAATTCTTACACAGGGACACTCAAAGTCCATCTTAAATTAGTCATTGTTTATTGTCAGCGCACTGGAGAGGTTCCAACCGACTTAATGCACCATATGAATGTCTGTCAGAGGCTCTGCTGTCTGCTATACACAGACAAGTTATATTTGCATGATTTAACATGATTAATTCATCATTACCGTTTTGTTTCATTCATGTGACCGACCAATACTGGTTTGTAACATGTGACAGACCAGTACCTCACAAGGCTTCTTCTCTCTATGCTGAGACCTTGAAACTGAGATATCTTTCGTTCTCAAAACAATGTATGGAGAGGTTCCAACCGACTTAATGCACCATACTGCCAAATTGCAGATACTGATAAGTGAAGATTCAGTCACTTGCATGAACACAGCAATTGGTTATTAGAACAGCACATGTGTTAAATGTCCATCACAGTGCGTATGTTCTTCAGCTTTTGTACATGAACTCTCTACCATACAGCACTAATTTTTGAGACTCCCCTTTCACAAGTCTACCTTTCTTCTGATATATTCCCGGATCATAATGAAGGACTCGCTTTTTGATGAAACTGGCCCAACGACAGATTGCAATGCAGACTCAGTTATCACATCTCTCAAGAATATACAGGTCCATGAGACAAAACAATATTATCATGTCACCTTAAGTGATTATCTAAGACAAAAAAGATGAAAGACAGAAATGGATTATAGATACAGAAAACACCAGTTCTTGGTTCGAACAATCCCTCTTTTTGTGACCGACTGAAATGACAGAACAATTGAGCACGACTAGAGATCAAGTGACACAGTTAAATGTTGATCGAGAAAGCAAGATCACCCATAAGGACAAAAGAGAGAACATTCTGACCAATATGGAAAACATTTGTGATAAACTTGCGGAAGAGACAAAGACAAGTGGAGCATGATACTGCTGTAATTCTGGAGGGATGGCCGGAGACAGCCAATTGGCACTCCCCCGCGGGCAAGCTGGAAGGGTAAACGCCAGCCCAGCCGTAATCCTAGAGGGCCACTAATGTGGCAATCAACCAACTCCCTCACATCTGACTCCAGTGACCAATCCAGAGCGCCTTCTTTTTTGGGGAATCGAATAGGCCGTCATCATGACCACCGCCAACCCTGCTTCCCCGCAAGAAATGCAGGAGAGGACTACCCAGGAAGATGGCAACACATACATTATTGATACTTACCCACAATTGAAACCCATTTTTAAATATACCCCCACATATGGTCTTTAAAGGACCCCCAAAATGTGAAAGACAATTTGGTTAAATCTGTCAAGGTTCATGGAGGGATATTACAAATGTGTCCAATGTCCTCAATGCAGCTTTATGTACAAACGCAACTCATTTACCCACCCCCGCACAGGACAAAGATTTAAAATCAAGGGCCTAATTACCTGCATGTCCTCCAATGATATTTACATGTTCAAATGTTCTTGTCATCTGTCTTACATAGGGAAAACCCATAGAAGCCTTAAGACACGGGTCAGTGAGCACCGCAACAATGTGTAAGGGCTATTTTATCAAGAAGGAGAGTGGTGGACTGCTGCATCAGATGACCTGGCCTCCACAATCCCCGACCTCAACCCAATTGAGATGAGTTGGGATGAGTCAGACCGCAGAGTAAAGGAAAAAGCAGCCAACAAGTCTTGGCGGACAGAAGACACAGCTGAGGACACACATTCCCAGTGCAGTCAATGCTACCTGCTACATAGGCAGCATGAGCAGCACTCAACACATGCCTGGAGGCTTGTGTGCCTGGAGCGTATATTTCATCTCTGAGTTTATTTCCTATGAAGAAACACTTGTCTCTGAAGAGTACACTACACACACAATACAGCAACTTGTCATATGCCTCTGGTGTAGAAGTAAAAACAGATCGGCAGTACCAGTCAAAAGTTTACACACCTACTCCTGCAAGGGTTTTTTCTTTATTTTTACCATTTTCTACATTGTAGAATAATAGTGAAGACATCAAAACTATGAAATATCACATATGTAATCTTGTAGTAACCAAAAAAGTGTTACACAAATAAAAATGTATTTTATATTTGAGATTCTTCAAAGTAGCCGCAAAACCATCAAGCACTATGAGGACCGCCACAGGTAAGGAAGACCCAGAGTTACCTCTGCTACAGAAAATAAGTTTATTAGAGTTATAAGTTTCAGAAATTGCATCCCAAATAAATGTTTCACAGAGTTCAGTAAACATCAACTGTTCAGAAGAGACTCAGGACTTCATGGTCGAATTGCTGCAAAGAAACCACTACTAAAGGACTATTTATCGTATTTCGTCGTCCTAACGTAGTCTACACTGCTATCTGCCCAGCAGCTAGCCAGCTAGCAAACGTCCACCGTCTACCGAATAGCAGCACTGTAGAAACTATTACACTCAACTGAACGACTTGATTAGTGTAGTGTTAGCTAGCTACATAGTTGTCTTTGCTGTCTTCGTATCCAAGATAATTGTGTAGTTTTAGAGTGATTATCTTAATTTACTGAGGTTAGCTAGCCAGCTATTTGTCGTCCTTAACGTAGGAGACACTGCTAGCTAGCCAACAGCTAGCCAACGTCTACCGAATAGAACTTCCGCACTCAACAACCCGGTCGCATTCCGCTTCGCTCCACAGGTAGTATCACATTTTCATTTCATTTCATTACAGTACAACGGTTTGATTTGTTTGATCGTAGCTAGCTACATAGCCGTCTTTGTATCAAAGATAATTGTGTAGTCTAGAGCGATTTTCTAGGTTAGCTAGCCAGCTATTGTCATTCTTTTAACGCAACGTAATGTAATCAACACTGCTAGCTAGCCAGCTAGCCCCCGAATAGCAGCACTGTAGAAACTATTACACTCAACGGAACGACTTGATTAGTGTAGTGTCAACAACGCAGCCACTGCCAGCTAGCCTACAAAGTCAACAACGCAGCCACTGCCAGCTAGCCTACTTCAGCAGTACTGTATCATTTTAATCATTTTAGTCAATAAGATTCTTGCTACGTAAGCTTAACTTTCTGAACATTCGAGACGTGTAGTCCACTTGTCATTCCAATCTCCTTTGCATTAGCGTAGCCTCTTCTGTAGCCTGTCAACTATGTGTCTGTCTATCCCTGTTCTCTCCTCTCTGCACAGACCATACAAACGCTCCACACCGCGTGGCCGCGGCCACCCTAATCTGGTGGTCCCAGCGCGCACGACCCACGTGGAGTTCCAGGTCTCCGGTAGCCTCTGGAACTGCCGATCTGCGGCCAACAAGGCAGAGTTCATCTCAGCCTATGCCTCCCTCCAGTCCCTCGACTTCTTGGCACTGACGTAAACATGGATCACCACAGATAACACTGCTACTCCTACTGCTCTCTCTTCGTCCGCCCACGTGTTCTCGCACACCCCGAGCTTCTGGTCAGCGGGGTGGTGGCACCGGGATCCTCATCTCTCCCAAGTGGTCATTCTCTCTTTCTCCCCTTACCCATCTGTCTATCGCCTCCTTTGAATTTCATGCTGTCACAGTTACCAGCCCTTTCAAGCTTAACATCCTTATCATTTATCGCCCTCCAGGTTCCCTCGGAGAGTTCATCAATGAGCTTGATGCCTTGATAAGCTCCTTTCCTGAGGACGGCTCACCTCTCACAGTTCTGGGCGACTTTAACCTCCCCACGTCTACCTTTGACTCATTCCTCTCTGCCTCCTTCTTTCCACTCCTCTCCTCTTTTGACCTCACCCTCTCACCTTCCCCCTACTCACAAGGCAGGCAATACGCTCGACCTCATCTTTACTAGATGCTGTTCTTCCACTAACCTCATTGCAACTCCCCTCCAAGTCTCCGACCACTACCTTGTATCCTTTTCCCTCTCGCTCTCATCCAACACTTCCCACACTGCCCCTACTCGGATGGTATCGCGCCGTCCCAACCTTCGCTCTCTCTCCCCCGCTACTCTCTCCTCTTCCATCCTATCATCTCTTCCCTCTGCTCAAACCTTCTCCAACCTATCTCCTGATTCTGCCTCCTCAACCCTCCTCTCCTCCCTTTCTGCATCCTTTGACTCTCTATGTCCCCTATCCTCCAGGCCGGCTCGGTCCTCCCCTCCCGCTCCGTGGCTCGGCGACTCATTGCGAGCTCACAGAACAGGGCTCCGGGCAGCCGAGCGGAAATGAGGGAAAACTCGCCTCCCTGCGGACCTGGCATCCTTTCACTCCCTCCTCTCCACATTTTCCTCTTCTGTCTCTGCTGCTAAAGCCACTTTCTACCACTCTAAATTCCAAGCATCTGCCTCTAACCCTAGGAAGCTCTTTGCCACCTTCTCCTCCCTCCTGAATCCTCCTCCCCCTCCCCCCTCCTCCCTCTCTGCAGATGACTTCGTCAACCATTTTGAAAAGAAGGTCGACGACATCCGATCCTCGTTTGCTAAGTCAAACGACACCGCTGGTTCTGCTCACACTGCCCTACCCTGTGCTCTGACCTCTTTCTCCCCTCTCTCTCCAGATGAAATCTCGCGTCTTGTGACGGCCGGCCGCCCAACAACCTGCCCGCTTGACCCTATCCCCTCCTCTCTTCTCCAGACCATTTCCGGAGACCTTCTCCCTTACCTCACCTCGCTCATCAACTCATCCCTGACCGCTGGCTACGTCCCTTCCGTCTTCAAGAGAGCGAGAGTTGCACCCCTTCTGAAAAAACCTACACTCGATCCCTCCGATGTCAACAACTACAGACCAGTATCCCTTCTTTCTTTTCTCTCCAAAACTCTTGAACGTGCCGTCCTTGGCCAGCTCTCCCGCTATCTCTCTCAGAATGACCTTCTTGATCCAAATCAGTCAGGTTTCAAGACTAGTCATTCAACTGAGACTGCTCTTCTCTGTATCACGGAGGCGCTCCGCACTGCTAAAGCTAACTCTCTCTCCTCTGCTCTCATCCTTCTAGACCTATCGGCTGCCTTCGATACTGTGAACCATCAGATCCTCCTCTCCACCCTCTCCGAGTTGGGCATCTCCGGCGCGGCCCACGCTTGGATTGCGTCCTACCTGACAGGTCGCTCCTACCAGGTGGCGTGGCGAGAATCTGTCTCCTCACCACGTGCTCTCACCACTGGTGTCCCCAGGGCTCTGTTCTAGGCCCTCTCCTATTCTCGCTATACACCAAGTCACTTGGCTCTGTCATAACCTCACATGGTCTCTCCTATCATTGCTATGCAGACGACACACAATTAATCTTCTCCTTTCCCCCTTCTGATGACCAGGTGGCGAATCGCATCTCTGCATGTCTGGCAGACATATCAGTGTGGATGACGGATCACCACCTCAAGCTGAACCTCGGCAAGACGGAGCTGCTCTTCCTCCCGGGGAAGGACTGCCCGTTCCATGATCTCGCCATCACGGTTGACAACTCCATTGTGTCCTCCTCCCAGAGCGCTAAGAACCTTGGCGTGATCCTGGACAACACCCTGTCGTTCTCAACTAACATCAAGGCGGTGGCCCGTTCCTGTAGGTTCATGCTCTACAACATCCGCAGAGTACGACCCTGCCTCAGACAGGAAGCGGCGCAGGTCCTAATCCAGGCACTTGTCATCTCCCGTCTGGATTACTGCAACTCGCTGTTGGCTGGGCTCCCTGCCTGTGCCATTAAACCCCTACAACTCATCCAGAACGCCGCAGCCCGTCTGGTGTTCAACCTTCCCAAGTTCTCTCACGTCACCCCGCTCCTCCACTGGCTTCCAGTTGAAGCTCGCATCCGCTACAAGACCATGGTGCTTGCCTACGGAGCTGTGAGGGGAACGGCACCTCAGTACCTCCAGGCTCTGATCAGGCCCTACACCCAAACAAGGGCACTGCGTTCATCCACCTCTGGCCTGCTCGCCTCCCTACCACTGAGGAAGTACAGTTCCCGCTCAGCCCAGTCAAAACTGTTCGCTGCTCTGGCCCCCCAATGGTGGAACAAACTCCCTCACGACGCCAGGACAGCGGAGTCAATCACCACCTTCCGGAGACACCTGAAACCCCACCTCTTTAAGGAATACCTAGGATAGGATAAAGTAATCCTTCTCACCCCCCTTAAAATATTTAGATGCACTATTGTAAAGTGGCTGTTCCACTGGATGTCATAAGGTGAATGCACCAATTTGTAAGTCGCTCTGGATAAGAGCGTCTGCTAAATGACTTAAATGTAAATGTAATAATAAAAATAAGAGACTTCCTTAGGCCAAGAATGCGAGCAATGGACGTTAGACCGGTGGAAATCTGTCCTTTGGTCTGAGATTTTTGGTTCCACAGCATTCTGCAGCGATACGCCATCCCATCTGGTTTGCGCTTAGTGGGATTATCATTTGTTTTTCAACAGGAGAAGGACCCAACACATCTCCAGGCTGTTTAAGGGCTAATTGTCCAAGAAGGAGAGTGATGGACTGCTGCATCAGATGACCTGGCCTCCACAATCACCTGACCTCAACACAGTCGAGATGGTTTGGGATGAGTTGGAATGCAGAGTGAAGGAAAATCAGCCAACAAGTGCTCAGAATATGCAGAAACTCCTTCAAGACTGTTGGAAAAGTATTCCAGGTGAAGCTGGTTGAGAGAATTCCAAGAGTGTGCAAAGCTGTCATCAAGGCAAAGGGTGGCTACTTTGAATAATGTCAAATATAACATATCATTTGATTTTTTTACCGCTTTTTTGGTTACTACATGATATGATTCCATATGTGTTATTTCATCGTTTTGATGTGTTCACTATTATTCTACAATTTAAAAGAAAGTAAAAATGAAAAAAAAAAATTAAATGAGTAGGTGTGTCCAAACTTTTGACCGGTACTGTATATACAAACAACCTTCCTGATGTAGTTAAGCTGTTAGTGTTGGAGACAACATTTTACTGATGTCCCGCAGGGACTGATTCTTGGTCCACTTCTTCCCTTATACGTGGCTGTACTGGTATTACCGGTGTTCCATGGGGTTTGATTCTTGCTCCACTTCTTTCCTTATACATGGCTCCCACTAAGCAAAATCATTTCTGAACATAGTGTCGACTTTCACACCTATGCAGATGACGCTAAAATGTATTTAGTACTTGATAATGTTTAGGTTCTAAACCCATTGATTAACTGTTCATCTAGCATTGTCATTGTCAGAGTAGATACTACAAATGTGAATGTCAGTTGATATAAATCAATATGGTTTGTGAACTAAAGAGATTTGAGATTAAACATCAGCCAGTGCAGTTCTAGACTTGTTTTAATACTTTTCCTCTGCCCAAAAAATGCAAGGGTGTTTGTGTGTGCGCTATGTGCATTCATCAGGGTTTGTGAGAGAGAGAGAGAGAGAGAGAGAGAGAGAGACGGACACATTCAGTGTGTGTTACTGAGTACAGTCATTTATGTTGGCACCTACAGGGGTGCTTGTGTAGGGACTTTCACTGATTATGCGAACACACACCCAAACAATCCCACACACACCTTTTGATTCAACACCTACCCTAAATTGATTGCACTACTGAAAAATTGTGCCACCATGGGATGGTCTCCGATAGAGGTGTCAGTCAGTCCCTCACCCCCTGGTCAGTAAGGGACAAGGCGCTCATAATGTCCATGAGGCCGACAGATCCAGGACAGGGCCAGACATCGGACCCAGGGCTGGTGCTCGGTCTGGTCATGGGCCCAGGTTGATGCTGGACTTGTTCTCCGGGACGGCATTGAACATCGGGACCAGAACTGGGGTCTGGTCTGATGCTGGCAGTTACAGGAGAGATAGTGAAGACTTGGACGCCGACTGGGACTCTGACTGTGGAGTCGGCTTGTGTGTTAGATCCAGGCTAAGCAGGTCTGCAAGAGCAGAGGGTAGTGTAGCGACCAGCACTGGAGTTGATTCTGGTCATGTCTGGTCCTGGAGAGACACTAGCAGGAGTGTCTGTTGAGGTGGTGGCTTGGGCACCGGTGGCTGCGAATCTGGTCCTGCAGGTTGATAAGGTTGGTTCACTGCCGGCTGCTGGTCGGGCTGCAGCTCTGGTATCGTCTTTGCTTCTTTGAACTCTGCTGGTCATAGGGCAGGGTGCAGCACTGACAACGGCTCAACTGGCTCGGGTGCTGCTTGTGTTGGCACCGACTGGGGTGCGGAGTGGAGTTCAGCCAGCTGCTGGAAGACTTGGGCCTCGGTATTCATCGTGGGGCAGGCTCAAGCACTGACAGTCGCAGGTCTGGCTCCACCTCTGTCATCGGTTTTGGCGTCTGAAGCGCATTGGATAGGATTGGTTGAGGCTCTGGCAACTTCTTGGCTGGCTCAAGGACTGGCTATGGGAGCTGTTGAGGCTGGGTTGGTTCTGGCGCCGGCCTGGGTGTGAATGGATGCCTGTCGGGGCTTCAGTCTGGGTGGCAGGCCTGGCTCGAACTCTGGCAGCTGCTTGCCGGACTGGCACTTTGGGACCGCATGATTTGCTGGAGTGCAGGGTGCTACGTAGCTGTCTGGACGTACTGGAGTCCTGGTGAATGTGTGTGCCTGACGTGCCAAGGAGCTGGTGAGAGCACTAGCTGGAGAACCTCCTGGGGCTCTTGTGACCACTGGACATTCTGGAGTCCGGGTGGTAGCTGAACTGGCTGGCGGGCCGGTTGCCACTTGACACGTGTGAGTGGTGACTGGACCAAAAGCAAAGCCCCCCAAGCCATTCGAGGCTGCTGCAATACCTGGTACACAGGACACAGTTGGTCGATCCTGTGGTACTCGAGGACAAGCGGTGCAGTCCCTGATGGCGACAATGTTGCAGTAGGGGGACATTGTCCGCATGGGGGGCCTCTCCGTGGACTCGATCTGCTACTCCCCAGTCCTTCTATTCACGCCGGCATGTGCGCCTGGTCTGGGGCATGGCATATGGCATGAACTGCATCCTGTCAGTAGTGGTCTAATCCAGGACAATTGCATCTATCCAGAAAATGAAAAAGAGCGCCACCTTGTGGTGGTCTCCAATAGAGGTGCCGGTTTAGATATACAGTAGGTGCAACTGTCCCGTGTCCCAGTAAGAGGACGGAAAATGAACAGTAGGAGACAGGGATACAATTCACACTTTATTACCACACTCAAGACAGGAGACTGTGTGTGCAAGCAAGCAGCTTGTACACACTTCTCTGTATTTCCGACTGTTTTGAATGAGAAATTATCCTACCATATCTGCCTTTCGTTTGAGTTGAAAGGCTGTCGTGGAAGGTCATATCCTATACCTTCTACATGCGCTGGCATCCATCCAGCCCTATCTGAATAGACAATTAGATCACATTATTTTCAGAGGTACCAAGGTCGCCTTCATGTTAGAGTCGATGGTAGGCTAAGGCAACCATAAGCATTGAGACGGCCGAGATACAAGTCCTCAGGAAGAAATGCTGATGAAGGCATGTGCCTCAAGGCTAAGAGAATTGCAGTAGGCTCTGTCTACGAGTCCAAGAGTTCAATAGAGTTTGTTTTCTATCAAGTACTTTAGATGTGGAGGTTGACCGTGCACATGGTGTTAAAACGTGACCTATGAGATGCGAACCTCCAATCCTGTGATTGTCCCATGCAGTATTTATTTATTTTTGTCAGGTGCACATTTGTGGGGGGTTTTGACTGCTCGTGGCATCTGTTTTTCCATTGTTCTGACAACCAAATGAGATTCAAATCAATTTATCTCCCTTCTCTCCCACTGTATCTCTTCACCCTCTCCCATATCCCCCTCTACCTCTCCTTCTCTCTCCAGGAGCTCAGTGGCGGTCGGCCATGGCTGCTACTGCTTGGCCCTGCTGCGCTCCGTGCCGGCGGCAGCCTACGTGGTACTGGTCACGGCTCTGCGCTACCACCTCTTCATCTGGAGCGTCTTCTCGCCCAAGCTGCTGTATGAGTCCATGCACACACTGCTCACCGCCGCAATTTGCCTCTTCTTCACCACCATGGAGCAGAGCGGCAGCTCCAGCAGGCCCTAGAGTCCCCACATCTCCGAGTACTCTCAGCTTCCAGGAAAAGGGGTTAAGGAGAAGGGCCAAAGGACAAATACTATGATAATGGGTGGTCCTGATACTGTCGTCGTTGACTTCTGGATGCCCTACTACACCCCGGAGGTATGAATGTAGGTGTGAATGTACTGTCCCACTGCACTGGAGTTCTGGGACAGCGGCATTCACCTTTTGGAAAGCAATATATTTTATCTATGGTATCAAACAAAACTTATTTAGTAAGATTATTATTTTGATGTGTTGGTTGGTTCTACTGAAGTCTGTTGTGGTGTTTATTGAGCAGAGCTGAACATGAAAGGTAACTTAATGAATTATTTCATTTGAATGTGTCGAAAGCGCAATCGTGAAGGTATACTGTAAGTCCCTTGAAATTGGATTTGTATTCATTTTTCTTTCTGTGTTATTGTTTGTTTTGTTTCCGTAGACGAGTAAGTGCTTCTATTGACCACCGTTTCTCTGTAGTGCTTTATGCCAGTTGCATTATACTGTGTTTCCTCCATGCGCTTTAATCAATACAGTGACCACATTATCAGCACAGGGACTTTGTCGATATGCTTTCCAACCGGGCTGTATTTTCCATCTCTTCAATGAACTAACTGAGTTGAATGGATTCCCTTTGTAGTTGATATAGATCTGCTCCAAGCTAATAACAAGCCATACTTTCCTCCCACTTTACTTTCAGGTATATATGTATATATCTTCTTCTTCTTTTTTTTTTACTCTCGGGGAATATATTGAAATTCAGTCAAATCTCTGTTAATACAGTGGATTTTTACTAATATTCAGATGAGAATTGATTCTGGGTGAATGCTGTTAATCAAAAGATAATTTAGATTTAGCCGCTGTGTGGGGATAAAGGTTCATTGTTGTTGGGTAAGGTGATATACATTTTCCATCTTTTGATAAATAAATTGTGTCCGAGGCAATATTTCACTTATATTTCTGTATTGCTCATTTGATTTCTAATGTTAAAAAAGGGTTATGTAACGCCAATCGACAATTTGATTTCTTACCGACTTCTGCCAGACTTGTGAAACCTAATCAGAGGCAATTGGGAGGCGTTGCCCTGACACACTAATTCAATTTTAAATTGAAATACAATTAAAGTGTTGTTTTTTTATACATTTCTGAAGATATCGCCTAGGAAAATCTTGTGAATACTGAATGTATAAAATGGTTAGTTCCAGTCACACAATCTGTTTGGATAACTTGCGAAGAACTTGAACGGAGATCCATATTCTGATAAAAGGCTCTCCATGTACAATAATAACATTACTGTAGCTGTTTGCAAGTCTGGTAAATAAGCATATGAGATTGCAGCAAATCATACAACTTTATACATATAACCTTAGATATGTGATTGTCGTGTATTACTTATCAATTCCCAACTATTCATGTGTTAATTAAGATAATGTTGATTTTGTTTTTTTGTGCAAATATTTTGTTACAGTACCAGTCACAAGTTTGGACACACTTACTCGTTCAAGGGTTTTTCTTTATTTTTATTATTTTCTACGAAACTATGAAATAACAAATATGGAATCATGTAATAACTAAAAAAAGTGTTAAACAAATCGAAATATATTTTGTATTCTTCAAAGTATCCACCCTTTGCATTGTTGACAGCTTTGCACACTCTTGGCATTATCTCAACCAGCTTCACCTGGTATGCTTTTCCAACCGTCTTGGAGCAGTTCCCACGTATGCTGAGCACTTGTTGGCTGCTTTTCCTTCACTCTGCGGTCTAACTCATTCCAAACCACCTCAATTGAGTTGAGGTCAGGTGATTGTGGAGGCCAGGTCATCTGATGCAGCACTCCATCACTGTCATTCTTTGTCAAATAACCCTTAAACAGCCTGAAGGTGTGTTGGGCCATTGTGCTGTTGAAAAACAAATTATAGTCCCACTAAGCGCAAACCAGATGGGTTGGCGTATCGCTGCAGAATGCTGTGGTAGCAATGCTGGTTAAGTGTGCCTTGAATTCTAAATAAATCACTGACAGTGTCACCAGCAAAGCCCCCCACACCATCACAACTTCTCCTCCATGCTTCACGGTGGGAACCACACATGCAGAGATCATCCGTTCGTGGTTTCTTTGCAACATTTCGATTATGAAGGCCTGATTCACCCAGTCTCCTCTGAACAGTTGATGTTGAAATATGTCTGTTACTTTAACTCTGTGAAGCATTTATTTGGGCTGCATTTTCTGAGGCTGGTAACTCTAATGAACTTATCCTCTGCAGCAGAGATAACTCTGGGTCTTCCTTTCCTGTGGTGGTCCTCATGAGAGCCAGTTTCATCAATCATGGTGCTTGATAGTTTTTGCGACTGCCCTTGAAGAAACTTTCAAAGTTCTTGACATTTTCGAGATTAACTGACCATCATGCGTAAAACTAATGATTGACTGTCGTTTCTCTTTGCTTATTTGAGCTGTCTTTTACCAAATAGGGCTATCTTCTGTATACCACCCTACCCAACCTTTAACAATGCACACCTGTTAATTGAAAATGCATTCCAGGTGACTACCTCATTAAGCTGGTGGAGAGAATGCCAAGAGTGTGCAAAGCTGTCATCAAGGCAAAAGGTGGCTATTTTGAAGAATGTCAAATTTAAAATATATTTGTATTTGTTTGACACTTTTTTGGTTACTTCATGATTCCATGTGTGTTATTTCATAGTGTTGATGTCTTCACTGTTATTCTACAATGTAGAAAATACTCAAAATAAAGAAAAACCCTTGAATTATGAGTAGGTGTGTCCAAACCTTTGACTGGTACTGTGTGCGTATATATATATATATATATATATATATATATATTGTTCTTTGATATTTCACTACTTATATAGGGAAATAAGGTCTGACAGTATCCAGATTTCCATTAAACCTATCTCATGTGAATTAAATCATATTGTCTAAAAGGTTAATGTAGACATTGAAACCGGAAAGTACCTACTGTCACCAGCAAACAGCCAAATATTTTAGAAAATGGTAAGATTCAAATGTGTTTGACAAATTATCCACTTTAATGCAATATAAATGTTTTTTAGATCATTTTGATAAACTGACCAATTATGTGATGCTATGATATGAATGATAAATGATGCGCATAATGTACAGGAAATTATCCTTGACAGATCGTCACTCTTCATTCAATCCCATTCTTCATGAGATCTCACTTGTTGCCAGAGCTTCAGGGTGACTTCCATCATAAACTGTGCAAGTTGAAAATTAAATGTATTATACTTTACTATATTAAAGTATACATTATTTATACTTTATTATATCATCATTTTATAATTTAATCTTTAACCTCTTGAGGATGTTCTCTCAAACATTGCAATTTCACATACATACAGTATGTTTTGTGTATTTGGAGAAAGAAAACAGGGCTTTTGCAGGAAGTGATGAGATGTCATGAGGTCCAACTATTATAAAGAAGGGATACACCATCCATTCTCGTTGGCGATTAGTGGGACTGTCATTTTTTTTAACGGGACAATGAACCAACACACCTCCAAGTTGTGTAAGGGCTATTTGACCAAGAAGGAGCGTGATAGTGTGCTATATCAGATGACATGGCCTACGCAGTCACTCGACCTCAACCCAATTGAGATGGTTTGGGATGAGTTGAACCGCAGAGTTCAGAGGAAGGAAAGGCATCCAACAAGTGCTCATCAAGTGCTGATGTCTTCACTATTATATTACAATGTAAAAAATTTGAAGAAAAACTCTTGAATGAGTAGATGTGCAACCTTTTGACTGGTACTGTATATATATGAATATAAAAAATATATACAGTTGAAGTCGGAAGTTTACATACACTTAGGTTGGAGTATTTAAAACTCGTTTTTCAACCACTCCACAAATGTCTTGTGAACAAACTATAGTTTTGGCAAGTCGGTTCATCCTTGGGAGCAATTTCCAAACGCCTGAAGGTACCACGTTCATCTGTACAAACAATAGTACGCAAGTATAAACACCATCAGGGCTTTGCGATGGCCACTCCAGTACCTTGACTTGGTTGTCCTTAAGCCATTTTGCCACAACTTTGGAAGTATGCTTGGGGTCATTGTCCATTTGAAAGACCTATTTGCTACCAAGCTTTAACCTCCTGACTGATGTCTTGAGATGTTGCTTCAATATATCCACATACTTTTTCACCCTCGTGATGCCATATATTTTGTGAAGAACACCAGTCCCTCCTGCAGCAAAGAGCCCCACAACAAGATGCTGCCACCCCCGTGCTTCACGGTTGGGATGGTCTTTTGTTTGCAAGCCTACCCCTTTTTCCTCCAAACATAACGATGGTCATTATGGCCAAACAATTACAATTTTGTTTCATCAGACCAGAGGGCATTTCTCCAAAAGTACGATCTTTGTCCCCATGTGCAGTGCAAACTGGCTTTTTTGGCGGTTTTGGAGCAGTGGCTTCTTCCCTGCTGAGCAGCCTTTCAGGTTACGTCGATATAGGTCTTGTTTTACTGTGGATATAGATACTGTTGTACCTGTTTCCTCCAGCATCTTCACAAAGTTCTTTGCTGTTGTTCTGGGATTGATTTGCACTTTTCGCACCAAAGAACGTTTATCTGTTGGAGACAGAATGCGTCTCCTTCCTGAGCGGTATGATGGCTGCGTGGTCCCATGGTGTTTATACTTGCATACTATTGTTTGTACAGATGAACGTGGTACATTCAGATGTTTGGAAATTGCTCCCAAGGATGAACCAGACTTGTGGAGGTCTACAAATGCCAGATTTCTTTAGATTTTCCCATGATGTTAAGCAAAGAGGCACCGAGTTTGAAGGTAGGCCTTGAAATACATCCACAGGTACACCTCCAATTGACTCAAATTATGTCAATTAGCCTATCAGAAGCTTCTAAAGCCATGACATCATTTTCTGGAATTTCCCAAGCTGTTTAAAGGCACAGTCAACTTAGTGTATGTAAACTTCTGACCCACTGGAATTGTGATACAGTGACTTAAGTGAAATAATCCGTCTGTAAACAATTGTTGGAAAAATTATTTGGGTCATGCACAGAGTAGATGTCCTAACCGACTTCCCAAAACTATAGTTTGTTAACAAGACATTTGTGGAGTGGTTGAAAAACGAGTTTTAATGACTCTAACCTAAGTGTATGTAAACTTCCGACTTCAACTGTGGGTACTGAATGTCAGAAAGCTTGGCCCCAGTGATATACTGGGCCGTACGCACTACCCTCTGTAGCGACTTATGGTTGGATGCCGAGCAGTTGCCATGCCAGGCGGTGATGCAACCGGTCAGGATGCTCTCGATGGTGCAGCTGTAGAACTTTTTGAGGATCTGGGGACCCATACCAAATCTTTTCAGTCTCCTGAGGGGGAAAGGGATTGTCGTGCCCTCTTCACGATTTCTTGGTGTGTTTGGACCACGATAGTTTGTTGGTCATGTGGACCTCAAGCAATTTGAAACCCTCAAGCCGCTCTACTACAGCCCCATCGATGTGAATGTGGGCGTGTTCGGCCCGCCTTTTCCGGTAGTCCACGATCAGCTCCTTTGTCTTGCAGACGTTGAAGGAGAGGTTGTTGTCCTGGCACCACACTGCCAGGTCTCTGACCTCCTCCTTATAGGCTGTCTCATCGTTGTCGGTGATCACTGTTGTGTCTTCAGCAAAGTTAATAATGCTGTTGGAGTCGTGCTTAGCCACGCAGTCGTGGGTGAACTGGGAGTACCGGAGGGGACTAAGCACGCACCCCCGTGTTTAGGATCAGCATGGTAGATGTGTTGTTGCCTACACTTATCACCTAGGGGCAGCCCATCAGGAAGTCCACAATCCACTTGCAGAGGTAAGTGTTTCGTCCCAGGGTCCTTAGCTTAGGTGATGGGTTTTGTGGGCACTATGGTGTTGAATGCAGAGCTGTATTAAATTAACAGCATTCTCACATAGGTATTCCTCTTATCTTGGTGGGTAAGGGGAGTGTGGAGTGCAATTAGGATTGTGTCATCTTTGGCTCTGCTGGTGTGGTTTGCAAATTGATGTGGGCCTGGGATGATGGAGGTCATGTTTGCCATGACCAGCCTTTCAAAGCACTTAAAACTTCTTAGGGATAGCCCACTTTTTTTCAAATTTTGCCTTAATGACATACCCAAATCTAATTGCCTCTGTGGCAAGGATATGCATATTCCTGGTACCATTTTAAAGGACGCACTTTGAAGTTTGGAAATGTGAATTGAATGTAGGAGAATATAACACAATAGATCTGGTAGAAGAAATTACAAAAGAAAAAAACAACCGGTGTGTAACAAACTTCATCTGATGATGAGTATGAAAGATCGGACCAAAACGCAGAGTGGTAAGTGTCCATTTTAATTAAATATAACTGAACACTGAATACAAAATAAGTGAAACAATGAAAATCGAAACCGTTCTGTATGGTGAAACCCAGAAAACAACTACCCACAACCCATAGTGGGAAAACAGGCTGCCTAAGTATGGTTCTCAACCAGAGACAACGACAGACAGCTGTCCCTGATTGAGAACCATACCCAGCCAAAAACAAAGAAATACAAAAACATAGAAAAAAGTACATAGAACGCCCACCCTAGTCACACCCTGGCCTAACCAAAATAGAGAATTTGCGGACTCCGGCCGCAAAACCTGAATATAAAGGGGAGGGTCCGGGTGGGCCTTCTTACGGCGGCGGCTCGGGTGAAGGACGTGGACCCTTGCAGGGGGCCCCGGACTGAAGACCCTCGTAGAGGCCGCCACTGGATTGAGAGGCGCCTCTGGACTGAGGGGCGCCTCTGGACTGAGGGGCTGCGACTCTGGCAGCTCCGGAGTGAAGGGCGACTCTGGCAGCTCCGGAGTGAAGGGCGACTCTGGCAGCTCCGGAGTGAAGGGCGACTCTGGCAGCTCCGGAGTGAAGGGCGACTCTGGCAGCTCCGGAGTGAAGGGCGACTCTGGCAGCTCCTGACTGACAGGCAGCTCTGGCAGCTCCTGACTGACAGACTGCTCTGGCAGCTCCTGAAGGACAGGAAGGAGACTCTGGAGGCTCCGGACAGGGGGGAGTCTCTGGCGGCTCCGGACAGGCCGGAGAACCTGGAGGGAGGAGAGGGAGAGACAGCCTGGTGCGTGGGGCTGGCACAGGACCCACCAGGCTGGGGAGACCTACAGGAGGCCTGGTGCGTGGAGGAGGCACCGGATAGACCGGGCTGTGGGGGAGCACTGGAGCTCTGGTGCGCAGCCTTGGCACCACTCCTCCAGGCTGGATGACCACTTTAGCCCGAACCCTCCAGAGTGCAGGCACAGGTTGAACCGGGCTGTGGGGGAGCAATGGAGATCTGGTGCATACCACTCGCACCTCTCCCTTAGGCTCAATGCCCACATTCGCCTGGCACGGGCGGAGCGCAGGCATAGGGCGAACTGCACCCTCCTAGCACCCCGGAGACACAGCACGCAGCGCCTGCGCAGGATACCCTGGGCCAAAACGGCGTACCTGGAGACACACAACACTCCCTGGCTGGATGCCCACTCTCGCATGGCACTTGCGGTGGGCTGGCCTATAGCGCTCCGGGCTATCAGCGCGCACTGGCGACACCGTGCGCTTCACCGCATAACACGGTGCCTGACTAGTACTATGCCTCTCCCGGTAAGCACAGGGAGTTGGCTCAGGTCTATCGCCAATCTCCCCGTGTCCCCCCCCCCCCAAAAAAATAATTGGGGGCTGCCTCTCGTGCCTGTTGCGCTGCCTTACCTCATATCGCCGCCGCTCAGCTTTAGCTGCCTCCAGTTCTTCTTTGGGGCGGAGATATTCCCCAGCCTGTGCCCAGGGTCCCTTGCCGTCTAGTATCTCCTCCCAAGTCCAGGAGTCCAGAACCCTCTGCTCCTTGTTACCACGCTGCTTGGTCCTTTTTTGGTGGGTAGTTCTGTAACGAACTTCTTCATCTAATGATGAGTATGAAAGATCAGACCAAAACGCAGCGTGGTAAGTGTCCATTTTAATGAAATATAACTGAACACTGAATACAAAATAACCAAAGTGAAACAATGAAAATTAAAACAGTTCTGTATGGTGAAACACAGACACAGAAAACAACTACCCACAACCCATAGTGGGAAAACTGGCTGCCTAAGTATGACAGACAGCTGTCCCTGATTGAGAACCATACCCGGCCAAAAACAAAGAAATACAAAAACATAGAAAAGAGAACATAGAACGTCCACCCTAGTCACACCCTGGCCTAACCAAAATAGAGATTAAAAAGCCTCTCTATGGCCAGGGCGTGACACTGTGTTTCTTTACCACCATCTTTGAAATGCAAGAGAAAAGTCACTGTTGAAGCCATCACTCTGGTTGTAATTCCGATAGTGTCAGCAGTGCATGTGTAAAGTTTCAGATGGATAACTTGGAGTATGACTGATCCTCAAGACTTTGTGTGAAGTCCCCATGTACTTTTGGACAAATCGAGAAGGAGACATTCATATTCCATTTTTCTGCAAGAATATCGTCAAACATGTATACTTGGACTATGATTTAGCTTTCCAAGTATTTGTAGCCATATTATATGTCCAACCTTTGCAAAACAACCAGTTTTCATAACTTCATAACTCTGAATATCCTTATAATTTTTGACCAAAATGTAAAGGCACGCTGTCGTACAAGGTTAGTTGCTACATTTAACGACATATACATAGTTTCCCGATAATCCCGTAAAGCCCAACTCATTGGCTATCTAGCTAGCTTTGTTTGACCCCATTTGGTGCTTATTTGACAAAGATACAGTCGTTCAAGTGATGGCTGCCCGCGTCATCGGCATGCCATGAAGGCGTTGCTCTCTGACCAAATATGGTGTCCTATAGGATATACTACACCCCTAATGAAATAGTGAAGTCTTGTTACCTTCTAAGATCTCTGAGGAATAGATACAAATGTGATTTCACTCGTTGAAACAACATTTAGGCTGAGATTTTCACAGATTCCTTTCTTTACAAATTGGAACGAGTGGAAATACAAAATCGATCGTGCATGCTACATGGACTTTTTTAGGATGTGATAAATGATTTGATCTAACAAAACGAAACTTCATGTTATCTCTGGGACCCTTTTGGATGATAAATCAGAGCAATATTTCTGAATGTAAATACACATTTCACCTTCAGAGGTGAATTTATCAAACCTATCGCAGTGAAAAAACTGTTTTGTTGTTAGGAGTTCTCCTCAAACAATAGCATGGAATTTCTTCACAGTAATAGCTACTGTAAATTGGACAGTGCAGTTATATTAACAAGAATTTAAGCTTTCAGCCAATAAGACACTTCTATGTACCGACATTTGTTGTTACTCTAAAATCTGCGATCCTGACATAACACGCTGAATGATTTACAACTGTCCCGCTGACTGGACGCCAATCCTTATTAATGATTACAGATGTGAGTGCTACAGGGCGGTAGTCATTGTGACAAGATTCTTGGGAACAGGAATGATGGTAGTCATCTTAAGACGTGGGGATTAAAGACTGGGACAAGGAGAGAATTACCATGAATTTGCCTGACACTCGATCTGTGCATGCTCTGAGAACACGCCCTGGAATACCGTCGGGCCCTGTGGCCTTGTGAGTGTTGCCCTGATTAAAGAACCTACTCAAATCGACCTCAGAGAGTGAGGTCACCCAGTGGGGGCCCTTACGCACAGTACACTGTTTGTTATTGTCGAAGTGCGCATAGAATGCTTTCAGTTGGTCTGGAATAGAGGCATCGTTGGGCAGGTCATGGCTGGGTCTTGCTTTATAATTCGTAATGGACTGTAGCCCCTGCCACATGTGGCGGGCATTTTAAGCTTGTGTACAGTAGTATGATTCCAACTTATTACTATATTGTCCTTATGCTCATTTGATGACTCTGCGGAGGTTGTAGCAGGACTTCTTGTACATGTTCCTATCCTCAGCCATAGTGTCAGGGTTGTCTGCGATTGCGGTAGCCCTGTCATTTAGCATAGCGCCAACCTCCGTGTTAATCCAGGGCT
The DNA here is from genome assembly GCF_034236695.1 of Oncorhynchus nerka. Classification (NCBI taxonomy): domain Eukaryota; kingdom Metazoa; phylum Chordata; class Actinopteri; order Salmoniformes; family Salmonidae; genus Oncorhynchus; species Oncorhynchus nerka. Next base: position 48,707,183 of record NC_088400.1, on the reverse strand, counting down.
TTTGATTGGGGAAGCATCGAACCTTCACTGTGGGGACAACCTCGACGATGCATTTCCTTATTAAGCCGGTGACGGAGGGGGTTAGCTTGCCGATTTTATCAGCACCGATTAACGCTAGCAAAGCAGTCCTGTAGCATGATCTATGATTCTGATGACCATTTCCTGTTTGACCTTTTGCTTGTAAACAGGAGGCAGGCGTACGGAGTCGTGATGTTATTTACCAAATGGCTTGATTGTGTGTAAAGTATAGTTGTCTAAGACTTTATCGCCCCTAGTGGTGAAGGAAACGTGTTGATAGAAGTTGGGCATCACATGTTGTTATGACTCAGAATTCAAATCACCGGCGACAAGAAAGGCATCCAGATGTATGTTTTCCTGCTTGTTTATAGAACTTTGATAAGTGCCAGCTTGTTATATTTCTTGTTCTGATGTGGATTGTATCCAACAGTCACGTTAACAGCTGAAATGCCTGGCCTGCTGAAGAGTGACAGACTTCATCCTAGCTAGAAAATGTGGCTTTCATTTTATACATCAACAAAGACGAGGCTCTAACTCCTCTCGATCCACAATTAGATAGGGCGCAGTCCAGGCAGGCAGCAGGCAGTTAGCCAGCCTGCGAGCTTAGTTGACTACAGTCAGTGTAGTCAGCTCAGTTTTCCCAATTGAGATTGTGTATGTGCCTCAACCTACTGTAGGTCAGACAAAACGAAACATGGAGGTGTTAGCCAATCTCACTGGAATAAAGACCAGTCCTGTCATTTCTGAAAGAGATTGTGATAATACCTCATCTGAAAATTGGACTTAATGTTAGATCCCTCACTTCCTAGGCAGTCATAGTGAATTAACTAACCACTGATCTTAAACTTGATGTGATTGGCCTGACTGAGACCTGGCTTAAGCCTGGTGAATTGACTGCGCTAACTGAGGCTAGCTTGGAAAGAAAGTACCGTGCAATAACGAAAAACCCTCGATCAGACTACTTTTCCAACCTGATTGAGGAGAATAAAAAACAATCCCAAATGTATTTTTATACTGCTTTAAAGCCAGCTAATGTTAAGTTAGCCTTCACTTCAGCAGTGATGAATTCATTAACTTTTTCGTCAAAAATGAAAACTCAGTTATCCTGAGTCTGCACAGAACTGCCAGGACCTCTGCCTAATGGAGACACTCAAGTTTTTAATCCTGTATCTCTCGATACTTTCACTAAAATAGTAATTGCCTCTAAACCTTCCAGATGTCTACTGGACCCTTTTCCAACTAAACTACTAAAAGGGCTACTTCCTTTGCTTGGCCCTCATATGTTGAACATAATAAACGGCTCCCTATTCTCCAGATGTGTACCAAACTCACTAAATGTAGCAGTAATAAAGCCTCTCCTGAAAAAGCCATACTTTGACACAGAAAATGTTATATATCGCCTATATCGAATCTCCCTCTCAAAATGTTTTGAAAAAGCTGTTGCTCAGCAACTCGCTGCCTTCCTAAAGACAAATAATGTACCCAAAACGCTCCAGCCTGGTTTTAGACCCCATACCTTTTAATGGTGTCATATCAAGGCTCTGTGCCCTCCTGCTCCAAGACCTTCGTGCTGCTTTTGACACCATTGATCGCCAAATGTTTGGAAAGATTGTAAACCCTAATTGGTCTACGCGGACAAGTTCTTGCCTGGTTTAGATCTTATCAGTCTGTCTCTGTGAATGGTTTGTCCTCCAACCTGATTCGGTCACTACTTGACACCATCAAACCCTCCATAATATCTGGCACTCTACCCTACCTAAATTGTGGCATTGAACGGTTCAGCAGACCTCTAGCCCTCCATAACTGGCTATGAGACTATTGCAGCTCTGTGGGTGTCACGTTTATTGACAATTTTTAAACCTTCTGGAAACAAAGCTAGTATTATATGGATCCCTTCACAGCATTAAAATGCTGTGTTGAGACGACGACTTATCAACAACCCTCAATTAATCCCTACCATTGTGTCGCTGAGTTGTCATAATGCTTCAGCAAATGGACAGTACTCCAGGGCCGTTGGAAGACACAATGTAAGGTCCTTCTTACTGCCCTGAATGTCTCTGCTGATCCTACAGCTATTGTATGCAGTACTAATATTCCTATGAACCAGAGTTATACTGTTAGCACTGAGGTGGTGTGCCCTAGCAGGAAGTCCACTGTGTGCAGCTCACCCTGCACTAAGATAAATAACCTGAGCATGTCTACCTCTGCTAAGCTTGCCAGTAAAGCAAGAAAAACAATCAACCATCCCAGAGAAGTTTTAAAAAATAACCCATGTTAACATATGTAGCTTAAGAAACAAGGTTCAATTTAATTTGCTAGTAACAAATGACATTCATATTCTGACAATCTCTGAAGTTCACTTAGATAATAACTTTGATGATACAGTGGTAGCAATACATGGTTATAAGAGCTACAGAAAAGACAGAAATGCCAAAGGTGGAGGTGTGGCTGTTTATATTCAGAACCACATTCCTGTGGAGCTTAGATTGGATATCGTGTTAAATACTGTTGAAGTAATATGGCTACAGGTTCATCTGCCTCAGCTAAAGCCCATTTTGGTGAGAAGCTGCTATAGACCACCAAGTGCTAACAGTCAGTATCTGGATAACATGTGGAATGCTTGATAATGTATGTGATATCAATATAGAGGTATATTTTCTAGGTGATTTAAATATTGACTGGCTTTCTTCAGGCTACCCACTCAAGAGAAAGCTTCAAACTGTAACTAGTGCCTGCAACCTGGCTCAGGTTATCAATCAACCTACCAGGTTAGTTGCAAACAGTACAGGAATGAAATCATCAACACATCTTTACTAATGCTGTAGAAATTTGTTTGAAAGCAGTATCCAAATCCATCGGATGTAGTGATCACAATATAGTAGCCATATCTAGGAAAGCCAAAGTACCAAAGGCTTAGCCTAATATTGTGTATAAGAGGTCACACAAGAATGTATGTAGGCATTCCTATGTTGTTGATGTAAAGAATACCTGCTGGTCTGTGGTGCTTAATAAGGAGCAACCAGACGCTGCACTTGACACATTTATGAAATTGCTTATCCCAGGTACTAATAAGGATGCACCCATTAAGAAAATGAATGTCAAATCTGTTAAATCCACATGGATTGATGAGGAATTAAAAGAATAATGGTTGAGAGGGATGAGGCAAATAAAATGGCACATAGGTCTGGCTGTACAACCGATTGGCAAACGTATTATAAATTGAGAAGTCGTGACTAAATAGGAATACAAATAAGAAACTACACTGTGAAACAAAGATAAATGAATGTATAATAGTAAAAATAAAGAATGATAGTAAAAAGCTTTGGCGCACCTTAATGGAAATTTTGGACATTGAATCAGATTGCTCATTCATCACAAAACCCTCTGATATTTCCAACTCTTTTAATAATTGTTTCATTGGCAAGATTAGCAAACTTAGGCATGACATGCCAGCAACAAATGCTGACACTACACATGAAAGCATATCTGACCAAATTATGAAAGACATGCGTTGTAATTTTGAATTCCGTACAGTAAGTGTGGAAGAGGTGAAAAAATGATTGTTGTCTATCAACAATGACAAGCCACCGGGGTCCGACAACTTGGATGGAAAATTACTGAAGATAATAGCGGACCATAGCTGTAAATATTATTATTTTTAAATGTTTACTAGGAATGTCAAACTTTTCTACGAGTTCTTCAAATAACATAAAAATAGCTTTTTTATACAGGTCTCAAACTTTCCTTAAACCCTTGCTCGCCCATAGTTGGAAACCCGGATCAGCTCTCCCTTAGAGAGTGAAACTGGTTTCCCCAGATTGAACTAAAACATGACAAAGAATGCGTTTCACCAAGGTTCTTCCACACCTCATACCAAACATTGCTCGTATTAAAATCAAAGGGATTATTTGTTCGTTTTTTAGTGTCTTGACATCAGCTGAGTAAATGTAGAGGTTAAGGGGTAATTTGGGTACAACTGAAGACATTTAAATTTCCATCCACGAAGGGAGAGACTCCGAGGTAAAATAGTACATAGCAGTGCGAAGCTGAGCTGCCCAGTAGTACCACTGGATATTATGCAAATGGAGCTCCCCTCTGTCATACGGTAGGTACCATAAGGACAAGTGAACTCTGGGATGTCTGTTATTCCAGATAAATATATAGTGAACATATTTTTAAGCCTCGTAAAGAGGGATGGTGGCGGCGGCAAGGGAATGTTCTGAAATAGATACAACCGTTTCGGGAGGACATTCATTTTCAGAATGTTAATCCGGCCTATTAAAGATATAGGTAAAGATGACCATCTATCTATTGATTGAGATATTTGAGAATATGCGGTCAATCTCTGGCACAACATGAATGCCGAGATATGTAAAGTATTATGTTGCATTAAAAAAAAGTAGTCAGAGGTGTAAGGTGTCTTTCCTCCTCCTTTAGCATCATATTTGAGGATTTACTACTATTTATTTTGTATTCTGAGAACACGCCAAACTCTTTGATAAGGTCCAGAAGTGCGGGTATGGAATTGCACAAGTCTGTAAGAAACAATATTACAGCATCTGCATAAAGGACAATTCGATGTTCCATCTGATCTATTCTGATACCTGAAATATTGGGGTGGGACCTAGCTATGGCTAGAGGCTCAATGGCTAGGATAAACAGGAGAGGGGAAAGAGGGCAGCCCTGCCTAGAACCCCTGCAGATGTCAAAAGGTTTAGATACTGTATTAGTAGTAAGGATCTCTGCAGTGGAATTTGTATATAGTATCTTTATCCATTTACAAAAGCTCTCTCCACAACTAAAACAAGTTAACACTTCAAAAAAGTAGGGCCACTCAACCCTGTTGAATGGCTTCTCTGGTCCAACGACAGGATTGCAGTGTCTGACGACCCAATTCTAGCATGTAGAACATTTAGCACTCCTAACATGAAATCCTTGACGACCTTGCATAAAGCCATTTTGGTCTCTACCCACCACATCCGGGAGAAAACCCGGATTTGGTATGCAGCTTTCCAGGTTTTAGGAGCAGAGTGATCAGAGCTCCACTCAAAGAAGGGGGCAGGAGTCCATTTTCGTAAGATTCCAAAAACATCCCCAGGAGGGGAGTGCACAGTTTGTTCTTAAATCTCTTGTAAATGTCAATGGGCAGCCCATCTGGGCCAGATGCCCTCCCTGCGCTCATGCTATCAATTGCATTGGAAATTTCCTCCACAGTCAGCTCAGCATTAAAAAAATCCTTAGATTCATCTGAAATATTGGGAAATTGCAATCTATCTAAAAAGCTAGCCTGGGTATCAGTTTCAAGAGGATTCTCTGATGCATATCATTTTTCATAAAAGTATTTAAAGGTATTGTTTATCTCCCGAGGGTCTACCGTCACAGCTCCCCCTGAATCCTGAATTTATTGCTCTCTCTGCTTGCCGCTGTTTAATCCGCCAGGCCAACAGCTTCCCAGTTTCTTCACCCTGGTCATAATATGATTGGTTTAGTCTCAATAAGCTTGCTGCAACTCTACCTGCAGAAATTATGTTATATTGAGCCCTGAGCAAGAGCAACTCCTTGGGTGCACCTGTGGAATTTGTGAGGAAATTTCTCTCTCCAGAGTTTTAATTTTGGTTTCAAGAAATGTCGTTTTTTGATGAGTAGTTTTTGACTTGGAGCTGGTGAAATGTATAATTTGTCCACTTATGAAAGATTTAAAGGCTTCCCATCTAGTACAAGCTGAAGTCTGTGATGTATTCATTGAAAAGTATAGGTCAATTTGCTGTCCAATGTATTCTGCAAAATGTGTCTCTTGTAGCCATTTAGGTTGGAAGAGCCATTTAGGTGAGTCACCTACTAAATGTGTATTGGAATATATAAGAGATGCTGGAGCATGGTCAGAGATGACAATGCTATCATAAAAGCAATTTTCAATTTTAGAGCGTAATGCTGCTGAGATCAGAAAATAGTTGATTCGGAAATAGGTCTGGTGAACGCTACAGTAATATCTAAGTTTAAATCCTTCATAAAATGCTGTATGGTTTTCCTAGATTGGGTGTGGGAGTAGTTTGAACCCGAGGTGCGATCTTTAACAGGATCTAACGTGCAATTAATGTCTCCTGCAACAAAAGTGTAACATCTGCTTCCAACTCACACTCTCCCCTGAACGCAGCTCACTTTCCAGCCCACTTTCCAGCTCACAATCTCAAAAACCTAAATCCTCTGAACGCAGCTCACTCTCCAGATCCCAATCACCTGAATTCTGATCACCTGTTCACTCACCTGTATGTCATTATAACACACTATTTAGTTCAGTTCTTTGCACCCCATCATTGTGAGGTGTTGTTTGTTTTGTGACACACTTCTATATGGAGCTCTGTTTTTCCTGTAATTTAACCCTTCCATGTATGATAGTTTTTGCCTGCCTCACTAATGATGCCTTTTGCCTAGTACCTGCCTGTACCTTAGCCTATCGGATTTCCTCTTATCAACCTATTGCCTGATCTCCCTGGTGATGTTACTAGACTTTTCCCTGCCTGTACTGTTGCCTTTTTGGACCCTCTGTGTATGACCTTCTGCCTGCCCCTGGACCCAGCTACCTGCCTCCCCCTGTGGTCCTTTACAAATAAACACCTGCTGTGCCCTGCACTTAAAACCAGCTCTCTGTCTCCCATCGTGTTCATTACAATAATTACCTGGAAGTGGGGACGGGTTTAAAAACAAATCATTCAAGAATTTAGAGTCATCTTCGTTGGGACCATACACATTAATTAAATTCAACTGCTCGGACACCAAGGTACCCCATATAATAATACATCTGTCGGCAGGATCACAAATTGTTTGCAATATCTGATATGGAATGGACTTGTGGATAAGAATAATAACTCCCCTTGCATGGGTACTAAATGAGGCTACAATGACCTGCCCAGGCCACCTCTTGTGTATGTTAGGAATGTCGCCAGATAATAGATGTGATTCTTGCACAAATATGATCTTCACCTGAAGTTTTAATCTACTTATTACCCGTTTTATTTTGGTGATTTTATTTAATCCCTTACAGGGCCAGGATGTAAATTTAACCTTAACACTATGAGTCATCGAATTTACCAGGGACACTTGAACTAGAACATTGCCCCATAAGAGCACATTGGATCAGCCTAATATACCAATAGACCTCTGTCACCAGCATAAACAAACACACAAAGTACGCTTTAAAGCACGTCATTGTACAAAAACACATGCCTGACAATCAACCATGAAGGTGTGATTAACCCTCTTACTCCAAAGTCTCTAACAGACCTCCCCCTTCCCCTCTCTGTGACACTCCGTATAAGATGCACAACAGATCACACAGACGTGAGGAGCCGCCTCTGCGTTTTTTTCCCCTCTGTACACCTTCTGACCTGCCACTTGTCATTACATTATATTGTGTTCACCATATAAGGGCACAAGGCGAAACCCAGATGCAGACACAGGAGCCAGATGGTTAGAGTCTTTGTAGTTTATTTATAATCCAAAAGGAGTAGGCAAGAGAATTGTCAGGGACAGGTCAAAACCAAGAGGTAAAGAGTGGCAGGTAGGAAGAAGGGTCAGGCAGGCAAAAAAAAAGAGAATATAAAACAGGAGCACGGGAAAAACATGCTGGTTGACTTGAAAACATATAAGACGAACTGGCACAGAGACACAGGGATAAATACACTGGGGAAAATAAGAGACGGGTGGAGACAATCACAAGAACATATGGGCCTAGATAGAACAAACGCGCACCAGGATGTTCCGATGCATAAAAGCAAAGTTTCATGGTACATAAAGTTATAATAAGGCCTACTTGTAAACTGGCCATGTTATTGTCATGACGTGGCCCTTTTTGGGTATAGATCGTGGCACCCCCCCCCTCGCTCTCTATCTCCTACACCCAGGTTCTGTTATCTCAGGTTGTAAATTCCTGCAGAAGACTCTCTTCCCCTGGCCCTGCTGAAAGAGACATATAGAGAGAACAAAGGATTTCCCATGGCAAACTCCTAAATCCCCAAAATGAGGATATGATACAATATGTCCACTTGTGAGTAGGTGGGAATGGTCCATGGACACTTAACAACTTCTTATGGTATAGGGGACGCTTGCGTCCCACTTGGCCAAAAGCCAGGGAAAATGCAGAGCGGCAAATTCAAATAAAATGATATAAAGATCAAACTTTCATTAAATCACACATGTAAGATACTAAATTAAAGCTACACTCGTTGTGAATCCAGCCATCATGTCAGATTCTTAAAAGGCTTTTCGGCGAAAGCATAAGAAGCTATTATCTGATGATAGCACAACAGTAAACAATGAAGTAGAATATTTCACCCCTGCAGGCGCTACACAAAACGCAGAAATAAAATGTAAAATATGCCTTACCTTTGACAAGCTTCTTTTGATGGCACTCCAATATGTCCCATAAACATCACAACTGGTCCCTTTGTTCGATTAATTCCGTCCATATATATCCAAAATGTCCATTTATTTGGCGCGTTTGATCCAGAAAAAAACAGCTTCCAAAATTGCACAACGTCACTACATAATATCTCAAAAGTTGTCTGTAAACTTTGCCAAAACATTTCAACCTACTTTTGTAATACAACTTTACGTATTTTTAAACGTTAATAATCGATCAAATTGAAGACCCATTTGAAGACCCGTTACCCATTTCCTAGATGGCCGTACTTCTTCATTTCACAAAGGAATAACCTCAACCAAATTCCAAAGACTAGTGACATCCAGTGGAAGAGGTAGGAACTGACAACAAGGACCTAAGAAATATTGTTTCCCAATGAGAACCCACTGAACAGTAAAAAAAAAAAAAAAAAAAATCTGAACGGTTAGTCCTCGGGGTTTTGCCTGCTACATAAATTCTGTTATACTCACAGACATGATTCAAACAGTTTTAGAAACTTCAGAGTGTTTTCTATCCTAATCTACTAATAATATGCATATCTTATATTCGTGGCATGAGTGGCAGGAAGTTGAAATTGGGCACGCTATTTATCCAAAAGTGAAAACGCTGCCCCCTATACCTTAAGAAGTTAATGGATGGGTATGACGAGTGTGGTTCATTTGGTGACCTCAGAGAGGACAGAAAACACACATAACTATATCTCTGAATATATACATTTCTAAATGATCGGGTTTGCATCTAATTATTGTATAAAATGAATGGGTAAAGATTAAACTAGTTGTGAAATGATGTAAACCGCTAAGGTTGCAATGGTTGTTGAATTGCTAACTATACTACGTGGAACATTGGCTACACGGGTGGAAATGGTTAAACTCTGAGATCCCGACAGAGCAAATCTTAGATCGTAATTACTAGTCTGTAGCTAGAATCCACTGAAACATCCACCGAAACATCTATTCTATGAGAACATTTCTGAATGGTACTCTGAAGTATCCATTCTAATCACGGAGGACTGATCTTCAGAGATGCAGAGAGAGGGACAATGATGAACTGACTCTCCAACAGAATGTTGGATGTTTCCAACAGAGATTACGACACAGTGCGTAAATATATATTGATTGCAATTATTCCCGAATGAGTGAGTGTTCATGTGCTAAGGATTAGCATTTCAATTAATATAATTATCAATTGTGTAGTGTCTCCTTTTGTTCTTTCCCGCCTTTTCAGTCCACACCCACGTCCACACCCACGTAAGAAAATTGATGTATGGATGATTCATAGTAAAGGCTGGGTTCGTGCAGATAACCAACTATTTATGACATTTGGAATGAGAGGTAAAGAATAAATCATTAATTAGAAGACTAATTGATCAGATATTAAAATATCTGAATAGTTATATTAGGAAAATTATAATTTTGTAATCTGAAGATTTGCCTTGGTGCTCCGACTTCCTAGTTAATTACATTTACATGATTAGTTTAATCACATAATAATAATTACAGAGAATTGATTTGACTGTCTTCACTTTAATGTTGCCAAAGACACAACATTATTATAGTTCAACAGACAGTGTTACTAGATAAATTATAGCACGGTGATCTGGCAAAACTTTAAAAACCTGTTTAGACAAAACCGAAAGCAACAGTTCGAAAAATGTAAGAAAAATAGGTAAAAGTTTAACTTTACGTTGCAATTGCCTATTCTTCAACGTTGCTCCGATTCCACACCTCTGCCTAGCTTCTCAAGAAACTGCTCCGCCTCGGCTGGTGTTTAAAAAATGTAGGAATGATCGCCGTGGGAGACCCTGCACTGGAAAAATGATTCCATACTGGATAGCCTTAGGCCGTAGCCGCTGCTTGACACTGTTGTGTCAAGTGTTTCGGCTGCTTGTGGACTTCCATGAAGAGATCTTGGAAGAACATAACTTGCCGATTCTTGTAGAGTACTCTCCCTTTCGCCCTGGCTGCATTCACCACGTGCATCTTATCTTTATAGTTTAAGAACTTCATTATCAGAGCCCTCGGGGTGCGTTGGGGTTGGATCATGGGCCAGAAATCCGATGAGCTCTCTCAATAATCAAAGGAGAGCGGAGTGGCTCAATCTCTAGAGCCTTCGGGAAGCCACCACTCTAGGAATGAGCAAGCATCGCTTCCCTCAGCACCTTCGGGGAAATGTACTAGTCTCAAGTTTGATCTCCTGCTGCGGCCCTCCAAATCAACTAGTTTAGAGGTAAACGATTCAACCTTTTCCTTAAGAGCTGTGGTCGTTGCCTGCAGTACTATGCTGTCTTCGGTTCCAGAGATGCGTACCTCAGCCTGAGAGATATGCCAAGCACATTCTTTGACTTTTTAACGTTGTCCACTGCAGACAGTACATTTTAACATTTGATAGAGAATTCTGCACTCATATCTGTGATGGCCTTGAGGATATCTTCGGAGCTAACGCCACTGCACGTGTTTGTCGCCTCAGTCCCGCTTCCACCACTAGCACATGAAGCTAGCACGACGCCTTCGTCCTCAGACTCTAAACTTTCACTCATTAAGTCTGGCTTTTTGGTGTGACTTATCTTTGTCGGCATTGTGGGTTTCGGAAACTAGTAAACTATTACTGCCTTTCCTGGTACATTAAGCTTAAGGGTGAACTTATTTTCCGGATTTATTTCAAATTTGTAGAGGAGCTGAAAAAGATGTGACTGATTAGATCTGCGCCATACCGGAAGCCCCCTGCTCTACATTCTTAATAGCACTATCAACAAGGCAGGTCCTACAGGCCCTAGTTTTGCCTCACCTGGACTACTGTTCAGGTGCAAATGCAATTGGCTTAGAACAGGGCAGCACGGCTGGCCCTTGGATGTACACAGAGAGCTAACGTTAATAATATGCTTGTCAATCTCTCCTGGCTCAAAGTGGAAGAGAGATTGACTTCATCACTACTTGTATTTGTGAGAGGTATTGACATGTTGAATGCACCACGCTCTCTTCTCAGTCCCCAAGTCCAGAACAGATTATGGGAGGCGCACAGTACTACATAGAGCCATGACTACATGGAATTCTATTCCACATCAAGTAACTCATGCAAGCAGTAAAATTAGATTAAAAAAACAGATAAAAATACACCTTATGGAAGAGTGGGGATTGTGAAGCAACAGAAACATAGGCACAGAAACATGCATACAAACACACAATAACATACGCACTATACACACACGTACACATGGATTTTGTGTTGTAGATATGTGTTAATAGAGTAGGGGCCTGAGTGCACACACTTAATATGTTGTGAACTCTGTTGTGAATGTATTGTAATGTTTTAAAAAATGTATAACTGCCTTAATTTTGCTGGACGAGTGGGGATCCATAATAAATACTAATACAAATCAAAGGTAAGTTTCAGTGTTCCTCAAGGTTCCGTTGTAGGACCACTATTGTTTTCATTATATATTCTACCTCCATAGTGATGTCATTCGGAAACACAATATCAACTTTCACTGCTATGCACACGACACACAGCTGTACATTTCAATGAAAAATGGTGAAGCCTCTTCCCTACCCTGGAAGCCTGTGTTTAAGACATTTTTTAAATGTTTTACTTTTAAATTCCGACAAAACAGAGATGTTTGTTCTTGTTCTCAAGAAACAAAGATACCTGACATTGAATCTAGATGGTTGTATAGTCGTCTCAAATAAAACTGAGTAGGACCATCTCGTTACTCTGGACCCTGATCTCTCTTTTGATGAACGTATCCGATATTTAAAGAGCAGCTTTTTTCCAACTTTGTAACATTCCTAAATCTGAAAATGTTTACCAACAAATTATGCAGAGCAGCTAATTCATGCTTTTATCACTTCAATATTAGACATAAGGCCTGGATAAGGCACTAAATAAATGTCAGTGTAAAATAGTGCTAAATAGAATCTTGACTAGAACCAAAACATTTGATCATATTACTCCAGTGCTAGCCTTGCTTCCTCTTAAGGCTAGGGCTGATTTCAAGGTTTTACTGTTTACCTACAAAGCATTACACGGACTTGCTCCTACTTATTTCTCCAATTTGGTTTTGCCGTACATACCTACACGTATGCTACAGTCACAAGATGCAGGCCTTCAGCTGGAGGCAGGGCTTTCTTAATTTTACTGGAATGGTCTGCCGATCCATCTAAGAGAACCAAACAAGATCTTAAAATTAAAGTCTTTATCGAAGCCTCATTATATTCAGTAGTTCCTATAATTGAGTGTAGTCTGGCCCAGGGGTGAGAAGGTGGATGGCAAGGCATTGGAGTGATTAATCATCCTTGCTCTCTCTGCCTGGCCGACTCCCCTCTCCCCACTGGGATTCTCTGCCTCTGACCCTATTACAGGGGCTGAGTCACTGGCTTGCTCATGCTTTCCCATGCAGTGGGGGAGATCTTCGTGGGCTATACTCTACCTTGTCTCAGGGCAATAAGTTAGTGGTCTGTTGATATCCCTTTGGTGTTTTGGGGGCTAAGCATTGGCAAAGTGGGTGGGGTTATATCCTGCCTGGTTGGCCTTGCTCGGGGGTTGATAGCCCCCCCCCCCTCCATCTCAGTTCCCAGTTTCTAAGCTGCAATAGTCTATGTGCTGGGGGGGCTAGGGTAGGTCTAGTCTATGTGCTGGGGGGCTAGGGTAGGTCTAGTCTATGTGCTGGGGGGCTAGGGTAGGTCCGTTTTATTTGGAGTAATTCTCCTGTCTTATCTGGTGTCCTGTGTGATCTTATATCCTCTTCACACTTACTACACTTTTGGTAAAAATACTGTCAGCGAGACATATTACTCAAATGTAAACTTGCGTACTTGCTACGTCTCGACCGCTACCTCTGGAGATACTGCACAACACTTGCCCGACAGTTGCCCCACATGAAGCAGGGCAGTGTAAATAAAATTGTCTCGTTGAGCAAGTACCACTATAGTCATAGCAGAGCAATGTTTTTGAAACAGCTGAAATGTATAGACATTTCCTATTATTTTGAGACTTGTATTGAGTTTGTAGCTGAAATTGCAGCAACAGACTTTTTTACATTCAGAAATTGTCGCAGTAGCTGCCCGGCTGCACTGAGCCACCAAAACATGTCAAATGTAGATCAGACAAATAAGATATGTTTTTTTCATTCGTAACATTGTGTGGTGATTTCAAAGGTGGCACCACTGGTCACAGAGAGGTGGGGAGGAATTGTTTTCCTCGGGCCCAGAGTTTTTCTGGATCTGGTAATAACTTATTTTTTAAACTTATTTTGTACATAATGTGGCTGCTACCATCTGTTATGACCGAAAAGAGCACCTCGAACTGGACAAAGATATATATTTTTAAGAGTCACGAAGGATATACTGCTTTCTCGAGAACAGGCCCAAATCCCCATCATTTGCATGAAGAAAAGATGGAGAAAAAGGGGGCGGAGGTCGGGCTGCCTTCTGAGAATTTGTAGGCGAGCGAGTAAACCTTGACTACCATCTGTTCTATTGGCCAATGTGCAATCACTGGAAAATAAAATGAATGATCTACGATTCAGACCATCCTACCAACAGGACATTAAAAACTATAATATATTATGTTTCACAGAGTCGTGGCTGAACGATGACACGGATAATATAGAGCTGGCTGGGTTTCCTGTACATCAGCAGGACAGAGAAGCTACGTCTGATAAGACGGGGGGCGAGGGTGTGTGTCTATTTGTCAATAAAAGGTGGTGCGCAATGTCTAATATTAAAGAAGTCTCGAGGTATTGCTCGCCTGAGGCAGAGTACCTCATGAAAAGCTGTAGACCACACTATCTACCAAGAGAGTTTTCATCTATATTATTCGTAGCAGTCTATTTACCACCACGAACCGATGCTGGTACTAAGACCGCACTCAATGAGCTGTATAAGTCCATAAGCAAACAAGAAAATGCTCATCCAGAAGCGGGGCTCCTAGTGCCTGGGGAATTTAATGCAGGCAAGCTTAAATCTGTTTTACCTAATTTCTACCAGCATGTGCAACCAGAGGGCAAAAAAACTCTAGACCACCTTTATTCCACACACAGAGACTCATACAAAGCTCTCCCTTGCCCTCCATTTGGCAAATCTGACCATAATTCTATCCGCCTGATTCCAGCTTACAAGCAAAAACTGAAACAGTGACTCACTCAATACAGAAGTGGTTAGATGGCATTGATACTACGCTACAGGACTGTTTTAGCAGACTGGAATATGTTCTGGGACTCATCCAATGGCATTGAGGAGTTTACCAACTCAGGCACCGGCTGCAACAATAAGTGCATCGACGACATCGTCCTCACAGTGACTGTACGTACAGTACATATCCCAACCAGAAGCCATGGATTACAGGCAAAATCCACATTGAGCTAAAGGCTAGAGCTGATGATTTCAAGGAGCGGGACACTAATCCGGACGCATATAAGAAATTCCGCTACAAGCTCAGACGAACCATCAAACAGGCAAAGCGTCAATACAGGATTAAGATGCTCATTGGATGTGGCAGGGCTGAAAACTATTACGGACTACAAAGGGAAACCCAGCCGCAAGCTGCCCAGTAATGCGAGCCTACCAGACGAGCTAAGTGCCTTTTATGCTCGCTTCGAGGCAAGCAACACTGAAGCATGCATGAGAGCCCCAGCTGTTCCTGACAACTGTGTGATCACGCTCTCAGTAGCTGATGTGAGCAAGACCTTTAAACAGGTCAACATTCACAAGGCCGCGGGCCAGATGGATTACCAGGATGTATTCTCAAAGCATGCGTGGACCAACTGGCAAGTGTCTTCATTGACATTTTCAACATCTCCCTGACCGAGTCTGTAATACCTACATGTTTCAAGCAGACCACCATAGTAAGCGAAGCGAAGGTAGCCTTTGGGGCACTCATGAAGTGCTTTGAAAGGCTGGTCATGGCTCACATCAACACCATCCTCCCAGAAACCCTAGACCGACTCCAATTGGAATACCGCCCAGAACAGATCCACAGACGACGCAATCTCAATCGCACTCCACACTGCCCTTTCCCACCTGGGCAAAAGGAACACTGTGTTCCTGAGAACCGCAGCGGTCTAAGGCACTGAATCTCAGTTCAAGCGACATCACTACAGTCCCCAGTTCGAATCCAGGCTGTATCACATCCAGGATTGGGAGTCCCATATTGCGGCGCACAATTGGCCCAGCGTCGTCCGGCTATGGCAGGGCAGGACCTCATTGTAAATAAGAATTTGTTCTTAACTGACTTGCCTAGTTAAATAAAGGTTCAATAAAAATAAAAAATAAATAAAAACATGTGAGAATGCTGCTACTTGATTACAGCTCAGCGTTCAACACCATAGTGCTGACAAAGCTCATCACTAAGCTAAGGGCCCTGGGACTAAACACCTCCCTCTGCAACTGGATCCTGGACTTCCTGATGGGCCGACCCCAAGTGGTAAGGGTAGGCAACAACACATCTGCCACGCTAATCCTCAACACTGGGACCCCTCAGGGGTGCGTGCTTGGTCCCCTCCTGTACTCCCTGTTCACCCATGACTGCGTGGGCTAACATTTTTCCAACACCATCATTAAGTGTTGACACAACAGTGTGATCACTGACAACGATGAGACAGCCTTTAGGTAGAAGGTCAGAGACCTGGCAGTGTGGTGCCAGGACAACAACCTCTCCCTCAATGTGAGCAAGACAAAGGAGCTGATCGTGGACTACAGGAGAAAGTGGGCCGAACAGGCCCCCATTAACATCGACGGGGCTGTAGTGGAGTGAGTCGAGTGTTTCACCAATAAACGACCATGGTCCAAACACACCAAGACAGTCGTAAAGAGGGCATTTACCACACCTTTCCGCCTCAGGAGACTGAAAAGATTTGGCATGGATCCCCAGAGCCTGTTCTATGGCAGCACCATCGAGAGAATCCTGACCAGTTGCATCACCACCTGGTATGGCATCTGCTCGGCATCCGACCATAAGGCGCTACAGAGGGTAGTGTGTACGGCCCAGTACATCACTGGGGCCAAGCTTCCTGACATCCAGGACCTATATACTAGTCGTTGTCAGAAGAAGGCCCAAAAAAAGACTTCAGCCACCCTAGTCATAGACTGTTCTCTCTGCTACCGCACCGCAAGCGGTACCGGAGTGCCAAATTTAGGACCAAAAGGCTCCTTAACAGCTTCTACCTCCAAGCCATAAGACTGCTGAACAATTAATCAAATGGCCACCCGGACTATTTACATTGACCCCCCCCCCTCCCCCGTTGTTTTTACACTGCTGCTATACGCGGTCTATTATCTATGTATAGTCACTTTACTTTTAATTATTTTTTTATGTATTTTATTTAGTAAATATTTTAACTCTATTTCTTGAACTGCATTGTTGGTGAAGGGCTTATAAATAAACATTTCATGGTAAGGTCTACACTACACCTGTTGTATTCAGCGCAGGTGACAAATACGATTTGATTTGATTTGATGCTAACCTAACCACCTCCGGACCCTAGTTGTAGTATATGACATAAATAAATCCGCTGGAAAACAAAAATAATGTACAACATTTTATACGGATGAAATGGGCTATGATGGGAACAGAATTTTTTCTAATCAGGTCATATAGTTTTTAAGAAAACCAAGAATCCCAAACAGATATGTTTGACTAAAACATAATAATTTCAAACCTTCCTTACATTTCTATATGATCACGTCTCTCTATTATGTGTGGCAATATTTGAGAGCAGATTTCTTACATTAAAATCACTTGGAGCTGATTTCCTGGTGTCGTTACAGTCTTATATGTCCAACTGAAACGTGGGGGCCCAAATAAAACCACCCGCGAGCGGCCAGTTGAGGAACCCCTTAAAAAGATACCTATAGAGTGTCATCACTACTGTGGCGATTGATTAATTCCAGTCAATAATTTTTATCATTGACTGGAAGTGTGAATATAAACCAAATTTGATCACATTTTCTCAGAACACAAGTAAATGGGCCTATTTTAGATTAAATACATAGCTTAGACTATAAAAACGACGTTGCGATTTTAATTAATAAAAACATGGTGGTGGTGGTTGTGAGCTTCCATATAAAACAGTTTGAGGCGGTGAATTCACTTATACCCACAATTTCAGTTGCAATTTTGTTTTTACCACATGTAATGACTGGCATGATATTGATAGAAATTAAGCCTGGTTTATTGTAATTTTGTAAGGTCGGCCTCATGTACTTTTATATTCCTATTGTCTACACATTAATTGTTGCATTATTCAAAAGTGTAATATATTTTAGAAGAACAGTTTCAGTCATTTTCGTTAATATTTTCTGTTTACTGGCTGGCGGCTACTGCGATATTTACTGTCCTTTTGAGCTGCGGACCATGTCGCGTTGCCAGCCACAACGAAAGGTAAGGCAAGGATGTAATGTGATCTGAAAAGTACAATTCTCTTTCGCCACCCCGCTCCTCAGACTCTCCTTCATATCTGGAAGTGGGAATAGGGCATCAGGCATGCTCCCTCTTCTTCTCCTCCTCTCTCTCTCTCTCTCTCTGATGCTTGCAACTCCAGGACAGTGGATTCATTTCCTAGGGCCACCTGTGTGTTAGATGTATGCAAGCATGACTGTAAGATATTTTGGATAAAAGCGTCCACTAAATGGCATATCCCACTGCTCACACACTGGTTGAATCAATGTTGTTTCCACATCATTTCAATTCAATTACGTTAAAACCAACGTTGAAATCATGTCTGTGCCCAGTGGGATATTATTATATTATCGTACTACATCAGAACCCAAAATATGATGTTCGTAAACAAAGTAAATGTAAATAGGCCTCATATGATTCAAAATATAATTTGGATATCAGTCCTTGCATCCATAACACTTTCTATGAATTTAAGAGTTGTTACATTTCTCCAGCCACATCCTTCAGCTTTTTACCATAATGGGTGGGGAATATGCTTTGTTATTGTTTCTACTGCTGGTTGCTGCTTTAAGCCCTGAGCACAAATCTATATTCAAAGCTTTCTCTATAACGATATGAGCAAACTCCTTTTCTACTCTGAACGCTACATCAATCAACACCGCCTACTTGTTCACTATCAATGATGTGAAACTGTTTTACTATGCAACACTGTGTGTCTCCCACTGTTCCCCCTGTGAGTAGATAGACAGGTGCACCTGGGTCTCCATATTCCCTGCTGTAGCCTCTTAGCACTCAGCTGCCATCCAGCATTGTCAGCTCATTAGGCTACATCAGGGACTGATGTGGGAACCCAATGACGTTCTGCAACCCTTAAGTATGTTGCGATAATGGACCGAGCAGCTAGCATGTGATACGTTGTCTAATGATCAGCTAAGAGCACAGTTAGTTTTGTACTGAAGGTGGTCCAAGTGGAGGATGAAGCCAGTATAAGTTGTAATTACAATGTGCATGAAAGGTGCATGGCACTGGCAACATATGAATTGTACTTTAGTGAGATGTTATGACATCTTGTTCTTCTCATGGCCGCTGTGAAGGGGTAAAGGCAGGACCATCACGCCCAATTTTTCAGTTTTTGATTTGTTAAAAAAGTTTGAAATATCCAATAAATGTTGTTCCACTTCATGATTGTGTCCCACTTGTTGTTGATTCTTCACAAAAAAATACAGTTTTATATCTTTATGTTTGAAGCCTGAAATGTGGCAAAAGGACGCAAAGTTCAAGGGGTCCGAATACTTTCGCAAGGCACTGTATATGCAAGACAAATACGTGGCTATCTATCCAAAATGTAATGTGTGTATATATTAAAAAAAATACCATGTAAGTAAAATGTATATGTAACAAAAAAGCTGTAAAATCTAAAATGTAAAACAAAGACATTTTTAGATTTGCCCAAAAAATAAATTATAAATAAAAAAGACCCATGTGGCAGCAAAAAACTGCTTTAGAAAGAGTTGATGGTGAATCATGAGTCCTTTTCAGACAATTATTCAACAGACATTTGCAGAGAGAATTACAAAGAAATCACAAAAAGGCGATACAAATAATAATATACAAGGCAATCTCATATTTCCTAAAACACAGGCTAATTCTATCCAGCTAACATTGACTCTAAATTTGTTTACTAACACTTGGCATTTCCCTTTATACATGACATTTATTCAAATATATGTTGTACTCACAATGTTGCTGCCACTTGTACAATGTTTTGTAAAGAAAACAAAAAAAAAAAAAAAGTGGGTTTATAATTACCTTAATGTAAAATGTTATCATTGGTTTTATGGATCTATCATAATACACACATTTCCGGAAATGACTGTGCTGTGGACACAGCTTAGATATTATTGCGGCCACTTCAAATTCCAACCTGCTTTTGTCATGGCGACCAGTGTAGTGGC
Source organism: Oncorhynchus nerka (assembly GCF_034236695.1). Lineage (NCBI taxonomy): Eukaryota > Metazoa > Chordata > Actinopteri > Salmoniformes > Salmonidae > Oncorhynchus > Oncorhynchus nerka. The sequence continues at coordinate 48,687,398 of NC_088400.1, read as the reverse complement.
AATGTGCTCTGCTCTTCTGTCTCCTCCAGGCGTCACCGCTCTGATCAATATGCATGACTTGGTTTTGCCTCCACAGATAGGTCCAGACACTGATGCACCGTTGAATCACTCAAATCCTTAACATTTCACAGACGAAGGGGAAAATCGATAGACAAGAAAAACAAGGGGTCTATAATGAAAACACCTATGACATCGTGATGTGTGAGCATGGGGTGTGTGTTGATTGCTTTAGTGTGTGTATGTGAGGTGGTAGGTGGGGCGTCCTGCGCGCGCACGCGTGTGTGTGTGTGTGTGTGTGTATGTGTATTTTGAAGAGAGAGTGGGAGGGAGGGCCTTAGGAGGGTTTAGTGTGTCTAGACAGAGAACATGACTGCATTTCATTTTGTGAGTGTGCAGAGATTGTGAAATGAAAGTGAGTAGCCTACAGTTTTTCTTCTTGGAAAGGAACTCAAACAGCAAAGTAACACGCGTCAAGATGAGAAATGGGCCAGTCTTTGGATTTGTATTAAAAGTTGCATTTCATAAAGCTAAGGCATTGGGCTGTGGACTTAACTGTTTTGTGAACACAGAAACAACTCAGAATAATTTGACGGTGGGTGGTTCAAAATTAAGCCAGGTAATGGCTAGACATTTAATCTGCAACAATTTCTTTTTAACCTTTATTTAACTAGGCAAGTCAGTTAAGAACAAACTCTTATTTTCAATGACGGCCTAGGAACAGTGGGTTAACTGCCTGTTCAGGGGCAGAACGACAGATTTGTACCTTGTCAGCTCGGGGGTTTGAACTTGCAACCTTCCGGTTACTAGTCCAACGCTCTAACCACTAGGCTACCCTGCCGCCCAATGTAAACAACCTCAACCCCTTAGTGCCTGACTGCATATTCTTGACCAATCCAACCAGGTTTACTCATAGACATTTATTTGATAGATTTGTTACAACAAATTCCACTTTTTTAATAATAATTGAAAAAAGAAACTCACTCTGGCCCCCTTGTTTGCTTCACATTCAAACCAGCTTTGTTCTTGAGACATTTCATGGAGATTTATGTTGTGCTTTTGGTACTGTCCTAATGGATATTTTTGTATTTAATACTCCTACCTATCAATGTGCGGAAGGAATCAGCAGGTAGCTGAATTTTCTTGCTCTGCTTTAAATAGGGTCGTAATTTGAGTCCAAAGCCCCAGATGGCATCTGATTCCAAAAATAGACCTAAATTGACATTGTCTACCTTTGAAAAATCTAGAGTTTTTGCTCAGCTCCCTTTGTGAAATGCCCCTCTGGTTGAAATCTGTCTGCGTCATTCTGCTCCTTACTTTGCCCTCAAACGTTGGACCGAGCTTTGCTTTTGGCGGAAAACTTTCATCTTGCTGCTTTCACCTGGGATTCCAGCGGCCTGCACCGCTTCAAAGGGGAAGGAAACAGAAATGGAGGTAAACAGAAAGAGAGTAGAGGCTGAGAGGAGAGTTCTCAAGGGGAGACGATGCCCGTCTCCCTCATGATCCGTCCACACACTCACAACATGATGAAAGAGCATCACTGGAGAGAAACATACTTTTAGATGCCTTGATTATTTAACCATTTCGCTGTCTTTACCTGGTTGTCAATACTTTGTATGAGTGCATGTATCCAACACATGTATTCAACACACAGTATTGACATCCTTGTATTCAATCATCAACTAGGTAGTGTATAGCGATTGTGCTCTTGTATTTTGCAGTAGCTTTGGTTCAAAAACACAATGTGATCCCAAAGAACAGCATGTGCTATTTTTCAAGCCCAGTATTCAGAATCCCTTTCGCTGTGGCTGGGGCTTTACAGTCTTTTTATATTTGCACAAAGCCACAGAACGATTTGAGCTTTTCTCCTTCAGAAGTCTGGAGAAAATTGCAGTCTTTAAAAGTGAAAAATAAGCCAGCCTTTAATCGATGCTGCAGCCAACTGTCCGGAAATAGCATTTCCAGTAGGTTTTTTTTTTTTATCTCAGGAAGAGTTTCGGAAAATCAATCACTGTAACATTATAATCAGCAGCACTATAGGACTTTTACTGTGATTTCATATTGAAAGCGTTGACTTTGAAGGGGACTGAAACTCCAGGGCCACTCGGGACTTCATCGTTTTTTACCCTCTAATGGTTTGTTTACATAGATTTATTTTTTCATCACTTGTCTTTTTTTGGCATCGTTGTCAAGTCTCTACATCTAGAGGCATGTTTTTCTCTGTCGCTGGATATGAGTTTCATTCTCCCCCCCAGTCTTACATTGTCATCTTGACGTGCTTATTGAAGACCAATGTCTTTGATGATTTGCTTCATAAAAATCTGTAACAGCTACCCAATTTGTAGATCATGCAGAGAAGAGAGAAGACAAATCATGAGAAATAATCTAACATGGCAATTCCTGGGAGTTGTCTTGTGCATTTTTATTTTACCTACAGTAGCTTTGGCTCTTGCCACAGGAATAAGCAAAGTGGGCAGAAGTGCTTATATGGAGTGGACCATTCATTCATTATGGTTCCCAACCCAGCCCCAGAGGTGAGCTGAGGCTATCATAGGCCTTTCTTCATATTATAGCTCCTAAAACCAAAAATATCATCATCATATTTTTACGGGAGGGGGACTTAAATAAACCTTACCTCTACAGGAGAAAACACAAAAACCGTCTTGCTTAGAACCCCTCAGCCTTCCCGGATGTGAGAAACACAGACCCAACTTTGACCTATTGACAGACAGCCATCGTTGCACAAGTCAGGTGTTTTCCGTGTGTGTGTGTGTATGTGTGAAAGAGAGAGAAAGAGAGAGAGTGTATTACCTCACACACGCTGAATCTAGGTGGCGAGGAGGTCATGTTCCGGTGCTCCCGACCCTTTCCCTTTCCCAGAGCTGCTCGCTTCCTGGCACATCTGCCGAGGCACTGGAGGAAATCATCAGGATCCTGTCAGATAGCTGCATTAGAATATGGAATTGTCTCCCGAGTGGCGCAGCATTCTAAGGCACTTCATGGTTGTGTTGCGGCCTCACTCTAAGGACTCCTTGTTGTGGACCGGGCGCCTCCAGGCTGACTACGGTCGGGAGTTGACCGGTGTTTTCTCTGACACATTGGTGCAGCTGGCTTCCGGGTTAAGCGAGCAGGTGTTAAGAAGCGCGGTTTGGGCGGGTCATGTTTCGGAGGACGCATGACTGGACTTAGGCCTCTACTGAGCCCATTGTGGAGTTGCGGCGATGAGACAAGATCATAATCACGAAATTGGGGAGAAAATATCACATGAAATTGCTGTGAGGACAAGTAAACAGGCCTATTGCACGTTCTGAAATATATATGGAGGTGCAACCGAAGGCTTCAGATTCTTCCGTGTCTGGGTTTGGGGGCTTGATGACAACAGGCTTGAAAGTATACAGTTGGCTCAAGATAAGCACTTCATTAAGCTTCTGTACATTATTTTGAATTACTCCCGATAACGGCATGCTCCAGTTTAGATGACACTGTCATGACAATCACAAGTTGCATTTGTCAAGCGTCAAATTTCGTAGAGTTTTCTCTACGACTGCATTACATGATACACACATCAAGATTTGGTAAAACTAGTGAAAGAGTTTTGAAAAAGCTTTTGTTATATAAGTACACATTTGGTGACTAGGCAGGAAAGTCAATACAAACTCGAGGCAGTAAATAAGGATATTGTTGGGCAGGTAATTTTGTTCACAATGATCTTTCGATTCTGCATAATAAATCATTTAAGGTACACTCAATAGTGTATATATAGAAAGTAGTCCTAGTACAACATTTCCCTTGGGCCTAAACAAGATCACAATGCATTGTTGATGCAATGCACCGCATAATAAACAGAGAATATTAAATGTTACCCAATATATATATTGGAGGAAATTATTTTTTTCCACGTATATAGGCAGGAACTCCAACCCATAGAACTTCACGATAAACAAATGACGCTTGCCATGTCCAGCGTTCATATATCATTTATGGCACGCCTCGGTGCCTGACAACATTTGGATTTATTGTCATTATAACCCTTCGCCGCCATGCATAAGTCATGCGCTCTGACTTATTCTAAGTAGTTACCAGTCATTTACTGATAAGCCAGAGGGACAAGGAATAATATTAGGAAATAATACAGAGAAATGTGCATATAGGTAGATAACCACACGTCTTTATGTCAGCGACCGTCCTCCTGTGCAAACAGGCACATGTATTCGGAGGGAATGATGTCGGTGTGACAAAGAGGCGCTTGGGATACGCTCGGCTTCCTTCTGCCAGTCAGCTGGTGCATGGTTCTGTGAATAGGAGACATCTCTAACCCTTTAATATACGCAGCCTGACAGCTTCCTTCTGCCAGTCAGCTGGTGCATGGTTCTGTGAATAGGAGACAGCTCTAACCTTTTGATATACGCAGCCTGACAGCTTCCTTCTGCCAGTCAGCTGGTGCATGGTTCTGTGAATAGGAGACAGCTCTAACCTTTTGATATACGCAGCCTGACAGCTTCCTTCTGCCAGTCAGCTGGTGCATGGTTCTGTGAATAGGAGACAGCTCTAACCCTTTAATATACGCAGCCTGACAGCTTCCTTCTGCCAGTCAGCTGGTGCATGGTTCTGTGAATAGGAGACAGCTCTAACCTTTTAATATACGCAGCCTGACAGCTTCCTTCTGCCAGTCAGCTGGTGCACGGTTCTGTGAATAGGAGACAGCTCTAACCTTTTAATATACGCAGCCTGACAGTGATCATTCTCATGCTAAACAAAATAATTTGAATGATGTTGACACACCATTACAAGGGAGCAGTCCCCAGAATTCCCCAAAGGCAAACATCTTCAAACCCTCACACACAAAAAAAAGTTTATCTTCACTCGAGAGCTACCAGTCAGGCGACAGATCGGCAAGACATGCAAGTCTCTGTCTTCGACTTTGTCCAACCAGTCCTGCCATAATAGCAGGCTCCCGGTAGATGCAGTTGTCAATGGCTAAAGATCCCACTTCCCTGCATCATTGTACACTCTGAGAAAATCACTGTGAATTCAAAGAGTCCTTTCTAATGGTGAGCCAGATAATCATTCAATCATACACCTGTGAGATTGTCTGGAGTTAGTTCATTTGAGCTGGAAAAAAGCTGGTTCATTTTTCCCATCACACCATCCTTTCATGTAATGTGTTTTTCTCCTGTCCTGGTCATCATCCTAAAAATATACAATATTAGCTGATGGTCATTTGGCCATTTCTGATATCATGTCGCCATTTTATTGAGAACAAGATCTTGAAAGTATGAGAAGAAACCGGACATTGTCCAGCCCTTTATGGACAGGCCTAAAAATGGCTGAGAAATACCTTTTAATGACGTCCTCGTGGCACTTTTTTAGGACCTTATCATTGGCACTGATATAGTGCTGGATATAATTAATATGTGGTTTAAATGTCAACTTTTGTGTTGTATGGAATATCCCTCTGGTTTATGGAGGTAAGGTTCCGTCTGGGAGTTAAGCTCAAGAAAACAGTTTAATTGGTTGCCTTCTTCATTCAAAAGGTGACACCTGTCCTTCTCCTCCTTTCTGGAGATCTGAAACTGTCTGCGTCCCAAATGGCAGCCTAATATTCCCTATGTAGAGTACTACTTTTGACCTGGGCCTATTAGGCTCTGGTCAAAGGTAATGCACTACACGGGGAGTAGGCTGTCATTTGGGATGCAACCACAGACTGACTTCTATTCTGTACATGGACAGAGAAGCCACTTTACTTGAAGTAGACTCATCCTAATTTATACCCGTTTTGCCGTAGGTTTACATACAGACAACATGTAAGCATAAATACTGTAGATGTACTATGTAATACAAACAATGGATGAAAATGAATATAGCCAACCTGGAAAATGTAGTCACAGAACACGTCACTTGCATCATTATGTAAAAAACAATAATATCCTATCATACATAATTCCTATGGAAATCAGGGTTGGGGTCATTCAGAATTTCTGAATTTTATTCAATTCAAACAATGAATATTGAATTTAACTGCAATTGGCCACACCCCATATGAAGCGGAATTTGAATTGAAGGAAGTAGAATTGAATTCAAACCAGTTCAAACCAATTCATCTGAGACGTGAAACATGAAAATCTTTTAGCAAAAGTATAAGCCACTTATTAATGCAAAGAATACAAATACTAATATCCTTATCAGACAGATGTTTTGCATGGACGATACATTGGAGATAATATAAGACAAGTACTGGAAACAATAGAATACTTTGAAAATCTGGGAAACCAAGCCTGGTAATCATAGCTGACATACAACCAAATCATGTACAACCAAAGTATACTTACTACATTACGTATTAGATTACAAAAAAGTACACACTTTACATTACTGTGTAGTTTACCAATAAAACGGTCAGACTGTGTAGTGGACATACTCGGTATTCATATCCCAAAATAAATAAATTATCTCACTACCATAAATGTTAATAGAAAGTTAGCAAAAATAGGCCAGATCTTGCTACCATGGAAAGGAAAATACCTGTGTATTTGTAGAATAATCACCCTGATTAACTCTTTAGTCATATTCCAGTTTACCTATTTGCTTATGGCCTTGCCTCCACCTAGTGACTTGCTTTTTAAATTATATGAGCAAATACTATTCAATTTTATTTGGAATGGCAAGCCAGACAAAATTAAATGGGCTTTAAATGATCTTGAATTCGGAGGGCAGAAATTATTAAATAGTAAAGCATTTGACCTCTCACGAAAGCATTTGACCTCTCACTAAAGCATTTGACCTCTCACTAAAGCATTTGACCTCTCACTAAAGCATTTGACCTCTCACTAAAGCATTTGACCTCTCACTAAAGCATTTGACCTCTCACTAAAGCAGTGGTTCTTAACCTGGGTTCGATCGAACCCCAGGGGTTCGGCGGAGGTCAAGACACACATCCGACTCATATGATTCATGATGACACGCCTCGCTTGGCCATCGTTGGCTGCAGGTGATCACGCTACATCGCTTGGCCTATCTGTGCTGCAGGGAATTTGGTACGCTCAGTAGTCGACTTGTGACTGTCGTGATGGTACATCTTGTGATTTCTTTCTTAATATTTTAATCCCTTCATACTTACTATGTCGAGCAAAAAAAGAAAGTGGTCGGACGAATATGTACAATATGGATTCACATGTATAACGGAACGTAATGGGAGTCAGCGTCCTAACTGCATGATTTGCAATGCTAAGTTGAGCAATTCTAGTCTAGCACCGGCAAAACTAAGAGAACACTTCCTTAAGCTGCATATGGAGATGGAAAATACAAGAACACAACGCTCGCTGATTTCAAGGTGAAGAGAGCCAGATTCGATGAAAAGGCTACTCTGCCTGTTCTCGGCTTTGTACCCATCAACAAACCGATCCTCACAGCATCGTGCGAAGTTGCTTACCTGATTGCAAAGCAGGAAAAACCACACACCATTGGTGAAACACTCATAAAACCAGCTGTGTTGAAGATGGCGAATATCATGCTGGGAAAAGAGGCTGAAGTTAAGTTATCCCAAATTCCTCTTTCAAATAACACCATCAGCGACAGAATAGAGGACATGAGCAAAGACATCTTGGCTCAAGTAGCTGCAGATCTGATTTCAAGCCCGGCAAAATTCAGTCTTCAACTCGACGAGACCAAATCAAATCAAATCAAATGTATTTATATAGCCCTTCGTACATCAGCTGATATCTCAAAGTGCTGTACAGAAACCCAGCCTAAAAGAGACCACAGACGTTTCCAATCTAAGCCAGCTTGCTGTATTCGTGCTCTATGTGAAAGACGAGGTGATAAAGGGAGATTTTTTATTTTGTAAGCATCTTACAACATCAACAACTAAGGCAGCCGATGTGAAGAAACTTGTGGATGACTTCTGCAATTTGTTCGGACGGAGCTCCAGTCATGCTGGGAAGAAAGTCTGGTTTTGGTGTGCTAGTGAAAGCCGATGCACCACACATCATTGTTACGCATTGTATTCTGCACAGGCATGCGTTGGCAACAAAAACCTTGCCTCCAAAACTGGCAGAAGTATTAAAAATTGTAGTGGAATGCGTGAACTATGTGTGAACTAGTGCTCTGAGGCACCGCATCTTCAGTGAGCTGTGTAAAGAAATGGGCTCTGAATTCGAGGTACTTCTGTACCATTTTAACGTTCGGTGGTTATCCCGGGGACAGGTGCTGAATCGTGTTTTTGCCGTGCGTGTGGAATTAGCCCTGTTTTTGCAAAAGCACCAACATTGTCATGCAGATTGCTTCAAAAATTCTGAGTTCATTCTCATTTTAGCGTACATGGCTGATATCTTCGCAGCTCTCAATCATCTCAATCAAAAGATGCAGGGCGGTGGAGTCGACATCATCGAAGCTGAGTAAAACCTGAAGGCTTTTCAAAAAAAGCTACCGTTAAGGAAACGATGAACAGAGAACGATAACTTCGCAAACTTTCCCCTGCTGGACGACTGTGTAAGTAAGATAGAAGATGTATCTGGAATCGGAGACATTTCTGTACCTTCTGAACTGGAGCAAGCAATTGCCACAGACTTAGATGAGCTTGCAAAGTCTCTCGAAGGATACTTCCCTACAAGAGAGTCATATCCAGCATGGGTGAGACAGCCGTTCACGTTTAGTGTTGAGACAACAGATGTCAATGATGAATACCTTGACGAAATCATTGAAATTCAGCAGAGCCAGGTTCAACAGCAACTCTTCAGAACAACAACGCTTTCAATGTTTTGGTGTCAACAAATGGTAATGTACCCTGTTATTGCTAAGAAAGCTCTGGAGATTTTCATACCGTTTGTTACAACATATCTTTGCGAGCAATCCTTTTTGAGGTTGCTGGACATAAAAACGAAGAAAAGGACTTGGCACTTGCCAAGGTGAAGCCACGCATTTCTGAACTGGTCTCTGAAAGGAAACAGCAGAAGTCACACTGATTTGCAGTAAATATTAATTATGTTTTTGTTTTTGGGTGAAAATCATGTTTTGATGATTTTGTTCTTTGAACACAGTGATGTTGATGCACGGTTCATTTTGTGCACCAGTAAAATATATACCTATGTTTTGAATTTGAAAAAAATCACATTTTATTTTTCCAATTAAGAAGGGTTCGGTGAATGCGCATATGAAACTGGTGGGGTTCAGTACCTCCAACAAGGTTAAGAACCACTGCACTAAAGGCTTCAGTCATACAAAAGTTATACTTAAATCTGAACTGGTTCTCCAGCAGATAAGTAAGAATGTCTCACCCAATGTTCAAGAATGGCCTTTTCCCATTTATTCAGATTACAACCTCTCCATATCTCCAAAATAGGAAAATTGGTTGCAATTTCAGTTTAATCCAACAGAAAATAAAACAAATATTACAACAAATATTCTGGTGAAAAATATATGGAAATGTCTGCTCTACTCAAAGTTGCAACCAAATAATTGCGGCGTTACCACAAAAAAGAAGAGGCAAGTGGAAGGGGGAGAAAGTAAGAAACGTGTCTGGCTGCCCTGCATTAAAGACCAACATTGGCTAAAAGAAAATTGTGATGAATAAAAAAGTATACATGTTTAATTTAAGAACCAAAAAATGTACACAGGTTGCAAAATAATTGGGAAGAGATTTTCGATGTACCGACTCCATGGCACATGGTTTATGAACTGATACACAAATCAACACTGGATTAAAAAAAAATGTTTTTCAATTTAAATTATTATAGAAAATTCTTGCAACCAATATAATGTTATATATATTGCATGACATAAGTATTTGATCACCTACCAACCAGTAAGAATTCCAGGTCTCACAGACCTGTTAGTTTTTCTTTAAGAATCCCTCCTGTTCTCCACTCATTACCTGTATTAACTGCACCTGTTTGAACTCGTTACCTGTATAAAAGACACCTGTCCACACACTCAATCAAACAGACTCCAACCTGTCCACAATGGCCAAGACCTGAGAGGGTGTAAGGACATCAGGGATAAAATTGTAGACCTACACAAGGCTGGGATGGGCTACAGGACAATAGGCAAGCATCTTGGTGAGAAGACCACAACTGTTGGCAGTTGTCCTGAGGCATGGTCCTAGGGCTCAGGTCCTCCGAGAGAGCGAAAGAAAGAGAGAAAGAGAGAATGAGAGAGAGCATACTTAAATTCACACAGGACACCGGATAAGACAGGAGAAGTACTCCAGATATAACAAACTGACCATAGCCCCCCGACACATAAACTACTGCAGCATAAATACTGGAGGCTGAGACCAACGCTTTTAACCGCTAGGCTACCTGCAGCATACCCACTGGGAACAAACTGGTTGAATCAACATTGATTCCACATTATTTAATTTTAAAAATCCATGTGACGACGTTGAATCAACGTGGAAACTTATTGGATTTGCAAAAAGACATTAACATAAAAGGACTTTCTGGATTGTAATGTTTTTTTATTTTTCACTCAACTTTTTACCTAAATCCACATGGTTCGCATTTTTATTGATTTCACGTTAGTTGACATCTCTATCAAATGTAAATCAGAACTAGTTGAACTGAAGTTTGTGCCCAGTGGGTAGGAAAGACTAAATGTAGACCACGTAAAATTATAAGACCCTATGAATACTTGCACTCCAATTCCAAATGGTACCATATTCCCATTATAGTGCACTACTTCTGAACAAGGACCATAAGGCATGGTCAAAATTAGTGCACAATATAGAGAAGAGCGTGATATTTGGTATGCAACTCTTGTCCAGTTCTTAATATTCTCATTATAGCAATGTAACATCACCACCACTTAGAGGTATTGACAGCATAATAGCTAGGCAGTATTTGGTCTACTAAGATGGCTTGAAAAACATCTCCAAGGGCATTTCAAGTACTTATACGCCCCGACTCTGGGTTGTACTGCAAAACAGTGATTTTAACATGAAAATATTGGTGGGGAAAACGCAATCAACAAAGCTCATATGCATCAAAACAAGTACACTACACTGGATACCCATTGAATGCACTAATAAGCAATACCAGAAATGATTAAGATTCATATCAACTTTATTATCCCACCAGGGGGAAATTCATTTGGTCATGAATTTCATGTACAGTAACACAGAAACTACACAAAATAATTCATTCAAAGTGCTATAGCTACAAATTTAAAGTGAACGTGCAATATGCTGTATACTTGAGGGACCAACAGACTATCTATTATACAGCCTAATGGCTGTTGGAATAAAAGAGTCCCCATATCTATCTTTAAACGTTATTTTGAAGAAGCCTCTTTCCCATTGTGCGGCCGCTTCTTGTGACTGAATTTGGAGTGAAGGGAATGAGTACTGTCCTGTAAAATGCTTTCAAGTTTTAGGAGGATGAGTTTTGTGTACAGGTTGGTGGCTGATTCTTAATCTATACCAATTATCCTTACCGCCATCTTAATCAAAAGCTGAAGCTTGACTTGGTCTTGCACTCGCATGTTTCTGAACACGCATATCAGACCAAAGGTCAGCACACTCTGCGGGACAGATTTATAGAACATTTGTAAGATATGGCGGTTGACATTAAAATGATTCAGTTTGCCTAAAAAAAATAAACATTCTCTGTTGCAATAGCTTTGTCTTTGCAAAGGCACAGTCATTGAATTTCAGTTTATTTTCTATTTCGATTCCAGGGCACTTATATGTAGTCACTCTATCGACTGATTCCCAATTGATCTTCGTAAGGGGTAATGGAGTTTTGTTCCTTCTGAAATCAATTTCCATCTCCTTACTTTCTTAACGTTCATTTCAAGAAAGTTATCTGCACACCACTGGATACATTTTGATGTTTCTCTGTCCAAACCTTGAAGAGAGACTTGGTCTGGGTGGAGGAAACCCACACCAGCTGTGTCATCTGCATATTTAAAACAATGTGTGGGCTGCGTCAGAGGCTTGACGATGGTTCGTGTACAGTATCAGTAGAAGGGGCTGTTGTGTTCACCGTTGTAGATGTAGAGATGGCGGAGTTAAATGTCACTTGTTGAGTACGGTTCACAAGGAAACTACTAATTCACTTGATCAGTAGACACCCAAGTTCAACAGCTTATCCACCAGGGGTTGGATGGTGTTACTGAAGTCAATGAATACCATTTTCACTAGGCTATTAGCCTTTTCTAAATGTTCGCAGATATTGTTCAGCATGACCTGTGACGCATCATCAAATTAGTTTTGAGCCACACACAAACGTTAACACATTTGGGTTATGATCAGCTTGTGGCCACTTACCATATCTTTAGCTCATTTAGCATGAAAGACCACATTAGTCGAGCATACTTTTATGGTGTAAACTAGATAGTTATCAGTTATCAGGTAACAAGGTAAGACCCAGATGCAGACACATCAAATTGACAATGGTTTAATATTCTAACAGGGGCAGGCAATAGACAGGTCAAGGCAGGCAGGGGTCAGTAAACCAGAGGTGAGGCGAAAGTACAGGTCGGCAGGCAGGGTCGGGGCAGGCAAGGGTCAAAACCAGGAGGGCGAGAAAAAGAGAGACTGGGAAAAGCAGGAGCTGAGAACAAAAATGCTGGTTGACTCGACAAACAGAGACGGACAACGGACAAACGCTATTCCCTCACTTCATGTATTGCAACGTTACAGTTCCATCAAACGTATTTCTAAATAACCCTTCTCCTACATATGATTCCATGGGGATTACGGTCAGTCTGCCATCAAACATCAACAATTTGACATGTAGCCTATAGGATATTCAAATCAAATCACATTTTGTTGGCCACATACACATGGTTAGCAGATGTTAACGCGAGTGTAGCGAAATGCTTGTGCTTCTAGTTCCGACCGTGCAGTAATATCTAACAAGTCATCTAAGAATTTCACAACAACTACCTTATACACACACAAGTGTAAAGGGATGAATATGTACATATAAATATATGGATGAGCGATGGCCGTACGGCATAGGCAAGATGCAATAGATGGTATAGAGTACAGTATATACATATGAGATAATGTAGGGTATGTAAACATTATACAGTATAAAGTAGCATTGTTTAAAGTGACTAGTGATACATTTATTACATCCAATTATTAAAGTGACTAGAGATTTGAGTCTGTATGTTGGCAGCAACCACTCAATGTTAGTGATGTTTGTTTAACAGTCTGAATGTCTTCAGATAGAAGATGTTTTTCAGTCTCTCGGTCCCAGCTTTGATGCACCTGTACTGACCTCGCCTTCTGGATGGTAGCGGGGTGAACAGGCAGCTCGGGTGGTTGTTGTCCTTGATGATATTTTTGGCCTTCCTGTGACATCGGGTGATGTAGGTGTTCTGGAGGGCAGGTAGTTTGCACCCGGTGATGCGTTGTGCAGACCTCACTACCCTCTGGAGAGCCTTATGGTCGTGGGCAGAGCAGTTGCCATACCAGGCTGTGATACAGCCCGACAGGATGCTCCCGATTGTGCATCTGTAAAAGTTTGTGAGGGTTTTCGGTGACAAGCCAAATTTCTTCAGTCTCCTGGGGTTGAAGAGGCACTATTGTGCCTTCTTCACCACACTGTCTGTGTGGGTGGACCATTTCAGTTTGTCTGTGAAGTGTACGCCGAGGAACTTAAAACTTTCCACCTTCTCCATTGCTGTCCCTTCGATGTAGATAGGGGGATTCTCCCTCTGCTGTTTCCTAAAGTCCACGATCATCTCCTTTGTTTTGTTGACGTTGAGTATGAGGTTATTTTCCTGACACTCCTCCCTGTAGGCTGTCTCGTCGTTGTTGGTAATCAAGCCTACCACTGTAGTGTTGTCTGCAAACTTGCATGGTCACACAGTCATGGGGGAACTGGGAGTACAGGAGAGGGCTGAGAATGCAACCTTGTTGGGCCCCAGTGTTAAGGATCAGCGGGGTGGAGATGTTGTTTCCTACCCTCACCACCTGGGGGCGGCCCGTCAGAAAGTCGAGGACCCAGTTGCACAGGGTGGTGTCGAGACCCAGGGTCTCGAGCTTAATGACGAGTTTGGAGTGTACTATTGTGTTAAATGCTGAGCTGTAGTCAAGGAACAGCATTCTTACATAGGTATTCCTCTTGTCCAGATGGGTTAGGGCAGTGTGATTGCGATTGAGTCGTCTGTGGACCTATTGGGGCGGTAAGCAAATTGGAGTGGGTCTAAGGTATCAGGTAGGGTGGAGGTGATATGATCCTTGACTAGTCTCTCAAAGCACTTCATAATGACAGAAGTGAGTGCTATGGGGCGATAGTCATTTAGCTCTGTTACCTAATATTTATTGGGAACAGGAATAAGGGTGGCCCTCTTGAAGCATGTGGGCACAGCAGACTGGGATAGGGATTGATTGAATATGTCCGTAAACACACCAGCCAGCTGGTCTGCACATGCTCTGAGGACGTGGCTTGGGATGCCATCTGGCCCGGCAGCCTTGTGAGGGTTAACAAGTTTAAATGTTTTACTCACGTTGGCCAAGTTGAAGGAGAGCCAACAGGTTTTGGTAGTGGACCGTGTCAGTGGCACTGTTTTGTCCTCAAAGCGTGCAAAGAAGTTGTTTAATTTGTCTGGGAGCAAGACATCAGTTTCTGCGATGGGGCCAGTTTCCTTTTTGTAATCCATGACTGACTGTAGACCCTGCCACATACGTCTCGTGTTTGAGCCATTGAATTGCAACTCCACTTTGTCTCTATACTGATGCTTAGCTTGTTTGATTGCCTTGCAGAGGGAATAGCTACACTGTTTGTATTCGGTCATGTTTCTGGTTGCCTTGCCATGATTAAAAGCAGTGGTTCGCACGTTCAGTTTTGCCCGAATGCTGCCATAAATCCACGGTTTCTGGTTAGGGAAGGTTTTAATAGTCACCATGGGTACAACATCACGATGCACTTGCCAATAAATTCGCTCACCGAGTCAGCGTATACATCAATGTTGTCGTCTGAGGCTATCCGGAACATATCCCAGTCCACGTGATTGAAGCAATCTTAAAGTGTGGAATCCGATTGGTCGACCAGCGTTGAACAGACCTGAGCATGGGAGTTTCCTGTTTTAGTTTCTGTCTATAGGCAGGAAGCAACAAAATGGAGAGCTTTGTATATGTCGCAGAAGTTAGAGTAGCAATGATCCAGAATGCTGCCAGCTCAAGTCACGCATTCGATATGCTGATCAAATTTAGGGAGCCTTGTTTACAGATTAGCTTTGTTAAAATCCCCTGCTACAATAAATGCAGCCTCAGGATATATGGTTTCCAGTTTACATAGAGTCCAGTGAAGTTCTTTCAGGGCCTTCGAGGTGTCTGCTTGGGGGGGATGTACACGGCTGTGATTATAATCGAAGAGATTTCTTTTGGTAGATAATGCGGTCGGGCATTTGATTGTAAGGAATATAAGGTCAGGTGAACAAAAGGACTTGAGTTCCTGTATGTTGTTATGATTACACCACAAATCGTTAATCATAAGGCATACACCCCCACCCTTCTTCTTACCGGAGAGATGTTTGATTCTGTCGGCACGGTGCGTGAAGAAACCGGGTGGCAGTAACCGACTCCGACAACATATCCAGAGTGAGCCATGTTCCCGTAAAACAGAGAATGTTACAATCTCTGATGTCTCTCTGGAAGGCAACCCTTGCTCGAATTTCGTCTACATTGTTGTCAAGAGACTGGACATTGGCGAGTAGTGTACTCGGGAGCAGTGAGCGACGTGCATTTCTATGGAGCCTGACCAGGAGGCCACTTCGTCTGCCCATTCTGTGGCGTCGTTGTTTTGGGTCAGCTACTGGGATTAAATCCATTGTCCTGGGTGGTGGTCCAAACAGAGGATCCGCTTCGGGAAAGTCGTATTCCTGGTAGTAATGTTGGTAAGTTGACGTTGCTCTTATATCCTATAGTTCTTCCCGGCTGTATGTAATAAGACTTCACATTTCCTGGGGTAGCAATGTAAGAAATAATATAAAAAATATAAAAACTACTGCATAGTTTCCTAAGAACGCGAAGCGAGGCGACCCTCTCTGTCAGCTCCAACTTGTTTCCCATATTATAGCTAGCCTACCTCAAAACAAATGTTAGCCACTGCTCCATGATCCACATGCCTTGATTCTTATTTTTCCAGCTTGCTATATTTTAATGGATGGTCATATTTTAATGTTTAGGTGGCTAATGAGCACCGAGACGATTTATCTCTACATTTCCTTCATAACGATACGTTTTTAAATGATTTGCTGGGCGATAGCTAAGCTAGTCAACATGTTTCAGCTAGCTAAGCTACCTAGCTTGAAGGTGTGTTAACAGTGCGTGTTAAAAACACATCACTTCCATTCAAAGTTAGGTGGGCATAAGACGTTGATTTATCTGTGGCCAATGATAATGAGCCTTCTTGGGCGGGCACTACTGTAAATCAATTGAGGACTGAAGAGGGGCTTTTGCTGGCTAGCTCTCCCAGCAGGTGCTGTGGTGACGTAGTGTCCCTATTAGTGACAGCACCCTGAGCCAATCACTTGCAACCAGAGAAGATCAGCGACGCCTACGCTCTGTACTTTCTCTGTCTTCCTCTCCACCACAGAAAACACTGAGCGAGGCTGAAACAGCTGCCAACAAAAATATACCAAAACAACAATACAATGGAAAAAGTGACCACATATGCTTTATTCGAGCAAGCAAATTTTTTAAATAAAATAAAATTGTTTGCTAACCGATATGATATATTGTTGTGATATTAAATAACAGAATTGGATGCAAATCTCTTGGATATTGCAGCTTCCCCATGTAAGGTATCACTACTGTAACCAAGATACCTGCCTTTCCTTCACTAGATCTGTGATACAGCTTCTGTGTCAAGAATGAAATACATGACTAATTATGTATGCTGTGAGAGGAGGTGAAGACTATATATTCCATTGCTGAATATGAAGTTGTTAGCGCAGAGGTTGCATACTCACAGAGCTGGTGGAACCAACACTGCATGACACCAGTAGGTAGCCATGGATACGGAGTGAGCCGCCAGTCTGGGTAAGATAATACTGAACTGCTATCAGACATTAATGGCTAGATTTATAACCCATTAACTGCCATAGTGCCTCTCCCAAAAGATAGCTCTCCTGAAGTAGTGATTCAATCTGATGTTAGGGTATGTTAGTGACAGGGGCAAGACCAAGTCTGCTACCTTTGAACGATAGGTTACATAATGTTGCCTAGGTCCTTTTCCTCACTCGGTTATTTCAATCCATATTTGTTTAAGAGTGGAGGCAAGGTGACAGCGCTGTATAAAATGTACAGTTGAAGTCGGAAGTTTACATACACTTATGTTGGAGTCATTAAAACTCGTTTTTCAACCACTCCACAAATTTCTTGTTAAAACAAACTATAGTTTTGGCAAGTCGGTTAGGACAGCTACTATGTGCATGACACAAGTAATTTGTCCAACAATTGTTTACAGACAGATTATTTCACTGTATCACAATTCCAGTGGGTCAGAAGTTTAAATACACTAAGTAGACTGTGCCTTCAAACAGCTTGGAAAATTCCAGAAAAGGATATCATGGCTCCAGAAGCTTCTGATAGGCTAATTGACATCATTTGAGTCAATTGGAGGTCTACCTGTGGATGTATTTCAAGGCCTAAAGTATAAACACCATGGGACCACACAGCCGTCATACCGCTCAGGAAGGAGACGCTTTCTGTCTCTTAGAGGTGAACGTACTTTGGTGCGAAAAGTGCAAATCAATCCCAGAACAACAGCAAAGGACCTTGTGAAGATGCTGGAGGAAACGGGTACAAAAGTATCTATATCCACAGTAAAACGAGTCCTATATCGACATAACCTGAAAGGCCACTCAGCAAGGAAGAAGCCACTGCTCCAAAACAGCCATAAAAAAAGCCAGACTACGGTTTGCAACAGCACATGGGGACAAAGATTGTACTTTTTGGAGAAATGTCCCCTGGTCTGATGAAACAAAAATGGAACTGTTTGGCCATAATAGCCATTGTTATGTTTGGAGGAAAAAGGGGGAGGTATTGCAAGCCAAAGAACACCATCCAAACTGTGAAGCATGGGGGTGGCAGCATCATGTTGTGGGAGTGCTTTGCTGCAGTAGGTACTGGTGCACTTCACAAAATAGATGGCGTCATGAGGATTAAAAATGATGTAGATATATTGAAGCAACATCTCAAGACATCAGTCAGGAAGTTAAAGCTTGGTCGCAAATGGGTCTTCCAAATGGACAATGACCCAAAGCATATTTCCAAAGTTGTGGCAAATGGCTTAAGGACAACAAAGCCAAGGTATTGGAGTGGCCATCAAAGCCCTGACCTCAATCCTATAGAAAATCTGTGGGCAGAACTGAAAACATGTGTGTGAGCAAGGAGGCCTACAAACCTGACTCAGTTACACCAGCTCTGTCAGGAGGAATGGGCCAAAATTCACCCAATTTATTGTGGGAAGCTTGTGGAAGGCTACCCAAAACGTTTGACCCAAGTTAAACAATTTAAAGGCAATGCTACCAAATACTAATTGAGTGTATGTAAACTTCTGACCCACTGGGAATGTAGTGAAAGAAATAAAAGCTGAAATAAATCATTCTCTCTACTATTAGACATTTCACATTCTTAAAATAAAGTGGTGATCCTAACTAACCTAAGACAGGGAATGTTTCCTCTGATTAAATGTTAGGAATTGTGAAAAACTGAGCTTAAATGTATTTGGCTAAGGTGTATGTAAACTTCTGACTTCAACTGTACATGCAAAATAGAGGGAAACTTTCTTCACTGCTATGACTATACCTCTCTTACACATACAATGTGTGTGTGTCACTTTGTATTGTTGTAATCCTATATTCTGCTATAGGCGTGATCAGGCCACATGACTCATTGATATGAACTGAGCACATCATGACGAAATGACCCCCCACCCCCCTTCCGCTTATTGGTGCTCCCTTGCTCATCGAAGTTATTATTGCAGGATTGAGGCTGCCATCACAGGACACTAAAGAAGCTGGGATCCCGACCAGGAGAATGTGTGCACTTGTCCAACCAGCACCAGTAATTGAATGTATTGAGCATCTTAAGCTCACTTTGATAGCCCAGCGGAGTCAGATGGGGGGTTATCTCAACAAAAAGGAATTAGACAAAGGTGAGGGTTTCCCAGATTGGGAATTACTGTCACCACACTTGATCAATTTCAGACTAAAGGGGATTTAAATGGGAATTTGTCATTGTGTATTTTTGTCCAGGGGGATCAGTGTATGACCATGGTTTATATGTCCTGGAAAGGCTGGAAAGACTTCAAAGTAACTAAAACTTTGGGACAGCCATGAGAATGTCAGATCTCAAAAGTATTTTTTGGGGAATTCAATCTTCCTCCCAGAAGTACAGTAAACTTTTTGGGACTTGATTCTCAAACCTATCAGTAGCACTTTGCATGTTTTTGACTGGCCGTTTGGAGGTCCAGGCAATGGAGTATCAGTTTTCATGGATAATTATTTGAGTCTAATGTTCTCACACAGTCCTCGGCTGCCCTGCCGGGTGATGATATCACTTTGGATCTCCTCAAAGAGTCAACCTCTCGGGCTTGCCTTCGGCAAATCATACCTCGTAGCTCCAAGCTGAGGCGGAGCTGATAAAACTGTCATGTTAGAAGCAGTGGGAGGGTGACAGGAGAGTTGAGCTGTCAGCACTCACAGCAAACAGCCCTCTGTCCATATCTGGAGCTAGAAACTTTACTGAAAGAGCTCAGGCAAAAAACTAACTTTTGTCGAAGGTCCACATCCAATATTTAAATGCAACCTATCAGATACACTTCAATTGTCATATCACATCACCCTTGAATTCAGATAGCTAACCAGGTCAAACCTCATGGATGACATTTTTGAGCTGTCAAACAGTATGGAAATATGCAAAATGACTGCATTCCTGACAATACTTTTTGCAGCTATTCCAAACTAATTCCAGACTCGTTCCACGGCTGAAATTCTGTCGGATCTCTGAAATTCAACACATTGTGAGAGCTGTTTAGGTGAACAGAAAATGTGTACCAGTCCATAACATAAATTGTTGTCTGATCAAGGTTACTTGAACTTTGTTAGTGTAAACTGTCAAGGAATTTGGTAGCGATGCCTGTCGAGCCTGTGCAAAGTTTGCAGGTATTCTTTTCATTTTAACCTACACACTTTGCAGTGGTGCAAACGCTTAGTAAGTATCAACCACATAGTTTCACTTTTTTTTTTTGGGGGGGGGGGCTATACTCAAAGACTTTGGTTGAAAGCCCCTTTTCTTTATTACTTTGTGTGTTTTAAAGTAGATGCTCCTGTTTGTTTTGTTATTTTATTATTCCTGGGACGTATTTGGAAATCTTCTTTTCATTTCCCTAGAGTTACCTTAAGAGTGAGTTGAGTTTTTACTTTATTGATGCTACTTTGCTATGATGCTTTTCGGGGGATTTCTCCTCTGTTTGACATTGAGTTTTTTTTAAAGGCTAATGTTGCAGTGGGGGAAAATACAAAATAAACAGAGTTCATGTTTTGCAAGTGATTCTGTTAGGAACTCATTTCTTTGTATTAGATCCTTTGTACTTTAGTAAAATCCTACAGAAATGTAAGTATAATTTTATTCTCTTCTCTGTTTACCCTTGTTCTTGCCTTGACATATTTTCATGTGTGTTGTTGCTATTAGTTTCCTTCCGGTGCACAATGCAGAAAATTGCTCTTATGACATACAAACATGTATTCTTAGCTGAAGCATTTGTTTTAGCACACACATATGTCAATCATCAATTGTAATTCATTATTGACAAGAAGATACATACACAATATTGTTAACACCTACCAGGTCAATAATAGCTAGTACAGCTTTCACAAAGGGGATCAGTGACATGCATGAAAATGTTTCAGCAATACATGCCAAACTTTCACGAATCACAAAACCTATTACATTTGATTCAACCTTTGCATGTATTGAGTACAAAAACAACCTGCTAAGTTGCTTGGAACCAACTGAGATTTTATCATTTTCTTCCTTCTCCTTCTGTTTTTAAAAAATAAATTCATGTGATACTCAGATGCTGCCTAACAAAACCCATCAGATCCCTTAACTTACTTATCTATTGTTTAATCATGTTCACTTGAATTGCAATTTGTCACAGAAAGTGTCCTCTGACAGCAAAATCTGATTGCAAGATGGTGCCGACAGAGAGGGTCACCTCGCTTCGAGTTCTTAGGAAACTACGCAGTATTTCGTTTTTTTATACATTATTTCTTACAGGGCGCCGCAGAATTGACAGATTGAGTGGCCTCCTGGTCAGGCTCCTTGGACGTGTACATCGCACACTGCTCCCTGGTGTACACCTCGTCAATGTCCAGTCTCTTGACAACAATGTAGATGAAATTCGAGCAAGGGTTGCCTTCCAGAGAGACAT
The DNA here is from genome assembly GCF_034236695.1 of Oncorhynchus nerka. NCBI lineage: Eukaryota > Metazoa > Chordata > Actinopteri > Salmoniformes > Salmonidae > Oncorhynchus > Oncorhynchus nerka. The sequence goes on along the minus strand of NC_088400.1, from coordinate 48,666,009 downwards.
CAGAGATTGTAACATTCTCTGTTTCACTGAAACATGGTTCTCTCGGAATATGTTGTCGGAATCGGTTCAGCCACCGGGCTTCTCCATGCATCGTGTCGACAGAGATAAACACTCTCTGGGAAGAGGAAGGGCGGGGATGTATATACTTAATCATTAACGACTCATGGTGTAACCATAACAACATACAAGAACTCAAGTCCTTATGCTCACCCGACTTAGAATTCATTACAATCAAATGTCGTCCATTTTACTTATCAAGAGATTTCTTGTCAATTACAGTCACAACTGTACTCATTCCCCCTCAAGCAGACACCAAGACGGTCCTCAAGGAACGTCACTGGACTCTATGTAAACTGGAAACCATATATCCTGAGGCTGCATTTATTGTAGCTGGGGATTTTAACAAAGAAAATTTGAGAACAAGGCTACCTAAATTCTATCAGCATATTGATTGCACCACTGCCATTCTAACTTCCGCGATGCATATAAGGCCCTCCCCCTCCCTCCCTTTGGCATATCCGACCACGACACCATCTTGCCCCTACTGTCTTATAGGCAGAAACTCAAACAGGATGTACCAGTGATGAGAACCATTCAACGCTGGTCTGACCAATTGGAAGCCATGCTTCAATATTGTTTTGATCAAACGGACGGGAATATGTTCCGGTCAGCCTCAGATAACATCGACCTATACGCTGACCCGATAAGTGAGTTTATAAAGAAGTACATTGGAGATGTTGTACCCACTGTGACTATTAAAGCCTACCCTAACCAGAAACCGTGGATGGATGGTGGAATTTGAGCAAAACTGAACCACCGCATTTAACCATGGAAAGATGTCTGGAAATAGGGCTGAATATAAACAGTGTAGTTATTCCCTCCTCAAGGCAAACAATCAAGCAAAATGCCTGTACAGGGACAAGGTGGAGTCGCAATTCAATGGCTCAGAAATTAGATGTATGTGTCAGGGTCTACAGGAAATCACGGAATACAAAAAGAAAACCAGCCACGTCAAGGACGCTTCCAGATAAACTAAACACCTTCTTTGCACGCTTTGAGGATGGTGCCACCGCCACGGCTCACTAACAAGGACTCCCCCCCCCTTCTCAGTGGCTGAAGTGAGTAAAACATTTAAACGTGTTAACCTTCGCAGTCCTGCTGGCCCAGACGGCATCCCTTGCCACTTCCTCAGAGCATGCGCAGACCAGCTGGCAGGTGTGTTTATGGACATATTCAATCTCTCCCTATCCCAGTCTGTTGTCCCCACATGCTTCAATATGGCTAACATTGTTCCTGTACCCAAGAAGGCTAAGATAACTGAACTAAATGACTACCGCCCCATAGCACTCACTTACGTCATCATGAAGTGCTTTGAGAGGCTAGTCAAGGATCATATCACCTCCACCTTACCAGCCACCCTAGACCCACTTCAGTTTGCATCCTGCCCCAACAGTTCCACAGATGACGCAATCGCAATCACACTGCCCTATCCCATCTGGACAAAAATAATACCTATGTAAGAATGCTGTTCATTGACTACAGCTCAGCATTCAACACCATAGTACCCTCCAAGCTCATCATCAAGCTGGAGGCCCTGGGTCCCAACCCTTGCCCTGTAAAATTGGGCCCTGGACTTTCTGACGGGCCACCCTCCAGATTGTAGGAAACAACATCTCCACTTCACTGACCTTCAACACTGGGGCCCCACATTATCAGCCCATTCCTGTACTCCCTGTTCACCCATGACTGTGTGGCCATGCACGCCTTCAACTCAATCATCAAGTTTGCAGACAACACAACAGTTGTGGGCTTGATTACCAACAATGACGAGACAGCCTACAGGGAGGAGGTGAGGGGTCTTGCAGTGGGGTGTCAGGAAAACAACCTCTCACTCAATGTCCACAAAACAAAGGATATGATTGTGCCACTTTAATAATGTTTCCATATCTTACATTACTCATATCACATGTATATACTGTATTTTGTACCATCTATTGCACCTTGCCTATGCCGCTCGGCCATCGCTCATCCATATATTTATATGTACATATTCTTTTTCACCTCTTTAGATTTGTGTGTATAAGGTAGTTATTGGGAAATTGTTAGATTACTTTTTAGATATTACTGCACTGTCGGAACTAGAAGCACAAGCATTTCAATACACTCGCATTAACATCTGCTAACCATGTGTGTGTGACCAATAACATTCGATTTGATTTGATTTAATTTAGTCCCCCCACACCAAATGCGATCACGACATGTAGGTTAAAATATCAAAACATACTCTGAACCAATTATATTTTTAAAAAAATCTTTAAACTTGTATGGCAATTTAGCTAGCTAGCTTGCACTTGCTTGCTAATTTGTCCTATTTAGCTAGCTTGCTGTTGCTATCTAATTTGTCCTGGGATATAAACATTGAGTTGTTATTTTACCTGAAATGTACAAGGTCCTTTACTCCGCCAATTAACCCACACATAAACCGGTCAACCGAATAATTTCTAGTCATCTCTCAACCTTCCAGGCGTTTTCTTCTCTTGACTTTATATTGCGATTGGCAACTTCATCAATTAGGTGCATTACCACCACCGACCTCGTTCGTCTTTCAGTTACCCACATGGGTATAACCAATGAGGAGATGGCACATGGGTACCTGCTTCTATAAACCTATGAGGAGATGGGAGAGGCAGGACTTGCAGCGCAATCTGCGTCACAAATAGAACTGACTTCCATTTTAGGCCTTGACAACGCAGACGCTTGTTGGCGCGCATGAGCAGTGTGGGTACAATAATTTAATAATATAGATTTCTACATTTATTTTGCAAGCCCTCCCTAACCCGGACAATGCTAGGCCAACTGTGCTTCACCCCACAGACAGAGCCTGGGCGAGAACCCAGAGTCTCTGGTGGCACAGCTGGCGCTGCAGTACAGCGCCCTTAACCACTGTGCCACCCGGGAGGCCCTTTATTTCAGTGTCATTTAAAATCAAGTAAAATGTACGCCTACCACGCTGCACCTTGGTCCAATCCATCCGTCAACTAAAGTGACAAGCAGAGTCAGGGTCAGGGCAGGCAGAATGGTCAAAACCAGGAAAACTAGAAAACAGGAACTAGAAAAAAAGAGAGGAGCAAGGGGAAAATGCTGGTAGGCTTGACAAACAAAACAAACTGGCAACAGACAAACAGAGAACACAGGTATAAATACACTGGAGATAATGGGGAAGATGGGCGACACCTGGAGGGGGTGTAGAAAAGCACAAAGACAGGTGAAACAGATCACGGTGTGACACAGTGATGCAACCGGTCAGGATGCACTTGATGGTGCAGCTGTATAACTTTTTGAGGATCTGTGGACCCATGCCAAATCTTGTCAGTCTCATGAGGGGGGAAGGTGTTGTCATGCCCTCTTCACGACTGACTTTGTGTGTTTGGACCATGATAGTTCGTTGGTAATGTGGACACCAAGGAACTTCAAACTCTCAAACCGCTCCACTACAGTTACAACGTTAATGGGGGCCTGTTCGGCCCACCTTTTCCTGTAGTTCACGATCAGCTCCTTTGTCTTAATCACGTTGAGGGAGAGGTTGTTGTCCTGGCACCACACTGCCAGGTCTCTGACCTCCCCCCTATTAGCCTGTGTCATCGTTGTAGGTGGTCAGGTGGTCACTGTTGTGTCGTCAGCAAACTTAATTATGGTGTTGGAGTCGTGTTTGGACACGCAGTCGTGGGTGAACAGGGGAGTACAAGAGGTGACTAAGCACGCACCCCTGAGGGGCCCCATTGTTGAGGATCAGCATGGCAGATGTGTTGTTGCCTACCCTTATCACTGGGGGGTGGACCATCAGGAAATCCAGGATTCAGTTGCAGGAGGACGTGTTTAGTCCCAGGGTCATTAGCGATGAGCTTTGTGGGCACTATCTCCATCTATCACAATCTCATGTAGACATCACTTCTGCAAGATCTGTATCACATGATACTGGGATAGCACTGGCCTGTTTCAGTGTCCATTCTGCCAGGAGAGATTCCCTAGAAGACCTGAGCTACAGGTTAACACAACACTCAGGGAGGTTGTTGTGAAGTTCAAAGTGTCCATTCTGTCCCCAGCTCCTGTCCCAGCCCCAGACCCAGACCCAGCTCCAATAGGACCTGGAGAAGTTGCTGGTGGAGGATGGCGCTGGTGCTTTGCTTGTTGTGTGTGGTGTATGTCATGTATCCACAGACTAACAACAAATCCCAAAGGAAACGGCGAGAGAAAATGGTCGGTATGTATGGAGATGAAGAGAGATCCAGGCATTAGAAAGTGACATCGATCTTTAAAGGGTCAATCAGTGTTTGCTACATCATGACTTTTAAAATCATGATATATAGCCATTGATTCTTGAATAATATAAATTATAAATGCCTAATGAGCTTAGTTGAGCTAACCCGACCAGAACCCAAAATATAAGCTTGTTTTACTCCTTTGTTTGGAAACAATGTGATTGTAAACCAACACTGTATAGCCTCAAAACATGGTTAACTTCTTGGTGGTATTTTCACGTTCGGATGTAATGCATGCCCAAATTCAACTGCCTGCTACTCATCCCCAGAAGATAAAGATATGCATATAGAAAACACTCTGAAGTTTCTAAAACTGTTTGAATCATGTCTGTGAGTATAACAGAACTTATTTAGCAGACAAAACCCCAAGGACAAACCATTCAGATTTGTTTTGTTTTGAGGTCACTCTCTTTTCAATTAGTTTTCATTGGGAATCCAGATTTCTAAGGGACATTCTTGCAGTTCCTACCGCTTCCACTGGATGTCACCAGTCGTTAGAAATCGGTTGAGGTTTTTCCTTTGTGTAATGAAGAAATACCCTGTTCCGAACGAGGGTCATGTCAAGTTGTCACGTTCTGACCTTTATTTCCTTTGTTTTGTCATTATTTAGTATGCTCAGGGCGTGAGTTGGGGTGGGCAGTCTGTTTGTTTTTCTATGATTTGGGTATGTTCCGGCCTAGTATGGTTCTCAATCAGAGGCAGGTGTCATTAGTTGTCTCTGATTGAGAATCATACTTAGGTAGCCTGGGTTTCACTGTGTGTTTGTGGGTGATTGTTCCTGTCTCTGTGTTTGCACCAGATAGGGCTGTTTAGGTTTTCACGTTTCTTGTTTTGTTAGTTTGTTCATGTGGAGTTGCTTTATTAAAGAACCATGAATAGAAACCACGCTGCATTTTGGTCCGCCTCTCCTTCAAGTCAAGAAAACCGTTACAGAATCACCCACCACAACAGGACCAAGCGGCGTGGTAACGGGCAGCAGCAGGAGCAGCGCGATAAAGACTTCTGGACTTGGGAAGAAATCCTCGACGGGAGAGGACCCTGGGCAAAACCAGGGGAGTGTCGCCGTCCCAAGGTGCAGCAGGAGAAGCGGCAGCAGGAGCAGCGCGAGGAGGAATGGACATGGGAGGACGAATTGGACGGAAAAGGACCCTGGGCCAGGAGAATATCGCCGCCCCAAAGAAGAGCTGGAGGTGGAGAAGGCAGAGAGGCGCTGGTATGAGGAGGCAGCACGGTGGCGTGGATGGAGGCCCGAGAGTCAGCCCCAAAAATGTATTGGGGGGGCACACAGGAAGTGTGGCGAAGCCAGGTAGGAGACCTGCGCCTACTTCCTGTGCTTACCAGGGGGGGCGAGAAAGACCGGGCAGGCACCGTGTTATGCGGTGGAGCGCACGGTGTCCCCAGTGCGTGTGCATAGCCCGGTGCGGTACATACCAGCTCCGCGTATCGGCCGGGCTAGAGTGAGCATTGAGCCAAGTACCATGAAGCCGGCTCTACGCATCTGGTCCCCAGTGCGTCTCCTTGGGCCGGCTTACATGGCACCAGCCTTGCGCACGGTGTCCCCGGTTCGCCTGCATAGCCCAGTGCGGGCTATTCCACCTCGCCGCATTGGCAGGGCGACCGGGAGCATTCAACCGGGTAAGGTTGGGCAGGCTCTGTGCTCAAGAGCTCCAGTGCGCCTGCACGGTCCGGTCTATTCGGTACCACCTCCACGCACCAGCCCTCCGGTGGCAGCCCCCCGCACTAGGCTGTCTCTCCGTCTCATCCCTACAGGTGCTCCCGCCTGTCCAGTGCTGCCGGAGCCTTCCTCCTCTCCAGCGCTGCCGGAGTCTCCCGGCTGTCCAGCGCTGCTAGAGCCTTCCTCCTCTCCAGCGCTGCCGGAGTCTCCCGCCTGTCCAGCGCTGCTAGAGCCTTCCTCCTCTCCAGCGCCCAGCGCCGCCAGTGCCGCCAGTCTGCAAGGAGCTGCCAGTCTGCAAGGAGCCGCCAGTGCAGCCAGTCTGCCAGGGGCCGCCATTGCCGCCAGTCAGCCAGGGGCCGCCAGTGCCGCCAGTCAGCCAGGGGCCGCCAGTGCCGGAGTACTACCGGAGTACCACCACACCTCTTTCAAAGGCACCTAAATCCTTTGTCTTGCCCATTCATCTTGTGAATAGCCCACATATACAATCCATGACTCAATAGTCTCAAGGCTTAAACATCCTTCTATAACCTGTCTCCCCTTCATCTACACTAATTTAAGTGGATTTAATGATTGACATCAATAAGGGGATCATAGCTTTTACCTGGATTCACCTGGTCAGTCGATGTCATGGAAAGAGGCAGGGGTTGCTTCTGTTTTGTACACTCAGTACATTTAATATTTAAAAAGGTTTGTGTTTATTTTAAATTGATTGCCAGGCTATAATAGTATATTTTGTGTCCACAGAACTGAGGAGGATGCAGCACAATGAAGATGTGTGCTGCACAAATGTTCACATTTTTATCTCTATACCCTCTTTTCAATCTGAGCAGCGTGCGCACTGCACACGCTCTAGTTTCTCTATCTTTCCCCGACAGTGGATGTTAACTCTAGACCCTGATACAGCACATGCTAATCTAATTTTGTTTGGCGATGAGAAACAAGTGCATTGTCGAACCAAACCGACATTCTCTCTCTGATAACCCAGAGGTTTGACCCGTTGGCTGTGTCCTGGGTGAAGAGGGCTTCTCCTCAGGGAGATTCTGCTGAGGTGCAGGTTGAAGGGACGACAGACAGGGCAGGGAGAGAGGCAAGGGAGTCTGTCAACGGGAAAGGGAAGATTTAATGTGCCCCTGAGTATGATTTCTGGACTGTGTCGTTAAGGAATGAAGAGTACCGGGCTCTTGCCCAACAGTGCTCTTCATCTTCTGTGGGGTTTATCAGAGGTTGGCATCCAATGTTATGGTGCATTACCACCAACTAGCATACTGCACTGGAGCGCCCCTGCCTTCCACCTATGTACTGGAGTCATAGCTTAACCATTCACCCATAGATGTAAAGAGGGGTTCCTGCAGATGCAAGAATGCCCACATGCAGGAACTCCCCAAACTCCGGGCTGCAGTTACACCCTTCTCTTATCATTGGCTTTTCTACAGAAATGTTTGGCGATCGACTAGGAATGCTTCGAAGATCGACCAGTCGACCTCGTTCGACAGGTTGGTGACCACTGCTTTAAAGTTTACACATGAGAAATGTTTGATGCAACGCAAACCAACATAGGCTCAACAACAAAGGCTGTAGTGAAACATGGTATTAACAGGGTGTTACACACAGCTTGCAATTACCATGGTATTATGGAACATGGTGATTTACATAATGACCTATTAGTTACTTTCTTTCTTTGGGATTCATTGAAACATGCGCCACACTGCATATTGTCTGGTAACAGGCAGTTAGACTACCAATTGTGATTAATTCTTCAAAGTAAGTACCAACAAATATATCCTTTTACCACATTACCAGAAATAGGATTATATAGGAATGAATTCAATCACACATTTTTGGGGTTTGGGTTCACATAAAATATTGGATGGCGATAAGGATGGGAGTGGATTTGTGTCAATATCCAATAAAAATGTCTAGGGGGATGCCTCAGCTACCAGACAGCGTGGGAGGTATGTCTTGGGCTACCAAGTGATTAGAATCATGATGTGCAAGAGCTACCAGATAACCAGAAAAATACTGGGCTGTGATACTGAGAGAGATGTCACACATGGCACAAGCACATGCTGCGCCATTGGAGTTTACATCAAAGACATTCTGGTTGTCATCCATGATGGGATCATTATGTGAGGAGTGTGTGATGAGCATGATCTGTTCTGCCTTTTTGTCGTATGGTGTCCGTTGTTGGAAACAGTCCTTGAAAAAAACCATGCACTGTTAGTAGAATGGAGAACAAACCTACAACCTGAAGGACAGAGAGAGAGAAAGACTTCCACGCCAGGGCTGGGGGCTTGTGTCTCCTCTACATTTTTATTCATGTTTCATTCACTTCTCACTCCCACCCCATCCCATATTGCTCCCCCTATGGACATGTATAAATTATTGTCATTTTTTATTATTGTCCATGTTTTCTTTCACCCCTCTTTTTGACCTCGGAGCTTAACGATTTCACTGTACCCTGCAGTTACATCTGTGTCCCTGTGCCACTGACTAATAAACTCATCTAATCTCATCAACAGCTCTTTTTCATCGCCGTGGCCGATTTTCAGAGCGCGAAAGAGAGTTGCCAAAGAGAGTTGCCAAAGCCAGATGACAGGCTGTCTCCTGGGTGTTGATACTACCCCACTCACTCACACAGAGGTGACATACCTGTCTGTCCAACATGCTGTCGCCTAGCAACCTATTGTCTTGGCTCCACTGCTGACAGTTACCACAAGGCCCAGTGAAGAGCTCATCTAGGCCCAGGAGGAGACTGCATGCATGCCCCCACTGTCGAAATCTCTCTCCGTTTACTCTTTGCTTTCCCAATTCATCAGAGCAGAAGATAGACAGTGATGATTAACATCATTGAGTGTTCATAATGAATATTGAATCTATAAACATAATAAGTATGCCAAAATAGGTACATGGAGTTCTTGCTCAGTATATTTATGCTGATAGACCTCAACTGCTTCAGGGCTTGACATCTCACAGACACTTCCTTTTTTTGGTATTTTACCCCCTTTTTCAATCTTGTCTCATCGCTACAACTCCCCAACAGGCTTGGAAGAGGCAAAGGTTGAGTCATGCGCCCTCAGAAGCATGACCCGCCAAACTGCACTCCTTAACACCCACCCGCTTAACCCAGAGGCCAGCTGCACCGCCGTTCCACTGACGACCAAAGTCAGCCGGCAGGCTCCCGGCCTGCCACAAAGAGTTTCTAGAGCGCGATGAGCCCCACTGGCCAAACCCTCCCCTGACAACGCTGGGCCAATTGTGCACCGCCCTACATGACTCCGGTCACAGCACAGCCTGGGATCGAACCCAGGTCAGTAGTGACGCCTCAAACACTGCGATGCAGTGCCTTAGATCACTACGCCACTCGAGAGGCTAACAGACATTTTCATTAGATATTGACATATAATCCCAACTGCATGTGCCACTATGAGAGGTTACAAACCTTGATAATGTCTCTCACGCCACTGTGCCTCTACAGAAGGACCCTTGATAACAGATTCAGCACCACACTTCAGCCTTTCAGGACACTGGACAGCTGCTGGTCACTTCAGCCCAGAAGCCAAAGCCACTCTATAATGTGACTGTTGGGAGCTGTCCTTCAGCACCGCCGTTCAGCCTTCCCCGGACCTTGGACATATCCTGGTCACTCCAGCCCTGCATCTGAAGCCACTACAGAGCAGGAGAAGAGCTGTCCTTCAGATCGACCTCAAGCCATTCAGGACCCTGGAAAGCTGCAGCTGAAGCCACTCTACAATCACCCAGTTGCAGGGGATTGAGTGATCAGCCTGGCAGGGATTAAAGGCTGCCTCAACTGCACAGCACTCTGAAAAGTGGGGAAACAGCTACCTAAAAACTGTCAATGGGACCGGGTTTCCCAGCCCCTCTCCTGGGAGACCATCAGACAGTCCATGGGTGTGTCCCAAATGCACCCTATGCACCTTTATTGAGCCTTGAGCCTTGGGCCATTTGGGGTTGCGCCCCATATTTGTGTCATAGCACTGCACTGACACACCTGATTCAACTAATCCACAAATCACAGCCATTGAGTAGTTGAATCAGGTGAGCGAGTGCAGGGCAAGAACAAAAATACATTTTAGGCCTGTTTCTACTTTTGTTTCACTGGCCCTGGGCAGTAAAAGTCACTCAGCATTTTTAAACAACTTAAAAGCATAAACCATTTCGATAATTAAAATTGTCACATTTGTTTTGCATGATTTCAATAATTGACATTCACAATAGGGATAGAAATGGAAAAACTAAAGCAACCAACAATTAGGACACACTACAAATGAGATGTTCCCAAAGTAAACAGTCAGAGAGACACAGGTATGTTTTTTTTAAAGAGCCAACCACAAATTTAATCTAATGGTAATTCTACAACAACAACAAAAATTCTACAAACCACACCTGGCACTAAAGCAGACACCATCATGCTTGTCGTATGAATAACAAAAAATGATGTCTGCATTCCATGTAGATTGGAATGCAATCTATGTCACCTTCATTTTGTGCCAATGAACAGTGTCTAGTTTAGAACCGCCTCTGTTATTATGCTAATATCCTGTTGTTGTTTTGTCTACAGCATGCAATCATTTGGGGTGAAATTCATGAGTGTCAGGGGTTTAAAATGCTCTTCTTACTTGAGTAGGCGTCGACTTGCAGTCGAGATAAACACTCAGGTGACGAGGAGTGCCTCAGATAAACATACATGCTAACCAAGTAAATTGACGCCGCAGGTATTCTAGGTTATGCTAATCAGATGCACTGTTGAACCACAACCACCTCATCCTTCTTCACATTATCTCCCTGGCTCTCAATGTTTATGTTAATCCGACAGGACCCATTCCCTTCCCCCAGAATGCACTCTGTCAACGTTCCAGACGCCGCTAGCGCCGCATCGTCTATTATCCGCCACAGACAAACAGTGGCCTCTCAGCCAAGGCCAGTGACATGGAAAAAGCATGGCAGATTTGTTGTTTGAACGCTAACACACTCTCAGACAAGAGAGTCAGAATAAGGCATGGGGTGAGACAGAAGAGGAGTGTGTGGCTACCAGATTGCTGGTTGAATGATAGTCTGGCTGTAGTTGTAGACCCTCCAGTGGACACTGTTATGTTGTTGTGTGGTTCACCCTGGTGCAAGGAGCCACTGGCTGTGCTCCACTGCTCCATTCTGAGGCGGCATCCCAAATCACACCCTATATCCTATTAAAGTACACCACTTTTGTCAAAAGTAGTGCACTTCATAGGGACTAGGGTTCCATTAAGAACACAGTTTGATGAGTCCTCTTCACAGTCCTCTCTCACTATCCCTCACAGGTTGACTTACAGGGCAGAATAGCTTAGGCTGGGATAGTGTTCTGAACTGTGTGTACGACGTCTACAGTGGTACATTTAATATGCTCTCTTCTTGGGTTTCATTCCATAAGAGTATTGCGTACTGTCTTGCAACATTGCTGATGTAAACAGGAAACGCCCTTGATGGAAATGGCACGCAAGCGGCCCACCATTGGCAAAGTTACAGGCCCACTTCTCCTTTTGCTCACCAGCTTTTTTAGTTATCCATTAGCCATTGTTGGTGCGCTATTGCCTAGTTAAATAAAGGTTCAACAAAAATTGGTATGGGCTGTCGACACAGGCTCCGTTACTGGCTTGCCCACAATGGTGTGCTGCCTCATAGCCACCAGTGGTCCGGTAAGTGTTTGGAGATGGATAGCTACTTAGATCCAACTTAAACATATAGTAATGGTCATGGCACAGAGAGAAGTTCAGAGGTGGAACTTGGCATCCCGCGATATAGTCATCCCTCCCACTGGGCGCTGAGGAAAATGTTTCACCTCCGCATCCTCATGTACCCAGGCTGGACTCCGAGGGAGAGGAGATAGAAAGCACTGGCAGAGACCCCCATTTGAGCAGATTTTAATTGTTGAGTGAGGGCCATGTTTAACAGTGTAGCTGGGAGGCGCGGGGTCCCCATGGGGAGCTGGCTGGCTGGCGAGAATGTTGGGGCAATGGGTGCGATCTCCCACCGCTGAGCCTCAGTGTTGCCAACAAGATGGTGGCTGATGAGTCATCAACGCTGCCAGTGACCTATTCACGAGGACAGCGCAGGAGCCACAGTGTTGTGTATAGCGATTAGAGTAAATGCAGACGACACACAATTAATCTTCTCCTTTCCCCCTTCTGATGACCAGGTGGCGAATCGCATCTCTGCATGTCTGGCAGACATATCAGTGTGGATGACGGATCACCACCTCAAGCTGAACCTCGGCAAGACGGAGCTGCTCTTCCTCCCGGGGAAGGACTGCCCGTTCCATGATCTCGCCATCACGGTTGACAACTCCATTGTGTCCTCCTCCCAGAGCGCTAAGAACCTTGGCGTGATCCTGGACAACACCCTGTCGTTCTCAACTAACATCAAGGCGGTGGCCCGTTCTTGTAGGTTCATGCTCTACAACATCCGCAGAGTACGACCCTGCCTCACACAGGAAGCAGCGCAGGTCCTAATCCAGGCACTTGTCATCTCCCGTCTGGATTACTGCAACTCGCTGTTGGCTGGGCTCCCTGCCTGTGCCATTAAACCCCTACAACTCATCCAGAACGCCGCAGCCCGTCTGGTGTTCAACCTTCCCAAGTTCTCTCACGTCACCCCGCTCCTCCGCTCTCTCCACTGGCTTCCAGTTGAAGCTCGCATCCGCTACAAGACCATGGTGCTTGCCTACGGAGCTGTGAGGGGAACGGCACCTCAGTACCTCCAGGCTCTGATCAGGCCCTACACCCAAACAAGGGCACTGCGTTCATCCACCTCTGGCCTGCTCGCCTCCCTACCACTGAGGAAGTACAGTTCCCGCTCAGCCCAGTCAAAACTGTTCGCTGCTCTGGCCCCCCAATGGTGGAACAAACTCCCTCACGACGCCAGGACAGCGGAGTCAATCACCACCTTCCGGAGACCCCTGAAACCCCACCTCTTTCAGGAATACCTAGGATAGGATAAAGTAATCCTTCTCACCCCCTTAAAAGATTTAGATGCACTATTGTAAAGTGGCTGTTCCACTGGATGTCTTAAGGTGAACGCACCAATTTGTAAGTCGCTCTGGATAAGAGCGTCTGCTAAATGACTTAAATGTAAATGTAAATGTAAATGGCCTTGGAGTTTGGCCACGACATGTCACTGACTGCATGTTGCGCTTATAATTTCCTGTGTACTCAAATGTTTGTGTATGTGCGTGGGGTGGCAGGGGGTGGTGGTGGTGGTTTGTATAAATGGATTACAATTCAAATGGTATTTACCGGAGGGTTTATAGTACAGTAGGTCTAAATGGATTTCAATTTCAAATCTAGTCTCGACAACTAAATGAAACATAGTTAAAAAGAGATAAACGCTCTCATTTGCAGTATCACTAGATGACATGCACTGAGTTGCTCTACCGTAACTGGGCAACTGACGATGCCTCTTGCCTGGCCTTTCATTTGGGACGTGAATGTAATTTCCATTGGATCGTTTCCAAGTCATTCATTGCAGAGGCGCACCAATTTCAGCCTGCAGACTGATACCACCAGGGGTTAAGTAGTGTGCTATGCTCACCAACCCTCCTGTAAATACGCATGCACACACACACCTCTCTATTCTTCGCCTTCACAACAGTGTTCTGAACAACAGAGGTTTTTCCTTTTCAATCACGCACACACTCACAGACTCACACACTCACACACACACACAAGCACACACACAAACACACAGGCAACACAGCTCTAACTTACTGAATAGAGCCCTAACTGACTGAATAGACCCCTCCCTAACTGACCGAATAGAGCTCTAACTGACTGAATAGAGCCCTAACTGACTGAATAGAGCCCTAACTGACTGAATAGAGCCCTAACTGACTGAATAGAGCCGTAACTGACTGGATAGAGACCTAACTGACTGAATAGAGCCCTAACTGACCGAATAGAGTTCTAACTGACCGAATAGAGCCCTAACTGACCGAATAGAGCCCTAACTGACCGAATAGAGCCGTAACTGACTGAATAGAGCCCAAATTGACTGAATAGAGCCCTAACTGACTGGATAGAGACCTAACTGACTGGATAGAGCCCTAACTGACTGAATAGAGACCTAACTCACTGAATAGAGCCCTAACTGACTGGATAGAGCTCTAACTCGCTGAAAAGAGCCCTGGCTGACTGAATAGAGCCCTGACTGACTGAATAGATTAAACAGAGTCCTAATTTATTGAATAGAGATCTAATAGATGAAATAGTGCATGGTACAGTATGCCCTGATATTCCTCCTCTGATACTCCTGCAGCTGCTGAGTAACTTGTTTCTGCTGACTTCATTAAATAGTCACCAAGCAATTTGCCGCTGAGATGAGCACAGCAGCCCGTTTCTGGTGCGGTGGCCATCACCACACAGACGGTATGGTTGATGGTCTCTCTCTAAGGACAAAGTCCCTCTTATGCACATGTCACTCATTGTGGTACGTCTCAAATGTTACTTTACCACTCACCTCCACAGGTCCACGTTATACATCAAGCCTTTTTGAGTGGTGTGGAACTGTCTTAAACTACAAGGTTCCAAAGACAGCCCTCACAATGCAAAGTTGCCCTCAATAACTATAACATATTAAATAGACGCCACTTAAATCCAGAACTAGTTTGGAATACAGCAGTTAACATCATATGAAAATTATGTTGTCTGTTTGCTGTTTACTTGAATATCTGCATAAATAATCACAACAGTAATATGTTGTTGTTTTTTTGCAGAGTTCAGCTCTGTTTTGCAGAGAGAAAATGTAGCCCCAAGACTAATCATGCATTGTGAGGGTTCTGTGGGCCCTCTGTGTGAACTCCTGGTGCGTTGACTGTTTAAATCTGTGTCAACTCCTGGTGCGTTGACTGTTTAAATCTGTGTGAACTCCTGGTGCGTTGACTGTTTAAATCTGTGTCAACTCCTGGTGCGTTGACTGTTTAAATCTGTGTGAACTCCTGGTGTGTTGACTGTTTAAATCTGTGTCAACTCCTAGTGCGTTGACTGTTTAAATCTGTGAGAACTCCTGGTGCATTGACTGTTTAAATCTGTGTCAACTCCTGGTGCGTTGACTGTTTAAATCTGTGTCAACTCCTGGTGCGTTGACTGTTTAAATCTGTGTCAACTCCTGGTGCGTTGACTGTTTAAATCTGTGTCAACTCCTGGTGCGTTGACTGTTTAAATCTGTGTCAACTCCTGGTGCGTTGACTGTTTAAATCTGTGTGAACTCCTGGTGTGTTGACTGTTTAAATCTGTGTCAACCAGCACTTCCTGGAGTCATCTTAAAGCAGCCAAAGCCAAACTGAATTTGGACTACACTCGGGAGATAAAAAAAAAGTTTTCTTTACTAAACAGAAATACCATGAGTATAGCAATAGGCCCAGTAGATTGCTTGCTTACCAATTAAAAAAGGAGCAGTCAGAGCGTACAATCATGGCTATCCGAACAGCAGAGGACGAGGTCACATATGACCCAAAAAAGATCAATTTAACTTTTCATGATTTTTACTGCAAACTATATACCTCTGAGAGAAAACACACGGAGGCAGAACTCCACTCTTTCCTAGAGGGAATCTCGCTACCTAAACTATCAGAGACCTACCAGGAAGATCTCAACTCCCCCTTCACTCCTGAGGAGATCCTGGAGGCAATTACCTCCATGCCACCTAATAAGTCCCCAGGCCCAGATGGATTCCCCAGAGAGTTCTATAAAGCTTTTTGGCCCCAGCTCAGCCCTATCTTCATGCCAATGCTGGAGGATTTTTGCAAAAACGGAGTTCTCCCAGACTCAATGCACACAGCTCGCATTACAGTGTTGCTAAAAAGGACAAGGACCCCCTATCCTGCTCGTCCTTCCGGCCCATAAGCTTGTTGGATTTCGACTATAAAATAATTACCAAATTGCTCGCCATAAGACTAAACACTCTTCTTCCCAAAATAATAAAAGCGGACCAAACTGGATTTATTAGAGACAGATACTCTTCTGATAACATTCGCCGTCTTTTTGATATTATTGATCAAGTAAACGCACAAAAGACCCCTGTCCTGCTGGCTTCACTGGATGCTGAGAAGGCGTTTGACAGGATGGAGTGGAGCTTTCTGTTTTCAGTCTTAGAAAAGTTCAATATGGGCCCAAATTTTATTAAATGGATCAAATCACTATACTCTCATCCAAATGCCATGGTGACTACTAATGGACTGAACTCTGACAGATTCCCTCTGGAGCGGGGCACAAGACAGGGGTGCTCGCTGTCCCCGCTGCTCTACTTGTTGGGGGCGGAGCCTCTGGCAGAGCTGATAAGGAGCAATCCAAGTATTATGGGTGTTTCTGCAGGTGGCCTGCAGCACAAGATTTCGCTTTACGCGGATGATGTCTTGCTCTACATATCCAACCCTGAGAAATCCCTCCCTCTCATTTTAGACACAATTGCCCAGTATGGCAAGTTCTCAGGTTATAAGATCAATTTGAACAAATCCACTGTCTGCCCTCTCAATATTACACTCACCAGCTCTATGAAGACACTTTGTCCTTTCCAATGGAAAACACAGGGGTTTCAATACCTCGGGATCTTCATAACACCAGATCTGAATAGCCTTTTTAAGGAAAATTATCTTCCACTCCTGGATCGAATCAAGAACAATCTCCAAACCTGGATCTCCCTCCCAATTAGCTTAGTAGGAAGAATTAATGTAATCCGTATGAACGTCCTCCCTAGACTGAACTACTTATTTCAGATGCTCCCATGCTATCTCCCAGTTTCCTTCTTCAAAACAACTAACCAAAGCATCACCAAATTTATATGGGGCAATAAAAAACCTAGGATCAAGTTTTCCACTTTATCAAAACCCGAATCTAAAGGTGGCCTTGCCCTTCCCTCCCTTCAATTGTACTACTGGTCTGCCCAAATCCGTAACATGCTAACATGGATCACAAACAGACAAGAGTCAACGTGGATTCAGATAGAAGCCCAATCCTGTGGTTCATTGCCCTTAAGCTCAATTATATTCATTAATAACTTTAGTGAAGTGGGCAACATAGCCAAATCCTTTGTGATTTACAGCACCCTACTAGCGTGGAGGGACTGTAAGAAATACCTGGGCATTTCCTCCCAAATATGTTCTCACTCGCCTATAGTAGGCAACCCAGACTTGCCAAAAGCCCTGAGGGATGCCAACTTTAATCTTTGGCATACTCTAGGAATCAGGACCTTTTCAGACCTATTTCATCAGAAAACCACTACACTGAAATCCTTTCAAGAGCTCTGCAGTGAATTCGACGTGCCAAGATCCCATTTTTTTAAATATCTTCAAATTAGACATGTAATTTCCTCATTTACCTCCAAGAGGAGGTTTAGAACTCAGTTGAACGAAGTTGAAACCCTTCTTGTCACAGCACAATCCATTAAAGGCAAAATATCTTGCATCTATAGACTCCTTTCTGAGAAAGGAAGCTCCTCCTTTACTCCTTTGAAAATGATCTGGGAAAAGGACCTTGGTCTGACTATTAGTAATGAGTTATGGGCGGAGGTTTGCGACAAGGTATACTGCTCCTCTACCAGTGTAAAAATGAAAGAATCTAACTACAAATTTTTGTACAAATTTTATTATACTCCTTTGAGACTCCATAGAATGAAAACAGATATGTCTCCTAACTGTAAAAGATGTACCTCTGAATGTGGAACCTATATGCATGTATTTTGGAGCTGTAGGGAGATTGCCAGATTCTGGCAATCTGTACATACCGCTGCACAGAAAATACTAGAGGTAAAGTTTGATATGACCCCATGTATCTATCTTCTTAATGCCCAGCAGGACTTTGTTCTTGATCCTGACAGAGAAAATTTGCTTATGACTATTACATACTTTGCTAAGAAATGTATTCTTCTATTGTGGGCCTCTAATACCCCCCCTACATTTAAAATGTGGATTGACCAGACTGTTGACTTCCTTCCTCTTGAAAAGCTCACTTATGACCTCCACAAGAGACAGCCCAAGTTTGATAGACTCTGGTCCCCACTATTCAACTATATTTCAAACTGGACAGAGTGAACGGGGTGACTAGGGAAATGCGCAGATACATGTTGTGTAAGGTACTGTAAAACCTAAAAACGAATTATTGGCCCGTCGTCTCAGCGAATGCTTGAAATAGCTGATAAGAACCTTGATAGTGCTGCTGCAAGTGGTATGTTTTTTTTTTGTTGTGTGTGTGTTTTTATTTTAATTTAGTTTTTGAGTACGTATGTGTGTGTGTATGTATATGTGCGTATGTATGTATGTATGTATATACAGGTACCAAGGAAAATATATAGATTAAGAAAAATAAATGCTTTTATTTGACTTTATCATTCATTTTAATTGTATTTTAATTTTTTCAAATGTATTATTATTTTTTGACTTTTTATTTTTTTAAAGCCTGTCACATCTGTGAATGTGGAATGTGTTTTGTTGGTTGATTGAAAAACAAGAACTTAATAAAACTTTAAATTGAAAAAAAATAAATCTGTGTCAACTCCTGGTGCGTTGACTGTTTAAATCTGTGTCAACTCCTGGTGCGTTGACTGTTTAAATCTGTGTCAACCCCTGGTGCTGGACCATATGTCAAGCTCCTTTAATATTTGATAACCACGTATTTAAACAGGAATGTATTCCATTGGGACTGCTGCAAATCCTGTGAGAACCTTCTGTACTTGTGTCTGCAAGGAGAACCCCTGTTGTGTCTCATAGCGTGGATAGTTTTGCTACTCTGCAATTGTAGTGTGTTTGACGCTTAAAGCAACATTACACTCCAAAATCAAAGTTTGGAAGTCAAAATGTTTTCGGGCACTTTTTCAAAAGTGGTATTCTTTTCGTTGAGAGAAGTCTACCTCCCTGACTATTTGTTTTGTAGATCTAGCTACTGTACACTACATACCACAATCCAAAATATAAACTTTTTTCTCATTCATTTGGGGTTGAGGCATACACGGTAGCTGAATCTACATTATTGATGGCGTGGAACTCATCTTGACATTGGACTACTTTTGATGTCTGAAATCAGACAGTACCAGTCAAAAGTTTGGACACGCCTACTCATTCAATGGTTTTTCTTTATTTTTACTATTTTCTACATTGTAGAATAATAGAGAAGACATTAAAACTATGAAGTAACACACATGGAATCATGTAGGACCCAACGTTTTTTTGTCATCTGATGCAGCACTCCATCACTCTCCTTCTTGGTCAAATAGCCCTGACACAGCTTGGATGTGTGTTGGGTCATTCTCCTGTTGAAAAACAAATTATACTCCCACTAAGCGCAAACCAGATGGGATGTCGTATTGCTGCAGAGTTCTGTGGGAGCCATGCTGGTTGTGTGCCTTGAATTCTAAATAAATCACAGACATTGTCACCAGCAAAGCACCCCTACACAATCACACTTCCTCCTTCATGCTTCACGGTGGGAAGCACACAAGGGTAGCTCATCCGTTCACCTGCTTGGCATCTCACAAAGACACGGCAATTGGAACCAAAAATCTCCAATTTGGACTCATCAGACCAAAGGACAGATTTCCACCGGTCTAATGTCCATTGCTCGTGTTTCTTGGCCCAAGCAAGTGTCCTTTAGTAGTGGTTTCTTTGCAGCAATTCGACCATGAAGGCCTGATTCACGCAGTCTCCTCTGAACAGTTTATGTTGAGATGTGTCGGTTACTTGAACTCTGTGAAGCATTTATTTGGGCTGCTATTTATGAGGCTGGTAACTCTAATGAACTTATCCTCTGAAGCAGAGGTAACTCTGGGTCTTCCTTTCCTGTGGCGGTCCTCGTGAGAGCCAGTTTTATCACAGTGCTTGATGGTTTTTGCAACTGCACAATTTTCCAGATTGGCAGACATTCATGTCTTAAAGTAATGATGGACTGTTATTTCTCTTTGCTTATTTGAGCTGTTCATGCTGTAATATGGACTTTTACCAATAGGGCTATATTCTGAATGCCACCCCTACCTTGTCACAGCACAAACCCATTAAGAAAGAAAACAATTCTACAAAATAACTTTTAATAAGGCACCCCTGTTAATTAAAACGCATTCCAGGTGACTACCTCTTGAAGCTGGTTGAGAGAATGTCAAGAGTGTGCAACGCAGTCATCGAGGCAAAGGGTGGCTACTTTGAAGAATATCAAATATATTTCGATTTGTTTGACACTTTTCTTGGTTACTACATGATTCCATGTGTTATTTCATAGTTTTGATGTCTTCACTATTATTCTACAATGTTGAAAATAATCAAAACAAAAATAAAGGAAAACCCTCGAATGAGTGGGTGTGTCCAAACTTTTGACTGGTACGGTGTGTCGGAGTGTTAATGTCCCTTTAAAAAGATAGAACATTTCCCCAACGCTCTTTAACATTTGCAGACTGCATCCAACTGGAAGTGCACATTATAGACAGAGACCTCTCACTCTCACTCACAGAAGCTGTGGGCCTGTCCACTACTCATGAGTATTATCGCATTATGTCACTATGTAAGACTGTTGTTAAAAATATAAAAAATAATCCAGCACCAAGTTGCACACCTCTGAGGAGTGTCTTTATTGTGATTCTCAGTGGAGCACTGTTGAATCGACATCTTGAGTTGAATGAAAAATCGATCAATGTCTCGTCTGTTTCGCCGGCGAGCATGCACTCTGTTCTGTTGCCAATACAACTGTAGATACAAGGTCAACAGGTCATCTGTGCAGATCTTTGATATGCGACTGCCTGTTTACAGCGTCTGCTTACTGTAAACTTGTCTAAGAATGATGGAAGTTATGTAGTTCTATACCAATATCTTCTGAGATGCTGTTTAATCATTTGTTCTCTTTCAGACATGGCAGAAAGGTGTGGTACATTTGTTGTCTTTGTTAGTCAGCAGTAAGTTTGCCAGTTATTCTTGAAGAATATCCCCTTTTTTAATCCCATTTTGCCCCTTTTAACTGATATCACAGAGAAGCAGCTGACCTCGGTTTAGGCAAGTACATTTCAAGGAACGGGAAATGAGATTGAGTCACGAGTGTGTGTAGGAGTTGCAAACCAATCCCATCCGGTAAGTAGCATTGAAAAGAAATGCAAGTGAAAATGGTTACAAAAAAAGTGTTAAATCCTTGGAACATTTTTAATTACACTCTCGATTCCTTCCACAGCAGTTATTAACATGCTGCGAAGAGACATTGTGGTGGCACTCTTGTATTTATGACTCACCATGATATGCATATCACAAAAAGGAGAAGATTCCTGGGTGACACAAAACAACATAGTTACACTCGAAAAAGCTCAGTTGACAATGATGTGTACAACCATAATATGACCATAACCATAGCCATAACAGTATATGAATCTCAAAATGCAGTAGCACAATGGATACTTCCTCCACATCAGAAGAAGCTGACCGTTTCCAGGTTTGTGATGAAGGGAATTCTACTCCCTTTTTGTACATTTGGATCAGACTCATGTTGGTTTACATGAGTTTGCAGACTTCCAGAAAGCCCTGTTAGGGCCCCGTGGGTGCTTTGGAGTATGGCAACAAGACGCCTGATACAACGAAGCCTGATTGATGTGCTGGTTAGTAGAATCAGGGTCACGACTTCCGCCGAAGTCGGCTCCTCTCCTTGTTCGGGCGGCGTTCGGCGGTCGAAGTCACCGGCTTTCTAGCCATCGCCGCTCCATTCTTCAATTATCCATTGGTTTTGTCTTGTTCCATTCACACCTGGTTTGTGTTCCCCAATCACACTACATGTATTTATTCCTCTGTTCCCCCTCATGTCTTTGTGTGTCATTATTTTGTGTGTTGTACACACTAGGCTAAGCGCTTGTCGTTTTGCCCAAGATTGCCCATACCTGCTTTATTTTTTTAACAGGGATTGCCCATACCTGCTTTACTTTTTAACAGGGATTGCCCATACCTGCTTTACTTTTTAACAGGGATTGCCCATACCTGCTTTACTTTTTAACAGGGATTACCCATACCTGCTTTACTTTTTAACAGGGATTGCCCATACCTGCTTTACTTTAAAAATCTGATGTAATATATATCGCCATCTGTATTGTGTAGAAACAGGCCGGCCCCCCATTGATAGAGGGCCGTAGTAGGGTGCTCCCATAGCGCCAGCTGTATTGTGTAGAAACAGGCCGGCCCATCCATTGATAGAGGGCCGTAGTAGGGGGCTCCCATAGCGCCATCTGTATTGTGTAGAAACAGGCCGGCCCCCCATTGATAGAGGGCCGTAGTAGGGGTCTCCCATAGCGCCAGCTGTATTGTGTAGAAACAGGCCGGCTCCCCATTGATAGAGGGCCGTAGTAGGGTGCTCCCATAGCGCCAGCTGTATTGTGTAGAAACAGGCCGCCCCCCCCATTGATAGAGGGCCGTAGTAGGCTGCTCCCATAGCGCCAGCTGTATTGTGTAGAAACAGGCCGGCTCCCCATTGATAGAGGGCCGTAGTAGGGTGCTCCCATAGCGCCAGCTGTATTGTGTAGAAACAGGCCAGCTCCCCATTGATAGAGGGCCGTAGTAGGGTGCTCCCATAGCGCCAGCTGTATTGTGTAGAAACAGGACAACTGTGGCACCTAATGTTTCTTCTCTCAGACTGAAAGGGACATGCAGGGACGTAGGAGCAACTGTGACATTGAGGTGGGGGGACTGGGGGCGATTTCTAGTGAAAAGAAATACATACACATCTTAATTTACAAATGGGCAAATTTACAAGGTTTAAGCGTAGCAGAAGGGCACTTATACTGGTACAGTCCAATCAGTCTTGGGGCATTGAACATTCATACTGTACTGAATACCAGTGTGACTGGTAATGTGGTTATATTCAATTAAACAACCATGTTGTACTCTTTCTCTGCTACTGTGTGATTAATTTCCCAGTATTGTTCTCACTTCCCCTAGGTTGTTACTAATGTTGCTCTTCATAATGTATGGTTTGAAACTTCACATAATTGTTTCTACTTATAATACAGCTATTATACTCTAATAATAACCAGCAACATACACCGTTAAAAACGGTTTAAAACATGTTTTAAAGGTAGGCATGAAAGGTCCAAATGGAATGAATCAATCTACACAATTATCAAAAGTTAAATATAATCATGGCTGCCTCTTTCTGCATGAAGTCAACACATGCAATACACACTATACTTAAGCTGTAAATCCATAGGGTCTCAAGAAACATGATATGAAGATGTTTTTTTCCCCCAGATTATCAACAGGGGCAGGGGGGGAGACATGTCATTTGTGAATGGATGGAGGCAGCGTTTTCCAGCTGTTCTTTGTTCAATCAAGCTGGGCAGTAGCCTACTCCGGTTTGTAACAGCTGAGCAATGTGCTTAATATTAGCAGCTGAGAAATACTTATCGTAGCAGTAGCAATTTGGGATCCGACAAAACTCTGCATTCAAACAGGATTGCGTATAGAAATGTCTGGGCTTATAACACTTCTTTCACTTTACGCATCAAAAACTGCTTGAGGAGCAGCCTTTCACTGCCGAAGGGTAATATTCTGCCAAAACTCTGTATGCCATGGGCTCTCCAACTCTGCTCATGCAGATCCAGTGCTTAATTTGAGAAAACAAGTGATATCTGTTCAGGAACATCGATAGTGAAATGTTTTCACAACAAAACTAATTTGTTCAGCTGCTGATAGAGCCTCTCTCTGCGTGCTAAAGAAATGAATGAAGGAGAGAGAGGAGGAGATGGAAACGCAAGATGGTGAGATATTCTGTAGCTAAAGGTATTAAAATTAATAGGTATCAGGCTATTCATTTTGAAAATATTCCCTATTACTTGGCTATTCAAAATCAAATGCAAATGGACTATAATTGTAGGCTAACTATAAGCCTATGCTTACTCTCCCAGCCTCATGGATAGAACATTTGGAGCGTAGCATAAGGTAACCAGTTTATTCAGTATGAATAATAATACAGTCCACAGTCAAAGGTGATTACTAGAGTTTGTAGGCTAGATCAATGATGTACTAAAGACATCTGAAATCTATGTTCTCTCTTTTAACCCCTAATCGGTAGTAACTCCCGTACGGGAGAAACTCCCAGACGGACTCGGGAGAGGCGAAAGTCAAGAGCCATAAATCCTATGGAACACGACCCTACCAAGCCACACTGCACGCTTAACCCGGAAGTCAGCTGCGCCAATGTGCATGCCAAACCCTCCACTAACCCAGGGAACACTGGGCCAATTGTGACCCGGAAGTCAGCCGCGCCAATGTGCATGCCAAACCCTCCACTAACCCAGGCAACACTGGGCCAATTGTGACCAGTCAGCCGCGCCAATGTGCATGCCAAACCCTCCACTAACCCAGGCAACACTGGGCCAATTGTGACCCGGAAGTCAGCCGCGCCAATGTGCATGCCAAACCCTCCACTAAACCCAGGCAACACTGGGCCAATTGTGTGCCACCTCATGGGTCTCCAGGTAGCGTCTGGCTGTGACACAGCCCAGGATTGAACTCGGGTCTGTAGTGACGACTCCAGCACAGCGATACAGTGCCTTAGACCGCTGCGTCACTCGGGAGGAGCATCTATGTTAGTTTTATATTTTTCTGCCGTGTGTAAAATGTGGTAGGCTATTAGGCTATGTAGAAGGATTGTATTGCACAATCATTATTTTAATTCAGTGTTTTTTGTGGCTCATATATAGGCATATGTATATGCATAAGCTCTAATATGCATATGAGGGTTCTACATGCTACGTCTTAAATGCTTAGAATTAATCATCACCTTAGATAGCACAAACCAGTCCCCATCCATCCGCACACATCCTCCCTCCCCACCCAGAAACCACGCTTCCCACTCCGCCTATGCGTCAACAAGGGGCTATCATCGTTAAGCAAGATAGATGGAAAACATTTCATATTTAAATTGTACTTTGAAATGAATTTTGTAACTTTTCCCCAGAAGCATTTAACTGCAGGGCACTCCCCCATCATATGAAGGAATGTGCCAACCTTAGATTTAGGGGACACAGTTGGGGACCATTTCATCATAAAACATGTCCTTGGGAGGTAAATACAGCCTTTGAACAAACTTAAAATGTATACATTTGTGGTTCAGATTACAGGATGCCAGGATATATTTTTCCACGTTAAAGGGTGGTTCAGATTCAATTAGATATGTGGACAATCCTTTGTTAATGGCTAGCTCAGAATATAAGCATTCCAAAAGTTGTTTATATATTATAGAGATGAATCCTTTCGGGAGCCCAGATAATTTATTTACAGTGCATTCGGAACATATTCAGACCCATTGACGTTTTCCAGATTGTGTTACTTTACAGCCTTATTAAAACATTTATTAAATTATTTTTTACCTCATCAGTCTACATATATACTCGAAATTGAGCTCAGGTGCCTCCTGTTTCCATTGATGATCCTTCAGATGTTTCTACAACTTGATTGGAGTCCACCTGTGATAAATTCAATTGATTGGACATGATTTAGAAAGGCACACACACCTGTCTATATAAGGTCCCACAGTTGACAGTGCATGGCAGAGCAAAACCCAAGCCATGAGATCTGGGGAAGGGTACAAAACCTTTTCTGCAGCATTAAAGTTCCCCAAGAACACAGTGGCCTCCATCATTCTTAAATGGAAGAAGTTTGAAAGCACCAAGACTCTTCCTAGAGCTGGCCACACAGCAAAACTAAGCTATCGTGGGAGAAGGACCTTGGTCAGGGAGGTGACCAAGAACCCAAATGGTCCCTCTGACAGAGTTTAGAGTTCCTCTGTGAAGATGGTTGTCCTTCTGGAAGGTTCTCCCATCTCTGCAGCACTTCACCAATCAGGCCTGTATGGTAAAGTGGCCTGACGGAAGCCACACCTCGGAATTAGGCACCTGATAGCCCGCTTGGAGTTTGCCTAAAGCCACCTATAGGACTCTCAGACGCTGAGAAACAAGACTCTCTGGTCTGATGAAACCAAGATTGAACTCTTTGGCTTGAATGCCAAGTGTCACGTCTGGAGGAAACATGGCACCATCCCTTGGTGAAGCATGGTGGTGGCAGCATCACACTGTGGGGATGTTTTTCAGTGGCAGAGACCGGGATTCCAGTCCGGATCGAGGGAAAGATGACCGGAGCAATGTACAGAGAGATCCTTGATGAAAACCTTCTCCAGAGCACACAGGACCTCAGACTGGGGCAAAGGTTCACCTTCCAACAGGACAATGACCCTAAGCACACAGCCAAGACAACAAAGAAGTGGTTTTGGGACAAGTCTCGGAATGTCCTTGAGTGCCCCAGTCAGAGCCTGTAATTGAACCCGATCCAACATCTCTGGTGAAACCTGGAAATAGCTGTGCAGCAAAGCTCCCCATCCAACCTGACAGAGCTTGAGAGGATCTGCAGAGAAGAATGGGAGACTCCCCAATACATGGGGTAATTATTGTGTGTAGCTTGATGAGGGGGTGGAATGAATACATTATAAAGCTGTAACAGAACAAAATGTGGATAATGTATTTATCAAGTTAAGTAAGGGTGGAATAAAAGTTTTAGGTTTGGACAAAAACAAAAGAACATCGTCTGCATATAGGGAAATGTTGTGCTGTGTTTCCTTTATTTTAACAGAAGCTATATCGGCACATGCCCGAATGTGAGTAGCAAGGGGTTCCATGGCTATAGCGAAGAGAGCAGGCGAAATAGGGCACCCCTGTCGGCACCCCTTGAACAAGCGGAATGACTGCGACATTTCTTGATTGGTTACCACGGACGCCATTGGGTGTGCATAAATAATTCTTATCCAATTAATAAATTCCTTTCCGAACCCGAAGTCCTCTAGAACCGACATCATATATTTCCACTCAATCCGGTCAAACGCCTTCTCTGCATCAAGAGCTATTACCACTGCCTCAACCTTATGATCGTGATACATTACGTTGAAAAGACGTCTCAAATTGTAGTGTATATGTCGGCCCGGGATAAAACCTGTCTGGTCAGGGTGTATGATGTCAGAAATATATGTTTTCAATCGGTTTGCCAATATCTTTGTCAACACCTTGTTTTCTATGGGGAGTAACGACACAGGGCGATAAGACGACATCTCCATGGAATCTCTATCTTTTTTCAAGATCAGTGCTATTGTAGCCTCATACAGTGTTTGCGGGAGTTTGGCATTTTCTTTGGATTGTTTAAAGATTCGCAACATAAGTGGAGATAGACTGGCGCAGTACTTCTTATAGAATTCTATTACATATCCATCGGGCCCAGGGGCCTTGCTGTTTGGAAATTGTGCTATCGCTGTGTTAATTTCCTCCAGAGTTATCCCTGCATCGAGTGCAGAAGCTGCCCCCCTGTCTAGTTTAGGAAGTTCACATTCAGCGAGAAACGTTCCATAGTTTGTGGATCAGTAGCATCGCATTTTGATTGGTATAGCTCTGAAAGCATTTATTAATATCCTGCGGATCTGTTACTATTTTACCCTTCTTGTCTTTTATTTTGTGAATAGCTCTAGATGCCTGTACATGCCTTAGCTGTCTTGCTAATAATTTATGTGTTTTGTCACCCAGTTCAAAATAACTTTGTTGCGTTCTAGCAAGTAAAGAGCCCACCCGTTTCGAAAGGATGGTATTGTATTCATATTTTAACTTTGTGATCTTCTCAAGGACTGTATACAAGGAATTCGTCCTAAAAACGTTCTTTTGTTCCCCTAACTCTCTTTCAATTTCTCTCAGCCTAGTATTGGCGCGTTTCTTCCTCTCTGATGTATAAGAAATAATGTAACCTCTGATCACAGCCTTTAGAGATTCCCAAAGGGTGGAGTCGTCAACAGCCCCTGTGTCGTTAGTTCCGAGGAAAAAAGGCAATCTGCTCCTTCAAATACTGACAAAAAGCCTCATCTTTCAGCAGGTATGCGTCTAAGCGCCACGGTCGCCGACCTGTCGACATATTGTCTAGTTTCAGCACCATGGACACAGGAGAGTGGTCCGTAATTAGAATAAGGCGATAGGTAACCGACTCAGCTGCTGAAATTAGTTTGGAGTCCAACAAAAAATAGTCAATTCTGGAATATGATTTATGAACTGATGAAAAGAAAGAGTAATCCCTGTCTGTTGGGTGCGTCAGTCTCCAAATATCGACAATGTTAAGGTTTGTCATCAATGTATTTAGACAGACACTGGCATTTGATTGTTGAAGTGACCTTGATAGCTGTTTATCTAAAAGAGGATCTAACGTACAGTTAAAGTCCCCTCCAACAATAACATTTGTATCCGAGATATTTGGTATGTCCTTAATAAATACCCTTTGAAAAAATAATGGATCATCGAAGTTGGGTCCATATAAATTGACCAAGGTTACTGGTTTCGAATTCAGTGTACCAGCCACAATAATATACCGACCATTAGGATCTGAAATCGAGGATGAGTAAACAAACGGAATGTTTTTCCTTATCAGGATTGCTACCCCTCTCGCTTTTGCATCAAAGTTAGACTGGTATATCTGACCGATCCAGCCGACTCGTAGCTTGGCCTGAGCGGAGCGTTTAATATGAGTTTCTTGAAGAAACACTATGTCTCAGATTTAAGATGAGAAAAAACCTTAGCTCGTTTCACCACATGCCCTAAGCCATTACAGTTCCAGCTGACTATCTTTATTCCACCTGGTCTACTCTGTGCTCTGTCACTATGTGGCATTTTTTATTTTAGAGCAAATTGTTGCTGTCATACAAAACTCAGAAGAAAAACGTCCCGCCGTGCGGGAGCTTGTCATGCCACCTGTAAATAAACGTGAACATAAAACACATACCCCATCCCCCCTCCCGTCCCTTTACTGAGTGACTTCCCCAAACGAAGCACTCCTTGGCTAACACACAAACCTTAGGGTGTCTAGACATACAGCTTGAACTAGCTCGTCGTCTATAGATGCTCCGCATATACGCTAATATTAAATAACACTTAACACTTAACTCTCACGTTAGGGGGTGAGTGGCGCTAAAACATGATGTGCCAAACAATGCTATATTAGCCACAACATCTCACCAATCATAAGTCCCAAATTCTGATCTTCTAATCGAAAAGACATAGTCCGGAAATCCAAACACATTCCTGGCCTGTATTTGGTCATTTAGCCTGCTGACACAGCCGTTCTGTATCCTCAGCCAGGGAGCTTGCTTGTCAAGAACAGATCGGCCTCTTTTGGGTTGTCAAACGTACGATTTTGATCCTTCGACTGTCACCTTAAACCGGGCTGGGAAGAGGAATCCATATCGGATGTTGGCCGCCCTGCATTTGTTGCGTACCTCATCATACTCTTTCCGTTGGTTCCTCACCTCCAAGGTAAGATCTGGGTAGAAAGACGCCATGGCTCCGTTGAAGTTAAGGGGGAACTTTTGACTAGCCAGCTTGAGGATGAGATCCCTGGTCTGGGGATAGTGCAGCCGTACAATGAATGGCCTTGGTGGCCCGCCCTTGGCCGGTTTCATTGCCTGAGATCTGTGTGCGCGGTCGATCAGGATGGCCGTTTTGAAGTGTTCACTCCCCAGCAGGGCCGGTATCAGCTCCGAGACAAATTCAGTGGGTTTCCCTTTCTCAGTGTCCTCCTGGATGCCACATATTCAGATGTTCTGGCGTCTTGAATGCGACTCAAGCATTTCCAGTCGGGCTTTCAGGGTTTTGTTGTCATTTTTGAATGTTGCGCACTGTTTCTCTATGTCCTGTAGCCTGGCCTCGTGATCGACTGTCGTCTGCTCAACCTCATGCACCCTTCTCTGAGTTGCCTTCACAGTTTCGGCCAAAGTCCCAATACTCTTTGAGATATCAGCCAACCTTGTGTCCACCTTCTTGCTTAGTGAGTTTATGGCAGCCAATATGTCACTTTGCGTAGGCTCTGTGGGGATCTCTTGGAAGCTAGCCTCTTCAGCTAACTCCTCGTGGGTTGGCGACGTTGAAATTGGTTCGCTGTCTATCTCATTCAAATTATCTTGTTTAGCGCTCCCTTTTCTGGTGCCTTTTCCCTTTGTCATATTTGTTTGAAGATATAGGTCGTAGGAGGTTAATAAATAGTAATTTGTTTCAAAATGAGCGGAACTCTAGCAAAGGACGTCTACTCCATAGCACGCTCTCTAGCGCCCCATCCTTGTGAATGTTTGAGGTGTTCTTATTCTCCATGGACTTTACAGCAGTGGCGTGCCGTGAGCCTGGGGGCTGGGCCTTCAGTGAGGTCCTACACAGTCCCACCCGAATTAATCCACCTCTTATTACCATCATTATGACATCTAGACACTATACATTTAGACAGAAACGCAGTATAAAACCAGGTGTTCCGTCACCTTGAAATTGACATTTTTATTAATAGAATTGCAGGGGAAGAGTACAATACCTTTTCATTGTGCAGCTCCTGTTGCCCTGCCCGCTTGTTCGTTGAGCTTTAGATCCACTCGGGTGTCCCCAAAAGTTTTCAAAAGCACCATTGCTTGTAAGTGCCCAGCCGTGTCTCATTGCTGCCTTGGTTAGACGACTCAAGTTTGCAAAGCCAGTGTGGCTCCAAACACCAAATCTATCACTTGCAAATAATAGGCATTCCCAGCAGTACAGTTTGCAGTGCTTCTCGGAGCCTGTGAGCCATTGATAGCGCTCCTAGTTGGAACTTTGAAAGTGGCGAACGATCCCCTTTCCCGCCTGTGACAGGCTTTGTAGCGTCGGCGTCGACCTCTCCTGACAATGTCTAACTTTTCTTGAAAAGTTTGTCTTGAGAATGGCGTTATAATTATATTCTCGACCAAATTGATATATTCTCCTCCTTCCGCCATTGTGGGTTAAAAAAACAGCTTAGTAGTACGCAAATTAATTAGTTTATCAAATTCAGTTTCCTAGTTCTGAGGTTTGCATAGACCTGCCCATATAGGACCTGCCTCTCAATATTGGTAATCCAATCAAAAGACGTGCACGCACTACGCCTGCTAGCTGGCTCCTGTGTAACACTGGAGCCAGCCAGCAGGCGTACAATAGCCAACTCTAAAGCTGATTGGTTGACACTAAATTTTCATTTCCATTCACTTTAAGCTACAAGCGCCCACACTGTTGATTAGAAAGGCCTGAGGGTAGATTTTAGACCCCTGGCAACACATGATGGCTATATATGATTGGATAAAAGATCTAACATAAAGACCAGCCCTCCAAATCTCAACCTGGGGCTGGAAGCAGTGCAACCAAGAGGAAAGCTATGAAATGAAGAGTATAACTCTTACTCTGGGGAATAATTTAATACATATTTGTGGGAAAATATATTTTAAAAATATATATATTCTGATGATGTTTAGGCCAGCAGAGAAGGCCTTGCTGGCCCTGACGGCCCACCACTGCTTTACAGTGTCCCTTAACTTTTTTGAGTTAGTGTTGCAGGAAGCAAATTTCTGCTTGAAAAAGCTAGCCTTGGCTTTTCTAACTGCCTGTGTATATTGGTTTCTAGCTTCCCTGAAAAGTTGCATATCACGGGGGCTGTTCGATGCGAATGCAGAACGCCATAGAATGTTTTTGTGTTGGTTAAGGGCAGTCAGGTCTGGGGAAAACAAAGGGCTATATCTGTTCCTGGTTCTACATTTCTTGAATGGGGGATGCTTATTTATTTATGGTTAGGAAGGCATTTAAAAAAAAACAGGCATCCTCTACTGACTGGATGAGATCAATATCCTTCCAGGATACCCCGGCCAGGTCGATTAGAAAGGCCTGCTTGCTGAAGTGTTTCAGGGAGCGTTTGACAGTGATGAGTGGAGGTCGTTTGACCGCTGACCCATTATGGATGCAGGCAATGAGGCAGTGATCGCTGAGATCTTGGTTGAAGACAGCAGAGGTGTATTTAGAGGGCAAGTTGGTTCGGATGATATCCATGAGGGTGCCCGTTTTTACGGCTTTGGGGAGGTACCTGGTAGGTTCATTGATAATTTGTGTGAGATTGAGGGCATCAAGCTTAGATTGTAGGATTGCTGGGGTGTTAAGCATGTTCCAGTTTAGGTCGCCTAACAGCAAGAGCTCTGAAGATGGATGGGGGCAATCAGTTCACATATGGTGTCCAGAGTACAGCTGGGGGCAAAGGGTGATCTATAGCAGGTGGTAACGGTGCCAGACTTGTTTTTAGACAGGTGAATTTTTAAAAGTAGGTACAGACCTGGATAGTAGTAAGACAGAACTCTGCAAGCTATCTTTGCAGTAGATTGCAAAACCGCCCCTTTTGGCCGTTCTATCTTGTCTGAAAATGTTGTAGTTAGGGGTGAACATTTCAGAATTTTTGGTGGTCTTCCTAAGCCAGGATTCAGACACAGCTAGAACATCCGGGTTTGCAGAATGTGCTAAAGCAGTGAATAAAACAAACTTAGTCAGGAGGCTTCTAATGTTAACATGCATGAAACCAAGGCTATTACGGTTACAGAAGTCATCAAAA
Organism: Oncorhynchus nerka; assembly: GCF_034236695.1. Lineage (NCBI taxonomy): Eukaryota > Metazoa > Chordata > Actinopteri > Salmoniformes > Salmonidae > Oncorhynchus > Oncorhynchus nerka. The sequence goes on along the minus strand of NC_088400.1, from coordinate 48,633,596 downwards.
GAGAGCCCCTGGGGAATAGGAGTGGAGCTAGGCACTGCAGGGCCTGGATTCACCTCTACATCACCAGAGGAAAAGAGGAGTACGATAAGGGTACGGCTAAAAGCAATGAGAATTGGTCGTCTAGAACGTCCGGAACAGAGAGTAAAAGGAGGTTTCTGGGGGAGATGAAATAGCTTCAAGGTATAATGTACAGACAAAGGTATGGTAGGATGTGAATACAGTGGAGGTAAACCTAGGTATTGAATGATGATGAGAGAGATATTGTCTCTAGAAACATCATTGAAACCAGGAGATGTCATCGCATGTGTGGGTGGTGGAACTAATAGGTTGGATAAGGTATAGTAAGCAGGACTAGAGGTTCGATAGTAAAATAAGCTAAAAAACACTAACCAGAACAGCAATGGACAAGGCATATTGACATTAAGGAGAGGCATGCTTAGTCGAGTGATCAAAAGGGTCCAGTGAGTAGTGAGGTTGGTTGGGGTCACGGCGAATTCAGACAGCTAGCCGGGCCATCGGTAGCAAGCTAGCGTAGGATGGAGGTCTGTTTTTAGCCACCTCATGCGTTTCCGTTGGTAGGATTAGTGGGGTTCCGTGTGGTAGAGGGGATCAATCCAATTCGGAAAAAATAGATATAGTTATAGAGGCCCAAGAATAATTGTCTGATAGATCTATTCAGATAGCAGCCGATAAGACAGCTAACTGTTAGCAGGCCGCAGATGGGCGTTCAGGTAACATCGCGATGGAGGAGCCAGCTGGATAACTCCCTCGGGCAGATAACGTCGGTAGTCCAGTTGTGAAGGCCCGGTGGGGCTCCGCGTTGGCAGTAAAATGGGTCCGGATAGGTGATTGTAGCCCAGGAGTGGCTGATGGAACTATTCAGCTGGCTAGCTCCGGAATAATTGATGTTTGCTCCGGGATCGACGTAAGCCGATAGTCACATGCATAGCAGCTAGCTAGCTGCGAGATCCAGGTATAAATGTCCAGAGCTTGCGGTTGAAATCCTGGGACATGGAGAGAAAAATAGGTCCGGTATGTTCCGGTCCGAGCCTCGCCGTACATAACCGGCGATAGATTTTCGAGCTAAAGGATAGCTGATGACCACATACTGAATACTAACGATTAGCCAGTAAAGAAGCTAACTAGCTTCTGACTAGCTTTTGGTTAGCTTCAGGCTAGCTTCTGGCTAGCTTCTGGTTAGCTTCTGGTTAGCTTCAGGCTAGCTTCTGGCTAGCTTCTGGTTAGCTTCTGGCTAGCTTCTGGTTAGCTTCTATGGAGGATTACAGATGAGGTAAATAAGACTTTATTTTTTTTAAATAAATTGGTGAGGCGGGTTGCAGGAGAGTGTTTTGAAGTTAATAAAAAAATATATATAAAAAGGTATGCGAAGAAAGTTGTAAATATATATACGGGACACGACAAGACGAGGACAAAAGACGTCTGACTGCTATGCCATCTTGGTGACGATTATGCTGAGCACTTGTTGTCTGGTTTTCCTTCACTCTGTGGTCCAACTCATCCCAAACCATCTCATTTGGTTTGAGGTCAGGTAATTGTGGAGGCCAGATCATCTGATGCAGCACTCCATCACTCTCCTTCTTGGTCAAATAGCCCTTATACAGCCTGGAGGTGTGTTGTGTCATTGTCCTGTTGAAAAACAAATGATAGTCCCGCTAAGTGCAAACCAGATAGCATGGCGTATCGCTGTAGAATTCTGTGGTAGCCATGCTGGTTGTGTGCCTTGAATTCTAAATAAATCACAGACAGTGTCTAGCAAAGCACCCCCACACATCACACCTCCTTTTCCATGCTTCACGGTGGGAACCACACATGCAGAGATAATCCGTTCACATACTCTGCGTCTCACAAAGACGGTTGGAACCAAAAATCTCAAATTTGGACTCATCAGACCAAAGGACAGATTTCCACCAGTCTAATGTCCATTGCTCGTGTTTCTTGGCCCAAGCAAGTCTTCTTCTTATTGGTGTCCTTTATTAGGGGTTTCTTTGCAGCAAATGGACTATGAAGGCCTGATTCACGCAGTCTCTTCTGAACAGTTGATGTTGAGCTGTGTCTGTTACTTGAACTCGGTGAGGCATTTATTTGGGCTGCAATCAGGTGCAGTTAACTCTAATGTACTTATCCTCTGCAGCAGAGGTAACTCTGGGTCTTTCTTTCCTGTGGCGGTCCTCATGAGAGCCAATTTCATCACAGCACTTGATGGTTTTCGCAACTGCACAATTTTCCAGATTGGTGGACCTTCATGTCTTAAAGTAATGATGGACTGTCATTTCTCTTTGCTTATTTGAGCTGTTCATGCCATAATTTGGACTTTTTACCAAATAGGGCTATATTCTGAATACCACCCCTACCTTGTAACAACACAAGTGATTGGCTCAAACCCATTAAGAAAGAAGCAGAGGTAACTCTAGGTCTTTGTATTATTTCATAGTTTTGATGTCTTCACTATTATTCTACAAAGTAGAAAAAAGTACAAATAAAGAAAACCCCTTGAATTAGTAAGTGTGTCCAAATTTGGACTGGTACTGTATAAGCTAAAAGCACACTGGTGTGCGGGCAGTTGCCAAGAGCCTTACTTATAGTTCTTTGCACTCCTTACATTTTGGGACACACTCTTTTCATGCCACTTTCCACATTATTTCAGTAATTACATTTGTTTACTTCATCTTTGTGGCTCCCTGATGAAACAGTAACACCCATTCCTGTATTTACTGTAGGTTTAGCCAACCTGTACTTTATGGGAAGATCTCAATTACACACTGCTCGCTTCCTCTCTCTTTGTTTCCTTTTCAAAACCCATTGGATGAGAAAGTCAGAGGTTCCTACACTCTGACCTTCTCCTCCAATGGGTTTTGAGAAGGATATGAGAAGAGAGGACGCAAGAGTATGCAATTGAGATCTTCCTTATGGTCAGCGGTGTGTTGAAGAGATTCCACTATCCGGACATGTCGTTCTCGACACTGTGTGCACACGTATGCACACTGAAATCTACACCCACCATGATGTATAGCACCGCCCTACTGGCAAAATGGTGTGAAAAGAATGTGTCCTGGACCATTGTACCTGCTTCTACTCCCTTGGAACATGTCTTGTCCGATGTTACCTCAGATAATATCTGTCTGTCTGTAAGAAAAACAACATGTTGTGGAAAATATCATGCCTTTCTGGAACTGCTTGTTTTGTCTTTTGACTGTCATAAACAGAGAGGGTCCTTGATTCTTTCTGTCTCTTTATACTGAGAATGTCTCAAGCTTGTCAGTTGGCTGTTGTCCATGTGAGCAGCTGGAGAGAGTCAAAACAAGGCTAATGGCTTGAAAGCCCACACAGCGGTAATGAAGCAGGTTTGGTCACAGGAAGGGAAGGCCCATTGGTGGCTTTTTAAACCCATTGGACTGGAGTCCCTCCAGCAGTGACTTTTCCTTGGCAGCCCTGCATAGACAAATAGATGAAAGGCTTTTAGGGGGTATCGATTTCCCCCCCCACCGGTGTTGCTGGATATTTTACCCGTGAAATATATTTGGACTCTGGATGGGAATGGGGGAAAGCTACTGGGCCGAGGTATTTCTGCCTGAAAACCCTTGTGATAATTGCCTTTGATGTTTTGCCTCTGCCTTCTAAATGTCAAGATTGTCTGCAATTATTTGGCCCTTTAGAAAAAAAAACGTACATCAAAGCTGCCTCTTTGCTGCTTTATAGCCCTATTTTCTTGCCCACTTTCAAATGGCATCGATGTAAAATATGCTGTAATTAGATATATTTTCCCAAGAGATTCCATTATAAATTGGGTGTGGCGCCAATCCAATGATAAGGAAAGTATCCACCCCCTGATCAATCAAGCTATAAACAAATTGTTCCCCTAAGGTTAGTGGATTATTCCTTAGTCAGCACCACTAATGACTTCAATAAAAGGTAATTACGCACCGTTGTGGGGATCAAATTGATTAATCATGCCTGTGTCGCTGATCTATCCTCCTGCTATTCCTACATGAGCTCCCAGCCCTTTACCTTTAGGCCTACCTCAACCACCAATTCCTCCCAAACACGTACCGTGGTTTATAAGTTATCGTTCATCTCAATTCTCCTCTGTGTAATGAGTTGCGTCAGAATCACTCACATGTATCACTGGGAATGAATCACAGTAGCTAGTTTGATTTGCAAGTCAACGATTTCGGGTTTGTATGGTCAGTGCTGTAGGCTGTGATTAAACTAATGCATCACTTCCCTACAAAACTGCATTCCCCGACCAGAAAAAAAAGAATGAAATGGTGAAGTAACATATCTTCTGGATAATAGACTTGCCTTTATACCTAACTACCTCTAACACCTGACATGCCTTTGCTACATCACCCCAAACTATGATCTTGAGTGGTACAAACTGTTTAGCTTAGGATTGTGGAACGGAACAACATGGCTACATTAGGCATTGGACACAGAAAGCACTTATGATGTACTGATGTGCTTTAAATAGGCTCAAAAAGCACTTAGGCTGAGAAGTGCTGACACGTTCTGGCCTTCTGTCTGAAATATGAGACGTGTAACTGGGAATATACAGTGGGGCAAAAAAAAGTATTTAGTCAGCCACCAATTGTGCAATTCTCCCACTTAAAAAGATGAGAGAGGCCTGTAATTTTCATCATAGGTACACTTCAACTATGACAGACAAAATGAGAAAAGAATTCCAGAAAATCACATTGTAGGATTTTTAATGAATTTATTTGCAAATTATGGTGGTCAAGAAACAAAAGTTTATCTCAATACTTTGTTATATACCCTTTGTTGGCAATGACAGAGGTCAAACGTTTTCTGTAAGTCTTCACAAGGTTTTCACACACTGTTGCTGGTATTTTGGCCCATTCCTCCATGCAGATCTCCTCTAGAGCAGTGATGTTTTGGGGCTGTTGCTGGGCAACACGGACTTTCAACTCCCTCCAAAGATTTTCTATGGGGTTGAGATCTGGAGACTGGCTAGGCCACTCCAGGACCTTGAAATGCTTCTTACGAAGCCACTCCTTCATTGCCCAGGCGGTGTGTTTGGGATCATTGTCGTGCTGAAAGACCTAGCCACGTTTCATCTTCAATGCCCTTGCTGATGGAAGGAGGTTTTCACTCAAAATCTCACGATACATGGCCCCATTCATTCTTTCCTTTACACGGATCAGTCGTCCTGGTCCCTTTGCAGAAAAACAGCCCCAAAGCATGATGTTTCCACCCCCATGCTTCACAGTAGGTATGGAGTTCTTTGGATGCAACTCAGCATTCTTTGTCCTCCAAACACGACAAGTTGAGTTTTTACCAAAAAGTTCTATTTTGGTTTCATCTGACCATATGCCATTCTCCCAATCTTCTTCTGGATCATCCAAATGCTCTCTAGCAAACTTCAGACGGGCCTGGACATGTACTGGCTTTAAGCAGGGGGACACGTCTGGCACTGCAGGATTTGAGTCCCTGGTGGCGTAGTGTGTTACTGATGGTTGGCTTTGTTACTTTGGTCCCAGCTCTCTGCAGGTCATTCACTAGGTCCCCCCGTGTGGTTCTGGGATTTTTGCTCACCGTTCTTGTGATCATTTTGACCCCACGGGGTGAGATCTTGCGTGGAGCCCCAGATCGAGGGAGATTATCAGTGGTCTTGTATGTCTTCCATTTCCTAATAATTGCTCCCACAGTTGATTTCTTCAAACCAAGCTGCTTACCTATTGCAGATTCAGTTTTCCCAGCCTGGTGCAGGTCTACAATTTTGTTTCTGGTGTCCTTTGACAGCTCTTTGGTCTTGGCCATAGTGGAGTTTGGAGTTAGACTGTTGGTTGTGGACAGGTGTATTTTATACTGATAACAAGTTCAAACAGGTGCCATTAATACAGGTAACGAGTGGAGGACAGAGGAGCCTCTTAAAGAAGAAGTTACAGGTCTGTGAGAGCCAGAAATCTTGCTTGTTTGTAGGTGACCAAATACTTATTTTCCACCATAATTTGCAAATAGATTCATAAAAAATCCTACAATGTGATTTTCTGGAATGTTTTCCTCATTTTGTCTGTCATAGTTGAAGTGTACCTATGATGAAAATTACAGGCCTCTCTCATCTTTTTAAGTGGGAGAACTTGCACAATTGGTGGCTGACTAAATACTCTTTTGCCCCACTGTATGTAGCTTAAGAAACAAGGTTCATGAAATCAATCATTTGCTAGTAACAAATGACATTCATATTATTACAATCTCTGAAGTTCACTTAGATAATACCTTTGATGATACAGTGGTAGCAATACATGGTTATAACATTTACATTACATTTAAGTCATTTAGCAGACGCTCTTATCCAGAGCGACTTACAAATAAATTGGTGCGTTCACCTTATGACATCCAGTGGAACTGCCACTTTACAATAGTGCATCTAAATCTTTTAAGGGGGGGGGGGGGGTGGGAAGGATGACTTTATCCTATCCTAGGTATTCCTTAAAGAGGTGGGGTTTCAGGTGTCTCCGGAAGGTGGTGATTGACTCCGCTGTCCTGGCGTCGTGAGGGAGTTTGTTCCACCATTGGGGGGCCAGAGCAGCGAACAGTAAAGAAGAGCTACAGAAAAGACAGAAATACCAAAGGTGGAGGTGTGGCTGTTTTATATTCAGAACCACATTCCTGTGGAGCTTAGATTGGATATCGTGTTAAATACTGTTGAAGTAATATGGCTACAGGTTCATCTGCCTCAGCTAAAGCCCATTCTGGTGAGAAGCTGCTATAGACCATCAAGTGCTAACAGTCTTTATCTGGATAAAATGTGGAATGCTTGATAATGTATGTGATATCAATATAGAGGTATATTTTCTAGGTGATTTAAATATTACAGGTCTGTGAGAGCCAGAAATCTTGCTTGTTTGTAGGTGACCAAATATTTATTTTCCACCATAATTTGCAAATAAATTCATTAAAAATCCTACAATGTGATTTTCTGGATTTCTTTTCCTCATTTTGTCTGTCATAGTTGACTAGATAAGAGTTACAGCACATTTTTACGCTTGAAGGGTTGTAAAACTCCCTGGGCTGGCTGGCTATACACAAGTAATACAAACAAACAAACACAAGCAAGCACTCTTTTACACAGGCGATACAGATGACAAAATCCCACATTTCTGTATGATGACATTTCTATGATGAAAATTACAGGCCTCTCTCATCTTTTTAAGTGGGAGAGAGAACTTGCACAATTTGTGGCTGACTAAATACTTTTTTGCCCCACTGTATAGGTTAGTCTGTGGTAGCATTGGCTTTCATGGTAGGCTAATAGGTCTTTGTTGTTTCTCTTTGTCTTTGACTGTTCTACACTTATGACTGAATACTGTTTTTCTCATTTTCTTTTTCATGATTCCTTCTAAACAGCCTTACCTATAGTACAAACACATGCACACACGCATGCACACGCACACACACGCACACACGCACTCACGCACTCACACACACACACACACACACACACAGACACACACACACACACACACACACACACACACACACACACACACACACACACACACACGAGAGAGCTGGCCACACCCTCAATTAGTTCCTCAGCGGACAACTCAACTGGCAGCGCCCAATCAATAGTTAAAGCTAAGAGCATGTACAGGAAAAGTGATATGGATCCCAAAGCTGCTACCAGTGTGCAGCCTAAACCCAGGAGCCCCAACAAAGTAATCAACTGGCTGTTTGAACAGCAACAGCCACTGAGAAGCCAATCACAGGGGATCACAACTTAGCAGTCTCGCCTCTGATGATGTTATTTTCCCATTATCATCAGTACTGGAGTGGTTTCCAGGAACGGACTGGGACCAGATATCAGCCTGGGCAGACCTTTGTTTTTTCCTCAAGGCCCCCGCACGGCCCATCTTTCTTTCAAGCCCCCATTATTAGCCAAATAATGGTAATTTTTTTGCAAAAAAGGAAAGAACAAATAAATGTAGACAGGCCCACTTGCCTAAATAAAGAACCAGCCCTTCTGGCATTTGCCAGAACTGCCCAATGGCCAGTCTGCTCCTGTTCCATCATAATATCTGGGCACTGGAAGCCCAGACAGATTTGATTAAATGAACCAACTACTGATTTGTAAAGTGGGATGTGATAGTACAGTATATATGATCTGTTAAAAGTTTGACACCTCCAAACAATTAAGAAATTGTACTAACTATTGTATCCGCTGACAGTACCCACGTCTCCTGAAAGCTTACGTCACTGTCACGGTGACACTTTGAACCGTTTGACAAATTAAAGGCCACTGTCATGTTGCATGCATTGGCAATAGTTGTGTTCTTACACAAGGATATGTGTACAGTTTGTACAGCGTTTTTAAACTATAACATATACAGTGGATTGTGAAAGTATTCAGCCCTTTGGCATTTTTCCTATTTTGTTGCCATGTAACCTGGAATTCAAATGTATTTTTTTTGGGGGGGGGGGGGGGGTTGTATCATTTGATTTACACAATATTTCTACCACTTTGAAGATGCAAAATATGTTTAATTGTGAAACAAACAAGAAATAAGGCAAAAAAACTGATTCTCCAGCTCCACTTCAATTAGATGTTAAAGACCACTGTACACATGCTAGGTATGAAAGAAAACTGTAGAAAGAATGTAGAGGTAGAGGATAACTACTTCTCCTGTAAGTGAAATAAATGAATCAGAATCCAACTCGCCTTGATTTCTTAACCAAAACAAGCTTCAATAGCAGAACTAGGAGCTGGGAGAAAGTAGACCAGGCAGAAACAATGGCTGACAGAGATGTTGGCATTCGCTGGGAGTTGCTCGAGCAGTGTTCGAAATGTGAAATGAGTTGAAGGGAGACGGTGACTGTACCAACAGGCTTCCCCTGTATGTCTGACACCTGGGGACTGAGGAAATGGGAGAGAGGGCTTTTTGTCAAAGCTCTCAACCTTTACATCTTCACAGGCAAAGAGAAAAGCAGTGGGGTGATCACAGGAGGCCATTTCTCAAAACAAGCATCATTTTCCAGCAGCCTCGTCTCTATTACTCATGAACTGAGCGGAGGACATTTCGCGAATACAGCTCAGGAAGTCGGGAACATAAGGCTATGGGGATAAGCTGACAACTAACTTGTGTGGGATACAGGGATACCCTGTTCACTGTCTTCCCTTGCAGAGAGAACAAATGTATAATTATTGGGAAGTTCAGTTTCTTTATGTTTTAGATTGTGAACTTCGCTCTGCTTAGAACAAACTGAAAGTGCATTCTTGCAGTGCAAGGAAGGGAATGTTTTTCCTTTATCACGAAACACCGGATTTTACTTATAAGGGTCTCCGATTTTTTCCCCAGGTTTTCGTTGGTCATGTACACTACATGACCAAAAGTATGTGGACGGCTGCTCGTCGAACATCTCATTCCAAAATCATGGACATTAATATGGAATTGGTCCCCCCCTTGGCTGCTATAACAGCCTCCACTCTTCTGGGAAGACTTTCCACTGGATGTTGGAACATTGCTGCGGTGACTTGCTTCCATTCAGCCACAAGAGCATTAGTAAGGTCGGGCACTGATGTTGGGCGATTAGGCCTGGCTCGCAGTCGGTGTTCCAATTCATCCCTAAGGTGTTAGATGAATTGAAGTCAGGGCTCTATGCAGGCCAGTCAAGTTCTTCCACACCGATCTCGACAAAAGGGCCTTCCCTGTTGCCACAAAGTTGGAAGTACAGAATTGTCTAGAATGTTATTGTATGCTGTTGCGTTAAGATTTCCCTTCACTGGAACTAAGGGGCCTACCCCCGAAACATGAAAAACAGCCCCAGACCATTATTCCTCCTCCACCTAACTTTACTGTTGGCACTATGCATTGGGGCAGGTACAGTAGCGCTCTCCTGACATCCGCCAAACCCAGATTCGTCCGTCAGACTTCCAGGTGGTGAAACACGATTCATCACTCAAGAGAACGCGTTTCCACTGCTCCAGAGTCTAATGGAAGCAAGCTTCACACCACTTCTGCCGATGCTTGGCACTGCGCATGGTGATCTTAGGCTTGTGTGTGGTTGCTTAGCCATGGAAACCCCTTTCATGAAGCTCCAGAGGAACAGTTATTGTGCTGACGGAGGCAATTTGGAACTCGGTAGTGAGCGATGTAACTGAGGACAGACAATTTTTACGCACTGGGCGCTTCAGCACTCGCCAGTCCCATTCTGTGAGCTTGTGTGACCTACCACTTCGCCGCTGAACCGTTGTTGCTCCTAGACGTTTCCACTTCAAAATAACAGCACTTACATTTGACCGGGGGCAGCTCTAGTAGGGCAGAAATTTGACGAACTGACTTGTTGGAAGGGTGGCATCCTATGACGGTGCCACGTTGAAAGTCACTGAGCCCTTCAGTAAGGCCATTCTACTGTGAATGTTTGTCTATGGAGATTGCATGGCGGTGTGCTCGATTTTATACCCGTCAGCAACAAGTGTGGCTGAAATAGCAGAATCCACTCATTTGAAGGGGTGTACAAATACTTTTGTATATACTGTATGGTGTATGTATTTTCTACTCAACTGATCGAATGAGGGAAAGAATAGCCTGCAATCTGTGTTTGATGCAGCCCACAGAATTACTCCCCTGCCAAGATGGGAATTGGAGGTTTCTAGAGGCTGCGTGAGTCTGTGAGGTGCTTGTCTTCCTCATATTAAAAGAAGAACAATTTATTCAAAGAAGCATTTCTGTGTCTTACAGAACATATTGAAATTTGCTCATGATAAATTAAATAATGGAAAAAGCCAATAAATGAGGTTTGCTGTGTATTTTCTTTGGCTGACATTTCTGTTCGTCGTCTTATCAGACAATTTCCAATAACTTTTATCAAAGTGAAATAGTGGAGGCAATGGAGCAGTGGAGGCAATTTGAAAGATAAACACCTTCTGTGGATTTATAGTTTTTGCATTTTTGGTATGAAAATGGCTTGTTTGGAATGTTGACCACACACAGCCATGTTGAATTTGGTATATTTGATATAATAAACGAGACAGCATATTATTGCTATAATGCCATATTTCCAAGAGGTTTGCTGATAAATCCAATCATGGTTGACACATTCCTAAATTCCGTTTGTCATTACAGCTCATGTCTAACCATTTCGGTTTCAACATTTTCTGTCAAAATTCACATTTATGTAGGCACAGTGGAGGTTCAATTGTAATAGCATGTGCAGTTATCTTTCTGATATTTTCCAGTGTTCAGGTCCTCAAACAGACAGTATTAATTGTTGCTGCAACAAAACAAAAACAATTGGGCAAAAACAGGTGGTAATTCTTTCTTTATTAATAAACCTCCATAAAATACATTTTTTTTTACTGTGAAAGGAAATAACAAAGGACTACTTTTTCTGTAAAGTCTGTAAAGGTTGCCTACTTTAATTTTCACTGAGTGGCCTGGTACATTCTCATGGGTTGTGTTAGAGACCATCCAAAACCTCATCTTTAACTTCTAAATCATGCTAATAAGTTCTAAAAGTTGATAGGGAAGTATACATGTCCTGTATTTTAATGAAGACACCAGTTGGAGAGGTGAATACGGAGTGATATAGTTTTCAATGTCTACCAATGTCCTAATTGCTCCTTATTCCCTACATAGTGCATTACACCCCTATGGACCCTGGTCAAAAGGAATGCACTACGTAGGGAATAGGATGCCATTTGGGACACGGACTTGCAGTCCTCTGATTTAGATGATCCACTTGGTGGTCGGCGAGCGGCAGTGCAGTAAATCAGCTTCATTACTGTGGAATTGCCCAGAAAGGCTAAGCAATAAAGCCAAATTGAATAAACAGGTTTCATTAAACACTTGATATGCATCAACTGAACGGGCTGTTTTAATGCAACGTGTCTCCCTGGGTTTGAAGATTCCACCTGAGATTGATGAGGCTGAAAATAATTCGGTGCAATCTGGGATATTTACAGGTGTCATAACCTGTCTTTGCAACCAAAAATGTGTCTATCAATTTAAGACTTGTTACAGTTCTACAGCCCAATGCCTCAGTGTAACCTTTTCCTGCAGTCAAATGACCTAGTGGCCTCACGGGTGGAATGTTATTCATATTTTTCATAATTAGTCCAAAAAAAATCCAAAAACGTGCCGAAAGTCTGGTGTTTCCATGTCTAACAGTTTTGTTATATTTCAGTCTTCTCTGTCGTATATAAAGTGTAATATTTGGATGTAAACTCAAAATGTAATACATTTCAACTCTATATCTGACATGGGTCAGGTGTCTCCTTTATTTTAAGCCCATAACCATGCGTGTGATGTTTACCCCCTTCTCCTCCCCAATTTTGATCTTGTGTCATCGCTGCAACTACCCAACGGGCTTGGGAGGCGAAGGTCGAGTCATGCGCCCTCAGAAGCATAACCCGCCAAACCTGCCCGCTTTACAACCCGGAAGCCAACCGTACCAATGTGGTGGAGGAATTGATGTGTAGACTTTTGTTTCAAAGTAGATTTGTTTAGGACTACCAAGAAACACTCTGTGTGACCCTGGTTTAGCCCACTGCAGTAAAAGGTGAAGTGGTGGGACTGCCATTGGGCTGACACACAAATCCCAGATTGTAGCTTTTTCAAACAACATTTGAAGAGAGACAAAAGGGATAGTGATTTTCACTTTGCCAGCTCTTTTTTGCTGAGCAGAAAGATTTAGGCCCCGTTTTTCACCCACCCTTCCACCATTCCTCATTTCCTCTTCCTCCCTGTCAAGTGAGTGAGTGCAGTAACCACAGTGCATGTGTCAGGACCTAGTCTGGAGGCCAGCATTGACAGAGAAACACACAGAAACACTGCAGGGTAAAATGCCCGGCATCAGACACATGGTTTGCATCACAATACCGGGAGCTACGTTTCCTCTACGCCAGGGTTCTGCAACTGGCTTGTCCGCGGCCTCCCAATTTAAAAAAAAACTACTAAAAAACTAAATTTACATAAAATACTGTAAAAAGATCAGCAAATCAGCTTTCAAGTGATTTTAATTTTGGAAATCTGTTCCACAGTATTATCACGCATAATATAGAGATATATGTGATTGTATACAAATGTCAGCAAGGTTTGAAGTGATTATATGTTAGTCATCTGTTTGGGCTTCTTGTGGTCAATTTTCTATCTATAAATGATGTGTAATTATGTTCCCGCCCCCCTGACCATCTGCTCAAGAAAAAAATCATCCCGCAAATGAATCTAGTTGATGATCCCTGCTCAACACAGACGGTGGCCAGTCTTATCTAGGGGTGGACAGTGGGGATGCAGGAGTTTGTTCCAGTCCAGCAGTAGGATACACCCGATTCAACAAATCGAAAAGTTTATATTGACGATTATGATTAGCTGATTAGTTGAATTAGATGTGTTACTGCTTGGCTGGAACAAAAACATGCACCCACACCGGCCTTCGCAGAGTTAAAATGCCTATTTCAGATTTCCTACCTACGTCATCATTCTAAGTCATCCCCTCCCTGAGCCATCGACTTAACCTCAATACCATAGCCCACTGCGATAACACCACAGTTCCTTATGAATTGCTATTTGAGAGTCAGAAAGAATATGGGTCATATCTCCTTTCACTGCTTGCAGTCTTCTAAAGTGCATTAGCACTAATAAGACAGAAGCCCACATGGTGTAAATCAGTGTAGTTAAAAAGCCTGTGAAACAGTGAGCCTAAATTACACTCTTGTATCACTGCTTTCAAAGACTCTACTGTACTTGATGAGATCACACACCACACGAAAGTCATATTAGTAGAGACGTGTCAATGCATGTCCAGATACATGTAAATCTTAGTCCCTACCCTCTTTTTCTCTCCGACAAATAAGCGATGAAATTTGAATTTACAACTGGGAAATCGTTTTAATTAGTCTAATTAACAGCCCTGGGGCATGTGCCTTCTGAAACAGCCCTGATTGTTATTTTCCTCGTCATTTGAATATTCACTAATTGGATGAGGTGAGCAGGAAAGAAGTGAGAAGATTGCATTCGATTGCAATACATTACATTAAGCAAATTAAACAGCAGGGATTTGATCAACCACATATATCTTTAAAGTCACCTTTAAATTGACATGTTTTGATGTAGAATAGACCTTTCAGAACGACAGGATGCCAAGATGCCATCAATGTAACATTATAGACACGCCTTGCATCAGTGTCCTTACAAAGTATGTAAAATGCTTATAAACGACTTGCTAGGTTTGATACTGAAAGATCACTAATAAGCACTATATATTGTAGCTGCAAGTACACACTGTACATATTTTGTGCTAATGTGTATTGAAGTATAGCACCTGTAAGAAATAGCTATACATGCAAGCATAATCATACAGGTAGCCTATTAGGCAGCCCCCCGCACCTCTCTGATTCAGAGGGGTTGGGTTAAATGCGGAAGACACATTTCAATTGAAGGCATTCAGTTGTACAACTGACTAGGTATCCCCTTCCCCTTTATGCAAACTGTTCTGTAAAATATCCAAGGTAAAACAGACAGCAACAAGGCTTGTGGTCCCTAGGCAATTCAAGAAATCAGTTTCTCATTGAGATCTCCGATAGACCACAATGAACTGCAACAACTAGCAGACCCAGCAATATTCTAGGACCATATTTCACCCATGCTTCACCAATATAACACCTTTAGGTCTTTGTCTGCTCAAATGAAAGTTCCCTATTTTCAAAATAGCCCCAATATGGGCACGAGACATGGTCCTTCACATCTTTTTTAACCAGCTCATGTTTAAAACAAATACAGTATGTAAAAACACCACTGGAGACAAAACTCTCCACTATAACTCTGTCTCTGCTTTAGCCATTTTGTTTGCATCCCTGTTGTGCTGTCTATCGGTCTCAGCATCTTCTCTGCTGTCACTCTCTGCTTCTTCTTCTCTGTCTGTCTGTGTTAATTACTACATGGATCCAGACAAACATTCCCCCTGTTGTTACTGGTGCCACTAACTTTTACAGTAGGTGTCACTAGTTCATGATTTGGTAGGGACCCAAATCATGAGTAATTATCTTATTAAGTAATTCATAGTGCTTTATTAGATGTATACTAAATAGACTACTGAGGTATTCAAGAAATGTGTTGTTTCATCTACCAAGTCCAAGCAGGAATGCATGACTCAAGATATTTTGATGTGCAACCAAATCCAGTGATTGACATGAATTATGGGTTGAAAATTAGACTACAGTTGCCATATTTTATTGTCAAAATAGGACTCCAGAATTTCCAGATTTTTGTTTTGTTCACTAGAGATGAATCACATACATATTTATGTGCACTAAGGAAGTGGAAACTCAAAACACATGAACTAGATTTATAACTCTATATATATTACCCTTTGCTAGTTGTGTATTCTTCCAACAGTAAATGCAATGTCCTAAAAGGAAAACATTGCAGTTATATACTACTATCCATGAGACCTATAGGCCTATGCTCTCTCAATGGCCGATGCACATATTATACAGAAAATGGTGCCGGAAGAAATGGCAGCAGTTTTATGGGTGCCCAACCAATTGCGCTATTGTGTTTGTTTTTTTTTTTAGTTATTTGTAACTTATTTTGTACATAACGTTTCTGCAACCGTATCTTATGGCAAAAAAAGAGCTTCTGGATATCAGGACAGCGATCACTCACCTCGGATTAGACAAAGATTTTTTTCTCCAACAAGGAGGACGAACAAGACATTCCCCAAACAGCCCACAGGGCCGACATCCCTGTTATTTGCAAGAGGAAGCGACGCAGGTACAGAGGACAAAGAGCCGGATGCCTGGTGAGGACCCGGAGAAGGTGAGAGGGAAAGCTGCCGTTACCATTAATACTACTCGCCAACGTGCAATCATTAGACAATAAGTTAGACGAGTATCCTACCAACGGGACATCAAAAACTGTAATATCCGATGTTTCACGGAATCGTGGCTGAATGACGACATGGATATTCAGCTAGCGGGATATACGCTGCACCAGCAAGATAGAACAGCACACTCCGGTAAGAGTCTGTGCATATTTGTAAACAACAGCTGGTGCACGAAATATAAGGAAGTCTCTAGATTTTGCTCGCCTGAAGTAGAGTATATTGTGATAAATTGCAGGCCACACTACTTGCCTAGAGAGTTTTCAGATGTACTTTTTGTGGCTGTTTATTTACCACCACAGATAGATGCTGGCACTAAGACTGCACTCAGTCAGCTCTATAAGAAAATAAGCAAACAGGAAACCACTCACCCGGAGGCGGTGCTCCTTGTGGCCGGAGACTTTAATGTAGGGAAACTTAAATCAGTTCTACCAAATTTCTATCAACATGTTAAATGTGCAACCAGAGGCGGAAAAAATTATTGATCACCTGTACTCCACACACAGAGACGCGTACAAAACTCTCCCTCGCCCTCTATTTGGTAAATCCGACCACACCTCTATCCTCCTGATTCCTGCTTACAAGCAAAAATTAAAGCAGGAGGCACCAGTGTCTCAGTCTATAAAAAAGTGGTCAGATGAAGCAGATGCTAAAGTACAGGACTGTTTTGCTATCACAGACTGGAACATGTTCCGGGATTCTTCCGATGGCATTGAGGAGTACTCAATGCACTTATTGATAAAGCCAGTGACTGATGTGGTATCAGTCACTGGCTTTGTCAATAAGTGCATTGAGTACGTCGTCCCCACAGTAACTGTACGTACATACCCCAACCAGAAGCCATGGATTACAGGCAACATTCGCACTGAGCTAAAGGGTAGAGCTTCCACTTTCAAGGTGAGGGACTCTAACCCAGAAGCTTACAAGAAATCCTGCTATGCCCTGCGACGAACCATCAAACAGGCAAAGCGTCAATACAGGGCTAAGATTGAATCATACTACACCGGCTCTAACGCTTGTCTTATGTGGCAGGGCTTGCAAACTATTACAGACTGCAAAGGGAAGTACAGCGGCGAGCTGCCCAGTGACACGAGCCTACCAGATGAGCTAAATCACTTTAATGCTCACTTCGAGGCAAGCAACACTGAGGCATGCACAAGAGCATCAGCTTTTTCGGACGACTGTGGGATCACACTCTCCGTAGCCGACGTGAGTAAGACCTTTAAACAGGTCAACATACACAAGGCTGAGGGGCCAGACGGATTACCAGGACGTATGCTCCGGGCATGTGCTGACCAACTGGCAGGTGTCTTCACTGACATTTTCAACATGTCCCTGACTGAGTCTGTAATACCAACATGTTTCAAGCAGACCACCATAATCCCTGTGCCCAAGAACAGAAAGGTAACCTGCCGAAATGACTACAGACCCATAGCACTCATGTCTGTAGCTTTGAAGTGCTTTGAAAGGCTGGTCATGGCTCACATCAACACCATTATCCCAGAAACCCTAGACCCACTCCAATTTGCATACTGCCCAAACAGATCCACAGATGATGCAATCTCTATTGCACTCCACACTGCCCTTTCCCACCTGGACAAAAGGAACACTTATGTGAGAATGCCCTTCATTGACTACCGCTCAGCGTTGAACACCATAGTACCCTCAAAGCTCATCAATAAGCTAAGGATCCTGGGACTAAACACCTCCCTCTGCAACTAGATCCTGCACTTCCTAACAGGCCGTTCCCAGGTGGTGAGGGTAGGTAGCAACACATCTGCCACGCTGATCCTCAACACAGGAGCTCCCCAGGGGTGCGTGCTCAGTGTCCTCCTGTACTCCCTGTTCACCCATAACTGCATGGCCGGGCACGACTCCAACATCATCATTAAGTTTGCAGACGACCCAACATTGGTAGGCCTGATCACCGACAACATCGAGACAGCCTATAGGGAGGAGGTCAGAGACCTGGTCGTGTGGTGCCAGAATAACCTATCCCTCAGAACAACCTATCCCTCAACGTAACCAAGACTAAGGAGATGATTGTGGACTACAGGAAAAGGATGACCGAGCACGCCCCCATTCTCCTCGACGGGGCTGTAGTGGAGCATGTTGAGAGCTTCAAGTTCCTTGGCGTCCACATCAACAACAAACTAGAATGGTCCAAACACACCAAGACAGTCGTGAAGAGGGCACGACAAAGCCTATTCCCCCTCAGGAAACTAAAAATATTTGGCATGGGTCCTGAGATCCTCAAAGGGTTCTGCAGCTGCAACATTGGGAGCATGGTTGCATCACTGCCTGGTACGGCAATTGCTCGGCCTCTGACCGCAAGGCCCTACAGAGGGTAGTGCGTACGGCCCAGTACATCACTGGGACTAAGCTGCCTGCCATTCAGGACCTCTACACCAGGCGGTGTCACAGGAAGGCCCTAAAAATGGTCAAAGACCCCAGCCACCCTACTACCGCATAGCAAGTGGTACCGGAGTGACAAGTCTAGTACAAAAAGGCTTCTCAACAGTTTTTACCTCCAAGCCATAAGACTCCTGAACAGGTAATCAAATGGTTACCCGGACTATTTGCATTGTGTGCCTCCCCCAACCCCTATTTTTATGCTGCTGCTACTCTCTGTTTATCATATATGCATAGTCACTTTAACATGCATGTACATACTACCTCAATTGGGCCGACCAACCAGTGCTCCCGCACATTGGCTAACCAGGCGATTTGCATTGTGTCCCGCCAACCCCTCTTTTACGCTACTGCTACTCTCTGTTCATCATATATGCATAGCCACTTTAACCATATCTACATATACATACTACCTCAATCATCTTGACTAATGATTGTCTGTATGTAGCCTCGCTACTGTATATAGCCTGTCTTTTAACTGTTGTTTTATTTCTTTACTTACTTATTGCTCACCTAATACTTTTTTGGCACTATTGGTTATAGCCTGTAAGTAAGCATTTCACTGTAAGGTCTACACCGGTTGTATTCGGTGCACGTGACAAATAAAATTAGATTTGAATTGACATATCGCGCGCGCCGCTCCATATCGCAAAGCCATAACGAATAGCTTGGTTGTAGTTGCTATTAAGCTGAATACTGCGAGTTGAGAAATAATAACTATACCTAATAGAAGCTTAAACCATCCTCTCTTCGGGGACAAGGGGACGAAGCTTTCAAAGTTGTATTTTTCCCACAATTGGATTTTAAAAATGTTTTACGATCAGAACTAATTTTGCATAGGGAGAGAGGAGATTGTCTCGCTCATCACAGCAGCATGTCCCAGTTCGCTATACACTGCATTACTTTTGACCAGAGACCTATAGGCCCCGGTAAACATTAGTGCATTATGTATGGAATAATGTGCCATTTGGGGCACAAACATAATATTCAATGGTTTAGTGGCCATTTAGTGAAGCATGTGGGACAAATGCAGGCTACCCATCAGGTTATACTACAGTGAGAACAAGAGCAATTGGCTCCGCTAAGTGAGAAAAAAAGGTGATAGGGGAATAGATCTACTACGTACAACATTTTCATTACTACTGTATTGCATGTAGATGGCAAAGTAATTTCATTTTAGACTCCAAATGATGTGGGCCTGTCTATCATCTTGTTCAGTCAAGCACTAGCCTGATTTAATGGGCCACACCTGTTGGGTGTGCAAGACGCATTACAGGCGTAGATGTTAGGAGTATGAAGGTAAAAATGGAGGTTGACATTTAAATAGAACTTCTAACATCAGGCGAGAGTAAATACACGTTTATTCATGTTTTAAATGAAACAATAACAACAGCAAACTATATGGGCATATGATGTGTATACAATCTGAATTCAAAACACAAATGCTTCTTTGATATCTGAACTCGTATGGTAGCATCTAATGGTCTATAGATCTGTTTCAAGTGTCTTTATTACCATGGAATTTTCACTATTTTGACCGATGGCAATGGGCTAGTTCATTGGCAGTATAATAGTAGATGTGCATATACTGCCAGTGTACCAGCAGGCTACCTTTGCTAAGAAGAAATAAGCATGAAGGCGAAACCGTTTTCGGCTGTGAACGGAAAACTGTTTAGGTAAGAATCTCTCCACGATTGTTTGTCTCAACACTGAATAGGCCGAAGGGGGAAATACAGTGATTGTCATTGCAGAATGTAGAGCCCATGTTGCAACTTTGTTTGTTCTGAGTTGCTATTTGTTACTTTCGTCTCCGGGGAAAATGTCTTCGTACGCGGGCGGTAGCTCGTTTGGGAGCGGGTAAGAAAACGGGTAGGAATGGTTGAGCTCGGGATCCGTGGGTGAATAACCCGGGAGCTCGATAGACGGGTGGCCCCTGCATTGTACTTCCACACCTGCCTCGTCGAACACGTGAAATATCCCCAAGTTAATATAGGAAACCGGTTGGAATTCGGACACGGTGAAGTCTTGCTCATCGCTGCAAAGAATATCCCCCGCGCTCTGCCTGTGTGATTGCCTCCGTCTGTAAAATTGCGCGGTTTTGTACCTTTTGATGATCACCAAGTTCATAAGCCCAAGAAGGCATTCCAAAGTGCTAAAAATGGTCGAGATGACTAGACTTTTCTGATAATCCTTCAATTGGTTGCAGATGGTGGTTAATTCCACAGAGTCTATGTCTAGGCAATAATGGGAATATTTGCGCTCCACAAGAGACACAGTGTCCCCGTCCACCACCGCGCCGGAGAAAGCGGTGAGAACTCCCAACAAAAACACCAGGATACCCATGAGAAAGAAATTCCGACACCCGGGCTTCCCTTTGCAACAAAGCAGCGCAAAACCCAGCAGCGCCTGCCCTAGTCCGACCAGTATCCCCGAGTAGAAAGCCCCAGCCGCGGTCGAGAGGTGAAAATGCACTTTTACTTTGGTGCCCAGCGAGATGCATTTGAATCCGACCACAACTTCGCTCACGGCGCAGACGAAGAGGAGGGTGCTGGAGACGATGGTACACAGTCCTTTCCCACTCAACTTCATTATATTCCTCCTCTACCACTCCCGGTCCCTCTCCCTCCTTCATCCTCCTTTGTCCTCCTCGTCAGCCCGTCTCGAAGCACTGTCAGATTTTGACATGATACACCGGTGACTGCAGTTCAAAACTTGGATCTCCGGAGCTGCGTGCTCTCTCCCCCTTTCCCGCTGCTTCGGGAATGGATTAATTATTGATAGGAAGAGCGCGTTCCTTCTGCGGTAGCGACCCCCGTAATCCAATTGAAAGGTAATGTTCACCCTCATGACCCTGCTCGCCCCCCATCCACACTGTTATGCAAGCATCCACATCTCCAAACGCGGTTCGAAATGATTATGGAGGACGATTAGCTCAAACCGGTGGTTATTTCCACGTCGCGTAATTGCGATCATACAATGAGTGCTAAACAGAATGCGGCAGTGGAGTGCCGCTAGGAGCGCAGAATAACTATTCCGGGGGAGGACGGAGAGGAGAAGAAGGCTTTTATATTGCTCAGAATCCCACAGGCTTGCGGCTCATAGAATATGGCCATACTGGCTGCCCACTGTACACCATTACTCCTTTGGCTAAAGTTATATCCAACCTGGCTCGTGAATAATTGGTACCAGACACACAATGGTGTGGTTTTGCTTTGAAAATAAAACAAATAGCCCCATGCTTTTTAGTCTGGGTCCATTTTAATTTCAATCTAGGCACGTAACATCATGTCTGTGATTTAAGGCAATACTGTCCACATAATGTCGTTCAGGCAGGAGCAGGTGTCCAATCATAATCAATTTCTAGACTGACACTCAGATGACGGGATTTGTTTTTGTTAGTGACAAGATTTAGTGCCATATTAGTTCCCATTTGTAGGCACCCAGAGTCTTGTGACACGTTGTTTTGAGCAACTTTAGAGTGTTGGGAATTTAGCTGAAAGTTGGTGGGGAGCATAATTAAATTCAAACATTGTACAATGAACCTTGGATCTACTGATTCAAATAAGAAGTTCTTTATCAATGCATGTCGACATTTTATATTTTAGGCCTTTCATACACTCTGAGCATACAAAAAAATAGGAACACCTTCCTAATATTGACTTGCACCCTTTTGCCCTCAGAACAGCCTCAATTCGTCAGGGCATGGACTGACTACAAGGTGTCGAAAGCATTCAACAGGGATGCTAGCCCATGTTGGGTTGGCTCCAATGTTTCCCACAATTGTGTCAAGTTGGCTTGATGTCCTGTGGGTGGTGGACCATTCTTGATACACCCGGGAAACTGTTGAGCATGAAAAGCCCCGCAGCATTGCAGTTCTTGACACACTCAAACGGTGCGCCTGGCATCTACTACCATACCCTGTTCAAAGGCACTTAAATATTTTGTCTTGCCCATTCACCTTCTGAATATCACACATACATAACCCATGTCTGAATTGTCTCAAGGCTTAAAACCCCTTCTTTAACCTGTCTTTTCCCTTTCATCAACACTGATTGAAGTGGATTTACAAGTGACATCAATAAGGGATCATAGCGTTCAGCTGGATTCACCTAGCCAGTCTATGTCATGGAAAGAGAAGGTGTTCCTAATGTTTGTACAATCAGTGTATGTATACAGCTGTGGAAATTGATAATGAAATGAATCGCCTAGACATTTAAAACTGAGGGACAGTTTATTATAACTTTTTCTGCACCTGTAATCCTGCATCTGAAAAGACAATCTAGAATTCAGACTAGATAGCATCCCCACCTTTATCTACTCACTGGAAGTAAAACCATGTGGAGGTTGACAATAGTTTCTCCAAAAGGCACAGATCCATTTAGAACAATCAAAGTGTTTCCTTTCACATAATACATAGACATCCAAGGCACTCATCTCCACCATTTAAACCCTCCATTATCTCCTGCTAAACAAGTAATAACTGCAATTAACTGCTAATCCCGACATCTGATTGACTTGCTATCTTAAAGAGAATACACCTGAACACTATCCAAACTGGGCAGTGTGTGTGCGTGTGTGTGTGAAACACATATATGCAGAGTTGAAGTTAAAGGTGAAATAAAAAAAAAAAAAGTTAGATATACAGTTGTGGCCAAAAGTTTTGAGAATGACACAAATATCAATTTTCACAAAGTTTGCTGCCTCAGTTTGTATGATGGAAATTTGCATATACTCGAGAATGTTATGAAGAATGATCAGATTAATTGCAATTAATTGCAAAGTCCCTCTTTGCCATGCAAATTAACTAAATCCCCCCAAAACATTTCCACTGCATTTCAGCCCTGCCACAAAAGGACCAGCTGACATCATGCCAGTGATACTCTCGTTACCGCAGGTGTAAGTGTTGACGAGGACAAGGCTGGAGATCACTCTGTCATGCTGATTGAGTTTGAATAACAGACTGGAAGCTTCAAAAGGAGGGTGGTGCTTGGAATCATTGTTCTTCCTCATTCAACCATGGTTACCTGCAAGGAAACATGTGCTGTCATCATTGCTTTGCACAAAAAGGGCTTCACAGGCAAGGATATTGCTGCCAGTAAGGTTGCACCTAAAGCAACCATTTATCGGATCATCAAGAACGTCAAGGAGAGTGGTTCAATTGTTGTGAAGAAGGCTTCAGGGCCCCCAAGAAAGTCCAGCAAGCGCCAGGACCATCTCCTAAAGTTGATTCAGCTGTGGGATTGGGGCAACACCAGTACAGAGCTTGCTCAGGAATGGCAGCAGGCAGGTGTGAGTGCATCTGCACGCACCGTGAGGCGAAGATTTTGGAGGATGCCCTGGTGTCAAGAAGGGCAGCAAAGATGCCACCTCTCCCCAGGAAAAACATCACGGACAGACTGATATTCTGTAAAAGGTACAGGGATTGGACTGCTGAGGACTGGGGTAAAGTAATTTTCTCTGATGAATCCCCTTTCCGATTGTTTGGTGCATCCGGAAAAAAGCTTGTCCAGAGAAGACAAGGTGAGCGCTACTATCAGTCCTGTGTCATGCCAACAGTAAAGCATCCTGTGACCATTCATGTGTGGGGTTGCTTCTCAGCCAAGGGAGTGGGCTCACTCACAATTTTGCCTAAGAACACAGCCATGAATAAAGAATGGTACCAACACATCCTCCGAGAGCAACTTCTCCCAACCATCCAGGAGCAGTTTGGTGACAGACAATGCCTTTTCCGGCATGATGGAGCTCCTTGCCGTAAGGCAAATGTATTAACTAAGTGGCTCGGGGAACAAAACATCGATATTTTGGGTCCATGGCCAGGAAACTCCCCAGACCTTAATCCCATTGAGAACTTGTGGTCAATCCTCAAGGGGCGGGTGGACAAACAAAAGGCCACAAATTCTGACAAACTCCAAGCATTGATTATGCAAGAATGGCCTGCCATCAGTTAGGATGTGGCCCAGAAGATAATTGACAGCATGCCAGGGCGGATTGCAGAGGTCTTGAAAAAGAAGAAAAAACTAATATTGACTCTTTGCATCAACTTGATGTAATTGTCAATAAAAGCCTTTGACACTCATGAAATGCTTGTAATTATACTTCAGTATTCCATAGTAACATCTGACAAAAATATCTAAAGACACTGATACAGCAAACTTTGATTTGTTATTTTTGTTGGTCTAGTTTCGGTTTCCCATCTCCACACTTCCTCTAGAGTTAGTACCTTCACACATAGTAATACAATATGGCCATTAATGTCTTTGGAGCCCAGAGGCCCAAACTGTATTGCCTGAGCTATCCATGGTGCTGAAAGGCCTATCTCTTGCATGGGCTGCAAATGGTATGTTCTGCACTGGCCATGGTGCTGAAACACCTCTAATTTGAACTCTACAACTGTATGTTTTGAGTTGTCAATGGTACTGAAACATGGCCAAAAGTTTTGAGAATGGCACAAATATACATTTTCACAGTGGTTTTTAACTAAACACCTTTCATAAACTGGTGGCTATTAGAAGAAGGGATCATGATATCCGTTTCTAAGAGCCGCCTGTTTATAATACATTATGGATGCATATCACCACATGGTGCAAGTATAAGACGTGCTATAAGCATTCATATTTATTGATAGCTACTTGTAACACCCTTTATAATCATCTAAAGTCTACATTTCAATACTTAGAGGATTACTCACCTGGACATACACATGATAAAGCATAAGCATTCATAAAATCGACTGACAGCAGAAATATGGTCATATGCATTGTAAAATACTACATAAGCAAAGCTCATGACTAAATGCTTAAATGCTTATGTGTTTATAATGCCTTACAAACCAGGTGGCTCATAGAAAGTGCTACCAAACGGGGATAACTTAATTCTACCATGGTTATGAATCCCTTCACACTGTTCTCATATCTTTGATATTATGCACATGCTTAGGTGTGTGTGCGTTCCTTCCAGTGTACATATGCATGAGCAGCATAATGCTTATATATTTATTTATAACTTGTACATGTGTTGATGTGAGACGTCTGTGCATGTGTCCTGTTTGACTGTGATGCCAGCTTGTTTGTTCACGCTTGCTTACTAGGTCAAATACAAATAAACGCACCTCGAGGACAGATGAAGAGATTTCTATTTGTTGTAGATCTTTGTTTCTCCCTTCATGTGTTTTCATCAACCCCACCGCTGCTCTGGTTGCCATGGCGTCAGGCAGCCATGGCGAGTGAGAGACAATGGGAAACTTTGCTTTTTCGTTAAGGGCCCGATTCCGACATATGAAATGAAGCCTTTCTTACGCACCTCTCTGTAGTTGGTATTCAGACTAACCTTATAAAAAAGTCCTTAGTGGGCTTTGCAGGCGGTGTGTTATTTTCATATTTTTATTTGCCTTCGCTGAATAAATGTAATTCAACCGTCTTGCTGGCCAACAGATTTTCTCGTGGAGGTTTACATCAATAGAGTTTTCAGTATATTTATCTTTAGCCCTCCCTTTAAATACGGTGCACCTTTTAGTTAGAATTTTGTCGACAGGCTAGAATACATAGAGAGAACAGGTTCAGAAAGAGAGCCATCTAAATATATGCATATTTGTCTCTGTTTCAACACCAACTGGTAGATAGCAAGTACTCTGATCTTGTAGATTATTTAGGCACATTTCTGGGTTAGGAAATGATGTATGAATCATTAAAAAAACGGTTTTGGCAAGCCTTTACGCAAAAAAATTCATATATATTGATGAGTCAAACATCCAGTGGTTTGATGTTGGAAGATTAGTGTACATATAATCATAATAGGGAGAATAGTTTACAAAAGTCGGCTATACCCTCCTCTATTGCCTGTACTAACCATGGAGCTGTGTGATGACACAGCCAAGTATTGCGCCATGCGTCGGGTTCAAACTGCTATGGCTTGGACTGTGCGCCGCTCCATAACAATTGAATTAGCCGAACAATTGAATTAGCCGAACAATTGAATTAGCCTAACAATTGAATTAGCCTAACAATTGAATTAGCCTAACAATTGAATTAACCTACATTGGCAGTCATCAGTCATGAGTCATGACCGCAGTAAAATTCCACAGTACCTGTTGAGTCGTGGTAATCTCCTTTTATGCACTCACGACATGCGTTGGTAGTACCAAAGTCTGTAGTACTGTCAGGTCACTAATGGCCTGGCACTCAGCGCTCTATTGTCCCTCTTACAGCTCTGACATCAATGAAAATCCAATCAAAGTCACATTAAACACCTATCATCAAAACAGTACCATGCTTTTAAAACTCACCTCCCTGTGATTGATCCATTTGAAGAAAGAAGTTCAACAACAGGTTGAAACTGAGTGGAAAACATGGTCGTTGTGGATGTTGTTTCAAAGCCTGACACAATGAAGTGGACCACACTTTCTAAAGTGATGATTCATTCAAAACACCGATTTGCATTTAGCATTTTGGAACTTGTGCATACCAATAGTCCTATATATGAGCCCCCCAAAAACAGAATTCATATAATGATTGTGCCTTTATACAACACATAGCCTACCGCTTGTTACACATGGCAGAAAATATGTCTTTGGTAAATAATTGGTCTAGCTTACACTCCAACATTAAACAATTTGTCGTAATGGCCTGAGTGTGGACTGTAGTATTATGCATACTGGATGGACTGGTTACCTTACGCTACGCTCCAAACAGCCTTAGGCAATGCTGTTGGTTCATTGATTGTGCAGGGGATGCTTACAGAGTTAGCCTACAATTATAGTGAATTTCTGTTTGATTTTGAATTGCCTAGTAAATAGGGAATTATTTATATTTTCCTAATTAATAGGCTGACATGTTACCTTTAACTACAGAATGTTTCACCACCATGCGTTTCCATCTCCTCCAATCTCTCCTTCATTCCTTTCTCGAGCGTGCAGAGAGAGGGGCTGTCAACAGTTTAATGAAATGTGTTCCGTTGTGAAAACAAGTTACTATTGATGTTCCCAAACAGATTTCTGTTAGTAAAGAAGAGATTCAATTGAGAATAGTCTGATGGGTGAAAAATAGGATCACTTGATGAGAGAACAGGGTGTGCAGCCTGAGGTCAAGGTTTTTAGCGACTTTCTCAAATCATGAATAGCACAGTCACATCATGCAGCCGATATATGTTTTGATTTCTAAGACATTCTAAGGTTTGTATCATTCACAACTAAAGTTGCCAAATAATGTATCGGACCTGTTTCAAATGATCACTTTTAGGGTCAACATAACCACTTCATAAGCGCACTCCATGTGGAATGGAAAAAATATATTTTCAATTTTATTCAGTTGATCTATATTCTTCTTACTATAAAATCATATAATATAAAATGGCACGGGATTATAAGCATGTCTTGTCTGCTAAATTAACAGCAGACTGTTGCATGACAATAATCGGCTGACAAAATTGGATGACCACCCCAGCCCTATCCTACCTGTCTTCTTTAATTATCAACTGTTACTAATTATCCTCAGCAAACAAACACGTGGTTGTGACGGTGTTTAGAAGAAGCAAGTGAAGGTAAACGTAACAATGTCATGATAATGTAGGCTATGCCAACTAAAGGGAACTAACAGTAAATTGGCAGTTGAATATGTGTGGTTATTAGGCCTACTGACAGTCTATGCTAATAGTGGCTAATATTTAACATGATAGAAACAGTAAACATAAAGTCAGTGTAGGCTATAATTAAGACATTTGAGTTCCCATCCTTGCAAGTTAAAAAAAGGCTGTACAATTCAAATTCTGCATGACGGCACAGCATTTCATAAAGTTTACTTTGGGAAAGTTGATAGCTTCAGTTTGCTGCAATATGACTGGTTTGTCTAAAACAAGTGTAATTTATGTTTACAATTCCCTTATCCAAACGGATTGCTCTTTTACCTAGCTTTTATCATTGTAAATTATAGTGCGTGGAGAATGCGGGAATTAATTCAAGGTTCAAATATGGCATCTCTGTTGTGCATAAAAAAGTGAATAACGTTCAATTTACGCATGCGGGTTGTAATCAGGGCCTATGTAGAGCTGGGGGATATGGACAAAATATCACAATATATTTTAAATGTTTGACAGTATGGCGGTAGGTTGGAGCAAAACTTTTTACTAATAACCGTTATGAACTTGCTTTATGAGTAGTGTGACCCTGTGGTGGCAACACATATATTCTAAATGATTTAAATGGGTCTTTCTCCATTCTGATTTATATTAAATTCAACTTCAACCTAAAATAATTTCCTGCATTTCCATCCATTTCTGTACTCATTTGAGAAGATTTCCACGATATGGACAAAAAAAACTAGGCCTTATTTTTAACAAAATATTGCAATTGTGATTTATTTGACTTGCCATTTAGATGAAAACACTTGGGTGACTGTTGGAATCATGGAAATACAATAAACATTCTAAGTATATAGTTAGAATATAATAGTGGGTACTTTGAATACAGTGTTGCATGACATGTCAACAAATACAAATGCCAGGGAGGAGTTATTGTGACAGGGTAGGAACCAAAGTGATGATCAGTGTTTAATAGGGCAGTGGATCCCAAACTTTCTCACTTGGGGAACAGACCTGCTTATCCACATCATCTATTTCTATGTGCACAAGTACTGTTCATTACAAACTGTTCACACCCCTCTTGTTAGTGGAGAGGATTTTGCAGGTTTAAAGTTTCGTTCCTGCAATTCTATACATTTTTCCATGTCTAATGTTTATTCATGTGATTTGAGTGACTAAAAAAATTACAACAAAATCTATGGGCTAAAAAACAACTAAATAAAAATGTTAGCTGACATAGGCTAGTTGATCTGGGCATTTCTGACATTTCTATAAATAGCGCTCTAAGGTATGCAATGACTAACATGACAAGAAGAACTGATGATTCATTACCCAATTTCGAAATTGCACCTTGTGCATTCTACTATTAAAACTTTCAAGAGTAGGTTTCCCCCTGCTGACCCCTTGCGCGCCCCATAGTTTGGGAACCTATCATCTTTGGCTGAATTAAATGTTTCTTCATGTAGCCAATATATTTATGCTTTGCTTCTTTGATTTATAAGATACTGTTGCACAGACATGCTGATTTAAGCCTACACAAAATCAAAGTTTATTTGTCACGTGCGCTGAACACAACACCCTTACAGTGAAATGCTTACTTACAGGCTCTAACCAATAGTGCAAAAAAGGTATTAGGTGAACAATAGGTAGGTAAAGAAATAAAAACAACAGTAAAAAGACAGGCTTTATACAGTAGAGAGGCTATAAAAGTAGCGAGGAAACATACAGACACCGGTTAGTCAGGCTGATTGAGGTAGTATGTACATACAGTGGGGCAAAAAAGTATTTAGTCAGCCACCAATTGTGCAAGTTCTCCCACTTAAAAATATGAGAGAGGCCTGTAATTTTCATCATAGGTACACTTCAACTATGACAGACAAAATGAGAAAAAAAATCCAGAAAATCACATTGTAGGATTTTTTATGAATTTATTTGCAAAATATGGTGGAAAATAAGTATTTGGTCAATAACAAAAGTTTATCTCAATACTTTGTTATATACCCTTTGTTGGCAATGGGAGAAGTGACGTTTTGGGGCCGTTGCTGGGCAACACGGACTTTCAACTCCCTCCAAAGATTTTCTATGGGGTTGAGATCTGGAGACTGGCTAGGCCACTCCAGGACCTTGAAATGCTTCTTACGAAGCCACTCCTTCGTTGCCCGAGCGGTGTGTTTGGGATCATTGTCATGCTGAACGACCCAGCCACGTTTCATATTCAATGCCCTTGCTGATGGAAGGAGGTTTTCACTCAAAATCTCACGATACATGGCCCCATTCATTCTTTCCTTTACACGGATCAGTCGTCCTGGTCCCTTTGCAGAAAAACAGCCCCAAAGCATGATGTTTCCACCCCCATGCTTCACAGTAGGTATGGTGTTCTTTGGCTGCAACTCAACGTTCTTTGTCCTCCAAACACGACAAATTGAGTTTTTATCAAAAAGTTATATTTTGGTTTCATCTGACCATATGACATTCTCCCAATCTTCTTCTGGATCATCCAAATCCTCTCCAGCAAACTTCAGATGGGCCTGGACATGTACTGGCTTAAGCAGGGGGACACGTCTGGCACTGCAGGATTTGAGTCTCTGGTGGCGTAGTGTGTTACTGATGGTTGGCTTTGTTACTTTGGTCCCAGCTCTCTGCAGGTCATTCACTAGGTCCCCCCGTGTGGTTCTGGAATTTTTGCTCTTGTGATCATTTTGACCCCACGGGGTGAGATCTTGCGTGGAGCCCCAGATCGAGGGAGATTATCAGTGGTCTTGTATGTCTTCCATTTCCTAATAATTGCTCCCACATTTCTTCAAACCAAGCTGCTTACCTATTGCAGATTCAGTTTTCCCAGCCTGGTGCAGGTCTACAATTTTGTTTCTGGTGTCCTTTGACAGCTCTTTGGTCTTGGCCATAGTGGAGTTTGGATTGTGACTGTTTGAGGTTGTGGACAGGTGTCTTTTATACTGATAACAAGTTCAAACAGGTGCCATTAATACAGGTAACGAGTGGAGGACAGAGGAGCCTCTTAAAGAAGAAGTTACAGGTCTGTGAGAGCCAGAAATCTTGCTTGTTTGTAGGTGACCAAATACTTATTTTCCACCATAATTTGCAAATAAATTCATAAAAAAATCCTACAATGTGATTATCTGGATTTTTTTTCCCTAATTTGGTCTGTCATAGTTGAAGTGTACCTATGATGAAAATTACAGGCCTCCTATCTTTTTAAGTGGGAGAACTTGCACAATTGGTGGCTGACTAAATACTTTTTGCCCCACTGTATGTACATACTACCTCAATCAGCCTGACAAACCGGTGTCTGTATGTTTCCTCGCTACTTTTATAGCCTCGCTACTGTCTAAATACTTTTTTGCCCCACTGTAGATATGGTTAAAGTGACTGTGCATATATGATGAACAGAGAGTAGCAGTAGCGTAGAGGGGTTGGCAGGTGGTGGAACACAATGCAGATAGCCCGGGTAGCCAATGTGCGGGAGCACTGGATGGTCGGCCCAATTGAGGTAGTATGTACATGAATGTATAGTTAAAATGACTATGCATATATGATAAACAGAGAGTAGCAGCAGAGTAAAAAGAGGGGTTGCGGGGAGGCACATGATGAAAATAATCCGGGTAGCCATTTGATTACCTATTCAGGAGTCTTATTGTTTAGGGGTAAAAACGGTTGAGAAGCCTTTTTGTCCTAGACTTGGCACTCCGGCACCGCTTGCCATGCGGTAGTAGAGAGAACAGTCTATGACTGGGGTGGCTGGGGTCTTTGCCAATTTTTAGGGCCTTCCTCTGACAACGCCTGGTGTAGAGGTCCTGGATGGCAGGCAGTTTAGCCCAAGTTATGTACTGGGGCGTACCCACTACCCTCTGTAGTGCCTTGCGGTCAGAGGCCGAGCAATGCCGTACCAGGCAGTGATGCACCCATGCTCTCGATGTTGCAGCTGTAGAACCTTTTGAGGATCTAGGACCCATGCCAAGTTGTTTTAGTTTCCTGAGGGGGAATAGGCTTTGTCGTGCCTTCACAACTCTCTTGGTGTGTTTGGACCATTCTAGTTTGTTGTTGATCTGGACACCGAGGAACTTGAAGCTCTCAACCTGCTACACTACAGCCCCGTCGATGAGAATGGGGGAGTGTTCGGTCCTCCTTTTCCTGTAGTCCACAATCATCTCCTTAGTCTTAGTTACGTTGAGGGATAGGTTGTTATTCTGGCACCACATGGCCAGCTCTCTGACCTCCCTATAGGCTCTCTCGTCGTTGTCGGTGATCAGGCCTACCACTGTTGTGTTGTCTGCAAACTTAATGATAGTGTTGGAGTCGTGCCTGGCCATGCAGTCGTGGGTGAACAGGGAGTACAGGAGGGGACTGAGCACGCACCCCTGGGGAGCTCCTGTGTTGAGGATCAGCGTGGCAGATGTGTTGCTACCTACCCTCACCACCTGGGGGCGGCCCGTCAGGAGGTCCAGGATCTAGTTGCAGAGGGAAGTGTTTAGTCCCAGGATCCTTAGCTTAGTGATGAGCTGTGAGGGTACTATGTTCTTGAACACTGAGCTGTAGTCAATGAATAGCATTCTCACATAAGTGTTGCTTTTGTCCAGGTGGGAAAGGGCAGTGTGGAGTGCAATAGAGATTGCATCAACTGTGGATCTGTTTGGGCAGTATGCAAATTGGAGTGGGTCTAGGGTTTCTGGGATAATGGTGTTGATGTGAGCCATGACCAGCCTTTCAAAGCACTTCATGGCTACGGACGTGAGTGCTATGGGTCTGTAGTCATTTCGGCAGGTTGCCTTTGTGTTCTTGGGCACAGGGACTATGGTGGTCTCCTTGAAACATGTTGGTATTACAGACTCAGTCAGGGACATGTAGAAAATGTCAGTGAAGACACCTGCCAGTTGGTCAGCACATGCCCGGAGCACACATCCTGGTAATCCATCTGGCCTTGCGTATGTTGACCTGTTTAAAATGTCTTACACGTCGGCTACGGAGAGCGTGATCCCACAGTCGTCCGGAACAGCTAATGCTCTTATGCATGCCTCAGTGTTACTTGCCTCGACGCGAGCATTGAAGTGATTTAGCTCATCTGGTAGGCTCGTGTCACTGGGCAGCTCGCGTCCGTACGTCTCTTTGTAGTCTGTAATAGTTTGCAAGCCATGCCAAAAAAGAGGAACGTCGGAGCCGGTGTAGTATGATTCAATCTTAGCCCTGTATTGATGCTTCACCTGTTTGATGGTTCGTCGCAGGGCATAGCAGGATTTCTTGTAAGCTTCCGGGTTAGAGTCCCGCACTTTGAAAGCGGCAGCTCTACCCTTTAGCTCAGTGCGAATGTTGCCTGTAATCCATGGCTTCTGGTTGGGGTATGTACGTACAGTTACTGTGGGGACGACGTCCTCGATGCACTTATTGATAAAGTGACTGATGTGGTGTACTCCTCAATGCCATCAGAAGAATCCCGGAACATGTTCCAGTCTGTGATAGCAAAACAGTCCTGTACTTTAGCATCTGCTTCATCTGAGCACTTTTTTATAGACCGAGTCACTGGTGCTTCCTGGTTTCATTTTTGCTTGTAAGCAGGAATCAGGAGGATAGAGTTGTGGTCAGATTTACCAAATGGAGGGCGAGGGAGAGCTTTGTATGCATCTCTGTGTGTGTTGAGTACAGGTGATCTAGATTTTTATCCCCTCTGGTTGCACATTTAAGATGTTGATGGAAATTTGGTAGAACTGATTTAAATTTCCCTACATTAAAGTCTCCGGCCACTAGGGGAGCCGCCTCTGGGTAAGTGGTTTCCTGTTTGCTTATTTCCTTATACAGCTGTCTGAGTGCAGTCTTAGTGCCAGCATCTGTCTGTGGTGGTAAATAAACAGACACAAAAAGTATATCTGAAAACTCTCTAGGCAAGTAGTGTGACGTGCAATTTATCACAATATACTCTACTTCAGGCGAGCAAAATCTAGGGACTTCCTTAGATTCGTCCATCAGCTGTTCACAAATATGCACAGACCCCCCCCCTCCTTTTTGTCCTCTGTACCTGCATCGGCTCGTCTTGCAAATAACTTGGATGATGGCCCTGTCGGGTATTTGGAGAATGTCTTGTGCGTCTTGCTTGTTGAAGAAAAAATCTTTGTCTAATCCGAGGTGAGTGGTCTCTGTCCTGATATCCAGAAGTTCTTTTTTGCCGTAAGCTAGCTAGCCAGCTAACTAGTGACCAGCATTAGTGGCTAAAACGATTTAACTAAAACTTGCTAAGAAAAGACAAACTAGCTGCTTGCAAATGTAAGAGGCACAAACTAATATAGTGTAATTATAGAACTCTGTGTGGCTCTGTTGGTAGAGCATGGCACTTGCAATGCCAGGGATGAAGGTTCGAGTCCCAAGGGAGACCGGTCTGCTAAATGACAAAAAAAAATTACAAAATGATTTAGATTAAGAAGAAAAGTGGAAACAGCATTGTTGCATTGGCCATGTAGACTAAGTGACAGGTGGCGGGGCTAGGACTCGGAGAGTGGCACGGAGAGGGATGACTTAAGTAGTGGTTTAAACTATAAAAATGGATGTTACACATGGCATTTAACATTCAAATACCGCTATAGACGATAAAGTAAAAACCCAAACCGGTATGTGCATCAATACCGGTATACCGCCTAAGTGAAAAGCTGACGACAGTCATTTTCCAGAAATAGGATCTTGGGAGTGATCAGGGAAAATAGGGAGGAGCAACACTGTCAACAGCATGGATACTGCTGCATCTAAACCATCTGAGAGCAGGATAGGGATAAATTCCTGTTTGTCTGTAGACATGAAATACGCCAGCAAACAACCCAAGCCTAATGAGGGCAGCAAACAGATGTGAGATAGAAACAAAGGGTGGCCTACCTTTGCAAAGTAATTCAGCACAATAGCTAACATGCTTTAACAAGGAGCACTGAGACATTATTAGAGAATAGCTAAGCTTCAAGTGACAGCTACAATTGTCACTTCAGGATAAAGCTCAGAGAACCTATTCATTTCACCCAATCAGTTAGCAGCAGCAATGGGCCGGGACCATTTCACACAAAAATGTTAGGGCACTTTTCAATCAGATCCGCTTTAGCTGACATCCGCATAGCAGTTGTTTTGGTGGTGTCGGAAGTGGAACAGAGTTAGAGCTGTCAAATCCACAAAAGGCTCCTGGCATTATACCTAAAGCGGACATTGCCATTGGCTGCACAGAGTTGCATTAACAGAAATCTCATGAAGCCTTGTTTACAAGTTTGAACACTGGAATGTGCAATGTAATTAAGATGATAGAAATTGACATTATTTAGTGGAATGATTTTTCAATTTGAGCGAAACACACCTACACTTTCTCTTTCTGAATTTCTAACAGGAGTGGTGGGTGCGGCTTCTTGACAATGATCGCAAGAGCAGCTGCTCACCGATCCGAAGGCTCCAACGCAGTTCCACCTCCGACCCCGCCAAAAGCTATGGGGGTGTCTGCTATGGCTGGTTAAATCCTAATCTGATTGAATCTAGGCCTTACACTATCATTTAACCGTGACACAAATTGTGTTTTTGTGAGTCCTCCCCTCAGACCTTCTCCAATGCAAGGAGAGAGAGGATACAAGGAATCTAGAAAAAAAATAAGAATAAAGAAAGAGAAAACATATTCCATCTTTGGAAAGAAGCAGAGTTCAAAGGCTCTTAGTAAAAGACCTGTTAGCAGTGTGCTTGGTTATTGAGTTTTTTGGTTATTGATCCATTTACCACCTAGTGTGATGGACTCCTACTGAGATGAATCAACATATACCCAATAAAATACAGCTATGTGATGTTAGGTAGTGTGCGTGTGCCTACCCGTGCAAAGCAATTCAGTACAAACTTTTGGCCCTTTTTCCTCGTTACTTGATAGCCTCAAGGGGCGGTATACATCAGTAGGTCTCTAACCGTTGAAAGCTGCTAGAGATCCAGTCCATGAGACACTTACACTAACAAGCCAAAGACGCTAGACTTAGGACTCACTACAGGTTTTCAAAACATTGGATGGAAGTGTCCCATCTGTTGAATAAACGACTCAAGATAATGGCATCACGATACAGATCATACAGGGTAAAAATCCTAAACTGAATGCGCTCATGCTTCAAATAAGTGTGAGATGAATC
This sequence comes from Oncorhynchus nerka, assembly GCF_034236695.1. Classification (NCBI taxonomy): domain Eukaryota; kingdom Metazoa; phylum Chordata; class Actinopteri; order Salmoniformes; family Salmonidae; genus Oncorhynchus; species Oncorhynchus nerka. Next base: position 48,597,621 of record NC_088400.1, on the reverse strand, counting down.
TAGACAGGCACAGGCCTATGTGAGACATTTAGGCGAGGTGGCCTCTCCCTCCATCAGTTCTCTCGTCCCCAGCCAGGCCATAGATTGTTTACCTGTGCCGTGACAAGGTGAGGGGGTTTCTATTTGTCACTTCCAAACTCATTCCCCTTCTCCCTCATACCACAATAACGAGGGCTGAGTGAACCAAGTTTTACCTGGCGTTGCTAAGCAACCAACCTCTTTTTCTCGCCCTCTGAATTTTTCCCAAAACGAGGACAAATGCAATGTAGCATGTGATGCCATGATAGGGCAATGATGGTGCATGCGAACAAGGGAAATGTGGATATCAATGGACATGTACAGCAGAGGAGGTTGGTGGGATGAGCTATAGGAAGGTGGGCTCATTGTAATGGCTGGAATGGAGTTAATGGAATGGGGTCAAACATGTAGTTCCCATGTGTTTGATACTGTTCCAGCCTTTACAATGAGCCTTCTGATGTACAGTACTGTATATCAGCAAAGTCTTCATACCTCACCAATACGGAGCATGATTTTCTACATTTGGTAATGAAATTACTTTAAACCGCAACTGCACCTAAAAGCCAACTTCTCATTTAGAAAACTTGATGAGTCAAACATTTCATCTACTGTAAAAATTGAATTCAAAGTGTAAATGAGATAATTTTGGTCATGAAGTCAGTCTCGTAAAAAACTGAGTTTTGTGAGATTACATCACATTATAAATGAAGATTGAGTTGGGTTCAACCCTGCCCACAACCGGTGGCACACATTTGGAGTGCAGCTAAACATGGACCAATCGTAATGCCCATGGTAAATTTGTGTTGACTTTGGATATCCCTATGGGGCTAGTTAGGGATCATTGGTAAATTACACAATGTACATGGGACAATCTGTAAAAATTGCAATAGCTCCAACTTTCAATTACTTAAAACCACAAACCAACTATAAATTCTAGAAATTAATGAACAAATAATGAAAGCATTATTATTTATTTACTTATAAAGGTGTGCAACCTGAAAATATATTCTCATTTACATTGTGTAATTTATTGATGGTCCCCAACTAGCCCCAGCGGCTATCCAAAGTCAACCAACTTTACCACAGTCACACACCAGCCGGCTGTAGCTGATTGGCAACAAATGATTAGGCTAACTCTTCCCACCTGTGAACACACACAAGAGACACCTACATCAAACCACACCCCAAAACCAACTCAAGTTTAAATTCAGTCATGGCCACTAGCATTAATGAACCAAATCTAAAATGAGGCCAAAATGCAGTCACCATTTAATGTCAGGCACTGCGCAGAACATTTCTCTCACAGTTCAGCTGACTGCGGTTGAAGTGTTGACACTACACACTATATTTGTGGAACATGGTGCTCCAAAGACAGATGTTGCACCCTTCAAAAGGAATCAGGCAAACCCATTACCTGTGAAAAGAATGCAAAGGCCTATACATGCACACTACCTAACATCACATAGCTGTATTTTTTATATTTTATTGGAACATGTTGATTCATCTCAGTAGGAGTCCATCACACTCTGTGGTAATTAGATCAATAGCCAAGCACACTGCTAACAGGTAGCTGTCTCCTACTAAGAGCCTTTGTTTGGACTCTGCTTCATTCCAAAGATGCCATATCAAATAAAATAGTATTTGTCACATGCGCCAAACACAACAGGTATTACAGTGACCTTACAGTAAAATGTTTACTTACAAGCCCTTAACCAACAATGCAGTTAATGAAAAAAGTGTTAAGTAAAAAATGAATAAAGGAGAAAAAAAAACTGTCACTTTCTCAATGAATCTTTTCTTGATTCCTTGCATCCTCCTCAAGATGCATTGGGGAATAAGTTCTGGGAGGAATCACAGAAAGACCATTTGGCACGGTCAAATGATTGTGTAAGGCCTAGATTCAATCAGAGCAAGAGTTAACCGGCCATAGTAGACACCCGCATAGCGGATGTTTTGGCAGTGTCAGAGGTGCAACTGCATTGGGAGCCATCAATTCGGGTGAGCAGCTGCTCTTGCGATCATTTTCAAGAAGATTCACCCGCCACACTACTGTTAGAAACTCAGAAGGAGAAAGTGTAGGCTATATAGAAATACCGGCCTCACCCTACTAGAATCTGAAGTCAAATGTCTACTGTTTGCGGATGATCTGGTGCTTCTGTCACCAACCAAGGATGGCCTACAGCAGCACCTAGATATTCTGCACAGATTCTGCCAGACGTGTGCCCTGACAGTAAATCTCAGTAAGACCAAAATAATGGTGTTCCAAAAAAGGTCCAGTCGCCAGGACCACAAATACATATTCCACCTAGACACCGTTGCCCTAGAGCACACAAAAAAAAAACTATACATACCTTGGCCTAAACATCAGCGCCACAGGTAACTTCCACAAAGCTGTGAATCTGAGATCTGAGAGACAAGGCAAGAAGGAACATAAAATTCAACATGCCAATTAGGATCTGGCTAAAAATACTTGAATCATTTATATAACCCATTGCCCTTTATGGTTGTGAAGTCTGGAGTCCGCTCACCAACCAAGAATTCACAAAATGGGACAAACACCAAATTAAGACTCTGCATGCAGAATTCTGCAAAAAATATCCTCAGTGTAGAACGCCAAATAATGCATGCAGAGCAGGACAATGCCCGCTAATGATCAAAATCCAGAAAAGAGCTGTTAAAGTCTACAACCACTTAAAAGGTAGCGATTTCCAAACCTTCCATGACAAAGCCATCACCCACAGAGAGATGAACCTGGAGAAGAGTCCCCTAAGCAAGCTGGTCCTGGGGCTCTGTTTACAAACACACCCCACAGAGCCCCAGGACAGCAACACAACAGGACCCAACCAAATCACGAGAAAACAAAAAGATAATTCTTTCCAATGTATCAAGTAATTAACAAAAAAGACAGAGCAAACTAGAATGCTATTTGGCCCTAAACAGAGTACACAGTGGCAGAATACCTGACCACTGTGACTGACCCAAACCTAACGACAGCTTTGACTATGTACAGACTCAGTGAGCATAGCCTTGCTATTGAGAAAGGCCGCCGTAGGCAGATTTGGCTCTCAAGAGAAGACAGGCTATGTGCACACTGCCCACAAAATGTGGAAACTGAGCTGCACGTCCTAACCTCCTGCCCAATGTATGACCATATTAGAGACACACATTACCCTCAGATTACACAGACCCACAAAGAATTCAAAAACAAACCCGATTTTTGATAAACTTCCATATCTACTGGGTGAAATACGACAGTGTGCCATCACAGCAGCAATATTTGTGACCTGCTGCCACAAGAAAAGGTCAACCAGTGAAGAACAAACAACATTGTAAATACAACCCATATTTATGCTCATCTATTTTTCCTTTTGTACTTTAACCATTTGTACATCATTACAACACTGTATATAGACAATGACATTTGTATTGTCTTTATTATTTTGGAACTTCTGTGAGTGGAATGTTCACTGTTCATTTTTATTTCACTTTTGTATTTTATCTACCTCACTTGCTTTGGCAATGTTAACATGTTTCCCATGCAAATAAAGCCCCTTGAATTGAATTTAAATAATTACGCTAGAAAAATAATAAAATAAAATAATGAGGATTTCGGCTAAAAAGGATCTGATTGAAAAGTGCCCTAACATTTTTGTGTGAAATGGAACTGAGCTGATTGATGCTGCTAACTGATTGGATGACAACTGTTGATGAAGCTGACACTTAAAAGTGGTCACTTGAAGCATAGCTTCTCTAATGTCTCAGGGCTCCTTGTTCCAGCATGTTAGCTATTGTCATAGTGGATGGTGTGTTTGGTTGGAGTCCAGAGTCAGTCCTCCCTTTTTCTGTACAGTATACAAGCATCTTATATCACACAGCCCTGTGTATGTGTGGGAGCGTGCACGTAAGACCGACCTCTGGTCTTGTGAGTCATCGTTCCTTGACGGGCTCAGCATCGGATTCATTATGGATAGCTGTAGGGGAAGTGGATCTGTCAGTATTTTCCCCACTCACCTCCTCCAATGCCGTTCTACCCTTTTTGTTTTCAGGTGCTTGGCATTTCCCTAAATAACTTATGAAGATCACAGTCACAGGGCTGAGCTTGCTTGCTGAGCTTGCTTGCTGAGCTTGCCTGCTGAGCTTGCCGATAAATTAAAGAGTCGTAAACTCAGGAATCCAAAAGTAGCAACACTGTCTAATAAAATAAAACTTTTACAACAGAATACTTTTAAATTTCCCCCTTTTCCTAATTTAGCCACATTATGTTTAATGTCAATTTGATGCTGGCATGATCCTCACCACCGCAAAGGCTGAATTGATGGTGACACAAACCCTGAAATGCATGGATCTCATCTTGTAAAAACAGTGCTTTATAATGTGAAGCTAATTATGTCAAAATATGTAGAAAATTATTGGTGTCGTTTGGAAGCAAGTTGTATTGTATTTTCAAATTCCGTTTGATAAGCATGGTCTTTAATTGTCAGTTTTTTTGTACATTTCTCAAGTTCACACAATGGGAGGCTGTCTGGATGTTCATGGGGTTGTGGCCGTAGACTAGAAATTTCTTTACACCATGCGATAATATGAGTTTTGTGATCTGATCAATATGATCGGGTGACAATGTGGGCAGCAGCCTCTCGGAGTTAGTGATGGCTGTTTAGCAGTCTGATGGCCTTGTTATTGAGAAACAGCTTCTATCTCTCAGTCCCAGCTTTGATGCACCTGTACTGACCTCGCCTTCTGGATGATAGCGGTGTGAACAAGCAGTGGGTTGTCTTTTTGGCCTTCCTGTGACATTGGGTGCTGTAGGTGTCATGGAGGGCAGGTAGTTTGCCCCCGGTGATGCGTTGTGCAGACAGCACCACCCTCTGGAAAGCCTTGCGGTTGAGGGCAGTGCAGTTGCCATACCAGGCTGTGATGCAGCCCGACATGATGCTCTCGATTGTGCATCTGTAAAAGTTTGTCCGTTTTTTGCTCCTTCACCACACTGTCTGTGTGGGTCGACCATTTCAGTTTGTCTGTGATGTGTACGCCCAGGAACTTAAAACTTCCCACCTTCTCCACTGCTGACCCCTTGATGTGGATAGGGGGACGCTCCCTCTGCTGTTTCCTGAAGTCCACGAGCATCTAATTTGTTTTGCTGACGTTGAGTGAGAGGTTGTTTTCCTGACACCAAACTCGAGCGTCCTCATCTCCTCCCTGTTGGCTGTCTCGTCGTTGTTGGTGATCAAGCCCACAACTGTTGTGTCGTCTGCAAACTTGATGATTGAGTTGGAGGCGTGCATGGCCACGCAGTCATGGGTGAACAGGGAGTACAGGAGAGGGCTGAGCATACACCCTTATGGACTGGGATAGGGAGCAATTAAATATGTCCGTAAACACACCAGCCAGCTGGTCTGTGCATGCTCTGAGGACGTGGCTAGGGATGCCGTCTGGGCCAGTAGCCTTGCTAGGGTTAACATGTTTAAATGTTTTACTCACGTCAGCAACTGAGAAGGAGAGGGGGGGGGGTGCAGACTTTGTTAGCGAGCCGCGACGGTGGCACTGTATTATCCTCGAAGAGGTCAAAGAAGGTGTTTAGTTTGTCTGGAAGTGTGACTTCGGTATTCGTGACTTGGCTGTTTTTGTTTTTTTAGTCCGTGATTTCCTGTAGACCCTGCCACATACGTCTCGTGTCTGAGCCATTAAATTGCAACTCCACCTTGTCCCTGTACAGGCATTTTGCTTGTTTGATTGCCTTGCGGAGGGAATAACTACACTATTTATATTCAGCCATATCGCCAGACCTCTTTCCATGGTTAAATGCGGTGGATTGCGCTTTGAGTTTTTCACGAATGCCACCATCCTTCCAGTTTCTGGTTAGGGTAGATTTGAATAGTTAGTGGTTACGACATCGCCAATGCATATTTATAAAACGCACTCACCGAGTCAGCATACAGATCAATGTCATTCTCTGAGGCTGATTGGAACATATTCCAGTCCGGGTGATCAAAACAATCTTGGAGCGTGGCTTCCTGTTGGTCAGTCCAGCATTGAATGTTTCTCGTTACTGGTACATCCTGTTTGAGTTTCTGCCTATAAGCTGGCACGAACAAGATGGCGTCGTGGTCAGATTTTCCAAAGGGAGGGCGGGGGAGGGCTTTGTATGCATCGTGGAAGTTAGAGTAGCAGTGGTCGAGAGTATTAGTGCAGTCAATATGCTGATAAAATTAGGTAACTTTGATCTCAAATTTGCTTTGTTAAAATCCCCAGTCACTATAAATGCAACCTCTGGGTATATCGTTTCCAGGTTACATAAAGTCGAGTGAAGTTCCTTGAGGGCCGTCTTGGTGTTCCTTGAGGGCCGTCTTGGTGTTCGCTTGAGGGGAGGGATGTACACAGCTGTGACTATAACTGACAAGAATTCTCTTGGTAGGTAGAATGGCCAGCATTTGATTGTAAGGAATTCTAGGTGGGTGAGCATAAGGACTTGAGTTCCTGCGTGTTGTTAACATCGCACCATGAGTTGTTAATCATAAAGCATACACCCCCGCCCATCCTCTTCCCAGAGAGGTGTTTATCTCTGTCGACGCAATGCATGGAGAAGCCCGGTGGCTGGACCGATTCCGGCAACATATCCCAAGAGAGCCATGTTTTTGTGAAACAGAGAATGTTAGTCTCTGATGTCTCTCTGGAAGGCAACCCTTGCTCAAATCTCCTCTACCGAGTAGTATATTCGGGAGCAGTGAGCGATGTGCCCGTTAAGGTAGCCTTTACCAGAAGACCGCTCCTTCTGCGTCGCTGTTGTTTTCAGTCAGCTGATGGGATTAGATCCATTGTCCTGGGTGGTGGTCCGAAGAGAGGATCTGCTTCGGGAAAGTCGTATTCCTGGTTGTAATGTTGGTAACTTGACGTTGTTCTTATATCCAATAGTTCTTCCTGGGCTGAAAGGAATAAGACTTAAGATTTCCTGGGGTAAAAATGTAAGAAATAATACATTAAAAAAACGAAATACTGCAGTTTCCTAAGAACGTGAAGCAAGGCGACCATCTCTGTCGGCGTAATCTTATTCCCAGCTATTAGGTCAATTAGACAGGTAGACCTTTAAATTAAGGTGGCTTTGGGGTAACTCCTTGCCTTGCCACAATAATGGCTATCAGTTAATAGTTTTGCATATTGAGTCCTGCAACTATCAAAATCAAACATACAAAGAAAGAGTAGAAGAATTGTGAAAGCAGCTGTGGCTTTGGGGGTAAAGCCTAGATTCAATTAGATGCGGGTGTCGGCTAGCACGGATCTGATACAATCTAGCCCTAAGTACCTATCTTGCAACATAGTTCAACTTCGGAATGATGAACCGTTGTCATAATGGAGAAAAACAAATTAACAGTTTGTGGGTTGACTTGTTTGAAATGAGTAAGAACTAAGATTACTCATGGTGGCGATTTTATATTCTAATTAAATAATTTTAAAGTGGCTATAGGACCAAAATTCTCCATCAATTAGCCATAACATGACTAATTATAAGCAACTTCAACCGCAGGCAAAATAACCCGCTGGTATATTAAGAGTAGTCTGAATGCTGAGCAGTCACAGTCCTGATGAGGCTGTGCAACATGCCTTCTCATTTTATCCGCTCTCATGCTGGAACAGATCATCAGAATCGAGGAAGGGAAGCAGAATGAGAGAGAGGGTAGAAGGAGGGGGGGTAGAGAGACAGATTGAGAAAGGCGGAGAGTTCAAGATGCCAGAGCCTACAACCTGTATCCATTAGGGAGAGAAGAGAGATGGGAGAGGTATAAAGATGCCCTGCTGTGAGTCCCAGAGTGTCTGGAGGTGAGTGTGAAGGAGTGAGATAGACAGAGGAGAGGGCCCATGTAATGGAGTTGTCAGCACCCGAGCCAATCCCTCCTAGGCTTCCGTGAACACATGGGAGACCGACATGGAGCTAATAGCCAGGGCTGCCACCTCTCCTGTGACATCTTGTTATACCAATGGAGATTATCAGGACCGCTTTGGGTGGGAGACTTGGTCATGTAGCAGGGAGGAAGGGGGCTGTGTGTGTTATCTTAAAGATGGGAGGGGCTAAACAGAAAATTACTTTCCATCCATCCTCTGTCTTACAGAATAATGGGTCGCTAGTCCATTGTAAATTGTCTTAAGAGAGCCATGTCTGAGAACAATTGGGATTCCCAGTTATGCATTTCGATCACTGCAAGGCGCCAGGCCTGAGACGTGTGCAGTATGTTTGTTTAGCTTGGGTTATGACTGACTGTTTTATATCATTGCAAATTGACCTCTCATAGTTTACCCTGTAGAAAGTTAGTACATTAGAGTGAGTCACGGTTGAAGTAGAGAATGTTCCTGGAGTATTTGGACGATTCCATGTGTCTCAGTTCAAATGTCCTCTCCCACAGAAACACTTCTCAATAAACACAAACTTAACAATCTCGTTTCACACAGGGACCGATTCAGACTTTTCTACATCCCTTTCTTACACTCTTCTCAGTAGTTGGTATTCAGCCATTATGCAGGTGCGTAACGGGCTTTGCCGGCATGGTCCCCTTGCGCATGCTGAATAAACGTAATTAAATCTGCTGAAAACCGGCCCACTTGCTGGCCAACAGATTTTTTCGTGGGGTTTTCATTAGGGTTCATTTTTTTCATTAGGGTTTTCAGGACATTTATCAAAAGCCATCCCTTTAAATTTGGTGTAACTTTAATTTTCTCAACAGACTCACTAGAATATATGGAGAGAATAGTTCAGAATATTTGGGATCAATGAAGGAAAGCCAAATAAATACACACATATTCATCTCCTTTTCAGTGCCAATTGGTATATTACAAAAATATAGAAGGGGTGTGAATACTTTTGCAATTCACTGTATGTGGATGCATGTGGCATTCCTGACAACTTTGAGAAACGAGGCTCTATTCAATCCGCATCGTGGAACTTCTCCTTTACAGTGTGATTGAAGTTTGAAGCAATGTTCCTGCTTTAGCAGAGACTGCATTCACAGTAAATACTGCATATGTCGGCTCAATCGGAAATTACCTTTACATTTCTATCGTGGAATCTGTAAGCAGCTTTACAGATTGAATATTGCACCTGTTGTTCACACGCATATCTGGTTAGTGTTTATTGGCTTATTTCACTGTAGAGCCTCTAGCCCTGCTCATTATACCTTATCCAACCTTTCTGTTCCAACACCCACACATGCGATGACATCACCTGGTTTCAATTATATTTCTAGAAACAATATCTCTCATCACTCAATACCTAGGTTTACCTCCACTGTATTCACATCCTACCATACCTTTGTCTGTACATTATACCTTGAAGCTATTTCATCGCCCCCAGAAACCTCCTTTTACTCTCTGTTCCAGACGTTCTAGACAACCAATTCTCATAGCTTTTAGCTGTACCCTTATCCTACTCCTCCTCTGTTCCTCTGGTGATGTAGAGGTGAATCCAGGCCCTGCAGTGCCTAGCTCCACTCCTATTCTCCAGGCGCTCTCTTTTGATGACTTCTGTAACCGTAATAGCCTTGGTTTCATGCATGTTAACATCAGAAGCCTCCTCCCTAAGTTTGTTTTATTCACTGCTTTAGCACACTCTGCCAACCCGGATGTTCTAGCCATGCCTGAATCCTGGCTTAGGAAGACCACCAAAAATTCTGAAATTTTCACCCCTAACTACAACATTTTCAGACAAGATAGAACGGCCAAAGGGGGCGGTGTTGCAATCTACTGCAAAGATAGCCTGCAGAGTTCTGTCCTACTATCCAGGTCTGTACCCCCAAAAATTGAACGTCTACTTTTAAAAAGCCACCTCTCTAAAAACAAGTCTATCACCGTTGCCGCCTGCCCCCCATCTATCTTCAGAGCTCGTGCTGCTAGGCGACCTAAACTCGAACATGCATAACACCCCAGCCATCCTACAATCTAAGCTTGATGCCCTCAATCTCACACAAATGGTCAATGAACCTACCAGGTACCACCCCAAAGCCGTAAACATGGGTACACTCCGATATCATCCTAACCAACTTGCCCTCTTGTTAGTATAATTTAATTATGACAATGTGCTTTCATCAATTGAAAGCCCTTAATCTATTTTATGAGAATTCGTAAGATTTCTTGTTTGCATAAAATAGACGCAGACCAGTCTTTAAATAATAGGTAATAGAATTTATTCTCGGAGCGCTACCACTTAAACACATGCATGAGTTTATATACAGATCAGGATGTCATTTCACAGCCTTAACCGAATCCCCTCCTCTCGACCGGGACAAAGTAAGGTGAAAAGTTCATTCTAACTTACTAACACACTCCCAGATAACTTTTGACCCCTCAACATTATCGATCACCACTGAACTGACAGTTTTAATTAACAGAAACCCTAGGAATGCACTCACTGCCTTATCCAAAAACCCCAGAGCTAAGTTTCAGTTGGGTCAACCATAGGCTAACGACCTTATGTGTTTACACAGTCCACAACCCATTTGTTCCTGCCTAGTTGGAATGGTGTTCATTAACATTTTATTACTCCTTGTCCTGTCACACAATTTCTTCTTATGAACTCATATTGTCTATTACTTATACAACAGAGTATAAGTTTACCTAGATACAATTCTATTTAAAATGGGGATATTGTTTATTCATTTATCCATAATAAATCCATAATAAATTCAACACCTCTAAATACACCTCTGCTGTTTTCAACCAAGATCTCAGCGATCACTGCCTCATTGCCTGCATCCGTAATGGGTCAGTGGTCAAACGACCTCCACTCATCACTGTCAAATGCTCCCGGAAACACTTCAGCGAGCAGGCCTTTCTAATCGACCTGGCCGGGGTATCCTGGAAGGATATTGATCTCATCCCGTCAGTAGAGGATGCCTGGTTATTTTTTTTAAATAAGCATGCCCCATTCAAGAAATTTAGAACCAGGAACAGATATAGCCCTTGGTTCTCCCCAGACCTGACTGCCCTTAACCAACACAAAAACATCCTATGGCGTTCTGCATTCGCATCGAACAGCCCCCGTGAAATGCAGCTTTTCAGGGAAGCTAGAAACCAATATACACAGGCAGTTAGAAAACCCAAGGCTAGCGTTTTCAAGCAGAAATTTGCTTCCTGCAACACTAACTGAAAAAAGTTAAGGGGCACTGTAAAGTCTATGGAGAATAAGAACACCTCCTCCCAGCTGCCCACTGTACTGAAGATAGGAAACACTGTCACCACTGATAAATCCACTATAATTGAGAATTTCAATAAGCATTTTTCTACGGCTGGCCATGCTTTCCACCTGGCTACCCCTACCACGGTCAACAGCACTGCACCCCCCACAGCAACTCGCCCAAGCCTTCCCCATTTCTCCTTCTCCCAAATCCAGTCAACTGATGTTCTGAAAAAGCTGCAAAATCTGGACCCCTACAAATCAACCGGGCTAGACAATCTGGACCCTTTCTTCCTAAAATGATCTGCCGAATTGTTGCCACCCCTATTACTAGCCTGTTCAACCTCTTTCGTGTCGTCTGAGATTCCCAAAGATTGGAAAGCAGCTGCGGCCATCCACCTCTTCAAAGGGGGGGACACTCTTGACCCAAACTGCTACAGACCTATATCTATCCTACCCTGCCTTTCTAAGGTCTTCGAAAGCCAAGTCAACAAACAGATTACCGACCATTCGAATCCCACCATACCTTCTACGCTATGCAATCTGGTTTCAGAGCTGGTCATGAGTGTACCTCAGCCATGCTCAAGGTCCTAAACGATATCTTAACCGCCATCGATAAGAAACGATACTGTGCAGCCGTATTCATAGACCTGGCCAAGGCTTTCGACTCTGTCAATCACCACATCCTCATCGGCAGACTCGACAGCCTTGGTTTCTCAAATGATTGCCTCACCTGGTTCACAAACTACTTCTCTGATAGAGATCAGTGTGTCAAATCGGAGGGTCTGTTGTCCGGGCCTCTGGCAGTCTCTATGGGGGTGCCACAGGGTTCAATTCTTGGACCGACTCTCTTCTCTGTATACATCAATGATGTCGCTCTTGCTGCTGGTGGGTCTCTGATCCACCTCTACGCAGACGACACCATTCTGTATACTTCTGACCCTTCTTTGGGCACTGTGCTAACAACCCTCCAGGCGAGCTTCAATGCAATACAACTCTCCTTCCGTGGCCTCCAATTGCTCTTAAATACAAGTAAAACTAAATGCATGCTCTTCAAACGATCGCTGCCTGCACCTGCCCGCCTGTCCAACATCACTACTCTGGACGGCTCTGACTTAGAATACGTGGACAACTACAAATACCTACGTATCTGGTAAGACTGTACTCTCCTTTTAGACTCACATCAAACATCTCCAATCCAAAGTTAAATCTAGAATTGGCTTCCTATTTCGCAAAACAAACCATCCTTCACTCATGCTGCCAAACATTCCCTTGTAAAACTGACCATCCTACCAATCCTCGACTTCAGGGATGTCATTTACAAAATAGCCACCAATACCCTACTCAATAAATTGGATGCAGTCTATCACAGTGCAATCCGTTCTGTCACCAAAGCCCCATATACTACCCACCACAGCGACCTGTACGCTCTCGTTGGCTGGCCCTCGCTTCATACTCGTCACCAAACCCACTGGCTCCAGGTCATCTACAAGACCCTGCTAGGTAAAGTCCCCCCTTATCTCAGCTCACTGGTCACCATAGCAGCACGCACCTGTAGTACGCGCTCCAGCAGGTTAATCTCTGGTCACCCCCAAAACCAATTCTTCCTTTGGCCGCCTCTCCTTCCAGTTCGCTGCTGCCAATGACTGGAACGAACTACAAAAATCTCTGAAACTGGAAACACTTATCTCCCTCACTAGCTTTAAGCACCAGCTGTCAGAGCAGCTCACAGATTACTGCACCTATACATAGCCCACCTATAATTTAGCCCAAACAACTACCTCTTCCCCTCCTGTATTTATTTTGCTCCTTTGCACCCCATTATTTCTCTCTTTACTTTGCACATTCTTCCACTGCAAATCAACCATTCCAGTGTTTTACTTGCTATATTGTATTTACTTTACCGCCATGGCCTTTTTTTGCCCTCACCTCACTTGCTCACATTGTATATAGACTTATTTTTCTACTTTATTATTGACTGTATGTTTGTTTTACTCCATGTGTGTTGAACTGCTTTGCTTTATCTTGGCCAGGTCGCAATTGTAAATGAGAACTTGTTCTCAACTTGCCGACCTGGTTAAGTAAAGGTGAAATAAAAAATATAAATCTAATCTCTCATTGGCTAGAATGGTCCCACCTGATCTCACCTGCCTTCAATCATTGATGACATTTATTTACATTGTTAGAGCATTCACTCAGCTATCTTGTCAATATAGATAATATGCCTATAATCTTGCTAATCAGCGTGGCGTGTGCTAATGGACGCTAGGTTGTCTGGCTGACTCCCTAGACAGTCCGGCATTTATGAGATCTGATTACATTCTGCCCAATTATTTATGCTCCTTAAATACTGATGCGACTGGGAGGAATTACAGAGAATCAGCACAACTGATGTGAGTAACATTTTGATTAAATCCAACAGGTAAAATTCATTATATGGTTATAATGCATTGTACTGTAAGACTTGTCGTATGTATCCTAAGTCTTCATGATTTCACAATGCTCCTGACTGAATATGTTTTTTTCTTTCAGTCTGTTGAAAAATGTCTGCATTGAAATACATGTTGCACTTAGAGCAGTGTAAAAGCCATACATTGTTATGGAACCATATGCAGTTAACCATTTCAAAAAGGTCAACCCTTCATATCTTGTGATGACTGGACTTTCCATAGCTGGCCCAGTGACAGTCCCATGAAGGGTACTCCCACTCTCAGCTATCCAATGACTTGATCCAACGGTCCCTTTATGGCCTCTGGAGCTGCAGAGATGGATGCAATGGCTCCAGAATCAATTAACAAGAAAGCCTGGAAGCTAACCTCATGCTGCTCCATTTAATTGTGATTTGACTCTTTTAGCCCAGTGATTTAAGATGATACGCTTTCCCCCCTCCAAATCTATCAGCTATAAATTAGTCGAAGCAAAGTCAAAAAAATTATAATTGTGTTTCGCAACACGGGGCCAATTTCATTTGGGGAAGACGTTGCGATTGAGTCATGCTTCCGATGTGTAATTTCTAAATGACCAAAAACAATCCCCTGGTTAATGTATTTTAGCTCAGTGGCTAACTGCTAATACGGTGAAATGGTTGTTCAATGAGTGGATGTGTTTTATTCATCTCGCTCGTTAGTGGGAGCGAATCCAGATGAGACGATTACTGGCTGAACTCAAAACACAGGCCCATTATGCCAAGTAGAGTGAATGACTGAAAAGTAGGGATGTTAGAATGAGGCACGTGTGTTGGATTCGAGAGAGAAAAAAAGACAAGGGCAAAACTTCCAGTTTAGAATAATCATAATTAGTTCTAGCGTACAAAAGACTCTGTAGCCTACAGCAATGCAGAGTCTGGTTATACAGTGTTTTGGCAACGTCATCAATATGAATCTACACAGAGATTTGTTAATGGCTTAACGGCTTCTAAGCTACAGTGTTCCTGTGTACTGCGTAGCAGAACAAATCCAAAATGAGCCTAATTTCACAGTAATGCCTCGTTACCACACACTCACGTAATCAACATCCAAACTAGCTCAACTATGGCTATAAACTTCAATACATGACGATGACAGCAGCTGTCCATATTTGGAATTCCAGGGATGATCCAACCCGATCTCATAACACTTATCTGGAGTGAGTTACCTCTTTTACAGTAAGTTACAAGTGTTTATTTTGTTACTTATCTCCTTTTATGTGGTAATGCTATTGCCAAACAAACTTGGGCTGGTTAAAAGCGGTTGCTCCCTTGACTCCCATTGAGTTCTATGTCTTCCCTCAGCTACTGCAGGGTGTCTCCTGGTGAACGGAGCCTGAGGCTGATCCTGGGGCGCTGGTGGTGGTAGAGGAGTCACTGGAGCCGTATTTAGTCTGCAGGGAGCGGCCCACGTAGCTCCAGTACTCCCTCCGGATGGTGTCCTTCTCACGGGCCAGGAGCTCACAGAGCTGGAGAGAGAGAGGGTTATGGATATAGCAGGATTAAAGGGTTGAAGGACGAGAGATGGACAAGAGATCTATTTAAACAGAGCAGAAACATTAAAGGAATAATTGATATTGCGTGGGGTGAAACCAGATAACGTTCACTTTAATGCAAATAAAAAATGTAAAAAGCCAAATCAAAATTTTTATTTTTGCATAGTCTTTGCAACCCAAGGGTTTGGAACTTTGGGCTGATTTGCTAACACTTGCTTGTTCGCTTATGTGCAAATCAAATGATCTATTACTACAGCTAACATAGCCATGGTAGAAGTACTGGTAGTGAAGTAGTTGGCTAGTGGCTTCTCAACATACCTTTTACACTTCTCACGGATGCACTAGCGTTGTGAAACATCAATTTTCTAAGTAAATAAAGAGGAAAACTAAGAGAATCTCATTTTCAACAACCAATTGAATGAAATCCCTTCCTGCTGCATGCATTTCTGAGTAGTGGAGACTCAAATATGCATCAGAGCTCCTGTAGTGCCTTTTCTGACAGACAACACCCATGTTGATGATTATAAGCATAGACACGTTTTAATTGTGTTATTTTTATTTTTTTTACAGTTGAAAACAGCAGCATTTTTTAAAAATAAAACACTTCCCAAGAAACCTAATTAACTCCGACAGACAGCCTAGCATTTAGTTGCCGAAAATAGAGGCAACATACAATCTGTCACTCACACTGCCAGGGAGATTGTCATTGGAGACTTGGAATAACATGCAAGAGATCCGGTGCGATAGGATAAAGCGTTTTCAAATCCGACTTGTTGAATAATTCCGACTGATTTTCCTTGTTCCTCAGCCTTGAACTCTTTGTGCGAGGGCTGCTCTACACTGATTGACTCTCAGTCAATGTTTTACACTCGAGGTAAACAAAGGAAGGAGACGTCTCGGCTATGGTAGAAGACACAATTTCCATTCTCTGCACATTGTTGCCAAGTTCTTCAGCATCTACACCAGTTTCCCAGTGCATTCCTGAGGGGATCCCCAAGATGAAATGTGCACATTTCTGTTTGTGCCGAGCGCTAGAACATTTCTTTCAACTCATCAAAGCCTGGTGTTTAGTTTAATCAAGCGCGTTACTGGTGGGCTAAAATAAAATAAAAAGTGCACTCCCTTCGCATCCTCCAGGAAATGACTTTCAGCTGAGACTTTCAAAGTCTAAAGACTTTCAGCTGAGTGCACAATCCCACTTCTGCCACCATATGTTTCTAAATTAGTTTAAAGCAGTATAATCCCAACTCTAGAGTAATACCAAATAAGATAGTGCCCATTTTCCCATACATTTGGTCCATGTGCTGAACTATCCTTTGAAGTGGGAGAAGTCCCCATGTTGAACTCTTTTAAAATCAGATAGGTCCCCATGCTGAATGATCCCTTTAGGTCTAGGACAATGTGCTAAACTAGCCCAGATAGGTCCTAGTGCTGCTCACCTCCAGAGCCTTACTGAGGACTTCCTCGTGGTGTTCCAAGGTGTTCTCCAGGAAGTCCTCGTAGATGTCCACCAGGAAGCCCAACAAGTAGGGCGAGCAGTGGGTCTCCTTAAGCTCCAGAATCTGTTCCAGGAGACCCGGGTGGGATGACAGGCCCAGGTCCTGTAGAATCCTGGGGGTGGGGGAAAGAGGAGTGTGAAAAGCTTTGACCAACTCTGCAAAAGCAGTATTACTATCCAGAGCTCCTAAACCATGTCGCGAACCAGGTGGTCAAGCCACATGTGGCTCTTCAACCTCCCCTTGCACCTCCCTACAGTAGACCTATGTTATCTGGCTATGCTCCATGCCATAGGCTGTAGACATGTTAATTTAGCTGACAATAAATGCTTAAGTGCAGTGCCATTTTTTTATAGTAAGAAGAATAGAATGTAACTTAGCTGAATAAAATAGAATGTTTATTTCTCCCCTTATGGAGCAAGTCCGCATATGAAGTGGCTGTGTTGCGCATAAGTGATTATTTGAAACAAGTCCTATATGCTATATTTAGAGTTTTGACAACATTAGTTGAGAATGATATAAACTTTAGAAATCAAAACATATGGGCTGAATGGTATGACTGTAGGCCAGGGGTGTCAAAGTCAAATGGACGGAGGGCCAAATAAAAAAATCAGCTACAAGACGAGGGCCGGACTGTTCGAATGTTCATTGAAAAATTTTTAAATGACGCATATAGTCTAGTGAACCTAATTGAACCTACTGAAAACCTAACAAATATATTACAATATGATCAGATAAATAAAGCAATATTTTCTTATGGCTCTGTCAGTAATCTTTAATTTTCAACAGACACAAAAGACAAATTTCCTTTATATAAATATCCCCATAACATGAACATTAAATGAAAGAAACCGGTATTCAAGGCACCATCAGTAGACTATATTTTCTATTTTAGCAAAAGTGGGCTAAATTTACTTCAAAGAAAAAACAATAATAGCAATTTTCTATCATCCACTCAACTGAAATATTTTTAAAATATAATTGGATTGAAATACAAAAAAATAAAGTGCAAAAATCTATTAATCAAAAACAACACTTTGTTTAAGGAGAAGTAACATGCAGTGAAAACAAATATTAAATTTTAACTTTTAAACTTGAACTGAGTAAAAACTCTAAATATGTGATTGCACAGTAATGTTCACTTGTTTGAGGTTGAGGTGATACTTGGTGGTGTCCCATCTTTTCCACAAGTTCATCAATGTTCGGGGTAAGGCTCTGAGCTGAAGAAATCCTCAGAATTGAGTGGAGGTGTTCAGCAGTAAGTCGACTTCTGTGTGATGTTTTGTTCAGGTTCATCAAAGAAAACAGTTGTTCACACAGGTATGTGCTGCCAAACATAGACAACGTTTGAGCAGCCTGGATGCTGGGGCATTGTGCCGGGGAGGAAATGGGCGAACTCCGCACCCCACTGCCGCATATTTTGCCCTCAGTGCATCATTGCATTGGAGGTCAATCAACTCCATTTGGAGGTTTGGTGGTGAGCTTTCCACGTCAACAGCAAATGGGTTACCGAGCAGTTCCAACCTGCTTTTTTGTGCTTCAAAGTCAGCAAATCGGCGTCGAAAGTCAGCGGCAAGCATACCTATTTTATCAGCCAACTGTGTGCTCGAGAACGCACTGGTAGAGAGCTTCTCTTTCATGGTCTGGCAGCTGGGAAAGTGGCTCAAATTTTCTTTCCGCATCTGCGTCTCCCACAGAGTCAGTTTGGTTTTAAATGCCTTCACTGTACTGTACATATCAGAGATGACACGATCCCGACCCTGCAGCTGCAAGTTTATTTGCATTCAGATGACTCGTAATGTCACACAGAAAAGCCATTTCACACAGAAACATTTCGTCTCGGAGTTGTGTTGTGTCTTTCCCTTTGCTGTCCAAGAACAGACAAATCTCCTCACGAAGCTCGAAACATCTTTGAAGCACCTTTCCCTGGCTTAGCCATCGCACCTCTGTGTGATAAGGCAAATCACCATGCTCCGTTTCTAACTCCGTCAGAAATGCCTTGAACTGGCGGTGATTCAAACCTTTGGCTCTGATAAAGTTAACTGTGCGCGTGATGATGCTCATTACATGCTCCATTTTCAAGGCTTTACCGCAAACGCTTCCTGGTGTATGATACAATGATAAGCTGTCAGCTCACCTGTCGCGTTTTCCTCTTGCATCTTTTCCCGTATCTTCGCCACCAGTCCGCTCCTGTGTCCACATCGCAGGTGCTCCGTCGGTTGTCAAACCCACGAGTTTTTCCCAAGGCAGCTCCATCTCATTTACACATCTTGACACCTCTTCATACAAATCATGCCCCGTAGTTGTGCCATGCATAGGACGTAAAGCCAAAAACTCCTCTGTCACGCTTAGGTTGGAGTCCACTCCGCGGATGAAAATTGACAACTGGGCAATGTCAGAAATGTCGGTGCTCTCATCCACAGCCAAGGAATATGCAATAAAATCTTTTCCCTTTTTCACAAGCTGCTCTTTTAGATTGATGGACAACTGGTCTACTCTCTCGGCAATGGTGTTTCTGCTCAGACTCACATTTAAAAAGAGTTGCCTTTTTTCTGGGCAAACTTAGTCACAAACTTTAATCATGCAGTTTTGATGAAATCCCCCTCCGTAAATGGCCGGGCTGATTTAGCGATCTCTTCTGCCAAAATAAAACTGGCCTTGACAGCAGCCTGGCCTTGTGATTTGGCTTTTTTGAACAGAGCCTGTCGAGATTTGAGGCCTCGTTTTAATTCCTCTGCCTTTTGTAGCCTTTGTTCCATGTCCATATTCTTGTTTTTGTCCGTGTTTCGTTTCATAATGTCGTCTCAGATTATACTCTTTCAGTACATACACTTTCTCCACACAGAAGACACACAGGTTTTCCAGCTACCTTCGTGAACATATACTCCGACTCCCACCTTGTTTGAAACCCCGGTTCTCAGTATCCACCTTCCGTTTTGCCATTTTTGATGGGTATCTGAAAGTTAATTTTACTGTGATGCTGACGACTGCTGTGCCAATAAATATTGAAATGAAGCAGCCTACTGCTCGGTGCGTCACCTTTGCATTGTGGGAAATGTAGTATTGGTGCGTGTAAAAGATCTGCGGGCTGCCGGCTTGCTGCGGGCCGGTTCTAATAATAAATCAAGATCATCCCAGGGGCCGTAAAAAACCTTCTTGCGGGCCGGATGTGGCCCGCGGGCCTTGACTCTGACATATGTGCTGTAGGCTATTGATGATTTGAGAAAGTAGCAAAAGTGTGCGCTCCATTCCTTGCCTCAGGCCACACAGCTCTTCTCTCATCAAGTGATCATATTTTCAACAGCCATCAGACTACTCTCAATTTAATCTTGTCTTTACTAATACGTAAACATAAAAATAAACTTTTTATATATATATATATATATATATTTTTTTAGAAATGGGCCATTATGAAATGGGCAGGGACAGAGGAAATGCATGTAATTTGTACGCACTCAAATAGCGAAGGGAGGCCGTCCGTTTTGTAGACTACTTCGGTGTTATAGCGGAGCATGCATGTGCTTTAGAAATAAATATAAGCACACTTAATTTACGCCACTGCATCAACCACGGCTCGAAGTGCATTGTCTCGCTGTCAGATGGGTGTTATTCAGCCCAAACTCTGTATGCTATGGGCTCTCTAAACTTGTTCCTGCACCTACCTATTGCTTACATTTTGGAAACCAAGCATCATCTGTTCGGTAACATCAACAGTAACATTTTTTTCGCAACTAAACATATTTCACTAAACAGTTGACAGCCAGTCGGTGCGTTCGAGAAAGGAATCAAGGAGGAGATGGAAACACATGGTGAGATATTCTGTATATCTAAAGGTAAATGTCACCCAATTAACTTAAAACATTTTTAAAAAGTGCCCTATTACTAGGCTATTCAAAATCAAATTCACTAATTGTAGGCTAACTGTCAGCTGCCCTGCACAATCAGTGAACCAACAGCATCTCCTATAGGGCTTTAAGTTCTCTCCCATGGACATACATTTTGGAGCTTAAGTCCACTATGCATAATACAGTTCAAAGGCGATTACTTGAATTTGTTTAATTTTAGAGTATAGGCTAGACCAGTGGTTCCCAAACTTTTTAGTCCCGTACCCCTTCAAACATTGAACCTCCAGCTGCGTACCCCCCATCTAGCACCAGGGTCAGCGCACTCTCAAATGTTGTTTTTTGCCATCATTGTAAGCCTGCCACACACACACACACACTATACATGTATTAAACATAAGAATGAGTGAGTTTGTCACTTCCCACGAGCCGGGTTGTGACAAAGAGCTCTTTAGGACCTGGGCACAAATAATAATAATCAGTTACTTTGCTCTTTACGTAACCATCTTACATATAGAACCTTATTTGTTCATCAAAAATGGTGAATAACTCACCACAGGTTAATGAGAAGGGTGTGCTTGAAAGGATGCACATAACTCTGCAATGTTGGGTTGTATTGGACTGTGTTAAAAATAATTTTCCACAGTCTGTGCCTGTATTTAATTTCCATGCTAGTGAGGGCCGAGAATCCACTCTCACCTAGGTAGGTGGTTGCAAAGGGCATCAGTGTTTTAACAGCGTGACTTGCCAAGGCAGGATACTGAGCGCAGCCCAATCCAGAAATCTGGCAGTGGTTTATGATTAAAAAGATTACAGAACTGCTTGTTGCAACTTCGATGACTCTTGTTCAGATATCAGTAAGTGGACTGGAGGAAGGTCCTTGTTAATGTAGACAGAGAAGAGCTCCAACTTCTTAAATCATATCATTTTGTCCCGCACATTGAATATAGTTGCAGAGTCCCTGTAAGATTCCTAGATTCAGATCATTCAGATGAGAAAAAACATCACCGAGATAGGCCATTCGTGTGAGAAACTCGTCATCATGCAAAAATGGTCAGACAAGTGAAAATTGTGGTCAGTAAAGAAAACTTTAAGCTCATCTCTCAATGTAAAAAAAAGTGTCAATACTTTTCCCCTTGATAACAAGCACACCATATCGTTGCATAGTGCAGAAAATACACGAGTTTAGGGGCCTTGCGTTAACAAAGTTAACCATTTTCACTGTAGTATCCAAAACATCTTTCAAGCGGTCATGCATTCCCTTGGCACCATAAATGTAACGGACATATACCAGGAGCTGTGCCAGGCCCGCCACGTCTGTTGACTCATCCAGCTGTAAGGCATAGAATTCACTGGCTTGTATGCAAGCAGTAATTGTTTCAAAACATCTCCTGCCATGTCACTGATGCTTCGTGAAACAGTGTTGTTTGATGAAGGCATTGTCTGTATAGTTTTTTGGGCCTTTTCCCCCAACATTGTCCCAGCCATATCCGTGGCAGCAGGAAGAATTAAGTCCTCCACAATAGTATGGGGCTTGCCTGTCCTAGCCAAGGTAGCTCACCATATAAGACGCTTCTAGCCCCTTATTAAAAATGGTCTCTGTTGCTTTTATACGTCGTACTAATCGAAATTCGTCTTAATTTTCGTTCAAAAAACTCCCATTGCTTTTTTTCTCTCCAAATGGGCATGATTTGTTTCTAAATGTCTGCACATGAGTGAAGGTTTCATCGAGTTGTGAGACCGTGTGTTATGTGCAAAAGTACTGTACCTGAGGAAAGACACTACTCCCAATAGAAAAGTGAACCCCAAATCAATGCAGTTCTCATCATATTTGCGCCTCTTCGATGATTCAACATCCCTCTCTGTTGTTCAGTGCTTTCCCGGGTAAGGGGGCAGTAGCTCTTCGGCTGCATCAGATTCACAACTGTCAGTGTCCATGCTAGCTGGGCTAACAACAAACATAGAATTACGGAGGCTAGCATTGGATGTGCATGTGGAAGCAGAACAACGTGTGTTTAACATTTAACATAACATTTAAGTAATTTAGCAGACGCTCTTATCCAGAGCGACTTACAAATTGGTGCATTCACCTTATGACCTCCAGTGGAACAGTAGTGCATCTAAATCTTTTCAGGGGGAGGGGGGGTGAGAGGGATTACTTTATCCTATCCTAGGTATTCCTAGGTAAGACCTGGGCGGACCACCCCTGTGTGTTGTCGACAGGTGCAGGTGTAGTACTGCTGGTAGTAGCAGTACTACCAGTAGAGCTGGTATGTGCCTCTATGGATGCAGGCCTTACTTTTTTTTAACCATTTATCCATTTTCGAGCAAACGTTATGAGTAGAAGCTACGTTTGGCTACATACGGGACCGTTAGTGGAATTCCCGCGAGAGAACAATGGTTAATGTGATTGGATGTTAATTATTTGACATTGTGTTGTTATTTAGCTGAACACTAGATGGCTTCATTTTATTTTTGGCAGTGAAACAAGGCTACCCAGGCGAGGAAAAACTTCACCCAAATGTATAGCCCCCTCGGAAAATAAAATGGACGGTTTGAAACGTGTTTTTATTTGCCGTAACCCCGACGGCATTGAGCGTAACCCAGTTTGGGAATACCTGGGCTAGACCAAGTATGGCCCAAAGACATCTTAAATCCATTTTGCTTGATGTTTTCTTCCATGCATAATAATGCAGCATAATAATGCAGTCGGCTGTGTATTGTATAAAAGCACAATCATAATTTGAATCTAGGTTTTTCATTTAGCCTGGGCTCATTTGCCTATACATAAGCTCGAATATGTATATGGATGTTCTGAATTAATCGTCACCTTAGAAAGCACTGTCCATTTCGTTATGTTAGGCTTTGAAACAACATCCACAACAACAACCATGTTTTACACTGTTTCAACATTCTTCAAATTGATCATCACAATGAGTTAAGTATTATAGGCTTACTACTGTTTTGATGACAAGTGTTTGATGTGATTTTCGATTTCATTTGCATTGATGTCAGTGGTTAGAGGGACAATAGAGCGCGGGGAACCAGGCCATTAGCGACCTGATGTTAGTTAGCAAGTCGTGGAATTTTACTGTGGTCATGACTCATGTGGGCAGTAATACTTCACTGAAACAGCCCTTATCTGAGATGGGCGACGTTACAATATACAGGACAATACGTGTTAAAACCTCATCTTACTTTTATTTTATTCTGTTTTTAAACACTTTAGTTAAAGCAGTATAATAAATATGGATTACAATCAACCCGTTTGCATTACAATACATGCATCTGTGTTTCATTATAGAATTTCTTGTGGGGCTTGATATGGGATTTTCAATTAATCACTACAGCATTTTTTTTCTCAATATAGTAGCTATCAGCAAAGTCAGTGCTAGCGGGTTGGTGGGGGGAGACAAGTCTTCACTTAAATATTTTTTTGGAGGGGAGTGCAGTGGGATTATTTAAAATACACTTTGAAGAGGTAGGGTTTCAGAATATTTGGGAAAATGGGCAGCCTATAAAATAGCATGTGCCTCTGATAGGCCTATGCAATTCACTACATAGGCATCTCGGTCACAGACAATTTTCTGTCATGCCACTGAATTGTTATCTTCTCCTGTCCTAGAGCCTAGGCTATTTTCCTATCCAGTCCCAATCCCACTGAAACCCAAAATCTTGACTCTTGTCTTGCTTGAAAATTCCTAACTTTCTTCTGTAATCCATAGGTTACATTATCAAAGCACATCTCTCGCCTATACATGTCAAAATAGAGGTCTAACATTTCTCTCACTTCTCGTACTTGCTGCCCACATGAGCGCTTCGGTAGAGAACGTGTGATCCACATACGGTACGAGCGTAGATATTGATATTTATTTTTCAAGAGTTAGTCCCAGTTAAGATACCTTGATATTTAAAACTACTTCCATTCTTCATCTGACCGTTATTCAAGAACTGATCTGCTATCTGTATAAACATCTCGATTTGGCCAAAATATAGGAGATATTCTGTCATTCTTTGAACGAGGTTATCTATCAAGCTTAGAAACTTTGGACATTTGAATTTTGTTTGACTGCCGTTAAAATATGTATGATTCGACAACGCTATACTCGGGGTGCGCTCGGTGTCGAGATGGCTTACTGCTGAAATGCCTTGAAATGAGGAACATGATAACACTCGGAATTTGTGAACCGTCTGTTTGGCAATTCACATCATTCCTGATCAAACAGTTACTCTATCATTACTAAATATCAGTTTAATTTGCTATGAAATCTTCACATGGTGCCACGCCCATCTATTTGGGGAGAACCCTGGCATAATGGCCATATCTTGGTTTTAAGCACTTTAAATGGGCACTTCCGATTTTTTGCGATATTTCCCGGGATTCTCATGATAAATATGAATTATTCCAGGTATTGAAACTTGGTAGATTTTGGAGAAAATAAATCATCCCTACTACACAGGTTGGGGTGTAGGTTGAGCATAGCCTGAAGGTTGGAAGGGGCAGTTCCTCTTGCTGCTCCATAGGCAAGTACAGCGGAGTCAATCACCACCTTCCGGAGACACCTGAAACCCCACCTCTTTCAGGAATACCTAGGATAGGATAAAGTAATCCTTCTCACCCCCCTTAAAAGATTTAGATGCACTATTGTAAAGTGGCTGTTCCACTGGATGTCTTAAGGTGAACGCACCAATTTGTAAGTCGCTCTGGATAAGAACGTCTGCTAAATGACTTAAATGTAAATGTACCATGATGTTGTAGTGGATGCGAGCGTCAACTGGAAGCCATTGGAGTGTGCAGAGGAGCGAGGGTGACATGGGAGAACTTGGGAAGGTTGAACACTAGGCTGTGGTGTTCTGGATAAATTGCAGGGGTTTGATCGCATGAGCGGCGAGCCCAGCCAACAGCCAGTTGCAGTAGTCCAGACGGGAGATGACAAGTGCCTGGATTAGGACCTGCGCCACTTCCTGTGTGAAATAGGGTCGTAACTCTACAGATGTTGTGTAGAGCATGAACCTGCAGGAGCGAGTCCTTGCTTTGAGATTTGCAGAGAATGACAGGGTGTTGTCCAGACTGTTTTTCCAAATCAAAAAGTAACATCACTCCTGTAGCGTATTTACTGTATGTTCACGAGATTTATTCTCTACACCTTCACCAGACAGCCGCTCTGTGTCCACTGCTCTGTGAACCTGAACGTCAGATTTCATGGTAATTTGATCTGACTGCTATCCGTGGTGCTGAATACAAGATATTGCCACTATTGGCTTGAAAAGGCTCACATTTCTTGTGCGGCTCTCAACACTTTTTTGGTGACTTCTGACATCTGCTGGTGGAGGATAGAAACTGCATGGCAAATGTGTTATTACCCATAACGTTGTAGACTCAGAAAGTAAGTAGGATTTAATTCCCTCAATGAATCCTATGACGCTTACCCTTTTAAATAGTTCCACACACTTTCGTTGTGGGGAGCCTTCTTAATCTGTTTGAGACTGTACCTTAAAAAAGACAAAAGGAAAACACATTTATCACATATTTGTTTGATATAGCACACTGGAAAACTGTGCCCAATCCAGAAACAAGACCTACCGCATTTTCAAAAACAATCCCTAACCACGGAAATCCAAAAAGGGTTTGATAGGTTTTAATGCCGGTTAAACTCCTACCAAGCCTATCAGAGGGCAAGGTGGAGTTACAATCATGCTGCTCATACCCATCTCATCCTTTTAGATATATGGAGTGGGTAGGGGCTTGGAGGTTGAAGTGCCAAGTGGGCAGCGGCTAGGAGGTTGTTTCTGGACCAAGCCTTTCCCATTTTAATTTTCTGGGGCTGACATGAGATACGGCTTGTAAGGAGAGCAGGTACGTACTGCACTTCTCTGTTGAGTATGGCTGGGTCTGAGTAGCCTGTCGTGTGGGAGATGATGTAGTGCCGCTGGTTCCATGCCGAGTTGTTCCTCACATCTTCCTCCAATAACTGCTCCACATACTCCAGCTCACTGTCCCAGAGCTTGTACTCCTAGAAAATATGACACTTTAGTACTGACACACAAATTAACTTAGTACAGACACACTGTCCCACAGCTTGTACTTCTGGAGTACACTTATTTAGTACTGACAGACAAACACACCATTGTCCTTGCTATTGTGTATTCCAATGGCACATTCAGATTTGTGATTAATATTTACCGCACAAAGGATTTTCTTGTTCAGATATCACCATTCATTCTGATATCATATTTTTGATCCATCCGCTACTAGATACTTTCCAAGACAATACATCGATTCAATCACACAACTGTATTAAAATAAAACTGCACAGTGATATAATAAATGCAGCCCATTTCAGAGAGCTAGAGAGTGTTTGGTGGCAGAATTCAAATGGGACTTCATTTACACAGACCTGCAAAAATAAATTGGTAATCAACGTTGATTGGTTTCATGTATCAAACCAGTTGCCGTGATAAAAGTTGTTTTTGTGCACTCTCCTCAAACAATAGCTTGGTATTTTTTCACTGTAATAGCTACTGTAAATTGGACAGTTGTTAGATTAACAATAAGTTAAGCTTTCTGCCCACGTAAGACATGTCTATGTCCTGGAAAGTTTGCCGTTACAACATCACGCTAATCACATTAGTGCACATTAGCTCAACCGTTCCGGTATAGGGACATCGATACCGTAGAGGTTAATTAAGAACAAATTCTTATTTACAATGACAGCCTACACCGGACAAACTCTGACGGCGCTGGGCCAATTGTGCATTAACCTATTGGGACTCAATCACGACCAATTGTGTTACAGCCTGGATTCGAACCAGGGTGTCTGTAGGGATGCCTCTAGCACTGAGATGCAGTGCCTTAGACCGTTCCACCACTCAGGAGCCCAATATACACTCTGCCTCATTAGAAGGTATGCGATTTTGATTGTGAATGTGTAAGAGTCCCTAACCCAAACTGGGCTTAACCAGAGACACTCTGCAGAACAACACTTCTTGCTCAAGAAGCACCGTTAATACCATTGACCCAGAAAAGCCAAGGTGCAAGCAAAGGTTCAGCTAGGTCCAGGACAACGATTTTAAGTCTCAGGGCAGGAGATGTCACTTGCACGATGGCCGCTACTAGCGCACACACAGATAACTAGCTAACAATTCACCATCGGTTACAAAAGAGGCCTGGTTGTTGAGGCTCATACCTTGATGACCCACTGTCTGTGCTGCCAGGCATGGTAGTTCTTAGCGTCCTGACTTAAGATCTCTGCAATGAACTCCAGTTCCTCTGAGGGGTCGTTCAGCCACTCCACCACCATTCGTCTATGGTGCCTAGGATACGGAGCAGACGGTTAAGTCTTTGCAGAACCGAAGAAGAAAAATAAGAACTTTATTGTCCAACTTGCAGAGAACGGAAATGTGTCTTCATGCTCACAACCCAATGTTGGAGACAAACAGCCTGATGTTGTCATCCAGTCACATTTGTTAATTTCTTTACCAGTATAGTACACAATATTTGACATAAATTAGGTTCTTAAAGGCCCATGGAGTTTAGTCTGCTTCATCGAAAATCAACTATGGTCGTGACACTGGATTGGCAAAGCTCACCAGACTTGGTAGTTTTTGGGCTGGTCCTCGATGATGGCTGTGATGTACCTCATCTCCTCTCTTAGGTCCTTCTCCAGGGCCTGCAGTAACACTCGCCGGTAGTGCCTTCACATACACAAAATGGAGAGAGGAAAAGTTGACCCTTTCTGTATGATCTTGCACATTTCATTTTCAAAAGAGGGGAAAGAAAAATAATTGGTTTTCCACTGTTCTGTTCATAAATCATAATAACACCTGCTTACCATACAGTGTAATTTGCAGCATTCAGCTCAATGGCTTCAGCTGTCAGCAAGAGTGCCCGGTCACTTTTTTCATCATTCTTCAGTAACGCTCGGAAATAGTCATACACATCTGTGACTATTGGAGACAAATGTAACATGTTTGGTTACGTGTGAAATGTAAAGTTTCTGATGCAAAGTGAAATAATTTAAAGTGACTTCAGAGATACAGTTGAAGTTCACATAAACAAGTTAATGACTCCAACCTAAGTGTTTCAAACGCTCCACAAATTTCTTGTTAACAAACTATAGTTTTGGCAAGTCGGTTAGGACATCTACGTTGTGCATGACAAGTCATTTTTCCAACAATTGTTCAGACAGATTATTTCACTGTATCACAATTCGTGGGTCAGAATTTACATACACTAAGTTGACTATGCCGTTAAAAAGCTTGGAAAATTCCAGAAAAGTGTGTCATGGCTTTAGAAGCTTCTGATTAACATCATTTGAGTCAATTGGATGTGTACCTGTGGATGGATTTCAAGGCCTACCTTCAAACTCAGTGCCTCTTTGCTTGACATCATGGGAAAATCAAAAGAAATTAGCCAAGAACTCAGAAAACAAATTGGAGACCTCCGCAAGTCTGGTTCATCATTGGGAGCAATTTCCAAACGCTTGAAGGTACCGCGTTCATTTGTACAAACAATAGTACATAAGTATAATCGCCATGGGACCACACAGCAGTTATACCGCTCAGGAAGGAGCGGTGTTCTGTCTCCTAGAGATTAACGTACTTTGGTGCAATAAGTGCAAATCAATCCCAGAACAACAGCAAAGGACCTTGTGAAGATCCTGGAGGAAATGGGTACAAAAGTATCTATATCCACAGTAAAAACGAGTCCTATATCGACATTACCTGAAAGACCGCTCAGCAAGGAAGAAGCCACTGCTCCAAAACCACAATAAAAAAGCCAGACTACGGTTTGCAACTGCACACGGGGACAAAGATCATACTTTTGGGAGAAATGTCCTCTGGTCTGATGAAACAAAAATAGAACTGTTTGGCCACAATGACCATTGTTATGTTTGGAGGAAAAAGGGGGACGCTTGCAAGCTGAAGAACACCATCCCAACCGTGAAGCACAGGGGTGGCAGCATCATGCTGTGGGGGTGCTTTGCTGCAGGAGAGAGTGGTGCACTTCACAAAATGGATGGCATCAAGAGGGGAAAAAATGTGCATATAATGAAGCAAGTCAAAGCTTGATCGCAAATGGGCCTTCCAAATGGACAATGACCGCAAGCATACTTCAAAAGTTGTGGTAAAATGGCTTAAGGACAACAAAGTCAAGGTATTGAGTGGCCATCACAAAGCCCTGACCTCAACCCTACAGAACATTTGTGGGCAGAACTGAAATAGCGTGTGTGAGCAAGCAGGTCTTACAAACCTGACTCAGTTACACCAGCTCTGCCAGGAGGAATGGGCCAAAATTCACCCAACTTATTGTTGGAAGCTTGTGGAAGGCTACCCGAAACGTTTGACCCAAGTTAACCAATTTAAAGGCAATGCTATCAAATACTAATTGGGTGTATGTAAACTTCTGTCCCACTGGGAATGTGATGAAATAAATAAAAGCTTAAATAAATCTCTACTATCATTCTGACATTTGACATTCTTAAAATAAAGTGGTGATCCTAACTGACCTAAGACAGGGAATTTTTACGATTAAATGGAATTGTTTAAAACTTAGTTTAAATGTATTTGGCTAAGGTGTATATAAACTTCCAAATTCAACTGTATTTGGTAGGCTAAATGCATGACATTGACAACATAAAACATGGATGGCTGGTTTTAAATGATATGCCAAGTTTAATTTCTTACACTTGTCAGAGTAGGCAATCTTCACAACAGGATTGGGACCATCATCTTGAGGAACAGGCTCTAAATCAGCCCATTCTTTCCTGTCTCTGTACACGAAGGCGAGAGAGGGAAGGTGAAGATAGACATTAGCGAATGGGGCAACTGTTCAGTCTCGTCCAATGCGCCTACCTCTATTGACGTGAATTTCAGGTATCACTTTTAAATCAATTAAAGATAGAAAACAAGAATACCTAGCTAATTGTAAACTTACTATCAAGTATAGATCAAGGCGAGCAATAACTAACGTTAATTAGCGATCTCACACCGGCTAGTGAAGTGGGGGGAATTGGCGTAATGCTAAACAGAGAAGAATCTTTGACCACGGACTCGTCATACTCGTCTAGATACTGGTTCAGCTAGCTACACTACTTAACGCTAGCCTAACTAGCTAGCTTAGCCTACCTGTAAAACACATAACGGAACTGGTCTTCATAGCCAATCTCCTCTTCGACCTCTTCCTCGCTTCTCTCCTCCTGAAATTCTGAGGAAACATTTGAAGTTTCTTCAATACCTGACATTCTGTAATAAGCTGGTCTTTCGATCGCAAGCGGAATAAGAGCTGCCTTATTTGTAAGGTCGGACGTCTGTGTTATTGCACTCATTGACGTAATTTCCTGTTTTGTGCAACTCTGTTAATCGTAAAGGAGCAGTGTACTGGAGCACGTATGCTCCGTGTAGGGGCTGATAAAAATGTATATAAAGGAACGTTTTTATAAATTTTGCGTTAATATCCGCAATCTTTCGCCTCATTCTCGAATAAATAGCCTTACGAATTGATGAATATGTGTGCGTTTCGTTAGTATGCACACAGGTTTACCAAAGAGCATATTACATTTGGCACGAACATGTATTTTATTCCATAAACTGGATTAATTGTTTTGGATCTTTTGAGAGATTCAGTACACCGTTTTGAGTTTAAGAATGTATCCCATCACTGATCTATCCATAAATGCCAAAAACCGAGTTAAAGCCAGTTTCAGGTTGGGAAATTCGACGGATATTCGCGCTTTCAAACCTCAATTACTTTCAAACCACTTGAGCCGCAGACTCCAGACTCCAAAGTGTCATGATGTTGGAAAAAAATTGCACAGGTCTTATTTTCACGATTTGGACATTTATTCTCTTTCAAAAGCTAATAAACATGTGGAAATGTGAGCAGCATTTTGGTTTCTTAGTTGAATTAGTTAGGGAGCTTAAACTAAGTAGAAACTTTTTTTACATTCGAATTGCAATAGTTCCTTGGTCATGTGACCTACTGACTTCAAACAAGGTTCAGAATGTACACTCAGAGGGCCTACACATGGAGGAGCTATAGAAAATCTAAAGTTTACAAAATTAATGTAAAATCGTGTGAGATGAAAATGGACAAACTAAAGGTTGTGCAATGTGTAGGCCCACTGAGTGTACATTCTGATCCTTGTTTGAGTCCAGTAGGTCACATGACCAAGGAGCTATTGAAATGAGAAAGTTTTAAAAATTGTTGTAAAAACGTGTGAGATGAATATGGACAAACTAAAGGATTGCACATTGTAGGTGGGGAGGTCTCCTCTATGCTCACTAGACTCGAGGCAGAGACTTAACCCATTGAACCCACAGTGATACGGAATTGCATGGTTCTGGCTCATGCCCTACGAAGTGGAGAGAGGTATCTTGTATGGGGAGGGAGGACTACATCTGATGTGGGTAGCACCAACTACACCTATTGATTTGCTGCAGACCTCAGAAAACGGACGGAAGAAGCCTAGGTACCCACTGGGCAGGGATCACTGAATGTCAACTTCATGAAATTCAAAGGAGCGTACCCATCTGTAGTAATCCTGCTCAGTACGAGAGGAACCGCAGGTTCAGACATTTGGTGTATGTGCTTGGCTGAGGAGCCAATGTTGCGAAGCTACCACCTGTGGAATAGCCCTAAACGCAATGATACCGTAGCGCTGCGGATCTTCGGTTGGCCCGGCATAGCCTGCTTCTTTTGGCAGGTGACTAGAGCCGTTCATGACGGGGTTGGCGTGCAGCCGGATGAGTTGCCACCCCTCTCCTGATGCGCACCGCATGTTTGTGGGGAACCTGGTGCTAATTCACTCGTAGACAAGTGAATGGGTCAAGGTTGAGGGTCAAGGTTTCATACGTAGCAGAGAACCTCACACACTACGATTTATTTTAAAGTCAGCCGTCGATCCAAGCTTTTTTTCGAGGACGGAAGGAGTCTTCCTCCACCACCATCCTTCTGTACTAACCGGTTACCAGGTGCACGCAGATGGGCCAGAGGCCAGACACAGAGTGTGAGAGCCCAGGCAGGCGGATAGAAGGCGTAAGACATTGACATTGGGCTCTGGATAGGTAAGGGACTAGGTGCCCGTGCTCTGGTGGGACTTCGAGTCAGGTTGTGACTCGCTGTGGAAGTCAAAGGGTCACAAGGTGCACGAGGAGGCCTCCCCCAAGGGGGGGGGGCACTCAGTCTGAGCAGGGGCGGCCGGACTGGGGTCAGCACTCAGGCTGTGTAGTAGGCACTCAGGCTGTTGGAGTGGGGACTTAGTCTGAGTGGGGAAAAAGTGGGCAGGTCACCAGGTGCACAGAGTCTGTTTTTGGGTTACCATGTGCACATGGTTCCTGACAGCCGGGATTAGACGTTTTGTAAATCCAGAGAGTAAGCTATACTCTAAGGCGGAGAGGGGTGTTGACTGGGTAGGGAGAATAGGTGCGGAGGCCTGGAGGTTCCAGGGAGTAAGCTATACTCACAGGCCCAGGGAGAGGGCAGGCAGGCGGGCAGAGGTCACTGGGGGCCTGCCTGGAGGTCAGGAAGGCCCCAGGAAGAAGGCCCAAGTGAATGGTGTGTGAGTGACACTATCCTTCCGGGGGGGCAGAGCAGGAAAATTAATGTAAAATGGACAGACGAAAGGTTGTGCAATATGTAGGTCCACTGAGTGAACCTTGTTTGAGGTCAGTAGGTCACATGACCAAGGGGCTATTGAAATTCTAAAGTTTACACAATTTATGTAAAATCGTGTTAGATGAAAATTGACAAACTAAAGGGTGTGCAATATAGAAGGGTAGTCAGTAGGCTTCCTGAACCTTGTTTGTCCAGTAGGTGCTATTGAAATTCTAAACAATGAAAAACATTTAAAATAAAACTAAAATCGCGTGAGATGCAAATGGGTGTGCAATATGTAGGCCCACTGAGTGTACATCATGAACCTTGTTAAAATGTGTGGGTGCTATTGAATTTCAAAAATGTAAATAAATAATAGTGCGAGATGTAAATCTACAAAAAAAAGTATGCAATGTGTCTATGCCATCGGGTTAGCTAGAACCAGTTTAAAGTTTTAAGAGTAATGGTTAAAGAGCCATTGAAATTTGAAAATTTTGATTTGTCACTATGTTGATGGTTCAGAACTGCTGTTGGAAGACAAAGGAAAACTACAGCCGAATATCCAATCTGAATCTGTCTTTACCTCGGTATGCCAAAAGGCAGAGGAGTGCCCCCTACTGACCATCTTCTGTATGTACTGTACCAATTCTTCTTCATGGCTTGTCATTATAATGGCAATTGCCATAATATTCACAGAACTGCAAAGAAGTGATACATGTACTATAGAACCTGTAAATGTCTACTAAATTTCAAGTTTAAGTTCAAAAGTGCTTTTCAAAAAGCCCTTTATTTTTTGAACAGATGAATGACAATTACAATTCATCATGTCAAACAAAAGTCATTAGTATCTAACAATTGTACATAAAGTTAACTACAAGCTTATTGTAGGCTAATGTGTAAGTTGGACACAAAAAAATGGCTATTATCCATGACCATTCAGGTTACAGTATAAGGGGTGGAATTTAGCCTCCTTTGTTCAGCAGAATTCACTGTTTGCCATTGCCGTTAATCGGCAGTTTCTTGTAGGCTTCAGAGTCTAGGAAGGTCTTGATTTTGGGACGGGCAGACATCTTCTCGACAAAACTCTTCAGGGAGGGGAAGGTATCCAGGCAACTGGAGCAGAGCACCAGGTGGTTGAGAAGGACTTCAAACAGACTATAGTCAGCAAAGGAAGGCTACGCAGGATAGGGATCATAGAAATAGAATCTCGCATTATTAACTTCAATGGGGATGCCTGGTCTATTCATTCTAGTTTTGTAACAGACACTACTGTGATTACAAGAGAACCAAACCATTTAGTTAATGCATTTTGGTAAATATATACAACTAATGATTGCAGTATGTACTATATTAGAACTCCATTTATTCAAGAACCCCATTTTTGGGTGCATTGCAGCATCGATTACCTTGTCGCCAACAAGAAAACCAGTCTTGTTTTTGGCCATCACAGCTTCAAACTTGTCAAGGTGGTTAGGAAGGTCTTTGATGTATACGTCTTTACCAGTATCCTATGAAAAGACAAAGTGATTCATCATAATGACACTGAATAAATGTTTACCCATTAAGCTGATTAAATAAAATAAAAAACGTTTGGTCTCTACACTTTGAAACAAATATTTACTGCACAGTACAGGTAAAACGTTTTATGAACTGTACCTTTGGTCCGATTTTCACCTTCATGAATACTTACGTATTCCTGGTAAATCATTTTTACGTATTTAAGACGAAGGTCCTCAACGCCATCACACATCATGTCAATGAGGGCAGCCTCCTTGTCATCTTTTCCATAGGCATCTGTGTGTGTATTCGAGTTAAGCATAAAATGTCAATTATACTTTCACCTATATTTGATAGATTATAAAAGGATAAATAGAGTGAGGAAAACAATGTAAATATATGACATAACGATTGAGATCAATTACCATGATTGCGGCCCAAGTGCCTCAGAATGGCATTTGACTGGTACAGGGCAAATCCTCCATCTTCTAACTTGGGCAACTGACCAAATACCTAAAACCCCAAAATGGAAGTGATATTTATTATAGATTTTAACAACTAATGGGGACATGGGGGTTTACATTTGTTGTAGCTGAATCAAATCTACATTGATGATAACAGAAGATACAGGTAAAATAATGGAACAAGAGATGAATCTCTTTACTTAAATAAGAATCATGGAAAGCGCAGGCAGAGATTGTAGAAACAAACAGTGTACACTAAACTAACCGATCATTCTTCAAAAGCACATCCCAGCTGTTATCACTAGACCATCACTGGCTAAACTGAACAGGTTGACAAATGAAAAAGATGGTAACAAAGGAATGATCCATTCCCCACTCACACAAGTGGCTTTCAGATCTCCCTTCATCCAGTCCGCAAAGTCCACCACGATCTCCTTCCATTCCTGTCCCTGGTCGGCCATCATGATTCTCATAGCGCCACAGCGCCCTGTGGTAAACAAGAGTCTCTGTTAGCACAGGTCAACCAAAACAGATCTCAATCATAAGACACTTTGGCACAGATCTAACAAGTCATACATATGTTTCCAGACTAGATAATTATTTATATATACAACTTTTCATGATTATTCAAGTAAAAAACCTTTTATAGGTTCAAGTCAATGAACCCTTAGTCCCATGACACAATTGTTCACCAGTGCACTCCACATTAATCTGGGTCACATGCTCCTGACAGAAAGCCAGCCCTCCTCATTACTCAAGCACCATGAATAATGTAAACAAATAGGAGTACTTTGGAAACAAAACTGTTTAAGTTTATGAACAGTGATCATGGGGGCCAGCTGAGCCAAACTAATACTCCAAGTATTTCCTGTGATAACAATCAAAAAGGTATGGTTGAGGCTAAACTGCCACTGTGGGTGAAATCCAGGTCATATCTTGTGTGAAAGATCACGCACGGTGATAAGATTGCCTGGGATGACTTCACTTACAGTTTAAAACCAATAGAAACACAATTTTGAGTGTCGATTCAAGCTGCTAGCAGTAGGCTATTGCAGCATTTCCCAAACTCGGTCCTCGGGACCCCTAGGAGTGAACGTTTTGGTTTTTGCCCTAATACTACACAGCTGATTCAAATGACCAAAACTTCAAGATTAGTCGATGATTTGAATCAGCTGTGTAGTGCTAGGGCAAAAACTAAAACACACAATTTGGGAAACCCTGGGCTATTGGGTAATGAATGACAGATAAGGTCTTTGGATATGACACTTAAATGCAAAGTTTATGAATATGCGCAGTAGAATTAGCAAGGCTTTTGTCTTTGACTTCAAGCAATCTTACTCCATCACAATATAACATTTATGTCTGTCAAATTGAAGGAAAGATTTAGTAATAAATGATCAATATGAAAAGCTTATAACAGGGAATGCACTCTCCAATAGTAGGCTATTATTACTTCAAAACAATAGCCAGGCTCTAGCATGTGATGTTGAATAGGATTAACTGACTCAACATACCTCGGACTCCAAAGTAGGTGATTGTGTAGGGACCCACTGTGGAGAGGAGATACAAAAACACAACACACGTCAAGTTATTCAAATAAAAATATTTTAAAATCAATGTAGTTTAATTACTGACTTATTACATGGATTCTGACAAGTCTGCGTCCCGTTGATATTTCAACTAATTACATAGCTGATTTTAGTACATTTAGTAATGTATAGTATCAAGTGCTATTTGCATGTGAAAATGCCATGCAACATTACATATTGCTTGACATAGTTTTGTTGCCAATCAAATCTGTCAGTGTGACCGGTCTGTGGGTCTTTTTAGCATATCGAGTATCCGGGTACTTTCTGGTCTAGTAAAGTTCACCCCACACCACTGTTATGCAAGGAACATAACAGTCTTTGGCCACTGTCTGACAACACATCTCAACCGACTAAAATATAGACATGCTCGAATACGAAATTTTAATCTGCACGTGAAAACATTGCACCTTCAGCTAGCTAGAATATAATGAATTAAAAACGTCAACCATGCATAACTGGGTAGAAGGGCTATCGGTTGTGCCGTTACATAAGAACCCTCCGTTTAAACCAAGAAAATAGCCTAACTTCCAGCTAACTATAGTGCTTTTCGGTCGTATTTTTTCGTTTACCGTCGACGATCAAGTTGCAAAAACGATTAGTCCTAGATCACTAGGCTAGTTCAAAACTATCTTCATTAAATGGCACAGTGAGTGCACGACAGACAGCTGTCTGTGTGCTAGTATGAGGGGTAAAATCCTAATTTAGATTAGCTATTGCACATCGCTTTACAATGTTTAAAAGGCATTACTGTCTATAGCTAGTTACTTACTTTTATGCTGTAAGAGTCGTAGTGGCCCTGACAGTAACTATGGAACCAGTGCTGCCAACTAATTTTGAGGGTAAGTTGCTAGAGGCAGGTTGATTTGTTGCTAAAAGTTGCTAAATCACGTTGTACGTAAAACTACGTCATTACGTAGAATACACAATCACGTTACTCAAATTGACTGGCTCAGCTCCGCAAAAATATGATTTGACATTTGTTCCGGTACAGACTTCCACGCTTTTCTGTAATTCTGGCTGTACGATGTTGATTGATGTTGTGCGTTCTGTTCAAGATCAAACATTCGTGACCAACTATATTCATTGGGTTTGGCTCGTCGATCTCGTAGTACTACTGCTGCAGTCAGCCAACAATGATTTGCATGCCTGTGTACGAGCCGAGCGCCTGCTGTTGACGTAACTCACAATGCACTTTTGCAGCCAGGCACGTGTTGTGACAGTGTGTTACAGAGAAAATCGTTTTTGTGTAATTTAGAGGGTAATACCCTGACTTCACTGCTTGCGTGTGCGAGCGTTGCGAAATAAATGTTAAAATCTATATTATTCAGTTATTGCACACACACTGCTCGCGCCTGCGTTGCCAAGGGCTAACAGGCTGACTACACCACTTGCGTCACTTGCGCAAGTGTTGCAAAATACTAAATTCTAAATTTATGTTATTCAATTATTGCGCACGCCAACGAGCGTCTGCGTTGACCAGGGCTAAACTAGAAGTCAGTTCTATTTCTGATACCGATCGTGCTGGAAGTCCTGCCTTTCCCATCTCCTCAGTGGTTTATAGAAGCAGGGACCCACGTGCCATCTCCTCATTGGTTATACCCACATGGGTGACTGAAAGAAGAAATAGGTCGGTGGCGGTAATGCACGGAATTTATGAAAGTTGCCAATCGCAATATAAAGACAAGAGAAGAAAAAGCCTGGAAGGAGGAGCGATGACTTGAAACGATTTGGTTGACCAGTTTATGTGTGGATTAATTAGTGGAGTAGAGGACCTTGTGCAATTTCAGGTTAAATAACAACTCAATGTTTATATCCCAGGACAAATTAGATAGCAACAGCAAGCTAGCTAAATAGGACAAATTAGCTAGGAAGTTCAAGCTAGCTAGCTAAATTGCCATAAATGTTTAATGCTTTTCGACCTGTCCCCAAATTAATATAATTGGTTCAGAGTTGCTTTGATATTTTAACCTGCGTGTCGTGATCACGTTTGGTGTGGGGGGACAAAACCATTTATGCATGATGGCGCACGCGCGCAGCCGGTTTGAGTTCGGTGTTTGCAGGTGCAGGCGCTAATAAGCCCGTGCTAATGTGATTGCAGGTGGTCCAACTTGTGCTAAATAAACTGCTGCAAGCGGTACCGCACAGTCAAATTAACGCCTACACAGCTGCTAAATATACACACTTTACTTAACATTTTCTTTAATATGCTAATTTTACCAGCCAATTTCCCTAGCTCCTCCTTTCAACCAGATTTAACAGTTTGAAAGAACTTCCTTTTCCACTGCAAGCAGAGTATGAACCTTCACAACTTAATGGTTTTGTCTTTGAAATGTTTTGTTACTGAATCATAAAGTTTATCATCCAGTTTACAGTGGAAGGATCTGTTTCTCATCACTGGCTATAACATTCAGCTAACATTAATCTAGCACCAGAATCATATACTGGCTAGCTAATTTAGCTAACGTTGGTAGCCTTGAAACCCTGCCATATTATATCATATAACGGTAGTTAGCCTCAAACTCTGCCCGGCCACACTGCTAACCGCAGTGAACAGTGCCGTCTTGTGTTTTATTAAAAGCCCTGCTTAAAAAACATGTATACTATAACCGCCATGGAAACACATTGAACTATATTAATACTATCAAGGTAAATTAAATACTAGCAAAATTGTTGCTTGAATGCAGGGCCAGGCATACATAGATTAGACGACGGTGATACTCCAAAAACAGGCTAATGCTATTAATCCTGGTAGTTGTTGATTTTTGGACTATGTTGTCTCTATTTAGCTTTATCTTCGACTAAAGGAAGACAAGCTACCTAAATGTGACTTATCGACTAGTACTGAAGCAGGACATGTCTTTGAGTTACATTTTTAGCCCAAAGCCTTGTATTTAAGCAAAACAACAGCTGAAGGTAGGCAACTTCTTCAGCCGGAGTGGCTGTCATTTTACTGCTAGGGTTCCCATTCCTTCCGCTTTATTTTCACACAATTGTGTCTTGCAAAAGGAAACCATGAAGAGGAGCTTGGAGTGGGCAAGAGGGAGGCTGATAAAACAGCAGAGAAGACCTGATTCATCAAGTATCAATTCATTCTGGTGATTCTCACCTGGTTGGCATGCACAACACTGCAAGGTATGCAACATTAAGTCCAATCAAATATCCAATGTTATTAAAACATGTATCCCAATCTACGGTCAAGCAATGTTTAATGTCAGTTGTGTGTTCATGTTACGAACTGCAAACAATCTATAGTTCTTGGAGTCAATGAATCAATTGAAAGTGACTACAATTAGAAATGATTTTAAAACCACTGTGCCAGTAAAGATTACCAAAAAAAGGAATCTGCTATTATGATTCTGTTTGAATTTTTTCAGACACTTCAATCAGAATCTCTTAATGTTTGACGTCAGGCAAAACCTCTTCAGCCACCGTAGGATAGAGAGCCGCTGGTTGGCATTTTTGACTGCAGTGTCTGTGTCGGTGTACCAAGAAAAATTCACTGGACCAATTCCAGTTTGCCTGTTGTCCCAACAAATTTGTCAATTATGCATTTTACATACGTCAGATTGCGTTTTCTTTGATAGCTCCACTTTCAACACCATCCTGACCCACAAACTGGTTAGCAGACTCAGGCCTCTGTGTGAAAACCCTGTAATAACAAATTAGATTTTTTACATTATCACAAGAATGTGTATCCCCAGAATGGACCCAACACCTAAACATGCTGACGACACTACCATTGTACACCTTATCACCAGTGATCATGAGCACATGGAGGAGCTGTGGGACCTGACATAATGGTGATAGGACAACAGCCTCACCGTAAGCAAAACAAAGTAGATGGTGAGACTTAATGACCATTCATTCTCCACTACCCTCATCAACTTGCTGCACCACAACCTATGTGAAAATTACAGTGTCTGTTTTTATTGCCATAACACATGTAAATGAAATGTTGTCCATATTTACTGTAAGATTTATTTATGGTAACATTGCACATATTGTAACATTATAGTCCTTTTTCATACATGACTTAACTGCTTTGCATAATGCTCAGTTTACCGACTAAGAAATCATACATGAATTAAAATAATAAAGCTGCATTATGTATTACTGTGTCCAACTGATTCTGATTGGTGGTAATTTTTTAAAACTTTCACCACACAACTTCTTTTGCTGATGGTCAATCCTGTTGGAAACTTTAATATCAATCCTTTTGGGACACATAACCCATTAACATTGGCTGCAGTATTCTGAACTTTACTAGAAAGTCATACAATAAACATTTAGATAATTCCCCTTAAATTAATTCAATTTTTATTTGTCACATGCGCTAAATACAACAGATGTAGACCTTACAGTGAAATGCTTACGTACACGCCCTTAACCAACAATTCAGTTAAGAAAAATACCTTAAATAAATAAAAGTATAATTAAATAACAAGTAATTAAAGAGCAGCAGTAAAATAACAATAGTGAGGCTATATACAGGGCATACCTGTACAAAGTCAATGTGCGGTGGCACCGGTTAGTCGAGGTAATATGTGCATGTAGGTAGAGATATTAAAGTGACTAGGCATAGAGAGTAGCAGCAGCGTGAAAGAGGAGGGGGGTTGCAATGCAAATAGTCTGGGTAGCCATTTGATTAAATGTTTAGTAGTTTTATGGCTTGGGGGTAGAAGCTTGTTTGTGTAAGAACTGTATCTGTGGCTCTGCTGGGAATCACAGCCCAGGAATGGCTGAAGCCCCCGAAGTGAAAATGGTAACCTTCTCCAGCGTTAAAGGGTATGCGTTCCCCTCTGAAAAAAGAAGGGGAGGGGTCCATAAGTAACACTTATTGGAGAACACGATACTCTAAGTGAAAGTAGTTTGGTATTTAATTGATCTATTACGTGAAAGAATAAGGTTATAACATGGTGTCCCACAGTTGTGAGAGTGATTAGGTGATATATTTTACTGATGTGGGCCGTGTTACTTCAATGATCATGGTTTTGCACCTAACCTTCCACCTCCAGCAGCCAGTCCCTCCAGAAACATACGACTCTGCTCTCTATTGCTCTTTGATTGGTACCAGGTGGGGCGAGCTCTGCTTTGAAGAGAGAAGCTAAGTCGTTGGCCAAAAGAGGCTTCTCAGCGTAGATGAAAACCTCTCTGAAGAGGCTTGAGGGTCTATTAATGTAAGGCAGGAGACCTAGACACTCCAGACACTTTTAAATCATAAAGCAAAAAAAGTCACAATGAATTTGCCCTGAAGATTTTAACTCAACCTTTGAGATTCCTCATCCCGTAGCCTGCTTTCTAAGTAGAACTTTGTGGCTGACTCCCCAGGGCATCCCTCTCCTCCAATGTACGAATGTATCGCACTGAACCCAACATGACCAGTTGTTTGGTGGTCTCTATGACCGCTTCCTGTGCCTCGTCAACAGTTTGTGCTAACTGGATCTTAGATAGTTCAATAAGTGTTTTGGGACAAATTAGCAGAACAATAAACTGATTATCACTACCCTTAAAAAATATTGACTGCCAACAAAAGGAAACCAAATCTGTGGTTGTAAATGTAAATCCATGTGGAAAAGTATTCATGAACAACTACAACACTAATATTTTTTCAAACTTAGTGCAAATTAACAGTCACAGAATATCCATGACAGTCTAAAGTTACTTACCTTCTCCAACCTCTGAGTCATATTCCGCAATTCTTTCAGTTTTGGCACAGGAGGTTGTAGGCGACACACTTGCCTGTATAGCCTCTCTGAAAAAATGTGTGGCTCTACACCCCCAAGTACCAGACAGACCGCAATCATGCAGCCTCCTGCTTGTATACACCATCATAGAGTGCTGTCACACGGAAGACAAACAGTAAATGAAGGACACATTTCATAACATTTTTTGCCAATCAGGTCCCTCAAATATGGCAGAGGAATGGATGGCACTCATTAGCAGCCCAAGACATTCTCTTGAGGGATCAGCCTCATCAGCTGCCCCTTCTCCGTCAGCATCCCTAAAAACCATGTCTATTTTTGCCGGATTAAAGCAGGATCTCTTAAGCCACAATCATCAACCTTGTCCCTCATCACGTTAGTTTGGTTGACATCAGGGGAAAAAGTGAGTCAACCTTGCTGCTCATTAACTTCAGCAGTACCTTCCTTTTAATGGGGTTATGGCTCCCTCTAATGTTGCATTTACATACACACAGTCTGTTACCTGCCATTGCACTTTGACCAACCGATATCCAGACTGAATCCTACTGTAAAGATGGGGTGGTACCTTTTCCCATGTGTTGAACTCTCCTCAATCTCCCCGAGCATAAACAAACGATATGAACCCTGAACTATACTAAACCCGAAAAGGAAACATGTAAAGATCCAAAAGGGGATTTTCCCACTAGCTAATGCCGGTGCTGTACTGCACCGCTGTAACTCTGCGTTGTGTGTGGTAGTTTTAATCAAGCAGAACTCACTCTCTGCATCCTGCATCCAAAATAAAATAAAACATTTGTAGAGCCACATATGTTCTGAGAAACATAGACTCTTTCTCTCATAGTGCATCAAAATTATTTTCGAATACATTTTTTTTACAGCCTCTCCTTATTATGCATCAACACATAACATATATTTTACATAGATAAAAACCACATGCTTGCATCCAAAATAAAATACAACTTTTGTAGAGCTCATATGTTCTGAGAATCGTCGCCTCTTTCTATAACAGATGCACAATACAAGGGACTGGGATCATTCGAGGAGCTAGCCATCGTTCACACATACAATAGCCTGATATCAACATTCTGAATTCAACATGTGGTTATATCATCCTAAAAAGTACAATTACAAGTGCATCTTAACAATACCATCCACGTATGAGTAACCTCTAAATATACAACATTATTCATGAACAAAACACTTGTGTGTATGACTTTGTGCTTAAAATAATCAAACTTTTCTGAAGACGACAGAAAAAGCCTGCCTACCTCTCATAGTGCATCAAAATGATTTGAGCACGAGCACGCAGGGCAAAACGTAAGTACACACTCCCCTACTCCCAGGATGCAGACATGCATAATAACAAATCAACATGCGATATTAATATATGAACCTGGTGAAACTCACACAGTACTTTAACAACTTTTACACAAACATGCAGGGAATTTGAACTCTCCAATGTAGACTCTTAAGTCCGCATAGCCACTCTATAGCCTCATCCTTTATATATATGGAAATGAAAATCAATACAAGAAGATTGAGGCTCTTCCACCTAAAACCAAGGCTGGGGCCTGTTGCACAAAAGTAGAATTAAGACATCCGGGATAAATGACTCAGCTGAGCTCAATGAAGCCAAAACATGTGCGTCCAGGCTTAATTGGTTGCACAAAGACCAAGCCAGGATGAGCAGACACGGATTCATTAAGCCAGGTGAAACCAATCCTGGATAGGTGCGCGCTCACGGCTCACTCAAATAGACCCCGCCACAGATCACAGATTAACTGATTTACCATGGCAACTAGAGCCGCGTACTTTTCCCCGTCGGAAGCACAAATCCTCATGGAGGCATACGAGGAGGTAAAAGATATAATTAAGAAGAAAGGCAACACCGCCACAGTGATAAAGCAAAGAGAAAAAGCGTGGCAAAGTATTGCAGACCGCCTGAATGCGTAAGTAGTGCACAATTACACACTCACCGCTCCGCTGAAACATCACAATTACAATTCAAATATTTAATTCACATCTCCAAAAATGCAGTTGTACTGTAATTATGAAACGGTTAAATTTTTTAATTGAAATGCACTGCAGATATGAGTGAAATTGTGTAAAGTAACTCCATCACACTGTATAAAGCTATGATACATTTTTTGATATTTTTACTGAAAACAAGACAAAAATACCAAGTAATTTTTTGCAGTGTGACTCCATTAAATGTGTGTGTGTGTGTGTGTGTGTGTGTGTGTGTGTAGATTAAACATGAACGGGCCAAAACGGACATGGCAGCAGGTCAAAATCAAATACAAGAACATT
The DNA here is from genome assembly GCF_034236695.1 of Oncorhynchus nerka. Lineage (NCBI taxonomy): Eukaryota > Metazoa > Chordata > Actinopteri > Salmoniformes > Salmonidae > Oncorhynchus > Oncorhynchus nerka. The sequence goes on along the minus strand of NC_088400.1, from coordinate 48,552,993 downwards.
CTGCAGAATGGTATGGTCCCTGACTAATATTTAACAAAGCACAAGCATATATTGTACCCAGAAGGTGCCTGCTCACACATTGTCTGTACTGTTTTAGCAGTGAAAAAGAATACCCACAGACAAGGCACGGGTGGTGGGTCACCAAAGGCTGACCTTACCCCAGCAGAGGACATGGCCTTGGAGCTAAATAAAGGCAGGCCCGTCTTAGAGGGGATCCCTGGGGGGAAAGAGACGAGCATAGGTTCCTCCCAAGATGCCACCCGCTTCATTCAAGGTATGTCCTTCCATCTCTACATGGGATACAACCACATTCATATTGAATCAATTTGGACTGTCTGACTTTGGTTGACCTATTGCCTTGCAGTGCCTGGCAGCACTGTGTTCCTGTTAGAGCCACCAGCACAAGCACCAGACGATGCTGATCCAGTGAGTACTCCATCAAAGGCATACTGTAGGCCTGGCATGTCTTGTCTACTAGCTTCAATATGAATCCGATTAAATGTGATAGGGTGAAGGCCCCAGTGCAGCAGCAACAGCACATGATGGAGACGATGATGAGGAGGAGACCATCTCTCTGGATTCCAGAAGGCATGAGGTATCATGTTAAGACTGTGAAAGTACTATTTACTCTACAATGGTGAGGAGTCCTCATCAAAATCAAAAAATCTAATTTCTTTTACAGGACCCAGATGCTATACAGTGGGAAAACCAGCCTGGCAACATAGTGCGTATTAATAAAAGGACACCACATCCTGCCAAATTCCAGCTGCGCTAATTGTATTGTGTTCACAGAGCTCACAAGCTATCAGAAAGTTGTATGGCAACCACCTCCGGCGCCAAATAGAACTGGCAGACATAGACATTCAGTACAAGAAGAAAAAGATGGAAAATCTTGCACTGGAGTCCGAAATAAAAAAGAGGACAATTAGGAAACTGGACCTTGAAATAAAAAAACTTGAGAGGGAGGTGAGATATGCCTTCAATGTACACTGTATGCTAACTGTAACACAAATGTATTAATCATTATTTTTCTTTCCTCCCCAGCTCCAAGAAGATGACACAGCTCAAAATAAAAATTAGGTATATTCTCTTAAAGTCAAGTGAGCCATGACATATGAGCTCTTATTGTGAGCACACAGGACGGTGGCATCTTTCTAAGGTTTTTTTATTTTCCCAGCAATCAGTACAACCAAGTCATCGTTATAAGGCATCGCCCTCTTTTGCCCACCCCCAGCACCAGGTGTGGCCACTAGCCTATATGAAGGCCCAAAATTGTGTGTTCCTTTCTGCTCTGACAATGGCATGCCCATTCGTGCGAGATGTGGTGGATGAAGAAGCACTTGTGCTGAGGAGAGCCTTCAGGCGAGAAAGGGTCTTCAGGGACCGGTTGGACCCACTGGCCTTCCCTGATGACCATCTATATGAAAGATACAGGTTTTCTGCAGATGGCATCAGGTATCTATGCAGACTACTGGGTCCCAGGATTAAGCACCGCACTGCACGGAGCCATGCACTGAGTGTGGAGCAAATGGTTTGTGTGGCCTTGCGCTTTTTGCTAGTGGAGCCTTCCTGTACTCAGTGGGGGATGCAGAACAGCTGAACAAGGCCACAATTTGCCGCACAATAAGGAGTGTGTGTCTGGCTATCAAAGCATTAGCAGATGTCTTCATCTCCTTCCCTGGCCACAGAAGACTCTGTGACATCAAAGAGGAGTTCTATAGGATTGCAGGTAAGAGGATCTACAAATTACAGGACAACTGTTAACACATAGTAGGATACTCATTACTTTGTGTGACAGGTTTCCCCAATGTCATTGGTGCAGTGGACTGCACACACATAAGGATAAAAGCCCCTCAGGTGCCCATGAGGCCGATTTTGTGAATAGGAAATCCTTTCACAGCATTAATGTTCAGGTGAACATAACTTTTTGATATTGTCCATTGACGAACACTCTGCATTGCCAGTGATGTGCATTGATTGGTGTAATATTCCTCATCTTATGATTTCAGATGGTCTGCAATGCTGACTGTGTGATCAGCAATGTTGTGGCAAAATGGCCTGGCTCAGTCCATGACTCCAGAATCTTTCGGGCCTCTGAAATCTATCAGTGCCTATCACAAGGTAAGCCACACAACCCCTATTTATAACCATCATGGCTGTGTCAAGAATATCACTGTGTTTATGAGGTAGTAATGATGAGATTTTGTGTTGACAGGTGAATTCTCTGGTGTGTTGCTGGGAGACAGGGGGTATGGCTGCCAGCCTTTTCTCCTGACACCTTTCACAGACCCCCAGGAAGCACAGCAGGCCTATGCCCATGCCAGGACCAGGGCCAGAGTTGAAATTACCTTTGGCCTCCTGAAGGCACGCTTTCACTGCCTTCACAAATTAAGGGTCAGCCCTGTTAGGGCATGTGATATTACTGTGGCTTGTGCTGTCCTCCACAATGTGGCCTGCCTGAGGAAGGAGAGTGCCCCCAGAGTGCCACCAGCCATGGACTGGGACAATCCGGCAATCTTCCCTGATGACGACAGTGGTCGGCTGCTGAGGGACCAATATGTGTTGAATTATTTTAGTTAGTATGTGTGCTTTCAATTTTGGTTAAATATGTCCTGCGGTAGCAGAGGAATTTGGGTTTTTTTGGGTTCGTTTTTGACGAATTTGGCCTCTTATGATGTTTGTGCGGTATACTGTGTGTAATACAAGGCTGCAGGGAGGCTACTGCATCCATTCATTTGTCTGTTCAGTTGATGTGTATGGATTTGTCCTGCATTTATTTTAGTGTGCAGACATGCAGGGTGTGTTATATACAGACCTTTGAATGTGTATGTATCATTTTGTATAATATGCTTGGATTCTGTGCTTTCCATCTTGTAGAGTCACTGTGACTTCAGTTTCGAAAGGAGCTGATGGTTTACCTGCTTTGTTTTGTCCTTATTCAATAAAGGAACCTAATGTTACACATTGTGTTTTTATATTCATATGGAATGTGTATTTGTTTATATGACAGAGTACTAGGGCCACACTGAAGAAAAAGGATAAAGTCATACATTTATGAGGCTGGTTCTTTCTGCAGAAAAGCTACATATTGTTTTTACAGTTTTGATACTTATGACAATGTGATACTTAATATTCTGGCACATCAGCATGTCTTTGTTTATGAAACCATACTGAAGTACAATTTCACGAAATGCCCCACATCTGTCATTTTAACAACTGTCCTCCTTTAAAACAACTGGTTACAATATTATGACTTGTGTTTTTTTCCCCTCTGTGGCCCTAATATTCTATCATTTTATATATAGCCTTATAGTCTATGGGAAACTAAATTATCTAATGATAGCAACATCATCTAAAAATCATTTTTTATCCAAAATCATTTAAATTAATGATCACAAACGTTTAAATAAACAGTGGGTCTAGTTATATGTGATAACAATGTATAGTGAGCAGTGAAATAACTATTGGTTTCCATTTGTGGTGACTGCTGACTGACATTAGGGATGAGATTAAATAGATCCTGGAATTTAGCCTGGTCTGGAGCAGGCTAGCTCCACAGAATAAATCTCCATGGTAATTTATACCATAACATATCCTCCTGCCCCCTATCCATCTTTAGTGCAACCGGATTACGGATCAATTGAGCCAGGATCACCAAGATATCCTGGCTTAATCCCTTATCCTAGTTTTGTGCAACAGGCCCCTGGGCACCAATATAGACTCACACATATCTCAGTCTGAGCTATAGTGGCAGTTGCTTTAGCAAGAAAATAATAAAGATACGAATATTACTGAACAGGAGCACTTGAGAACTCACATCACTGCTTCATGATCAGATTCAAATGTAAAAGTTATCCAATGCTGTGGAGGTGCAGTTTAAAGTTATTTACCCGAGAGAGTCAATAAATGCAGCAGCCTCTTCAGGTGTGTAGAGTTTTTTAGGCGATCCATTGACCATAATCTTAGTCATAGTCAATGTGCTCCGCCATTTTGCGCACCTGTTTCTCAAGTGCCTTTATCTTAGTGTCCATTGATGTAGTTTGAAGTTTCCACAGTAGCAATTATTCCTTCTGCCTCATCTACACGCTTGACAACCATCTGTAGTTCTTCTGAATGGCCTGCTATTGCTTCCAAGACCATTCCTATCTTAACATCGATCACTTTAGTAATGTTATCCGCCATTCTTTGAATTACCAGGTCCATTGTGCCTGGATCCGCAATGGTGTTAGCTTCTCTAATGTTGGTTGAGTTCTTAGTAGTGCTGCTGGGCATGCTGTCAGACATTTTGGAGAAATAGGGGTCAATACTCATTGTAGGATAGCCTATTTAGCAAATTCTACCACTTTTCAAGCTAGAAAATCTATATAAAAAAGAGAAATTAACAAATGCCATGGGAGTTCGCTGGAACACAGTGTTCTCTCTACGGCGCCATTTTGTCCCTCCCGAATCAACCTTGTTAACGTGGACTGAAGGGCATCAAGTCCAGGATTATTGGAGAGCAGAAGCCAAGTGCAGCCATTTAGGGTTTGTTTGCAATGGATAAGGAAGTTCTTTCTCACAATATGGTGTTGATGCTTTAAACTGACTGTACACCGATTAATGACATCTGTTTGAAAGGAGGAGCTAGGGAAATTGGTTAGTAAAATTAGCATGTTAAAGAACACGTTAAGTGTAGGTGTAGGTGTACATTTAGCAGCTGTAGGCGTTAATTTGACTGTGCAGGACCGCTTGCAGCAGTTTATTTAGAACATTGGACCACCTGCAAGCACATTTGCACCTGCATATTTGACGGTGTAGGCATTAACTTAGCGCGTGAAGACGTTAATTTAACGAGTGAACGCGTTAACTTTGCGCCCGCACCTGCGTAGTATTAAAAAGATTGCGTTTTAACCACTTGGTTTATGACCCAAACGGCGTTCCATAGCTTTCTGCAAAGTCATACTGATTTACCATCACTGAAGTTACGCTGTTGCCTTGAATGAGTTGCAAAGCTTCTTTGTTTCCAACAATATGCTGTAGTCTTGCAATATCAGTCATGCAAATCCCAAGAAAGTCTAAGGCGTGACCTTCAAGTCTATAGTCACGTTCTCATCATCTGCAAGTCAATTACTTATTTACAGTGGTGGAAAAAGTACCGAATTGTTACTCTCGAAAATCACTAAATTAAAACTGAATTCACCCACTAAAATACTACTTGAGTAAAAGTCTGAAAGTATTTTGTTTTAAATGTACCTAAATATCAAAAGTAAATGTAAATGTTAAAATATACTTAAGTATCAAAAGTAAAATTATAGATAATTTCAAATTACTTATATTAAGATTTTTCTTTTTAAATATACGGATAGCCAGGGGCACATGCCAGATCAGAGGCAGTAGGGATGACCAGGGTTGAGGATTATTTCTGTCTGTCATAAACCCCTTTTGTGGGGAAAAACTCATTCTGATTGGCTGGGCCTAGCTTCCAAGTGGGTGGGCCTGTGCCCTCCAAGGCCCCCTCATGGCTGTGCATTTGCCCAGTCATGTGAAATCCATAGGTTAGGGCCTAATGAATTTATTTCAATTGACTGATTTCCTTATATGAACTGTAACTCAGTAAAATCTTTGAAATTATTGCATGTTCCGTTAATATTTTTGTTCAGTGTACTTAACTGAAATATTAACCTAGGTCTATTCTTTGGAAAAATATAGGCTTAATGACTTGAGGCAAGATGTGTGCTTTTTATGTATGTCTCTGGAAGGTTCTTGGTGTAAATATGGGGTAACGCAAATGTGAGTACTATACATCTACAGACAACTATTATGGACATTTCTATGACTTGGCAAAATCTCATGATCTGCATAAAGATTTCTGTGGCCAGCCAGTGCATACCAGAAAATCTGTTTATCATTCTGAGTCACCCTGTCTACACTCTTAGAAAAAAGGGTTCCAAAAGGATTCTTCCGCTGTCGCCATAGGAGAATCCTTTTTGTTTCCAGGTAAAACCCGATTTTGTTTCCAGGTAGAACCATTTCAGGTTCCATGTAGAACACTCTGTGGAAAGGGTTCTACCTGAAACGAAAAAGTTATACCTGAAACAAACAAGGATTTTATAAAAGGTTCTCCTATGGGGACAGCCTAAGAACCCATTAAACCATTTTTTCTAAGAGTGTACTGTAGATGTATCTTCAAGCATATCTCCTCATGTGAGCATTTAAAAATGCCTTCTCTAAGGTGTGGTCCATGAACATGCTACAGTTTAACTGTCCATGAATTCCATGCATGCCTGAAATTAGGCCAAACCACAGTAAATTGGGAAATTGAGAGCAAACAAATGTAGAGCTGAAAAAAGTTGACATTTCCTAAGCCCAATGAGTCTCTTTCAATTATACTGCACAAAAACATAAACGCAACATCCAACAATTTCAATTATTTTTCTGAGTTACAGTAAATTTAAGGAAAACAGTCAATTGAAATAAATTAATTAGGCCCTAATCTATGGATTTGACATGACTAAGCAGGGGCAAAGCAATGGGTGGGCCTGGGAAGGCAATAGCCCACCCACTTGGGAGCCAGGCCCACCCACTGGGGAGCCAGGCCCACCCACTGGGGAGCCAGGCCCAGTGAATCAGAATGAGTTTTTCCACCACAAAAGGGCTTTATTACAGACAGAAATACTCCTCAGTTTCATCAGCTGTCCGGGTGGCTGGTCTCAGACAATCCTGCAGGTGAAAAAGCTGGATGTGGAGGCCCTGGGCTGGCGTGGTTACACATTGTATGCGGTTGTGAGGCCAGTTGGATGTACTGCCAAGTCCTATAAAATGACATTGAAGGTGGTTTATGGTAGAGAAATTAACATTGCATTCTCTGTTAATAGCTCTGTTGGACATTCCTGCAGTCAGCATGCCAATGCCACGCTCCCTCAAAACGTAAGAAATCTGTGGGATTGTGTTGTGTGACAAAACAGCACATTTTATAGTGGCCTCTTATTGTCCCCAGCACAAGGTGCACGTGTGTAATGACCATGCTGTTTAATCAGCTTCTTGATATGCCACACCTGTCAGGTGGATGGATTATCTTGGCAAAGGAGAAATGCTCACTAACAGGGATGTAAACAAATGTTTGCACAACATTTGATGGATATAAGCTTTTTTTGTGTATGGAACATCTCTGTTGATCTTTTATTTCAGCTCATGAAACATGGGACCAACACTTTACATGTTGCGTTTGTATTTTTGTACAGTATAAATGCTCACTATATATGACTGCAAATACCAAACCTGATCCTCCTTCCCTATATATTGTCTCCTCACACTCTTTCTTAACTTGACACCTGACAACAACCATGACTTGCACATTTGGCTCTTCACTGTAGGTAAGTTGAGCTGCTGTTTGTAATAGAATACTTGAGACAATGTTTTAGTCAATTGTTTCTACAAGTGTCAATAGGATCCACTACCACTTATTCTAAAAGGAAAATATTACATTTAAAATATTTAAGCAATGAAGCCCAGGAGGGCATGGTATATTGGATATATTGTCACGGCTGGGAGAAGGTGGCTGGAAAACGACCTAGTCATTACAATATATCTGATAGACCACAGCCTCAAGGGTATTATTGCTTTTATATAAAATGTATCTGCCAATATTTTCGACACACAAAACAATAGCGAAAATTCTATGTATATGCAAATGTCCTTTATTAAACAATAACACAATTTTTAACACTCCTCGCCACAAGTGGGTAGAACTGGTAACAGGCACAAACAGACAGAAACCTACTCCACCAAGACACACAGTACTCAATATACAGCCAAATTACAATTCAAGGTGATCCATTCTGGTTGAATGTAAACATATTGTGGCATATTAGATATGATATAATATTGAGGTACGATAAGAGGACTAAGGCCACATGGACTTTAGGTTCTCTTCCCAGGAATGATGGGTCTGTTCTTGAAGTCGTCGCTATGAAGGTAAGCATGCAGGTTGGGTCGGGCACACAGCCTCTTCAGGTAGCTCTGGAGGGAGGGGAAGGCATGCAGGCAGGGGGGGCTGAGGACTTGGTGATGGATCAGCAGGATCACCAGGGCGTAGTCAGCTAAGGAGATCTGCCAGAGAGAGGAAGAGAGAATGAGTACATGAGAAGTCCAGGTCCAAAATCACCCCTAACCCCTTACCCCTACCCCCATGTACAGTATATGCCAGTTGACGTCTTTGATGATAATTAGAAAACATAAGTGAATGTACCTTGTCGCCAACCAGAAAGCTTTCTTTATCGCCGGACAGGGTTTTCTCGAAGGGCTTGAGATCTGTTGGCAGTGCCTTAAGGTACCCCTCTTTACCGGAGTCCTGGGGAACCAAATATCATTCTTAATCATTTTGGGGCTCAATCTAATCAAATTTGCATTGCAGTTACAGTAGGTAAGTGGCAATTCTTCCTACAGTCAATACTATACTATGATATACATATACTATATTCATTTGATCACTGTTGTCGCAGAGACATTTCCTGCTCTGCAGGAAATTATAAGTACCCTAGTAGTACCATAAACAGTTATCTTTCTCTCACTAGATCTCTCACGTAAACAAAACACATTTCTGTAAAAGCCCTTTTGAGAATAATCAAATCCTCCTGCTGCAGGATTATTTTACTACTGTGACAAAACTGGTCAAATTAAGATCCAGCAACAGATCTGTATTATGAGGGAGACGATGGGTTTAGATCAAATTGGTTACATTTACCATACATTTGAACACTTACATCTTTCTCGAACATCAGTTTTATGTATTTGTTTAGGAGATCCTGAATGGCTTCATCCATCATGTCAATGAGAGCAGCCTCCCTCTGGTCTTTGCCATAGAGTCCTGGAGCAGAGGATTGATCAAGACATATTGGGTGAGTCAATATTAATTTCAATATGTTGCAAGCAGGATTGCCTGTTTGTTCTCCATTTACCAAGTTTCCGTGCGAGATGTCTCCTTATGGCATTGGTCTGGTACAAAGTGAGGTCACCGTCTTCAAATATAGGGAGCTGACCAAACAACTGTGTACAAAAAGCAAAGGAAAAATGATCAACAATTCACTTCTAATCCTCTGTCAAAAATCATAATTGTGATTTGTCATGTCCTGAATCACTTAGCATCTCAACGTCATGATTCAAATTCATGATTCTGAGATGAATACCTCCTATAAATACCCTCTTCATAATGCATTATAAGTGCATGAACAACACCTTGTGAGCTTTTTTATAAAGACAGTATTTGTGGTAGGTATGTTTTCTATTGATATGTTTATCAAGTTCTGTTTGGCTGATCTTGCATCCAACCTCCCCCTGTAAGGCTTGTTAGGGGCTCTCTCCTTCTCTGTAAGGCCCACATGGGTAATGTTGCTTAGAAGCCCGGGTTGCCAGTGTCATGTTTGCTCAGTTGCTATCTAAACGGACCTTTTTAGGAGAACATTGTCGACGGTGTATCAGTAAACATTCAGCCAAGGATACACATTTATTCACTTTTTGAAATAACTTTTTCCCCCCCGAAGGTTACTCCCTCCCCACCAACCCCTGAATTTTATGAAGACATTTTTGTCTGCATGTAAAAGTGATGTGAAATGCAGTAACATAACTTGACTATGGTACACTGGTTACCGGGTTACTCACACAGCTGGCTTTGAGAGTGCTCTCCTTCCACATCTCCATGGTGATGACCTTCTCATCAAACTCTGCCCCTTGGTCTTTGAGCATCACTCGGATGACCTCAGCACGACCTGTTAAAGCACAGACCATGGAGATCCTATTCAAATACATTGTAATTCTAATTCTTAATTATACGGGGCAGGGGAAAAATAGGCCTTTTCACACTGCATTGTTCTTAGCCCCGGACTAAGGAGGCTCTTAGCCCTGAGCTAAGGCGCGTGCCTAATCTCTACCAAATGAAACCCTAGTACGGCCTGACAAAATGTCTGGTTCTTACAACAAGGTTATAAAGAGAGTTAACGGGCAAAATGCAATTTACTGTTTAATAAGCAAACTCTATATCCATAATTGTTTCTGTGTTTAGAAGAAGAGGTTAAAAGGTCCAATGTAGCCATTTTTTTTATCTCAATATCAAATCATTTCTGGGTAACAATTAAGTACCTTACCGTGATTGTTTTCAATTAAAATGATACAATTATCTATATCGAAAAACACAGGTAAATCACGTTCTTAACTGCATTGGGTCTTTAAAAAGTCTACTTCAATAGCCAAGTTTTGCATGAAAATTCCATAAGGTGTTGGCAAGAGAGCAGAAACAGACTGACAACCAGGGTAAATGTTGGCTACAGTATTTTGCACTTCAATAGCTGTCCATTCTTAAAACTGAAAAGTTCAACATTGATGGAACATTGATCAGGTCAACATACAGTACCTCGGACTGGAAAATATGTGAGTGTGAGAGACACTAAAGAGAAAACCAAAAAAAACGGTAATTATTAGTAAGAAAGACAGAAAATTAAAGGCTCTGCACACTAGTTACCTCTCTGAAGTGTGCAGTACAAAGTCAATGTTCTTTATTGTCAGTTTCCTACTTCAGAATATCCAGCAGCACTTGCATAAATATATTGAATGTGCATGTTTTCTACCCTTTTTATACAAATCAACCATAACCTATAACTAAACAGGCAAGAAGAGTAGATTAAAAGTGTTATGTTATTAAAAATGCTATGCATTCACTTACTCTCTGCTATCAGCGGTGGTTTGTAGAGCCAAGTAGTGTGTTAACGCAAAATGCAATACCTGCTCTCCTCTTTGTATTGGCCTTATATACACCTTTGTTGGTTTTGCAATATGACTTGCACATTCACGTTTGGGAGGAGAGTTATGTATTAGAAATAAAGGTGTTCCCCCAGCCAATGAACCAGTTAGACTTGCCAGAAAGCAGAAGGTCAACTATTTTGGCTGAGTCATGATGATATATACTGAACAGTGTTGGTCCCAAGTTTCATGAACTGAAAGAAAAGATCCCAGAAATGTTCCATGTGGACAAAAAGTTTATTTTGCTAAAATGCTAAACTGCCCCAGTTCTTCCATGGCCTACATACTCACCAGACATGTCACCCATTGAGCATGTTTGGGAGGCTCTGGATTGACGTGTACGACAGCATGTTCCAGTTCCCACCAATATCCAGCAACGTCACACAGCAATAATTGTGTTACTAGTCTGGGATCAATTATTGAAGAAGAGTGGGACAACATTCCACAGGCTACAATCAACAGCCTGATCAACTCTATGCAAAGGATATATGTTGTGCTGCATGAGGCAAATGATGGTCACACCAGATACTGACTGGATTTCTGATCCACACCCAAAGGTATTTGTGACCAACAGATGCATATCTGTATTCCCAGTCATGTGAAATCAATAGATTATGGCTACATTTATTTATTTAAATTGACTGATTTCCTTATATGAACTGTAACTCATTCAAATCTTTGACATTTTTGCATGTTGTGTTTATATATTTTTTCAGTGTATGTACAGGTATCTGATGATAAAAGAAAACCACATTGTGGGTTCATTCAGAATATTTATGCTGTATTGGACATGTTAAAGTACCTGCCCAGTGTTTACAGATTTCTAATAAATGTGACCTATAATTACAATAGCTTTTCTGTGTTGGAATGGTGTGGGTGTATCCCAACAACAGAATGGTTTGGGCATATACTGGTCATTAAAAATATGAACGCGTGTAGACCACTGATTGGCCAGCTCATCCTCCTCTAGACCTCTGATTGGCCAGCCCATCCTCCTCATGAATATGACATGTTCTATGAGGAAATAGCAAGCAGTTTTTTAGTTTGAGGTGGGGTTTTTTCTCCTATCTATGCTTTGGCCACAAAAATGAGTATAGGGTGAGTCAACATAATTTGGATATGAGTTAAAAGAATGTGAACTTTTAAAAATGTGATTTTCACTGGGTAGCTACTTTAACCACATTAAAACGCCTGAAACAATTCCACTTCTTCTCTCCTTCCTCTCCTTCCCTTATTGACGAGAAACAACAACTATCCTGAAAGCGTATACAGTCTGAGTGAACCCTCAGTGTAGTTTGATTGATTTGGGACCTAAATCCCAATCTCCTATAGCGCACCACTGCCCTCTAGCTTGGAAAGACTATTTGCAAGGATCCCACTGTGTGCTATTGAACGTCTTGAACGTTTCCCTCATGGTGACGCTCTACTACCAGGTTTATACTTGATATAAGGGCTTTGCTACCTAATATCTTAGTATTACATTTACCCATGACTAAACAGGATTGTAATAAAACATGAAATATGTTGGATTTGTATTAAACAATGTTTGTTTTCTCATCTCCTTTTGTTTGTGCTAAAAGAGGAGTGTATTTTAACTCCAAAGGTTGCCATTTTACATAGTGTTTATGTTTACATAATGCTTTGCCTGGTCCCAACCTTTGTATTACATTTACTTATGACAAAATAAACAACAAAATCATTCCAACTCTGCTTTTTTCCAACGGAATTTTATATAGAAAACAGGTTAAAAATATGCATCACCATATCATTTCTAGATCATCTTATTGTACAATTATGTAATTATAACCATCAAAATAAAGTCATACATATGGATATATGAAAATGCACAAGTTAAATGTTTAAAAAAAACACCCTACTGCAATCAAAGAAATTATGATGCCAGCTTTTCTCCACAAAATAGTTGGTGCATCTATCAAAAACTAGTGGAGAGGCCTACAAGAAATCACTCTTTGATAATATTGCACATTTAAATATTACATACTGTATATATATGAGATATATTGTATGAGGTTTTCCATTGCTTATCTAAAGCCTTCTTTATAACACAGCAGCTATGGATTTTCATATACAGTTGAAGTCAAACGTTTACATTACACTTAGGTTGGAGTCATTAAAACTCGTTTTTCAACCACTCCACAAATTTCTTGTTAACAAATTATAGTTTTGGCAAGTCAGTTAGGACATCTACTTTGTGCATGACAAGTAATTTTTCCAACAATTGTTAACAGACAAATTATTTCACTTATAATTCACTGTATCATTATTTCAGTGGGTCAGAATTGTACATACACTAAGTTGACTGTGCCTTTAAACAGTTTGGAAAATTCCAGAAAATTATGTCATGGCTTAGAAGCTTCTGATAGGCTAATTGACATCATTTGAATCAATTGAAGGTGTACCTGTGGATGTGTCTCAAGGCCTACCTTCAAACTCAGTGCATCTTTGCTTGAAAATCAAAAGAAATCAGCCAAGACCTCAGAAAATTGTAGACCTCCACAAGTCTGGTTCATCCATGGGAGCAATTTCCAAACGCCTGAAGGTACCACGTTCATCTGTACAAACAATAGTACAGAAGTATACACACCATGGGACAACGCAGCCGTCATTCCGCTCAGGAAGGAGACGCGTTCTGTCTCCTAGAGATGAACGTACTTTGGTGCGAAAAGTGCAAATCCGTCTCAGAATAACAGCAAAGGACCTTATGAAGATCCTGGAGGAAACAGGTACAAACTTATCTATATCCACAGTAAAACGAGTCCTATATCGACATAACCTGAAAGGCCGCTCAGCTAGGAAGAAGCCACTGCTCCAAAACCGCCATAAAAAAGCAAGAATACGGTGTGCAACTGCACATGGGGTCAAAGATCTGACTTTTTGGAGAAATGTCCTCTGGTCTGATGAAACAAAAATAGAACTGTTTGGCCATAATGACCATCAATATGTTAGGAGGAAAAATGGGGATGCTAGCATGCCAAGAACACCATCCCAACCGTGAAGCACGGGGGGTGGCAGCATCATGTTATGGGGGTGCTTTGCTGCAGGAGGGACTGGTGCACTTCACAAAATAGATGACATCATGAGGAGGACAATTATGTGGATATATTGAAGCAACATCTCAAGACATCAGTCAGGAAGTTAAAGCTTGGTCGCAAATGGGTCTTCCAAATGGACAATGACCCCAAGCATACTTCCAAAGTTGTGGCAAAATGCCTTAAGGACCACAAAGTCAAGGTATTGGAGTGGCCATCACAAAGCCCTGACCTCAATTCCTTCGAAAATGTGTGTGCAGAACTGAAAAAGCATGTGCGAGCAAGGAGGCCTACAAACCTGACTCAGTTACACCAGCTCTGTCAGGAGGAATGGGCCAAAATTCACCCAACTTATTGTGGGAAGCTTGTGGAAGGCTAACTGAAACATTTGACCCAAGTTAAACAATTTAAAGGCAATGCTACCAAATACTAATTGAGTGTATGTAAACTTCTGACTCACTGGGAATGTGATGAAAGAAATAAAAGCTGAAATAAATCACGCTACTATTATTCTGACATTTTCCATTCTTAAAATAAAGTGGTAACCCTAAATGAAATGGTCAGGAATTGTGAAAAACTGAGTTTAAATTTATTTGGCTAAGGTGTGTGTAAACTTCCGACTTCAACTCTATGCATACAAATATTTGTTTTCAACTATTTCTGTTGTCCTCAAAACTAGATTGAAAAGAGAACACTATACAGTGGGGCAAAAAATTATTTAGTCAGCCACCAATTGTGCAAGTTCTCCCACTTAAAAAGATGAGAGAGGCCTGTAATTTTCATCATATGTACACTTCAACTATGAGAGACAAAATGAGAAAGAAAATCCAGAAAATCACATTGTAGGATTTTTAATGAATTTATTTGCAAATTATGGTGGAAAATAAGTATTTGGTCAATAACAAAAGTTTATCTCAATACTTTGTTATATACCCTTTGTTGGCAATGACAGAGGTCAAACGTTTTCTGTAAGTCTTCACAAGGTTTTCACACACTGTTGCTGGTATTTTGGCCCATTCCTCCATGCAAATCTCCTCTAGAGCAGTGATGTTTTGGGGCTGTTGCTGGGCAACACAGACTTTCAACCCCCTGGAAAGATTTTATATGGGGTTTAGATCTGGAGACTGGCTAGGCCACTCCAGGACCTTGAAATGCTTCTTACGAAGCCACTCCTTCGTTGCCCAGGCGGTGTGTTTGGGATCATTGTCATGCTGAAAGACCCAGCCACGTTTAATCTTCAATGCCCTTGCTGATGGAAGGAGGTTTTCACTCAATCTCACGATACATGACCCCATTCATTCTTTCCTTTACACGCATCAGGTGTCCTGGTCCCTTTGCAGAAAAACAGTCCCAAAGCATGATGTTTCCACCCCAATGCTTCACAGTAGGTATGGTGTTCTTTGGATGCAACTCAGCATTCTTTGTCCTCCAAACACGACGAGTTGAGTTTTTACCAAAAAGTTATATTTTGGTTTCATCTGACCACATGACATTCTCCCAATCTTCTTCTGGATCATCCAAATGCTCTCTAGCAAACTTCAGACGGGCCTGGACATGTACTGGCTTAAGCAGGGGGACACGTCTGGCACTGCAGGATTTGAGTCCCTGGCGGCGTAGTGTGTTACTGATGGTAGGCTTTGTTACTTTGATCCCAGCTCTCTGCAGGTCATTCACTACGTCCCCCCGTGTGGTTCTGGGATTTTTGCTCACCGTTCTTGTGATCATTTTGACCCCACTGGGTGAGATCTTGCGTGGAGCCCCAGATTGAGGGAGATTATCAGTGGTCTTGTATGTCTTCCATTTCCTAATAATTGCTCCCACAGTTGATTTCTTCAAACGAAGCTGCTTACCTATTGCAGATTCAGTCTTCCCAGCCTGGTGCAGGTCTACAATTTTGTTTCTGGTGTCCTTTGACAACTCTTTGGTCTTGGCCATAGTGGAGTTTGGAGTGTGACTGTTTTGAGGTTGTGGACAGGTGTCTTTTATACTGATAACAAGTTCAAACAGGTGCCATTAATACAGGTAACGAGTGGAGGACAGAGGAGCCTCTTAAAGAAGAAGTTACAGGTCTGTGAGAGCCAAAAATATTGCTTGTAGGTGACCAAATACTTAATCTCCACTATAATTTGCAAATAAATTCATTAAAAAATCCTACAATGTGATTTTCTGGATTTTTTTTCTCATTTTGTCTCTCATAGTTGAAGTGTACCTATGATGAAAATTACAGGCCTCTCATCTTTTTACGTGGGAGAACTTGCACAATTGGTGGCTGACTAAATACTTTTTTACCCCACTGTAACTGAAATGCTACAGTTATTGAGTTAGAAAAAACATTCTTTACAGTGTCTAAGAACATCCTAAGGAAAGGATTTCTATCAAATACAATATGGATTCAAATGCATGTTTCTGTTCCCTAGTATAATTACAAAATGGTTATCGGACAAAGGGAATTAAATATCCTGCATAGGTTATTAAGGAAATCTAAAGATATTTACCATACGAATAAATGCTTAACCAACCCTGGCCCCAGAGAGGCAATATCCACTTTCTATCCACAATTTTACTCCAGGGCTACTCTACACAGAGAAAATAGGTTGACCCACACAAGGACCTCGATCAATAAGGTGGCAATGTATTCGACATAGCCTTGTATGTTGTATTTGACATTTGCAGTACAAGGAATTTTAAACGGAATAAGGAGACCCACATATAAATATGTGTTATAGCATAGAATATACTGCAAGAGGCATGTTATATATAGAATTTGTAACATTTGACCTGAGAGAAAAACTCAAGCAAGTCCCATCTAAGATGGAATGTCAACTACTGTATATCGTAACAATAATGTCAGATGGCTGTTACATCCATAGAATTAGAATGAATAGAATGATCGTCCACCATGCAGTTCAATTAGGCCTTAAGTGCACTAATGAGTTTACCAGTCAAAAGGCTGTGGGTTTCAAGCCCATTATACCAGTTCTATTTATATGGTATTTATATGTTTATATTTACATGAGCATCCTGTGGCTGTTGAAATAGGCATTTCTGAATCTTAATGTCGAGCTTATGAAGGTGTTACAGGTTATATGTTATTCCCCTATACTGTTGGCTGTATTCACATTTTACACACTCCAGGACCAGGGCTGGACACTTCTAAAACATACAATTTCTAGAATCCTGCAAAATAGCCAAAACACTAAGACCAACAAGACCAGTGTTTATGTAGAAAATAAAGTTGCCTTTCCAACTAGATGGGTTTCGGGGGGGGCAAAAAAACATCACAATGACATTAATCAATGACTGATAATTTTTTTATTTCTGAGGGAAATTCTTGTCAGATCTACTGTTTGGTTCAAAATCTCTAACGAGAGAAAGAAACGGATGAAACCAGTATTACACAACCATTGTCTAAGGCACGTGTCAAACACATTCCACGGAGGGCCGAGGGGCTGCGGGTTTTCGCTACTCCGTTGTACTGGATGAATTAACTAAGGTCACTGACTAGTAAGGAACTCCCCTCACCTGGTTGTTTCGGTCTTAATTGAAAAGCATAAGCAAAAACCAGCAGACCCTCGGCCATAGCATGAGTTTGATAGCCCTGGCCATAAGTGTATATGTCTTAACAGAGACTATAGCACTATTTGTTGCATAAAATACTGTATCTGCTTCTTTGCATTGGACTCATCTCAATCCACCTCATCTGCCGATGTCGCACTTCCGCATCTGCGGTGAAAGGTGGCAGAGCTAGAGCGGTGAGACATCCTGAAAATTGGTGATCTCACGAAAATGTCTGTAGGTGGATTGCCTATTGCTCTATGGAAAGGGGAGACTCTCACGAACACAACGGTGGTGTCCGTTTTGCTCTACGACCCCAACAAGTGTCAGGGGACTCGTCTGAAGTTGGTACCGTCGACGTGCCAACTTCTGTTTGTACCGCCCGAACCGTTTGGGCTACGAACTTATATGACCCCAGTGTGGAAAGAGGAGATTCTCACGAACATGATGTTCTCCGTTTTGCTCTATGTACCCCACAAGTGTCACGGGATTTGTCTGAAGGTAACCGGTACCGGTTTTACAAAAAAAATTGAAGCATGAATGTAGTTTTGTGCCTACCCCAAAAAGTGGTTAAATATGTGTAAAAAATATATATTCCCTGAGCTTTCTTATATCTCCTAGATATAGAACAAACACTTCAAAACCTTGTTTCTCATGATTTATTTGTTGACTGTTTGAATGTGTTATTCAATGTGTTTCTCTGGACTATAGTAGTAAAGGCCAAATTCAATATTTTATCTAATAATTCTTTGGGGATACCTAAAGGGGTCCAAAAATTCTAATTCAAATAGCTAAATGATCCACAGTATGACCATCTTAAAACAATTCCATATGTCAGCTTAGAACCCTCGCCAATATTTAACATTAATCTGAAAAATCTCCAACACTAACACAATCTTTGTCATAATGGAAAATTATGGCTTTTAGGTGAAGTTTCCTCTAGGCACAGATCTAGGATCAGCTTCCGCTCCCCCAATCTTAACATCTAAGGGCAGCCTCTCCCTACAACAGAAGAGTGAGGCAATCCTTTTTGCTATTTCCTTGTGCTGATTTTGTCTGTTTAAACTACCTTCATGCAAAATAGCACATTATCATTTACAAAACAACCTGGCCAGTGGGTTACTGTGGAGTGTGTGGGGAAATGCTGGGATGTTGGCTGCTTTGATATACTCTTCCCTCTTGCATCTCTTGAACTGTGGGTTGGCGGGGGAGTGGGTCACTTGTAGGGCAAGCGTGTAGTAGGGCCTAGGTTCAGTTTGTCACTCAGTTTCTGGATAAGCAAGGACAGCTCCTCTGTAGCCTGAGACTTGTCTTCCAGGAGTTCGTAACGTAAACTGGAGATGTCCTGCTTGATTTCTTTCAGTTCACCTGCGAAGTAACATAATGTGAGGTCCTAACAGAAATAATGTGAGGTCCGTTCAAGTTGTTTGTATTGAAGAATTCTGTTAAAGGGTTCTCAAATGAAATATTTACTGAAATATTCCCTGCATGACAATGTTGAACTGATGCACTCTCCATAATTCAATATATTTTTTATATACTGTACACAATGCAGTTAGCACGGTTTATTTGAGCTTCAAACACCAATGAGAACCCTGTGGAATTTGCAGTTTGTAGACCTCTTTCTACCCCTGAGAATTGTTAATTTTCTGCACTGTGTAACAACACCGCAAAAGATTCTAAAAGACTATTTCTGATGAAGTACTTCAAAGTAAAAGTGAAGATGCAACTTTACCTTCATTGACCTCGTCGTTTTCTTTGTCCACTTGTGCTTTCAAAACATAGCGTTTGATGAGTCGCTTCATGATTTGCTGTAACAAGGAAGGAAAATGGTAAAAATGTAGGCCTATATGCTGTTATGTTAAAGTGGGGCTAAACTTCCTGATTTGGTCTTGTTCTTCAGCTTGGTAATTAACAAATGCAGCAGCCATGACTGAAGACAAACGAGAGTTGTCTTGGAGGGGGTGGTTTATTGTGGGTCTCCTGTGTGTGTGTTTGCAAGTGGCAAGTGTTTGTACATTCACTCTGCCAAAACAGTACACCGTTACAGTCACTCATCCTTCTAGATAACTTGAAACAGTCTAACCAAGACCCGGTCTCCAAAAGCATCTTAAGGCTAAGTTCATCGTTAGAACCTTCATATGAGCATCGTTAAAACTCTGAGCTGTTTCCCAAAACCATCATAATTAACAATGCACTTGAAAATGCAGGTAATCTAACGCATACCTCAGACAACTTGTAGAACAGCTAAATGCATGGTTAGACCCTCCCCCGCCCCTCCCGCATGACTGTATACACAGAAGATCTCCGCTAAACATCTGTGACTGCCGATGACTTCAAAACAAAGTTGTCGATGTCTATGCAATTGATACAAACAAGCGGAGTATAACAATATTATTTAAATGAAAACCGAGATGACTGCATTAAAATAAAGGCTTAAGGCTTATATCAATCATATTGAAATACATTTCATGTTCAATAAATTGAGTTCCATTTTGATACTTTTAGGCTACTGTTTGTCATTTTTCTCAATATAGTTAATGATGTACAGTATAGCCTAACATGCGTGCAATCATGTACCAAATCAGTGAGTTAGTGCATTTTAATTGGGTAAGCATTACAATAATCAGAATCAATATTTGCAGCCGTAGGTGGTAATATCGCTCTAGGAGCTGATCATCAGTATTGTGTATTGTGAAATAATGTTAAGGAAATATTTGAATAGAGAAAGCTGACCCGAGAGCAGCAATCCCTTTCTTTCGATCCTATCAGTATAGACATATGCTCCAACGACACACTTAGTGACCATTCTTTCTGCGTGGTGAAACGCATGTTACATCTTCAGCCGTTGTAGGAAAGATGCATCGCTAACACACTGGTAAGCCTAGGTTCCATCGCTATTGGGAAATCAGGCCCAGGTCTTGTGTCTCGAAGTCGCCTAGGCAAGCTAGTGCTAGCCAACTTCTTTCGCAAATTAGCTTAAACTGGCTGGTGTGCGACCATGGCAAAATTGGTTTGACATTGGATAACCTCTCTCTGGGCTGGTTAGGAACCGTCAATAAATTACACAAAATAAATTGGACAATATTTTCATGTTGCACATCTTTTAGTTGTCTCATTAAATGCTTTCAATATTTGTATATGAATTTCTACAATTTATAATTGGCTTGAGGTTTTTAAGTCATTGAAATTTGGAGCTATTGACATTTCTTAAATATTCGTCCCACATACATTGAGGTCATTTACTGATGGTCCCTAACTAGCCCCATTGGGATATTGACTGTCAAACAAAATTGACCATGGGCATTATGATCAGGTACCATGCAGCTGTGCTCCAAATGGATGATATCCCGCATGGCTCAGTCGGTAGAGCGTGGCGCTTGAAATGCCAGGATTGTGAGCTCGATTCCCACAGGGGACCAGTATGAAAATGTCAAATCAAATCACATTTTATTTGTCACATACACATGGTTAGCAGATGTTAATGCGAGTGTAGCGAAATGCTTGTGCTGCTAGTTCCGACAATGCAGTAATAACCAACGAGTAATCTAACTAACAATTCCAAAACTGCTAAAGGGATAAAGAATATGTACATAAAGATATATGAATGAGTGATGGTACAGAGCGGCATAGGCAAGATGCAGTAGATGGTATCGAGTACAGTATATACATATGAGATGAGTATGTAAACAAAGTGGCATAGTTCAAAGTGGCTAGTGATACATGTATTACATAAAGATGCAGTAGATGATATAGAATACAGTATATACATAGACATTTGAGATGAATAATGTAGGGTGTGTAAACATTATATTAAGTAGCATTGTTTAAAGTGGCTAGTGATATATTTTACATCAATTCCCATTATTAAAGTGGCTGGAGTTGAGTCAGTGTGTTGGCAGCAGCCACTCAATGTTAGTGGTGGCTGTTTAACAGTCTGATGGCCTTGAGATAGAAGCTGTTTTTCAGTCTCTCGGTCCCAGCTTTGATGCACCTGTACTGACCTCGCCTTCTGGATGATAGCGGGGTGAACAGGCAGTGGCTCGGGTGGTTGTTGTCCTTGATGATCTTTATGGCCTTCCTGTGACATCGGGTGGTGTAGGTGTCCTGGAGGGCAGGTAGTTTGCCCCCGGTGATACGTTGTGCAGACCTCACTACCCTCTGGAGAGCCTTACGGTTGTGGGCGGAGCAGTTGCCGTACCAGGCGGTGATACAGCCCGACAGGATGCTCTCGATTGTGCATCTGTAGAAGTTTGTGAGTGCTTTTGGTGACAAGCCAAATTTCTTCAGCCTCCTTAGGTTGAAGAGGCGCTGCTGCGCCTTCTTCACGATGCTGTCTGTGTGGGTGGACCAATTCAGTTTGTCTGTGATGTGTACGCCGAGGAACTTAAAACTTACTACCCTCTCCACTACTGTTCCATCGATGTGGATAGGGGGGTGTTCCCTCTGCTGTTTCCTGAAGTCCACAATCATCTCCTTAGTTTTGTTGACATTGAGTGTGAGGTTATTTTCCTGACACCACACTCCGAGGGCCCTCACCTCCTCCCTGTAGGCCGCCTCGTCGTTGTTGGTAATCAAGCCTACCACTGTTGTGTCGTCCGCAAACTTGATGATTGAGTTGGAGGCGTGCGTGGCCACGCAGTCGTGGGTGAACAGGGAGTACAGGAGAGGGCTCAGAACGCACCCTTGTGGGGCCCCAGTGTTGAGGATCAGCGGGGTGGAGATGTTGTTACCTACCCTCACAACTTGGGGGCGGCCCGTCAGAAAGTCCAGTACCCAGTTGCACAGGGCGGGGTCGAGACCCAGGGTCTCGAGCTTGATGACGAGTTTGGAGGGTACTATGGTGTTAAATGCTGAGCTGTAGTCGATGAACAGCATTCTCACATAGGTATTCCTCTTGTCCAGATGGGTTAGGGCAGTGTGCAGTGTGGTTGAGATTGCATCGTCTGTGGACCTATTTGGGCGGTAAGCAAATTGGAGTGGGTCTAGGGTGTCAGGTAGGGTGGAGGTGATATGGTCCTTGACTAGTCTCTCAAAGCACTTCATGATGACGGAAGTGAGTGCTACGGGGCGGTAGTCGTTTAGCTCAGTTACCTTAGCTTTCTTGGGAACAGGAACAATGGTGGCCCTCTTGAAGCATGTGGGAACAGCAGACTGGGATAGGGATTGATTGAATATGTCCGTAAACACACCAGCCAGCTGGTCTGCACATGCTCTGAGGGCACGGCTGGGGATGCCGTCTGGGCCTGCAGCCTTGCGAGGGTTAACACGTTTAAATGTTTTACTCACCTCGGCTGCAGTGAAGGAGAGTCCTCATGTATTGGTTGCGGGCCGTGTCAGTGGCACTGTATTGTCCTCAAAGCGGGCAAAAAAGTTATTTAGTCTGCCTGGGAGCAAGACATCCTGGTCCGTGACTGGGCTGGTTTTCTTTTTGTAATCCGTGATTGACTGTAGACCCTGCCACATACCTCTTGTGTCTGAGCCGTTGAATTGCGATTCTACTTTGTCTCTATATTGACGCTTAGCTTGTTTGATTGCCTTGCGGAGGGAATAGCTACACTGTTTGTATTCGGTCATGTTTCCGGTCACCTTGCCCTGATTAAAAGCAGTGGTTTGCACTTTCAGTTTCACGCGAATGCTGCCATCAATCCACGGTTTCTGGTTTGGGAATGTTTTAATCGTTGCTATGGGAACGACATCTTCAACGCACGTTCTAATGAACTCGCTCACCGAATCAGCGTATTCGTCAATGTTGTTGTTTGATGCAATACGAAACATATCCCAGTCCACGTGATGGAAGCAGTCTTGGAGTGTGGAATCAGATTGGTCGGACCAGCATTGAACAGAACTCAGCGCGGGAGCTTCTTGTTTTAGTTTCTGTCTGTAGGCAGGGAGCAACAAAATGGAGTCGTGGTCAGCTTTTCCGAAAGGAGAGCGGGGGAGGGCCTTATATCCGTCGCGAAAGTTAGAATAGCAATGATCCAAGGTTTTGCCAGCCCTGGTTGCGCAATCGATATGCTGATACAATTTAGGGAGTCTTGTTTTCAGATTAGCCTTGTTAAAATCCCCAGCTACAATGAATGCAGCCTCCGGATATATGGATTCCAGTTTGCAAAGAGTCAAATAAAGTTTGGTCAGAGCCATCGATGTGTCTGCTTGGGGGGGAATATATACGGCTGTGATTATAATCGAAGAGAATTCCCTTGGTAGATAATGCGGTCGACATTTGATTGTGAGGAATTCTAAATCAGGTGAACAGAAGGACTTGAGTTCCTGTATGTTGTTGTGACCACACCACATCTCGTTAACCATAAAGCATACGCCCCGCCCCTCTTCTTACCAGAAAGATGTTTGTTTCTGTCGGCGCGATGCGTGGAGAAACCAGCTGGCTGCACCGACTCCGATAGCGTCTCTCCAGTGACCATGTTTCCGTGAAGCAAAGAACGTTACAGTCTCTGATGTCCCTCTGGAATGCTACCCTTGCTCAGATTTCATCAACCTTGTTGTCAAGAGACTGGACATTGGCGAGATGTATGCTAGCGAGTGGTGCGCAATGTGCCCGTCTCCGGAGTCTGACCAGAAGACCGCTTCGTTTCCCTCTTTTACGAAGTCGTTTTTTTGGGTCGCCGGCTGGGATCCATTCCGTTGTCCTGGGTGAAAGGCAGAACACAGGATCCGCTTCTCACCTCTGTAAGTCTCTCTGGATAAGAGTGTCTGCTAAAATGTAAATGATTACTTGGC
This sequence comes from Oncorhynchus nerka, assembly GCF_034236695.1. NCBI lineage: Eukaryota > Metazoa > Chordata > Actinopteri > Salmoniformes > Salmonidae > Oncorhynchus > Oncorhynchus nerka. The sequence goes on along the minus strand of NC_088400.1, from coordinate 48,528,877 downwards.
TGCTGTGGGCAGGATTGAAATCAACCCAAGGAAAACTGTCATGGTACCCTTCATCGTGACATACCTATCATCTCCTAAATCTCAGATTATGACCAGACTGGCTTTATGACCAAAATGATCCTATTTATACTTTGTAGTCATTTTTGACACTAGAATACATGTTTCTAACTCATATTGATGCCACATAGGCCATTTTCAAAATGAGAAGTTGTTTTTTTATGGGCAGTCAGTCTTTAAATGTGACATTTTGCTAAACATTATATTTAGACTGACGGAGAGGTCCGCTTACCTGATAGCAGGTGGGTTGGTTCAGAATGCTGTGGGACTCTGCAATGCGTAGGTTGGACTGGGTGAAGAGATTGAGCTGCAAAAATAGACAGGCACAAACAAAAGTACATTTGGATATTTTATCTGGAGACTCAATTAACCATTATAAAAATAAGGACAAATTATCAATGAGAGTCTTAACCAGAGGTTGGAACCGGATCAGAACTAAAAAAAATAACTCAATCTTTCAAGGAACAGAAATGGAACCTGGAACGAAAGTGATCCATAATGTTCTGGAACAGAACGTTATTTAAAAATCATGGGAACCGGTTAATATCATTCTTTTACATTCCAGGCATTTATTTTCTAGTCCCACAACAAAATGCAACAAAGCCCTACTCTGTCACTCAGAAATATATTCCAGTGTCTGCCTGCAAGCTGAAAATCTTTTCCTGTGAGTGTGCATGTTTAAGTTACCTGCGATCCTCCCCCACCCTAAACATAGACTCCTTTACTGACATTCCAAGCTTGATTCAGAAGATAGGGAGAGACATTTGTAATTGGCTTGAGAAGAATGGATCAACATTTTCAATGCTAGTTAAGGATACTATAGGCCTAGTTATCACGTTTCACGTTGGATTTAGTAACTACAAAATTTAAGATGTGTTTTTAATTCTGGTGCCGCTCTGCAATCACGAGCCTGTTAGCTAGCTAGCTCATGCGTGTCAGCTAGCTAGCTCAAAGGACATTCAAAGCTCCTCCATAAAAGCCGCTCCTCCTTGGTATAATTCTTTGGACCTAATTTAGATAATGCATGTCATAACAAGATGCCCAGCGCTTCAAACCTCCTCCTCAACTCTCTCGCTCTCTCCCCACCCACAAAATATCTCTCTTGCTCTCTCCCCACCTACACAAATTCAGTAGCATCTTGCGCCATAGGCTACACACATGTAAATAAGTAGTTTGCCTGCTCTCTCCACACTGATTGGTGAAGTCATGTAATGAGCTAAATGTTAAAAACTGTTGATTTCACAGGTTCAAAAATAAACAGAAAGGAACAATATAAACTGGTTCAAACCTGTTCAGAACAAAATGATTGGAAAATAATTTTGGTTCCAACCCCCGGTTTTAACACTCGCAAGCACACACGCACGCATACATTTTGGGGGATCAAAAAATGAATACCACATTGTTTTGCATCATTCCTGAAACACCAGGGTCTCAACTGTCACTGTCACTGCTCTGATGAAGGCTGTGCATTAGCTGTCAGTGTCTTATGGCTAAGGAGCTTGGAGAGGCTTCACTTACCAAGTATAGTTCGATAGTGTGGTTAAAAAATAAATATATATGACCGGAGGCCATCTGGCCTCAAGTGCACAAAGCCTTATTAGTCATCAGTCATGTCTTCTTCCCACTACCCAGCCACTCTTTGATTCCCTACAGGCTAACAGGGGGTATACCCGACATTCTTAGCTCCCCACCCAACCGATCAATAGGTAGATAATGGAAGAAATACCTTGGGTTCAGAGTAACAGAATCGGTTTCAACCCATTTTGTTTCTAGCCCCCCCAAAAAACAATATTATAAATAAATTGCGGGTGTCTGACCATAAAGCACTGGAATTCAATGTACCCCATATTTGCATGTTTTAAAACCAAAAACAACATAACACACTATAGACCCCTTTCTGTGTTTACAAACATTGCCCCATGAGTGCGATGCGTGCAAGTTGGTGGCAGAACATGGGGGAGTTCTTATAGCACGCCAGCAAAAAGCCTCTATTTACATGTTGCTTCCCAAGTGCATTTCACACTACTTTTGGATTATAATAATTGGATTTTAAGGCTCGTATGAATGTCCTGCTTAATATAATGTTTGTGTCATCATCACAAGTCAACTGCATTATACTTTAAAAAACACTTCCAACTTCAACTAGATAAAATGGCTCTTTGGCTAGCTTTTGCTACAGCCTACTGTATGTCAATTAGCGTTCGCATTCTAGCTGACAACTGCTGCATCCAAAATAGCTATTTTGCAAAGTTCACAACTAAATATAATCTTAGCGACTGTTCAAGCCAGAATCAAAACATCACTGTAAACGTATGTTATAAAAGCGTAAATCTAGGCTATGTTGAATGGTCGCAGATGGTGATTGGCTTTCCTACTGCAGCCAAGAGTCACGCGCATCTGCGCGTGACGTCAGTGTGTCGTGTAATGGAAAGGGGTCTATGTTACTATGCAGGTTTCTGTTAAAGACAATATTTAGACCAACTGCAACGAGTCTTCCTTGTGGCTTGCCTATTGAGATAAGAATGCCGCAACATTTCCTTTCCACTTGTCAGATTGCCATGTGAAATATGCCTCAGAGAAGAAATCAATGTGGTCAAATGTTGTTAATGTAAAGGGAAAACGAGAGAGAAAGAGGGATACAGAGAGAGACAGTAAGGGTGTGTTCGTAAATTCAATCTGGAGTGCCAGAGTGCGCTCAGGGTTTTAGTCTGTTTGGTTTTCCCACTTGGAGCAGATCAGAGGAGTAAGTTTGATTTGAGTGCTCTGACCTCACAATGGCAGTCAAGCACCCAAGCTAACTGGCTAATGTTGGCTAGCTTGCTAGCTACTTCCAGACATAAATAAGAGAACACCTCAATCTGACAATTTTACTCCCCCTAGTAGAGCTGGTTAGGCTGTTTTCATGTTATATATATATATATAGAGGGTTGATGACTAACTGTGCTGATGGCAACAATTTAATTATGCTTTTATTCCAATGTTTACTGACACTGGCCATAATCAACCGGTGTTGAGTGTTGGTAAATTAATCAATTATTCTGCGCTCTGGCACACTAAGGCTAGAGTGCTCTGAAATTTGAGTAGATAGCCAGAGCGAATTTACTAAAGCACCCTCAGAGACAGAGAGACAGAGACAGAGAGACAGAGAGAGGGTGACAGAGAGAAATAATATATGCCATGGGGGCCTACTGATTCAAGTTTTAAATAAATTATGTCCTCAAAGGGATCAAATTAGAGAGAGACATCAAACTAGTTCAAACATGTCTTAAATGGGAATTTCTAGAGAACAGTCATCTCCATACATATACAGTTGAAGTCGGAAGTTTACATACTCATTTTTCAACCACTCCACAAATTTCTTGTTAACAAACTATAGTTTTGGCAAGTCGGTTAGGACATCTACTTTGTGCATGACAAAAGTAATTTTGCAAAACAATTGTTTACAGACAGATTATTTCACTGTATCACAATTCCAGTGGGTCAGAATCTTACATACACTAAGTTGACTGTGCCTTTAAACAGTTTTTAAAATTCCAGAAAATGATTTCATGGCTTTAGAAGCTTCTGATAGGCTAATTGACATCATTTGAGTCAATTGGTGGTGTACCTGTGGATGTATATCAAGGCCTACCTTCAAACTCAGTGCCTCTTTGCTTGACATTATGGGAAAATCAAAAGAAATCAGCCAAGACCTCAGAAAAAAATTGTAAAGGTAGATTAATATTTTTCTTTTTAAACAATGAAAAGCTGAAGTGTCTTCAGTCAATAAGTATTCAACCCCTTTGTTATGGCAAGCCTAAATAAGTTCAGGTGTAAAAATGTACTTAACAAGTCACATAATAAGTTGCATGGACTCCCTCTGTGTGCAATAATAGTGTTTAACATGATTTTTTTAATGACTAACTCATCTCTGTACCCCACACATGCAATTCTCTGTAAGGTCCCCCAGTCGAGCAGTGAATTTCAAACACAGATTCAACCACAAAGACCAGGGAGGTTTACCAATGTCTCGCAAAGAAGGGCATCTATTGCTAGAAAATATATATATAAAAACAGACATTGAATATCTCTTTGAGCATGGTTATTAATTACACTTTGGATGGTGTAATACACCCAGTCACTACAAAGACACAGGCGTTCTTCCTATAACTCAGATGCCGGAGAGGAAGGAAACGGCTCAGGGATTTCACCCTGAGGCCAATGGTGACTTTAAAACAGTTAGTGTTTAATGCATCAACAGCACTGTACTTACTCCACAATACTAACCTAAATGACAGAGTGAAAAGAAGGAAGCCTGTACAGAATACAAATATTGAAAAACATGCATCCTGCTTGCACCAAGATACTAAAGTAATACTGCAATTAACTTTTTGTCCTGAATACAAAGTGTTATGTTTGGGGCAAATCCAATACAACACATTACGGAGTACTGTACCACTCTCCATATTATCAAGCATAGTGGTGGTTGCATCATGTTATGGGTATGCTTGTAATCATTAAGGATGAGTGGGTTTTTCAGGATAGAAAAATAAACGGAATGGAGCTAAGCACAAGGAAAATCTTACAGGAAAACTGGTTCAGTCTGCTTTCCACCAGACACTGGGAGATGAATTCACCTTTCAGCAGGACAATAACTTAAGGCCAAATCTACACGAGGCCAAATCTACACTGGAGTTGCTTACCAAGAAGACAGTGAATGTTCCTAAGTGGCCGAGTTACAGTTTTAACTTAAATCTGCTTGGAAATCTGTAGCAAGACCTGAAAATGGTTGTCCAGCCATGATCAACAACCAATTTGACAGAGATTGAAGAATTTAGAAAATAATAATAGGAAAATGTTGCACAAGAGACTTTCCCAGAAAGACTCACAGCTGTAATCGCTGCCAAAAGTTCTTCAACAAAACATTAACTCAGGGGTGTGAAAACTTGTGTCAATGAGATATTTTTTGTGTTTAATTTTCAATAAATGTACTAACATGTCTATAAACATGTTTTCACTTTGTCATTATGGTTTATTGCGTGAAGATGGTTGAGCATATAAAAATATTGAATCCATTTAGAATTCAGCCTGTAACAACAAAATATGGAATAAGTCAAGGGGTATGAATACTTTTTGAAGGCACTGTACATACACACACACACACACACACATCCATCCATCCATGCATCCATCCATCCATGCATCCATACCCTGGACTTTGAACTGTCCAACCCCAGCTCTAGATCCTTCTTCACACTCCTTTGTCGGCAATGCAGCATGCCGACTATCCACCTGATGTGGTGGTAGAAGGACTTGGGAGTGGGAACGATGCTGAAGGGAGGAGGCAGTGTCTTGCCGTTGTCAAAGTACGACAGCCATAGCTTGGAGCGTGCAAACTTCCACTCCACGTCCGCATCATCCTGAGAGATAAGCAGAGTTATTTCTCTCTCTGAGCAAACACCCCCTTAAGAGATTTACTTAGTGACGCTAGCTAATGTTACAAACACACATTATCAAAAAACTATTTGAACTGATGATAACCTGTTCATTTCCTTTGCTGTAGGCATAATCTATGAGATAACAGTAGTTTGTGACTATTAGATAACAGCATTTGCCTAATACTGCCATCTAAAGTCATACACTAAATGTTGTCTCTGATAGGAAATTACAGCAGAGGCCTCATGTCACCTGTTGTTGCTTGTTTAGTGGATTAGCAAAGGAAATTCCCGCAACACATAACATGGATCATCTAAAAATGATTGATTAAAGCAATAATACACAAGGGGGTGTGATTCATTGTTGCTTTAGTACAGCTGTGCTGTGGTCATATGAGGCAAGTATGAAACAGTGAAAGATATTCCCATTACATATAACAAGGATCATCTTGAAATGACTGATTTAAGAAATATTCATTACTGACCTGATGTTTCACAATCAGAGACATCAGAGCATAACTGCCTAGCATATGCTGTGCAACAGAATAATATATATATATATATATATATATATATATATACACACACAGTTGAAGTCGGAAGTTTACATACACCTTAGCCAGATACACTTAAACTAAGTTTTTCACAATACCTGACATTTAATCCCAGTAAAAATTCCCTGTCTTCGGTCAGTTAGGATCACCACTTTATTTTAAGAATGTGAAATGTCAGAATAATAGTAGAGAGAATGATTTATTTCAGCTTTTATTTCTTCCTCACATTCCCAGTGGGTCAGAAGTTTACATACACTCAATTAGTATTTGTAACATTGCCTTTAAATTGAAACGTTTCGGGTAGCCTTCCACAAGCTCGCCACAATAAGTTGGGTGCATTTTGGCCCATTCCTCCTGACAGAGCTGGTGTAACTGAGTCAGGTTTGTAGGCCTCCTTGCTCGCACATGCTTTTTCAGTTCTGCCCACAAAATTTCTATAGGGTTGAGGTCAGGGCTTTGTGATGGCCACTCCAATACCTTGACTTTGTTGTCCTTAATGCATTTTTCCATACCTGGATGTATGCTTGGGGTCATTGTCCATTTGGAAGACCCATTTGCGAACAAGCTTTAACTTTAACTTCCTGACTGATGTCTTGAGATGTTGCTTCAATATATCCACATAATTGTCCTTCATGATGCCATCTATTTTGTGAAGTGCACCAGTCCCTCCTGCAGCAAAGCACAGCCACAACATGATGCTGCCACCCCCAAGCTTTACGGTTGGTATGGTGTTCTTCGGCTTGCCTCCCTCTTTTTCCTCCAACCATAACGATGGTCATTAAAAACAGTCCTATTTTTGTTTCATCAGACCAGAGGATATTTCGCCAAAAAGTACGATCTTTGTCCCCTTGTGCAGTTGCAAATCATAGTCTGGCTTTTTTATGGAGGTTTGGAGCAGTGGCCTCTTCCTTGCTGAGCAGCCTTTCAGGTTATGTCGATATAGGACTCGTTTTACTGTGGATATAGATACCTTTGTACCTGTTTCCTCCAGCATCTTCACAAGGTCCTTTGCTGTTGTTCTGAGATTGATTTGCACTTTTCGCAACAAAGTACAAAGTACATTCATCTCTAGGAGACGGAACACTTCTCATTCCTGAGCGGTATGATCGCTGCGTGGTCCCATGGTGTTTATACTTGCGCACTCTTGTTTGTACAGATTAACGAGGTACCTTCAGGCATTTGGAAATTGTGGAGGTCTACAATTTATTGGCTGATTTCTTTTGATTTTCCCATAATGTCAAGCAAAGAGGCACTGAGTTTGAAGGTAGGCCTTGATATACATCCACAGGTACACCACCAATTGACTCAAATTATGTCAATTAGCCTATCAGAATCTTCTAAAGCCATGACATCATTTTCTGGAATTTTCCAAGTTGTTTAAAGGCATAGTCAACTTAATGTATGTAAACTTCTGACCCACTGGAATTGTGATACAGTGAATTAAGGGAAATAATCTGTCTGTAACAATTGTTGGAAAAATTACTTGTGTCATGCAAAGTGCATGACACTAACCAACTTGCCAAAACTATAGTTTCGTAACAAGAAATTTGTAGAGTGGTTGAAAAATATATGTGAACTTCGACTTCAACTGTATATACACTAGCGTTCAAAAGTTTGGGGTCACTTAGAAATGTCCTTGGTTTTGAAAGAAAAGCACATTTTTGTTCATTAAAATAACATCAAATTGTTCAGAAATACTGTGTAGACATTGCTAATGTCGTAAATGACTATTGTAGCTGGAAACGTTTGATTTTTAATGGAATATCTACATAGGCATACAGAGGCCCATTATCAGCAACCATGTCTGTGTTCCAAAGGCACGTTGTGTTAGCTAGTTTGCACTGTTCTGTGAAGGGAGTAGTACACAGCGTTGTACGAGATCTTCAGTTTCTTGGAAATTTCTCGCATGGAATAGTCATCATTTCTCAGAACAAGAATAGACTGATGAGTTGTCAAGGCAAAGGGTGGCTACTTTGAAGAATCTCAAATATAAAATATATTTCGATTTTTTTAACACATTTTTGGTAACTACATGATTTCATATCTGTTAATTCATAGTTGTAAAAAAAAAGTAAAAATAAAGAAAGAAGGTTTGCTGTGTCTGTCAGCGTAGTGTCCAGAGCATGGAGGCGCTACTAGGAGACAGGCCAATACATCAGGAGACGTGGAGGCCGTAGGAGGGCAACAACCCAGCAGCAGGACCACTATCTCCGCCTTTGTGCAAAGAGGAGCAGGAGGAGCACTACCAGAGCCCTGCAAAATGACCTCCAGCAGACCACAAATGTGCATGTGTCTGCTCAAACGGTCAGAAACAGACTCCATGAGGGTGGTAATGAGGGCCCGACGTCCACAAGTGGGGGTTGTGCTTACAGCCCAACACCGTGCAGGATGTTTGGCATTTGCCAGAGAACACCAAGATTGGCAAATTCGCCACTGGCGCCCTGTGCTCTTCACAGATGAAAGCAGGTTCACACTGAGCACGTGACAGACGTGACAGAGTCTGGAGACGCCGTGGAGAACGTTCTGCTGCCTGCAACATCCTCCAGCATGACCGGTTTGGCGGTGGGTCAGTCATGGTGTGGGGTGGCATTTCTTTGGGGGGCCACACAGCCCTCCATGTGGTAGCCTGACTGCCATTAGGTACCGAGATGAGATCCTCAGACCCCTTGTGAGACCATATGCTGGTGCGGTTGGCCCTGGGTTCCTCCTAATGCAAGACAATGCTAGACCTCAAGTGGCTGGAGTGTGTCAGCAGTTCCTGCAAGAGGAAGGCATTGATGCTTATGGACTGGCCCGCCCGTTCCCCAGACCTGAATCCAATTGAGCACATCTGGGACATCATGTCTCGCTCCATCCACCAACGCTATGTTGCACCACAGACTGTCCAGGAGTTGGCGGATGCTTTAGTCCACGTCTGGGAGGAGATCCCTCAGGAGACCATCCGCCACCTCATCAGGAGCATGCCCACGCGTTGTAGGGAGGTCATACAGGCACGTGGAGGCCACACACACTACTGAGCCTCATGTTGACTTGTTTTAAGGACATTACATCAAAGTTGGATCAGCCTGTAGTGTGGTTTTCCACTTTAATTTTGAGTGTCACTCCAAATCCAGACCTCCATGGGTTGATAAATTTGATTTCCATTGATATTTTTTGTGTGATTTTGTTGTCAGCACGTTCAACTATGTAAAGAAAAAAGTATTTAAAAGGAATATTTCATTCATTCAGATCTAGGATGTTTTTTGAGCAGTGTATATATAAATAAATAATGGAGGATGCTATTTTTTTATGAGCATGGCTTTATTTCTATACTACATTAACTCAGATGTTTTGCTATACCCATCATGAGGTTGCTACAAACTAGCCTATGAATGAAAGTTTACAAAATAGGCGCACACAGGTTGAGATGACAGACAGTGACACGTGGGCAGACAGTGACACATTCAATTCCACCTTGCACACTCTTGCCTGCATCTAACTTATCTAGGGGGTAATCATTAGTCCAACAGTTGCAAACGAGAGTTTCTATTCAGGTATGTTCACTTCCGTTTAAGAAATGTTTTTCAACAGAATAAGTGGAATGAATACACCCCTGATCACACGCAAACAGTGCACTTTCATAGCCACATACAAACAGCTCCTCCTATCCTCCTATCTTTTCCCTTTGCACATATATACACATATACACACACAAAAGTATGTGAACACCCATTCAAATTCATGGATTCGTCTATTTCAGCCACACCTGACAGGTGTATAAAATAAATAACAGAGCCATGCATTCTCCGAAGACAAACATCGGCCTTACTGACGAGCTCAGTGACTTTCAACGTGGCACTGTCATAGGATGCCACCTTTCAAACAAGTCAGTTCGTCACATTTCTGCCCTGGTAGAGCTGCCCCGGTCAACTGTAAGTGCTGTTTTTGTGAAGTGGAAAGGTCTAGGAGCAACAACAGCTCGGCCGCAAATTGGTAGACCACACAAGCTCACAGAATGGGAGCATTGAGTGCTCAAGCGCGTAGTGCTTCTCTCATTGGTTGCAACACCCACCACTGAGTTCAAAACTGCCTCTGGAAGCAAAGTCAGTTGTTTGTCGGGAGCTTCATGAAATGGTTTTCCATGGCCGAGCAACCACACAAGATCACCATGTGCAAATCCAAGTGTCAGCTGGAGTGGTGTAAAGCTCGCCACCATTGGACTCTGGAGCAGTGGAAATGTGTTCTCTGGAGCGATGAATCACGCTTCACCATCTGGCAGTCCCACAGACGAATCTGGGTTTGGCGGGTGCCAGGAGTACTCTACCTGCCCAAATGCATAGTGCCAACTGTAATGTTTGGTGGAGGAGGAATAATAGTCTGGGGCAGTTTTCATGGTTCAAATTAGGCCCCTTACTTCCTGTGAAGGGAATTCTTAATGCTACAGCATACAATGACATTCTAGATGATTCTGCGCTCCCAACTTTGTGGCAACAGTTTGGGGGAAGGCCCTTTCCTGTTTCCGCATGACAATGCCCCTGTGCACATAGTGAGGTCCATACAGAAATGGTTTGTCGAGATCGGTGTGGAAGAACATGACTGGCCTGCACAGAGCCCTAACCTCAATCCCATCGAACACCTTTGAGATGAATTGGAACGCCGACTGCAAGGCAGGCCTAATCGCCCAACGTCAGTGATCGACCTCACTAATGCTCTTTTGGTTGAATGGAAGCAAGTCCCCGAAGCAATGTTCCAACATCTAGTGGAAAGCCTTACCAGAAAAGTGGAGGCTGTTATAGCAGCAAAGGGGAACCAACTTCATATTAATGCCCATGATTTTGGAATGAGATGTTCGACGAGCAGGTGTACACATACTTATGGTCATGTGGTGTATATTCAGTCTATTCTGAAATGTATGGATTAAATTCAAATGTTCCCTCATCAATCTACACACAATACCCCATGATGACAAATTGAAAACAGGTTTATATAAATGTTTGCAAATGTATTAAACATTTAAAAAAAACATAAATACCTTATTTACATAAATATTCAGACCCTATGAGACTCAGAATTCAGCTCAGGTGCATCCTCTTTCCATTGATCATCCTTGAGATGTTTCTACAACTTGATCGGAGTTCACCTGTGGTAAATTCAATTGATTGGACATGATGTGGAAAGGCACACACCTGTCTATATAAGGTTCCACAGTTGATAGTGCATGTCAGAGCAAAAACCAAGCCATGAGGTCGAAGGATTTGTCCAGAGCTCCCGAGACAGGATTATGTCAAGGCACAAATCTGGGTAAGGGTACCAAAAACATTCAGCAGCATTGAAGGTCCCCAAGAACACTGTGGCATTCTTAAATGGAGGAAGTTTGGAACCACCAAGATTCTTCCTAGAGCTGGCCACCCGACCAAACTGACCACTTGGGGGAGAAGGGCCTTGGTCAGGGAGGTGACCAAGAACCCAATGGTCACTCTGACAGAGGTACAGAGTTCCCCTGTGAAGATTGGAGAACCTTCCAGAAGGACAACCACCTCTGCAGCTCTCCACCAATCAGTCCTTTATGGTAGAGTGGCCAGATGAAAGTCACTCCTCAATAAAAGGCACATGACAGCCCGCTTGTGTTTTGGATAAGGCATCTAAAGGACTATCAGACCACGAGAAACAAGATTCTCTGGTCTGATGAACTGAAGATTGAACTCTTTGACCTGCATGCTAAGCGCCACGTCTGGAGGAAACCAGGCACCGCTCATCACCTGGCCAATACCGTCCCTACGGTGAAGCATGGTGGTGGCAGCATCATGCTGTGGGGATGTTTTTCAGTGGCAGGGACTGGGAGACTAGTCAGGATCGAAGGAAAGATGAACGGAGCAAAGTACAGAGATACTTGATGAAAACCTGCTCCAGAGCTCTCAGGACCTCAGACTGGGGCGAAGGTTCACCTTCCAACAGGACAACGACTATAAGCACACAGCCAAGACAATGCAAGAGTGGCTTCGGGACAAGTCTCTGAATGTCCTTGAATGGACCAGCTTGAGCCCTTTCTTGAACCCAATCGAACATTTCTGGAGAGACCTGAAAATAGCTGTGCATCAACGCTCCCCATCCAACCTGACAGATCTTGAGAGGATCTGCAGAGAAGAATGAAGAAACTCCCCAAATACAGGTGTGCCAAGCTTGTAGCGTCATATCCAAGAAAGTTAAGGCTGTAATCACTGCCAAAGGTGCTTAAACAAGGTACTGAATAAAGTGTCTGAATACTTACGTAAATGTGATATTTCCGTTTTTTTTTTTTTTACACATTTGCAAAAAGTTCTAAAAAACGGTTTTTGCTTTGTCATTATGGGGTATGGGGTATTGTGTGTAACTTCATGAGATAATTTTTTTCATTTTAGAATAAGGCTGTAACGTAACAACATTTTGAAAAAGTGAATACTTTCCGAATGCCCTGCATACAAAAAGATTACACAAAAATACACTAGTATCCCTATACCTATAATCAGATGACATGGTGGGTCTACAGATGCCACTGATTTACCTCTGTGGTGAAGTTTCCCCCTACGTACAGATCTAGGATCTGCTTCCCTTCCCCAATCCTAACCTTAATGATTAGTGGGGAATTTCTCTTATTTACCCAAGATCAGTATCTAGGGGCAACTTCACAACACCAGTCACTCACCTCGATTTCTTGATAGGAGCTGTTGATCATGGCGATCAGCATGTTGAGCAACACCACCACCATGGTCACGTTGTAGATTCCATAGAGCACATAGCCGATGTTCTCGATGAACTTGTGGTTGTACTTGAGCACCACAGAGGACACCTCGGACAGTCCAAATATAGACCAGAACAGAGTCTTGAAGCTCTCCTCCACCCTATGGTGACAAGGAAGGAAGGAAGGGGATAAGAAAGCTATAGGACAGGCTGATCAGATTAGGGGTTTCTAGTTTGTTGTTGTGCCCTAGCGAAATCACAAACTACATTTGGTTGTTGCCCAAAGTGACAGGCGATAAAGTGCTGCTTTAAATAAAGTGATGTCACCTCATGTGTAGCCTAAGTGCGTGAGGAATGAACCAAATATATTGGCATATGTCTTGCTTAATACTAAAATGTATCATCCTGTGTTATAGTATTCTGGTTGCCAAAGTCCCTTTGAGAAACATTTACAACGTGGGAATTGAAATTATATATATTTTTTATTTCAGGTGATGTTGCTGTATTTTATGAATTCCACAGATGTCCTTGGTAAGAGCATAAATGACCATTGTGACTCTTGGCAATGTTAGATGTGTGTATGTGTTGCATTTGTAAGTGTGTGTGTGTGTGTTCCATTTATGCCAAGGCAGCTTGACTAATGAAATGCAATATGGACACTAGAACAATAGAGGAAAATAATAACCATAACAATGGGAAGGATTTCATTTTCTCAGCCTCAGCTTGGAAACAGTAACCTTGGCGGTAATCCACTCCAGTGTGAAATTAGTTATTTTTGCTGAGCTGCCACAAGCTCGGCGGTGCCTTTTCCAATTCAGTTTTGAAGAACTCTTAGAAAGGGAGTCCAAGGTTGGCCATTTTCAACTTCATTCTGCACTACAATGACTGAGTCGATAGACTGAATGAGCTAGCACTGCATGAATGGGCTCAATAGAGGAAGAAAAGAGCTCCCTACATGAATGGAGAACTCATTTGTTGGAGTTTTTTTAATGTAGATAGATCCCAAGCAGTATTACTTTATAAATGTGTACCAATCGTATTCTCAAGTCTGATGTTTTAGGAGTGTATTCATTTTAGGGGCTTTGGGGACAAAACAGTATGGTTGAATGTGTACAAAGCCTCCCTACTGACTGTCAGTCCATTACGGAGTAACTGTTCCTGTCACTGACTCCAGACCTGCCTGAGTGACCATCAATTAATGTCCCTAAAAGTCTGTTCCCATAAGTGTCTCACCATATGTCTATTCCAATAAGTGTTCTCTATACACAAGTGTCCTCTATATGTCTGCTATAGCACTCACGTGGTGAAGGCCGGGTTGACCTTGGCACCCAAGTAGTAAGAATAGAGGATGAACATGCCGATCATGAACGCCAGGAAGACCATGATGAACAGGACCATGAACTTGAAGATGTCTTTGACCGTGCGGCCCAGGGAGATCTGGAGTGGTCCAAAGCTCTCATTAGCCGGCAGAATGTAAGCGATGCGTGTGAAGCTCAGCACCACAGCGATGGCGTACAGCCCTTCTGAGATCAGCTGGGGGTCTGACGGCAGCCACTTGTCCCTTGCTACGTGGAGGAATGGGCAACAGCAACATGAACAATGTGTTTAATGCATTGCGCTATATGACAGTTCTGCACAATGGTTGGGTTACACTTTGTTTTACAGTCCCACACTATGTCTTCGTGGGCTTTGAAATAATAGAGCAAATAGTAATTGTATAATAATTCCCCTAAAAGTAGTCTTTTGTTTCTTTAGGATTCATCAACACAAGCACCAATACATACAATTTCTCAGTAAACGTCAGCTAAAACTAAATGACACAGGACTGTAAAATAAGGTGCTACCACGATTTGCAAAGGCCACTTACGCTCTCAATGTCAAATTAAAAACAGGTGTTTATGTGATTTTATATGTTTGCCCTTTTGCATGTTCTAATGATATACCTAATGATCATTTGTCTCCCTTCTGTGTGCAGTGTACTAGGTGGATAATGTTGCCCTTATAGTCATTCTGTATGTGTACGTCACTGTGTACGATTAGACAATTAGAGCTTAACCTGCGGTAAGAATCTAGTGATTCTTGAGATTAGTGTTCCTGCCCTTAAGCATAATCATTGCTAACACTGTTACACGTCTTGCAGGGCAAGTGATCAGGAAACATCTGTATTGACATTTGTGGTGGTATTTGTAGATGTGTACAAGATGCCTACTTGTATCAACTGTACCTATCACAGGTTTAAGAAGATGGTGCTGCAGTGGACAGCTGCTCCTGGCGAAGTCTGCATTAAAAATAATTTGGTTGTTGCTGATCTTACATTTTTTTTTGTATATAATGTTTCTTGCCATCATTTCATATGTCCGAAAACAGCTTGTGGACATCAGAACAGTGATCATTAACCTCGATTTGATGACCATTTTTGGACATTCTGCTTACCCCGGACCAGGCCCTGATCCCTGGGACTCGAAAGAGAAAGCAGCAGCGAAAGAGAGGCAAGTGAGGTGGTGTCTTGACTACGTTGGCAAGCAAGTAGACCATCATTGCCCTCTACTTTGTTGGCGAACGTGCAGTCACTGGAGAAGAAACTGGTTGAGCTCTGTTTGAGACAATCCTATCAACGGGACCTGAAAAAACTGTAATATCCTATGTTTCTCGGAGTGGTGGCTGAACGAGGACATGGATATCCAACTCTGTTTTTTCTATGCATCGACAAGATCAGATGGCAGACTCGGGTAAGGCGAGAGGGGCAGCGGTGTGTCTCTTTGATAACAACAGCTGGTGCGCGATCTCTAATGTTTAGGAAGTCTAGAGTTTTTCTTTTGCCCGAGTTAGAATCACTCATGATAAGCTGCAGACCATACAAGAGTTCCCATCTATATTTTTTTGTAGCTGTCTATTTATCACCACAAACCAATGCTGGCACTAACACCACACTCAACTAAATCCGTTTTACCAGATTTTTATCAGCATGTCACCTATGCAAATAGAGGCGACACAACTCTAAATAACCTTTACTCCACACTCAGTAACGCATACAAGGCCCTCCCTCTCCCTTCCTTTGGGAAATCAGTTACATCAGTCACCGGCTTCATTAATAAGTGCATCGACGGCGTTGTCTTCATAGTGACCGTACAGTGGTTCCTCCTTTAAAAGTTGTGTCATACTGCTGCACACCTTGTTGGCTGCTGTGGCATTCTGTGGCACGTTATTTAATTGCCAGACATTTTTTCTGTTAATGCAAGTTAGTGCTATTTTGACAACTAGTGGGCATCTTTGAGAAGCATTTGATAGTCTTCCATACTGGCATTACCAGAGAATTTAAAACCTTTTTTGTAATAACATGGTATATGGATTGATTTTAAGAAATTTGGCTTAAATAATTTGAATAACATTATGGTGTTTCTATTCCGAGAAAAATGAAAATATGGTGCTATACAACGTGATGGTCGTGACTAGGCTACAGCATAAGAGGATTGGAGGATTCTAAATTAATATAATAACATTTCCACACCCCAATTTTAGTGTAACCAATACCCAAATGGAGATGATAATCTCATTGATTTATCAAGCCCATTCCCAATGCTTGTCTCAGAACAGCGCAAAACAGTGCTAAAACAGTTGTAGGCTTTTGCTTCAAATTCTATTGCTTCTAACCTCAATACGCTCTTTAAATAAATAAGACCTACACCACTTTTAACAGCACATTACTAAACACTAGTGAGACTCAGGTCGCCTAGGATAGGCCTACAGTGTATCAAAAAATATGACGTGACTCTCCGTTAATAATTACATATAGAGGACTGCAGGATTCTAAATTAAAACCAAAAGCCACCTCATGGGTCTCCCGGTGGCGGTTGTCACGGGTATCAAACCTGCATCAGCCAGTTAAGTTATTTTATATACAGTGGGGAGAACAAGTATTTGATACACTGCCGATTTTGCAGGTTTTCCTACTTACAAAGCATGTAGAGGTCTGTAATTTGTATCATAGGTACACTTCAACTGTGAGAGATGGAATCTAAAACAACAATCCAGAAAATCACATTGTATGTATTTTAAGTAATTAATTTGCATTTTACTGCATGCAATAAATATTTGATCACCTACCAACCAGTAAGAATTCCTGCTCTCACAGACCTGTTAGTTTTTCTTTAAGAAGCCCTCCTGTTCTCCACTCATTACCTGTATTAACTGCACCTGTTTGAACTCGTTACCTGTATAAAAGACACCTGTCCACACACTCAATCAAACAGACTCCAAACTCTCCACAATGGCCAAGACCAGAGACCTGTGTAAGGACATCAGGGATAAAATTGTAGACCTGCACAAGGCTGGGATGGGCTACAGGACAATAGGCAAGCAGCTTGGTGAGAAGGCAACAACTGTTGGCGCAATTATTAGAAAATGGAAGAAGTTCAAGATGACGGTCAATCACCCTCGGTCTGGGGCTCCATGCCAGATCTCACCTTGTGGGGAATCAATGATCATGAGGAAGGTGAGGGATCAGCCCAGAACTACACGGCAGGACCTGGTCAATGACCTGAAGAGAGCTGGAACCACAGTCTCAAAGAAAACCATTAGTAACACACTACGCCGTCATTGATTAAAATCCTGCAGCGCATGCAAGATCCCCCTGCTCAAGCCAGCGCATGTCCAGGCCCATCTGAAGTTTACCAATGACCATCTGGATGATCCAGAGGAGGAATGGGAGAAGGTCATGTGGTCTGGTGAGACAAAAATAGAGCTTTTTGGTCTAAACTCCACTCGCCGTGTTTGGAGGAAGAAGAAGGATGAATACAACCCCAAGAACACCATCCCAACCATGAAGCATGGAGGTGGAAACATGCTGCAGCTTTTCTGCAAAGGGGACAGGACGACTGCACCGTATTGAGGGGAGGATGGATGGGGCCATGTATCGCGAGATCTTGGCCAACAACCTCCTTCCCTAATTAAGAGCATTGAAGATGGGTCGTGGCTGGGTCTTCCAGCATGTAAACGACCCAAAACACACAGCCAGGGCAACTAAGGAGTGGCTCCGTACGAAGCATCTCAAGGTCCTGGAGTGGCCTAGCCAGTCTTCAGATCTGAACCCAATAGAAAATCTTTGGAGGGAGCTGAAAGTCCATATTGCCCAGTGACAGCCCCGAAACCTGAAGGATCTGGAGGTCTGTATGGAGGAGTGGGTCAAAATCCCTGCTGCAGTGTGTGCAAACCTGGTCAAGAACTACAGGAAACGTATGATCTCTGTAATTGCAAACAAAGGTTTCTATACCAAATATTAAGTTCTGCTTTTCTGATGTATCAAATACTTATGTCATGTAATAAAATGCAAATTAATTACTTAAAAATCATACAATGTGATTTTCTGGATTGTTGTTTTAGATTCCGTCTCTCACAGTTGAAGTGTACCTATGATACAAATGACAGACCTCTACATGCTTTGTAAGTAGGAAAACCTGCAAAATCGGCAGTGTATCAAATACTTGTTCTCCCCACTGTAGGTCTAGGCCCCGAAGAAATAAACTCCAATTAAGCCCTCTTGTTGTTTATAAAGTCAAATTAAAATGAAGAATATTGTTGAAATGAATTGCTCGACCGGTGTACGTTTTCTCCATCTGTTGGTGTGCAACAGTTGCATCACAAGTTAGCTATATTTTCAGCACCTGCAACTGTTCATCTCCTATTGACTGCGCTGCGGTTGCCGCCAGTTGTTTCTTTAAATTGAATCTTTATTTAACTAGGCAAGTCAGGTAAGAACAAATTCTTACTTACAATGGCAGCCTACCCCGGCCAAACCCGGATGACGCTGGGCCAATTGTGCGCCGCACTATGGCACTCCCAATCGCAGTTGGATGTGATACAGCCTGTGTTCGAACCAGGGACTGTATTAATGCCTCTCGCACCGAGATGCAGTGCCTTAGACCGCTGCGCCACTCAGGACCCATGACCAATATATGTATATATATTTTGTTTTTCAGAACATTAACCGTGTGTAGGTAGATACGTGTATCGGTAGATACAAATGATTTGTTGCAAGTTGGGGGGGTTCACACTTAGCTGGGCTATTAGACAATTCTTTAGTAAAGTTTGAAGTCTATTGTTCAGCTAATAACCCATTGTGAAAAACTAATAATAATACTTTTTCACCTTTCCACTTGTTAAAGATTCCAATTGATAAAGTGTTTTTAGCCACAATTGGCCCCAATCCCAACTAATACATTTGGGCACAGTTGATAGCGTGCTGGACTTCGGGCTAGAATGTTGAGGGCTCGAAACCTGCTCCCTGCTCAAGAGAATATTAGTGTAGCACTGCTGTCTTCCCCGCTCCTCAGTTCTTACCTCTTTCCCTTTCTGTCTTAGACACCTCTCTCGCCACCTCCTCTTTTTTAAATAATGCACACCATATGTGCATTGAAGTACAGATTTAACTTGTATTTATAATATAACAATGATCATAATTATAATGCATGTATTATGTATTTATAAACACCTGGATAAGGAACTTTCAATAAAGTTTTCACATTCTCCACTGGTTGAAATTAAGTATCTCATTGAAATACTACACCTATCCTGTGTCCTCAGATTAATGCAGATGAAGGGAGTTAGATATGCATAGGAAGTGTAGTGTACTGTTTTTTTCTGTATATATGAATTTCAAATCAGCCTTTACTTAAATCATGTTTCTAGTCTATTGCATAGTTACAATGTGTAATCATTGATGTCCCAGGAGCGGTAAACACTGTTGAAGTGTATAATTGTAAAACATACATGCAGACACAGCATCATTCAAAGAATGGAGTTTTATACATCTGGTATTGGATATGACTGAAAAAGAATGTCTCACAGAGATTCATACCTGAACCGCACCTTTATTTGCCAAGGAAGAGTACATGATCAGTGAATATATTCCATGTACAGGCTACAATATGGGGATCTCATGTGTGGTAATAACTACAGTACATGTATATAGGACTTGCATCCATGGCACAATAAAGTTATTATATTCTACTCTATCCATAGGCTTCATTAATGCCATTCAGACTTGAAGTCGATACAACAACTATGATACCCGAGGTTCATAGATTGGTATGAATATTAGTTCAGAACCTAACATTTTACACAGATCAGCTACATACTGGAGCTAGCTACACATCCATAGGGACACAGTTATTTTTATCTTCCACTACACAAGTAAATAGTTACCTCAGCTTTGTACAACACACATTACAATTTCATACTCATGTCATAACGCTAGCTAGCTAGCTGGCTGGTGTTAGCTAGTCAGCTAACATGCTAAATAGCAATTTTCATAAATTAACTTTATGACAAAAAATATGCACAATCGTTTTTCTCTACAAATATGTCTCTAACATATTCCTCTTTTATTTTTGCTTGACTCGTTATGACATAATTTCTTACATTTGCTTCCACTGTAATGTTTTTGTCAGACATCTTTGCTGGAGAAAGTCACCAGCGACGGGTGGCATAACATTATTTTGTCATTGGAACCACTCGATATGATTGGTCATATAAAAACCTTTGGACCCAAATGCATAATGTGTGCTCTAACTCCCCCTTGCGGTGGTCTGGAACAATGAAGCAGAGACGCTGGGTACCTCTAAGTCCTGCAGTGGAAGCTCACAACTTTTAAAGGAGGAACCACTGTACGTACATACCCCAACCAGAAGCCATGGATTACATGCACCATCCGCACTGAGCTAAATGCTAGAGCTGCCACTTTCAACGTTCGGGACATTAATCCGGAAGCTTATAAGAAATCCCACTACACCCTCCAACAAGCCATCAAACAGGCAAAGCATCAATACAGGACAAAGATCGAATCCTATGCTGGCTCTGACGCTCGACTGATGTAGCAGGGCTTGCAAACTATCATGAATTATAAAGCGAAGCCCAGCCGTGAGCTGCCCACCGACATGAGTCTACCAGACAAGCTAAATGCCTTCTATGCTCCTTTGAGGCAAGCAACACTGAACCATGCATGAGAGCACCAGTTAACATTTACAAGGCCGCGGGGCCAGATGGAATACCAGGACGCGTACTCAGCGCATGCACTGACCAGCTGGCAAGTGTCTTCACTGACATTTTCAACCATCTCTGACCCGGTCTGGTATACCAACTTGTTTCAAACAGACCACCATTGTCCCCATACCCATGAACGCCAAGGTAACCTGCCTAAATTACTATCGCCCAATAACACTCACATCTTTAACCATGAAATGCTTTGAAAGGCTGGTCATGGCTCATATCAACACCATATTCCCAGACACCATGAACTCACTCCAATTCGCATACCGCCCCAAAAGATCCACAAATTACACCATCTCTATTGTACTCCACACTGCCCTCACCCACCGAGACAAAAGGAATACCCATGTAAGAATGCTGTTTGCCTGAGGCTGATGCCGTGCAGGTGTTTGTAGACATGCACATACACACACTCTCATTCAAATAAACACATACAACACCCTGGATGCTTCTGTGTATTAAAGATTTTTACTTAAAAAAAGAAGAAATAATGCTGTTCATTCACTACAGCTCAGCATTCAACATCATAGTGCCCTCCAAGTTCATCACCAAGCTCAGGGCCCTGGGACTGAACGCCTCCCTCTGCAACTCAATCCTGCACTTCCGGACCGGCCACCCCCAGGGCAGGTAACAACACATCCGACACGCTGACCATTAACACGGGGACCCTCAGGGGATTATGCTTTTGTCCCTTCCTCCCTGTTCACCCACGACTGCATGGCCCGCACAGCTCCAACACCATCATCAAGTTTGCTGATGACAAGACGGTGGTAGGAGTGATCACCGATGTCGATGACGCAGTCTATAGGGAGTAAATCTGTGAGCTGGCAGGTGTGGATCTTCAATGCACAACCTCTCCTTCAACTACAGCAAGATAAAGGAGCTGATCGTGGACTACAGGAAACGGAGGGGCAAGTATGCACCCATCCACATCGATGGGGCTGTATTGGAGCGGTTCGGGGGCTGTATTGGAGCGGTTCGAGAGCTTCAAGTTCCTCTGTGTCCACATCAATAAGGAATTAACATGGTCCATACACACCCACACAGTTGTGAACTGGGCACATCAGCGCCACTTCCCCCTTTTCAGGAGGCTGAAAATATTTGGCATGGGCACTCAGATCATAAAAACGTTCTACAGCTGCACCATTGATAGGATCTTGACTGGCTGCATCACCGCTTGGTATGGCAACTGCAAGGCATCCGACCACAAGCCGCAACAGAGAGTAGTGAGTGCGGCCCAGTACATCCCTGGGGCCGAGCTCCCTACCATCCAGGACTTCTACACCAGGCAGTGTCAGAGGAAGGCCCAAAAAATGGTTAAAGATTCCAGCCACCCAAGTCATACACTGTTGCCAAGTTTGGAAACAACAGGACCCTGAACAGCTTCTACCCCCAAGCCTTAAGACTGCTAAATAGCTAATCAAATGGCTACCCGGACTATCTGCATTTACCCTTTTTTGCATTAACTCTCTTGCACTCTTTGCACACACACTGGACTCCACCAACACACACACACACACACACATACACACACACACACACAGCACGCGCGCACACACACAGCATGCGCACACACACATAGCACGCGCACACATGCATACTGACGCCACACACACACGCTACTGTCTGCTTTCTATACTTTTGCTTAGTCACTTTAACCCTACCTATATGAACATAGCACTGGAAGACACTGGAAGATGGCCCCAACGGAAATGCCAGCATCGCTACTAGCTCTTAGAAAACGTTGCAGTATTTGGTTTCTTTATGTACTATTTTTTACATTTTTAGCTCAGGAAATGTTTTGTTGTATTACATACAGCCGGGAAAAACTATTGGATATTAGA
Organism: Oncorhynchus nerka; assembly: GCF_034236695.1. NCBI lineage: Eukaryota > Metazoa > Chordata > Actinopteri > Salmoniformes > Salmonidae > Oncorhynchus > Oncorhynchus nerka. The sequence continues at coordinate 48,506,269 of NC_088400.1, read as the reverse complement.
GAGGCGGTAACTCATCAGAACTACCAGCATTACGACTTAAGAATACAACTTCCCTGGAGCAGATCTTTTGTTCACTCTTCCCAGAGAAATTAAACTTATTCCAAAGGCCGACCCAAAACATCGCTGGTGGAGGAGAGGCACTCGAGGTGGCCTGCTGGTTTGACATAGAGGTGCGCACACCACCCACTGCTTCCGAGTATATTACTCGCTAATGTTCAGTCTTTCTTTCCAGAGAGACATCGGGGCCTGTAACATAATTTCTTTCACAGAAACATGGCTCTCTCGGGATATTCGGTAAAGCCAGCAGGATTCTCAGTACATCGCGCAGACAGGAATAAATATCTCTCCGGAAAGCAGAAGGGCGGAGGGGTGTGTTTCATGATTAACGACTTATGGTGTAATTCTAGGAACATACAGGAACTCAAGTCCTTTTGTTCACCCGACCTAGAATACCTCACAATTAAATGCCAACCATTATCTCCCAAGAGAATTCTCCTCCATCATCGCCACAGCGTTTAAATCCCACCTCAAGCCGAAACCTTGACGGCCCTCAAAGAACTTCACTGGACTTTATGCAAACTGGAAACCACATATCCTGAGGGTGCATTTGTAGTAGCTGGGGATTTTAACAAAGCAAATCTGAGGACTAGGCTGCCGAAGTTCTATCAACACATTGACTGTACTACTCGCTCTACTAAGACTCTCGACCATTGCAATTCAAACTTCCGGAATGCTTACAAGGCCCTCCCCCGCCCTCCTTCCAGCAAATCTGACCACGACTCCATCTTGCTCCTCCCGTCCTATAGGCAGGAACTCAAACAGGAAGTGCCTGTGCTTCGTACTATTCAATGCTGGTCTGCCCAATTGGTATCCACGCTTCAGGATTGGTTTGATCACGTGGACTGGGATATGTTACGGGTCATCTTGCTTCCGGACAGGCTAAACACATTCTTCACACGATTTGAAGATAACACAGTGCCACCGATGTGGCCCGCTACCAAGGACTGTGGGCTCTCCTTCTCCATGACCAACCTGAGTAAAATATTTAAATGTGTTAACCATTAACCACCATTAACCAGCTGGCTGGTGTGTTTACGGGCATATTCAATATCTCCCTATCCCAGTCTGCTGTCCCCACATGCTCAAGATAGCTACCATTGTTCCTGTACCCAAGAAGGCAAAGGTAACTGAACTTAAAAACTATGGCCTTGTAGCACTCACCTCTGTCATCATGAAAGTGCTTTGAGAGACTAGTCAAAGATCATATCACCTCTACCTTACCTGCCACCCTAGACCCACTTCAATTTGCTTACCACCCCAATAGATCCACAAACAATTCAATCGCCATCACTCTGCACACTGCTCTGTCCAATCTGGACAAGTAGAATATTTATGTAAGAATACTCTTTATTGACTATAGCTCAGCATTCAACACCATAGTACCCTCCAAGCTCAGCATTAAACTTGAGCCCCTGGGTCTGAACCCCGCCCTGTGCAACTGGGTCCTGGACTTCCTGACAGGCTGCCCCTAGGTGGTGAAGGTAAGAAACATCACCTTCACTCCGCTGATCTTCAACAATGGGGCCCCACAAGGATGCATGCTCAGCCCCCTCCTGTACTCTCTGTTCACCCATGACTGCATGGTCATACACGCCTCCAAATCAATCATCAAGTTTGCAGACGACACAACAGTAGTAGGCTTGATTACCAAAATGACAAGAAAGTCTACAGTGAATAGGTGAGGGCTCTGAGAGTGTGGTGCCTGGAAAACAACCTCTCACTCAACGTCAACAAAATAAAGGAGATGATCGTGGACGTCAGGAAACAGCAAAGGGTGCACCCCCCATCTACATCAACGGTACCGCAGTGGAGAAGGTGGAAAGCTTCAGGTTTCTTGGCGTACACATCACTAACAAACTGAAATGGAACACCCACACAGACAGTGTGGTGAAGATGGCGCTACAGAGCCTCTTCAACCTCAGGAGGCTAAAGAAATTAGGCATAAAACCCTTACAAATTGTTACAGATGCACAATTGAAAGCATCCTTTCGGGCTGTACCACCACCTGGTATGGCAACTGCAGCCGCCCGCAATCGCAAGGCTCTCCAGAGGGTGGTGCGGTCTGCCCAACGCTTTATCGTGGGAAAACTACCCGCCCTCCAGGACACCTACAGCACCTGATGTCACAGGAAGGCCAAAAAGATCCTCAAGGACATCAACCACCTGAGCCACTGCCTGTTCACCCCGCTATCATCCAGAAGGCGAGGTCAGTACAGGTGCATCAAAGCTGGGACCGAGAGACTGAAAAACAGCTTCTATCTGAAGGCCATCAGACTGTTAAACAGCCATCATCAGCACATTAGAGGCTGCTGCCTATAGGCATAAACTAGGAATTACTGGCCACTTTAAGGAATGGAACACTAGTCACTTTAATAATGTTAACATATCTGGCATTACTCATCTTATATGTATATACTGTTTTCTATACTATTCTATGGTATCTTAGTCACTTAATAATGTTTACATATCTGGCATTACTCATCTCATATGTATAAACATTTTTCTGTATCTTAGTCCGTTCCGCTCTGACATCACTTATCCATATGTATATAGTCTTAATTAATTCCTACTTAGATTTGTGTGTATTGGGTATATGTTGTGTAATTTGTTAGATATTACTTGTTAGATATTACTGCACTGTCGGAGATAGAAGCACGAGCACTTCGCTACATCCACAATAACATCTACTAATCACGGGTATGTGACCAATAAAATTTGATTTGATAGCAACCTGAATTACCTTGTACCCCTGCACATCGACTCGGTACTGGTACTCTCTATGTAGACATGCTACTTTTACTCCTTAATATTATTCACTGTGTATTTATTGCCCGTGTCACTATTTCTGTGACAAATAACATTTGATTGGGTGCATCGATACAGTAGCTCTTCTCTCACCGTAGGTAAAGTATTTGACCTCCGGGGGTAGGGTCACTAGGGAGAGGTCGGTGGTGTGGATCTTTTCGTTGACGTACTGCTGGGCTCTGGTGGCCTGGAGGAAGGCAAAGAACCGAGCGGTGAAAGCGGCAATGAAGATGGAAAGCATGCCGAAGTCCAGAACGTTCCACAGCTGCTGCATGTACTCCCTGGGGCCCTCGGTCCACAGCTCCTTACACTCCGACCACATCATCCCTGCAGAGGAATCAACAAAGTTGTGGGTTGTGTTCAATAGGCACCAAACAGATTAAAATGTTTTGAAACTGAGAGAAAAATGTCTGCAGGGGAAACAACATCAAGAGGAAATGGGTTGTGTTAATTAGGTATCAAACTGAAAAAAAGATCTGAAACGAAGATGGACTATCTGGACATATCCAGTAAGAATGCTCATTTTCGTTTTCCATTGCGAATTGTTTTGCTATGTCGTGCACTAATTAACATGACTGGCAATAGTGAGACTGCAGTGTGTTGATTCAGTAATCACCTAATGTCTACCTAAAGAAACCCCATTGAGGGCCTGAAAATAGGTTCATTTGTTTATTTAAATCAACTGAATGAATCTAACTGTGCATTTATTTAAACACTACAGATTAAAAACTCTAAGCCCTGGTACAAACACAACTCTATTGCTGCACCAAACAAAAAAAAATCAATTTCTGTTTTGATCGAAGAGTGGGGATAGAGAGCCATCTGAAACTATGCAGTGCGCCTAGTCTGACCAAAATAAAAACTACATTTGGAAAAACAATTTAGTATATGCTGAAAAGGAAAATCCTAGCAGTTTAGAGAGTTGCGCCAGTAACCAAAAGGTCGCTGGTTTTAATCCCTGAGCTGACTAGGTGAAAAGTCTGTTGAGATGCCCTTGAGGAAGGGACTTAACCCTAATCGCTCCTCTAAATCACGCTGGATTAGAGTGTCTACTAAATTAAAAAAAATATATATATAGTAAACTGAAATTGTCACGCCCTGATCTGTTTCACCTGTCCTTGTGATTGTCTCCACCCCCTCCAGGTGTCACTCATTTTCCCCAGTGTATTTATCCCTGTGTTTCCTGTCTCTCTGTGCCAGTTCGACTTTATGTTTCAGGTCAACCAGCGTTTTTACCGTTCCCCTGCTTTTTGCATTCTCCTTTTTCTAGTCCTCCCAGTTTTGACCTTTGCCTGTTTCTGGACTTTGTACCCACCTGCCTGACCTTTCTGCCTGCCTCGACCATGAGCCTGCCTGCCACTCTGTACCTCCTGGACTCTGATCTGGTTTTGACCTTTTTGCCTGTCCACGATCATTCTCTTGCCTACCCCTTTGGATTAAAAAACATTGTAAGACGCCAACCATCTGCCTCCTGTGTCTGCATCTGGGTCTCACCTTGTGCCTTGATAGATATGTAAAAAAACAAAAACATCTTTAAAACTAAAACTATACTGAAACTATAATCTTTGACTGCAAAATAAATCAAATAAAAACTATGTTAAATTATGTTTAGTTTCTTCTAAACTGTAATGGAGTTTTTTTCTCATGGCATTTTCGAGCTTCTGAATCTGGCGGGTAAATGCTGCCAGTATATGCCGATGTTTCAAATAGACCTAGCTTGGGCATCACCATCAGTAGCTAAGAGGGAAGAAATCCGAGGGTGAGCAGGGTGTGTGAGTGGGCTAAGATAGTGCAGCTCGCTGGAGATGTTAGCAAAAAGTGTTTTATTTTATTTTTTAAATATCACCTTTATTTAACCAGGTAGGCTAGTTGAGAACAAGTTCTCATTTACAACTGCGACCTGGCCAAGATAAAGCAAAGCAGTGCGACACAAAAAACAACACAGAGTTACACATGGAATAAACAAGCATACAGTTAATAACACAATAGAAAAAAAGAAAGTCTATATACAGTGTGTGCAAATGGCGTGAGGAGCTAAGGCAATAAATAGGCCATAGTAGCAAAGTAATTACAATTTAGCAAATTAAAACTGGAGTGATAGATGAGCAGATGGTGATGTGCAAGTAGAAATACTGGTGTGCAAAAGAGCAGAAAAGTAAATAAAAACAAAATGGGGATGAGGTAGGTAGATTGGGTGGGCTATTTACAGATGGGCTATGTACAGCTGCAGCGATTGGTTAGCAGCTCAGATAGCTGATGTTTAAAGTTAGCGAGGGAAATATAAGTCTCCATCTTCAGTGATGGCCACTGACGAGGGAAGTCTTTTGTACTTCAGCAAATCAGAGAGTACAGCTGTGGAGCAGCAGGACTCCAGCAAGATGCCAGCACGTTGAATCCAGCAAGCATCTCAAACACAGTTCTTCAGCAAATCAGAGAGTACAGCTGTGGAGCAGCAGGACTCCAGCAAGATGCCAGCACGTTGAATCCAGCAAGCATCTCAAACACAGTTCTTCAGCAAATCAGAGAGTACAGCTGTGGAGCAGCAGGACTCCAGCAAGATGCCAGCACGTTGAATCCAGCAAGCATCTCAAACACAGTTCTTCAGCAAATCAGAGAGTACAGCTGTGGAGCAGCAGGACTCCAGCAAGATGCCAGCACGTTGAATCCAGCAAGCATCTCAAACACAGTTCTTCAGAAATACGTATTTCCTCACTTCGAAGATTGTGTCTGAGGTCACTGTCCATACGGGGGGTCAACCTGGCAGGGCATTAAGTGTCCCGAGTGAGCTGCGGAAATACCTGGTAGAGTCACCTCTCCAGTTCTGGCAGGCAAGGATGGCTGTTTATCCAAAGCTGTGCCTTGTGGAACTGGATCTGGTTTCTGCCCGTGCATCCCAAGTGTTGTGGTGAGAATATTCAGCATGTCATCAGGTTTGAGAAATCAAATGACCACCTCTCTGAAACACAGTCTTCTTGATAATAAATCAGAAAATCTTGTTTGGTTGTATTGCTTATGCTTTTGCTGTTGTTGCAGCTGTTTTTATTAACCCTATTTGAAGGGGTTAGTCAATGATATAGGTTTAACACCTCTTTGAGGTGCAATCCCATTAACCGGATGATATGACAACAGCCAGTGAAAGTGCAGGGCGCCAAATTCAAAACAACATAAATCTCATAATTAAAATTCCTCAAACATACATGTATCTTATACTGTTTTAAAGGTAATATTGTTGTTAATCCCACCAGTGTCTGATTTCAAATATACTTTTCAGCGAAAGCACCACAAACGATTGTTAGGTCACCACCAAGCCACAGAATAAACAAAGCCATTTATCCAGCCAAAGAGAGTCGTCACAAAAAGCACAAATAGAGATAAAATGAATCACTAACCTTTGATGATCTTCATCAGATGACATAGGACTTCATGTTACACAATACATGTATGTTTGTTTGATAAAGTTCATATAGCATAGCCACATCAATTCAACATAAATACTCATCATAAATGTAGATGATAATACAAGTTATATACATGGAATTATAGATAAATGCAACCGCTGTGTCAGATTTCAAAAATACTTTACGGCAAACCATGCAATAATCTGAGACGGCGCTCAGAAATATAATACAATTAGCCGCCATTTTGGAGTCAACATAAATCAGAAATTACATGATAAATATTCCCTTACCTTTGATGATCTTCATCAGAATACACTCCCAGGAATCCCAGGTCCACAATAAATGCTTGATTTGTTCGATAATGTACTTATTTATGTCCAATTAGCTACTTTTGTTAGCGCGTTTGGTACACCTATCCAAATGCTGGTGCTGGTCGACCATTTCTTCGGACAAAAATTTCCAAACGTTATATTACAGGTCGAAGAAACATTTCAAACTAAGTACAGAATCAATCATTAGGATGTTTTTATCATAAATCTTCAATAAAGTTCCAACCGGAGAATTCCTTTGTGTCTTGAGGAGGAACGGAACGCAGGAAGATAACATTGGCTTGAGGCGGAATACACACGGCTGTGACTATAACCAAAGATAATTATCTTGGGAGGTAATACGGTCAGCATTTGATTGTGAGGTATTCTAGGTCAGGTGAACCAAAATACCTTCTTCCCGGAGAGATGTTCATTGCTGTCTGTGCGATGTCCTGATAACCCAGCTGGCTGTATGGACGGGGACAGTATATCCAGAGAGAGCCATGATTCTATGAAACAGAGTATGTTACAGTCCCTGATGTCTCTCTGGAAGGAGATCCTCGCCCTGAGCTTGTCTACTTTATTGTCCAGAGTCTGAACACCAGAGAGTAATATACTCGGAAGCGGTAGATGGTGCGCCTGCCTCCTGAGTTGGTCTAGAAGTGGGCGGTGGCATCCTGGAGCAGCATTTGGGATAAGTTCAATTGCCCTGGGGGGTGTGAACAAAGGATCCAATTCGGGAAAGTCATATTCCTGGTCGTAGTGCTGGTGAGTTACCACCGCTTTGATATGCAAATTTTTTTACAGCTGTATGTAATAACACCAAAAAACACTCTGAGCGAATAGTGTAAGAAATTAAATACTGCAAAGTTGCTTAGGAGCTAGAAGCAGAGCTGCCATGTCTGTTGGCGCCATCTTGAATTGTTTGTTTCATATATCTGTTTAATATGGTCTAAAGTAAATATATGTAAATATAGGGATTCTAATTTGTATATGAATGTTGATATTTTGAGTGTCTTTTCGAAAACCAAATACTACTATATGAATAGTATATCAGAACACATGGTTTCACATGACATCCTGACTTGCTCTATATACCATTGAGGGTCCACTCATCCTTACAATAATATTGATACCATAACTTTTAGCCGAACAAAGTTGAATTACTGTTTAGCGGATGCCCCGCCTCACTTTTCTCCACACCCCCAAAAAAGTACAAATCAGATGCGTTATTTTTTTGCCAATATCTCTTTGTGTATAATGCCCTGTCCGCTCTCCCTTGAGCCTTACCAAAGTTGATGCTCAAGAGACCAAACAGCCTCAGATCACACGCTCAGATCATGTACGAGCCTCGGATTGGACAGTGAAACACACACTCGCACCTGCAGGTGACGTGCAGATGTTTAATTTTTCATGCCGTCATGGCTGAAGCCAACGCAAATTCCTACTATTTATGTGTCCAGGTTAAATGTAGGACGTCCTTCATTACAAACAAACAGTTGGTTAAATTCATGGTTATTGCATCATAACAATGTAATTTAACCATTTGACTGGCCAGAGATCAAGGCATTCATCAGCAAAGACGCAGTGCAAGCTGATAGTATTTTGGACAACCAAATTGAAGTCAAAATGATTGATGAAATCGAAGTGTGTCAGTTGTATGGTGATTTGCGATTCATAACTTACATTTTACTGGTACTACCAGTAGTAGTAGGCCAACCGATAACAGCCCGACGGAATGCGTTTGAAGTGATGATGCACCGCCGAGAACAGCTAGCATGTCGAGCAAAGTACATCGCCAGTGGCACGCACACACTTCGTGCAGATCAGCAGGTGGGGGCTTTTCGTGGCAGCCAGGCGAGACAATCGAAGGAGGATGCGGTGAACAAAGTTCCTAGGCTCGAATTTAGTCACGCTTGCTTTATATAGATTGATGCTTCTAATTGCTTCTTTTGGATAATGATGAAATGTTATACTCTAAGGCTGGATTGATGTATTTTTTCCAATGCTATGTTAATTTGGCAGATCTAACTTGATTGAACCTCTTTCTAAAAGGCCTAGTCTATGAGAGGCCTAATCATATTTGTATGAATATTTTGTTAACGCCAAGGCTATAGACATGCATTCAGGTCACTCATTATTATGGATCAACATTTGAATTTGATTACAATTATTTATTGTCAATCATTCTTTAATTTGTTAGGCTATGCAATTAAGTAGATTCATGAACTGATAATACATTCATACATAACTTTTAATTTTTTTATTGTTTGAATATGATAGAATAACATCCTATGTGAATAATGTTCATTGATGTTACTTTGTGTATTAATAATAATCATGAAATCAGTCTGAAATTGAATATTTTGCCTATTGTTCATGTCCATATAGCCTTGGACAATGTGATAAAGTACTGTTATTCCTTATCCATCGAATTAATTATTATTATTGTCACGAGTGGCGCTCGGCGGTCGTCATCACCGGCCTATTAGCTGCCACTGATTGTCTTTCCTCCCCCTCCTTGTATGTTTATTGGTAGCACCTGTTTAGGTATGATTAGTTTGTCTTTATTAGACAGCCGGCCCGCCTGGTTGTTGTGCGGGATTATTTCAGTGTAACCTTCGGCTCTGTTGTAGAGGTACGTGTTAGTGCCTGGTCGTGACTTTTCCGTTGTACATTTTCATTCCCTGTGTTTGGGGTCGTTACTATTGTGAGTACCCTGTGGTGCGTTGGTGCAATTAAAGACGCACAGCATTGCACTCTCTGTCTCCTGCGTCTGACTCCACACCCACGACACCCGCAGCATTACAGAATCCCGCACCTAAATCAAATTGAATGGAGTCAGCAGGAGCAGCAGCCAACCCTCTCCCATCGATGGAGGAACGGGTTCTCCACCACACCACCGTTCTCCATCGGATCGGATCCGCGATGGATCAAGTAATGGAGAGAATGGACCGATGGGAGAGGAGTGGTATCCTCTCTCCACCTTCGGCACCCACGGCTCCGGACTCCCCATCACTCGACTCCAGCACCCTCCGTCTGACGCTACCGAGGGCTTATGATGGAGCGGCGTCGGGTTGCCAGGGTTTCTGCTTCAGCTGGAGCTATACCTGGCCACCGTTAGACCCACTCCCTCAGGAGCGGAGAGGGTGAGTGTCCTCATCTCCTGCCTCACGGGTCGTGCTCTGGAGTGGGCGAACGCAGTCTGGAATGGCCCAGACTCAGCGCGGAGCACTACCCAGAGTTTTCCCTCCGCTTCCGTGCCGTGTTTGATCACCCTCTAGACGGCCGAGCGGTGGGAGAACGACTTTTTCATCTCAGGCAGGAGAGGAGGAGCGCCCAGGATTACGCGCTGGAGTTCCGGACCTTGGCAGCCGGATCTGGGTGGAACGACAGGGCCCTTATGGACCACTACAGGTGTAGTCTCCGAGAGGACGTCCGCCGGGAGTTAGCGTGTCGGGACACCACTCTGTCACTGGATCAGCTGATTGACATGTCCATTCGACTGGACAATCTGCTGGCTGCCCGCAGGCGTTCAGAGAGGGTCCTGTGCGTTCCACCACCCAGCCCCTCCGCTCCCATTCCGATGGAGTTGGGAGGGGCTGCGCCGAGGGGTACCGGAGGAGGAGGCCTTCCCTGCACCAACTGTGGTCGGAGAGGACACACGTCTGATCGGTGCTGGGGGTCCGTCTGGGAGTAGAGATGGCAGGCGGAACGCTTCTCGATCATCCCAGGTGAGTCTGCATCAAACTCACCCAGAACCCCTGTTGGCCACATGTTTGTCTTAACCTTTTTTTCTTCACTTTTTCCCTCTTCCCAGCATAGGGCGCTAGTCGATTCAGGCGCAGCTGGGAACTTTATGGATCGCGGACTCGCCCTTAAGTTAGGGGTTCCGCTGGTGCCGATAGATTCTCCTTTCCCCGTGCACTCCCTAGATAGCCGGCCATTAGGGTCAGGGATGGTCAGGAGACCACGGTCCCACTGGACATGGTGACGCAGGGGAATCATAGGGAGCGTATCAGTTTTTTTATTATTGATTCGCCTGCGTTTCCAGTGGTGCTGGGGACTCCTGGCTGGCCCGGCACAATCCTAAAATTTCGTGGAAACAGGGGTTCTCCAGGGGTGGTCAGAGGAGTGTTCTGGAAGGTGTTTGGGAGTTTCCATCGGTGCTACGTCGGTGGAGAGTCCAGACCAGGGTTCCACGGTGTGCATTCCCCGAGTATGCCGATTTGGCAATCGCTTTCAGTAAAGTGAAAGCGACTAAATTACCACCTTATCGACCGGGAAGGGATTGTACGATAGATCTCCAGGTAGACGCTGCGCTTCCCAAGAGTCACGTGTACCCGCTGTCCCAGGAGGAGACGTTGGCAATGGAGACATATGTCACGGAGTCGCTGGGACAGGGGTACATTCGGCACTCCATTTCACCCGTCTCCTCGAGTTTCTTTTTTGTGAGGAAAAAGGAGGGAGGTTTGCGTCCGTGTATTGATTATAGAGGTCTAAACGCCATCACAGTGGGGTATAGTTACCCTCTACCTCTCATCGCTACGGCGGTGGAATCATTCCACGGAGCGCAGTTCTTCACAAAACTGGATCTCAGGAGCGCGTATAGTCTGGTGCGTATTCGGAAGGGAGACGAGTGGAAAACCGCATTTAGTACCACATCAGGCCACACAGCCGTTTTTCAATCCTTTGTAGACGAGATTCTCAGGGACCTGTGCGGGCAGGGAGTGGTTGTTTATATCGATGACATTCTGATCTACTCGGCCACTTACACCGCGCATGTGTCTCTGGTGCGCAAGGTGCTTGGTAGACTGCTGGAGCATGACCTATACGTCAAGGCTGAGAAATGCGTGTTCTCTAAACGAGCCGTCTCTTTTCTGGGATATCGCATTTCCACCTCGGGGGTAGTGATGGAGGGCGACCGCATTAGGGCCGTGCGTAATTGGCCGACTCCAACCACGGTAAAGGAGGTGCAGCGGTTTTTGGGTTTTGCCAACTACTACCGGAGGTTTATCCGGGGTTTTGGCCAGATAGCGGCTCCCATTACCTCACTGCTGAAGGGGGGCCTGGTGCGGTTGCAGTGGTCAGCAGAGGCGAACGGAGCGTTCAACAAGTTGAAGGCGCTGTTCACTGATGCGCCCGTGTTGGCGTATCCGGACCCCTCTCTAGCATTCATAGTGGAGGTGGACGCGTCCGAGGCTGGGGTGGGTGCCGTGCTATCGCAGCGCTCGGGTACGCCACCAAAACTCCGCCCCTGCGCTTTCTTCTCAAGGAAGCTCAGCCCAGCGGAGCGTAACTATGATGTGGGGGACCGGGAGTTGCTAGCGGTGGTTAGAGCTCTGACGGTGTGGAGACACTGGCTTGAGGGGGCTAAGCACCCTTTTCTCATCTGGACCGACCACCAGAACCTGGAGTATATTCGGGCAGCTAGGAGACTTAACCCACGTCAGGCAAGGTGGGCCATATTCTTCACCCGGTTCCGGTTTACTTTGTCTTATAGACCGGGCTCCCAGAACGTAAAGGCTGACGCACTGTCCCGCCTTTACGACACGGAGGATGGGTCCACCGAACCTGCTCCCATCCTTCCCGCCTCAAAGCTGGTAGCACCAGTGGTATGGGAGGTGGACTCGGATATCGAGCGGGCGTTACGGGCTGAACCCGCTCCTCCTCAGTGTCCAGCGGGGCGAAGGTACGTGCCGCTTGGTGTTCGGGACAAGCTGATTCGGTGGGCTCATGTCCTACCCTCCTCGGGTCACCCTGGGGTGACGAGGACAGTGGGGAGCCTTCAGGGGAGGTATTGGTGGCCTACTTTGGCTAAGGACGTTAAGGGTTATGTCTCCTCCTGTTCAGTGTGCGCTCAGAGTAAGGCTCCTAGGCACCTTCCCAGAGGGAAGTTACAACCCCTCCCCGTTCCACAGCGGCCATGGTCACATCTGTCCATAGATTTCCTGATCGATCTTCCGCCGTCTCAGGGGAACACCACGGTTCTTGTGATTGTGGATCGGTTCTCTAAGTCCTGCCGTCTCCTCCCGTTGCCCGGTATCCCTACAGCCCTACAGACTGCGGAGGCGTTATTCACCCATGTCTTTCGGCACTACGGGGTGCCGGAGGACATCGTTTCTGATCGGGGCCCCCAATTCACGTCTCGGGTATGGAGAGCGTTCATGGAACGCTTGGGGGTCTCTGTCAGCCTGACCTCCGGTTATCACCCCGAGAGTAATGGGCAGGTGGAGAGAGTGAACCAGGAGGTGGGTAGGTTTCTGCGGTCGTATTGCCAGGATCGGCCAGGGGAGTGGGCACGCTACATTCCCTGGGCTGAAATGGCTCAGAACTCACTACGCCACTCCTCTACTAACGTGTCCCCTTTTCAGTGTGTGTTGGGGTACCAGCCGGTCCTGGCACCATGGCATCCGAGCCAGACCGAGGCTCCTGCGGTGGAGGAATGGGTACAGCGCTCCAAGGAGACCTGGAGGGCCGTCCAGGAATCTCTACAACAAGCGAGTGGACGGCAGAAGAGGAGTGCTGACCGCCACCGCAGTGAGGCCCCCGTGTTTGTACCGGGGGACAGGGTCTGGCTCTCGACCCGAAACCTACCTCTCCGCTTGCCCTGCCGGAAGCTGGGTCCGCAGTGTGTAGGGCCCTTTAAAGTCCTGAGGAGGATAAACGAGGTGTGTTATCGATTACAACTCCCTTCCTATTATCGTATTAACCCCTCGTTTCATGTGTCTCTCCTCAGGCCGGTGGTAGCTGGTCCCCTGCAGGACAGTGAGGTGCTGGAGGTCCCTCCCCCCCCTCTGGACATCGAGGGGTCCCCGGCGTACACGATCCGGGCCATTCTGGACTCAAGACGCCGGGTGAGGGGCCTGCAGTACCTCGTGGACTGGGAGGGGTACGGCCCGGAGGAGAGGTGCTGGGTACCGGTGGGGGACATCTTGGATCCATCCATGTTGAGGGATTTCCATCGCCTCCATCCGGATCGCCCTGCACCTCGTCCTCCGGGGCGACCTCGAGGCCGGTGTCGGCGCGCTGCGGGAGCCGCGCGTCAGGGGGGGGTACTGTCACGAGTGGCGCTCGGCGGTCGTCATCACCGGCCTATTAGCTGCCACTGATTGTCTTTCCTCCCCCTCCTTGTATGTTTATTGGTAGCACCTGTTTAGGTATGATTAGTTTGTCTTTATTAGACAGCCGGCCCGCCTGGTTGTTGTGCGGGATTATTTCAGTGTAACCTTCGGCTCTGTTGTAGAGGTACGTGTTAGTGCCTGGTCGTGACTTTTCCGTTGTACATTTTCATTCCCTGTGTTTGGGGTCGTTACTATTGTGAGTACCCTGTGGTGCGTTGGTGCAATTAAAGACGCACAGCATTGCACTCTCTGTCTCCTGCGTCTGACTCCACACCCACGACACCCGCAGCATTACAATTATTTTTTTTCTGCTCGTCTCACTTTTCTGAGGGGAAAATCCGGTAAACAGTGAATCAATTTTGTCTGGGTAACTTTAGTTGGGTAACTAATTAACTGACACAAGTACTGGTTTTGGAGAAAAGCTACTTTCAGTTTAAAAATAAAATCAGAGTCGATTGAAGTGCCTGCGCATCTGCAGTGGAAGGTGGCAGATTTACAGCACTGTTTGACAGACAAGGCGATATCCCAAAAATTGTTCCTATCACGAAAACAGCTATTGGGCCACAAACTACTAAGGCACTCACGAACACAGTGGTGTTCTCCGTTTTGCTCTACCACCCCCACAAGTGTCACAGGATTTGTCTGAGGGTAACTAGGTACTGGTTCAAAAAAAATGAATGAAAGTATGGAAATCGTATACATACAGTATATATTTCCTGAGCTTTCTTATATATCCTAAATATAGGACAGACATCTATTTTTCCATTTATGAATGTGTTATTCAATGCATTTCTATGGCCTATAGCAATAAAGCCCCCCCTGGAGGCTTAGACTTTTAGGCATCGTTGAACTTTATTGTTTAATCACAGAGGTTGTTCTCCTTTGAAACTTTATGGAATATTTATGCGCCCCTGAAACGTAGCTCTGATTTATCCCCTTGCCTCTGACCACACATTTCCAAGCCCCTCTGGTGCAGTGCAACCCTGCACAGTACCACAAAATGTTAAACACATAAATCCTGTCTCACCTGTGACCCAGACCATGATGAGCATCTCGGTCCAGCTGAATTCGGTGGTCTTGACCCGGTAGATCTGCATGGGGTGGTCAGTGACTGTCACGTTTGGCATGGTGCTGATGCCCTGGAAGCGGTCTGATGCGTTGAACAACAGCAGGCACAGGAAGATGATGAAGGAGGCGGCATGGGCCACAAACTTCATGAAGGGGCTGCGCAGGACGTTTCCCAGCTACATACAATAAAAAGGATCACATTTACACTTCAGTCACTTAGCAGATGCTTTTATTCAGAGTGACTTACACTCAGTGCATTCAACTTGCATATAGTAGGTAAGTAATAGCAAGTACTACCTTCAGTGGGGGTCAGTGGGATGCAAAGCGAGAAATCAGTCCATAAGTCTATAGAGTAACTATGCTACAACCACTTAACTTTATGGAAATTATTTTTACAGTGAAATCTGGAGCGTTGCAAACAACATCCCTTAAGATATAAAATGTAACACTAACATTAATTGGAGCATTGCAAGAGACCCTTGCTATACTACTGACACGTTCGGAGATGTCATTTACAAAATAGACTCCAATACCCTACTCAATAAATTGGATGTAGTCTATCACAGTTCCAGACGTTTTGTCACCAAAGCCCCATATACTACCCACCACTGCAACCTGTACGCTCTCGTTGGCTGGCCCTCGCTTCATACTCGCCGCCAAACCCACTGGCTCGAGGTCATCTACAAGACCCTGCTAGGTAAAGTCCACCCTTATCTCAGCTCGCTGGTTACCATAGCAGCACCCACCTGTAGCATGCGCTCCAGCAGGTTTATCTCTCTGGTCACCCCCAAATCAATTCTTCCTTTGGCCGCCTCTCCTTCCAGTTCTCTGCTGCCAATGACTGGAACGAACTACAAAAATCTCAAACTGGAAATACTTATTTCCCTCACTAGCTTTAAGCACCAGCTGTCAGAGCAGCTCACAGATTACTGCACCTGTACATAGCCCATCTATAATTTAGCCCAAACAACTACCTCTCCCCTCTACTGTATTTATTTATTTTGCTCCTTTGCATCCCATTATTTCCCTCTACTTTGCACATTCTTCCCACTGCAAATCTACCGTTTTAGTGTTTTACTTGCTATATTGTATTTACTTCGCCACCATGGCCTTTTTTAAAAACTTTTTTTTTGCCTTTACCTCCCTTTTCTCACCTCATTTGCTCACATTGTATATAGACTTATTTTTCTACTGAATTATTGACTGTATATTTGTTTTACTCCATGTGTAACTCTGTGTTGTTGTATGTGTCGAACTGCTTTGCTTTATCTTGGCCAGGTCGCAATTGTAAATGAGAACTTGTTCTCAAGTAGCATACCTGGTTAAATAAAGGTGAAATAAAAAAAAATAAAAAAAGCAGGGTAAGTGAATATAAACAAATAAACACACTATGCACTCACACTCCTAGACATACTTACTTAACTCAAAGGTGGCTGTAAATGTCTTTGTTTTACTTTTAAGAGGAAGAGTTAGGGTACATGGACAAAAGAGGCCCTATACATTACTATTCTATATGTCATTCTATGGGCTAGACACGATACGCTTCAAATGCTCTGGTTTGAGTTTAGATAATTGAAGGGAACACAATTGGTGAATTCTGTCCAAACACAGTCTCTGTATTTCAGCCGAGACATACTCCAGTTGTGAGGTTCTGAGTGGCAGGAATGATGGAGGTGGGTGGCCTTGCATGCCATAATTATATCTATACTCGTTTGGCAGATATTACTTTTCACATTGCAAAACAATTAGCAATCAGATTCAATCAATCTAATTGATTTTATAAAGCTCTTTTACATCAGTAGTTGTCACAAAATGCTATACAGATAAAACCCCAAAGAGCAAGCAATGCAGAAGCACTGTAGCTAGAAAAATAACTCCCCAGGATGCCAGAAACCTAGGAAGAAACCTAGAGAGAAACCAAGCTTTGAGTGTTGGCCAGTCCTCTTCTGGCTATGATGGGTGGAGATAAGAGTATGGCCATTAAGACCAGATTATTCTTCAACACGTTCAAATGTTCATAGATGACCAGCAGGGTCAAATAATAACCATATTGGTTAAAGAGGGTTGCAACAGTTCAACATCTCAAGAGTAAATGTCAGTTGGTGGCTTTTCATAGCAGAGTATTCAGAAGTCGAGAGAGCAGGTCAGAGAGAGCGAAAGAAAGAAAGAGAGATTCGAAACAGCAGGTTTAGGGCCAATCATATGTATTGGTTTGAACTTTGTAGAGTTGTAAATAACCGCGTTCTAATAATTTTGGATAGAAAAAAAGTCTAGGTGGCCTAGTCAGCCCAAGTATGAATTTTAACCTAATTTGATCCCATTCACATTTTCTCACAAATGGTCTATAAATACACAACGTTACCGCTTCGTTTACCCTGGCCAGAGGGACAGGGCGCATAGTAGGCTATACTCTGCAGCTTCTGTTGTTAGTAGCCTACAGTTGATCACACTGAAAAATGGTCTCGTTTCCATGCAATACAACATGTTAGATCGCTAATGTTTAGGTATATAGGTTTTTGCTTGTGTCTGTTGGGAGTGATGTGTTATCACGCTTGCTAAATAATTACCGGAGGAAAGTGGAGAGCATGCCTTGAGCTTTGTGCCCGGCCCACACGACCTGTATTTTCAGTGAATCTGATTGGTCAAGACATGCAAAGAGCCTGCACCGGCACTCCGATGTGAAGGAGAGACAAATTGTGCATGAGTTGACAAATAAGAGGCAAAACGGTAAAAACAAAACTGCACTTTGCCCCTCTTTAACGCTTTGAAACAATATATTTTATTTTTGTGCCACCTTGTGAACAACATACTCCATCAACATTGCTCTGACCAAGACTACATCTGAATTCTGACCAAGTGTTTCAGGTTGGTAAACGACACTCGGCGGTTTGGTCAGAGGACGTGGTACTCTTACCCGACTGCAGGGAGCGAACCAGTAGCCCATGGCCAGTAGGGGCAGACCAAAGGCCACCGCCACCACCACCAGGCACTTCACAACGATGGTCTGCTCCCTCAGGCCCGAAAGGTTCTCATACCAGATCGTCAGCAGCTGCTGCTGGCAGTTGGGGTGGGCCACAAACTGTAGGGGAGGAGAGAGAGAAGCGGAAATAAAATATGTCATGTAAAAGTTAATGCAATGGGCAAGCAGTCTGGGAAGAAAAGAGGCTGAGTGGCAGGCCTGGTTCATCCTCTAGGCTGTCACGCAGTTTAGTCTGGAAAATGAGTACGAAGACCCAGTTCCGAATATATCCTGTAGGCACCAGGGGGAAATCAGGAAAAGGGACTGCTGGAGTGGAGGCACCAGTCATCGGTTGGTCATTTGCATTTTAAGTGGGCCTATAAAGTGTGTTTGTGTGTGTATATGTGTGTGAGTGAGTGTGTGCGAGAGAGAGAGAGCTGCTCATATAATCACATTAACAGGCTTGATCAAATCTGGGAGAAATGCATTAGGCTTTCGCCAGTGGCGGCTGGTGTGGGAAGAACTGGGGAGGTGGTGTTCCCTGTAATGGAAGTGTTTAATCAAAACCCACCGAGACATTAACGAAGTGGACAGTTCTCTCTGTGGGTTTCCTTGACACTGTCTGCCAGCCCAGTCAACCCATAACCATTTCAAAATAGTAAACATTTGGTTATTTGCTCTGTAAAGACCAAACACCACAAGATAAGAACATCAACCTGTCTCAAGGGGAGGTAAATAGTTTGGGTTCACATGTTGATAATAATATGGGAAAAGATAGACACGCAATTCCAATTTAAGAAAAAGATAATGGACGGGAGTGGTGGCCAATTCCAGTTCAAATTCTAATTGTTGAATCGAAATGGAATTGACCCACAAGCTGTTGCTCCCAGGGACTTCGAGAATCACTTGTTCAAGTTCATTTCGAGACACAGTCTCGTGAATTCAGGGCCAGTGGGAGGTGCATTACCACCTGTAGTAAGGAACAAGTTCCATCCTCAAGTGTGCAAGGTTAATGAATAACACACCTCTGTGCATTTGGATTTTTAATGTCATGGTTGTCCTACATCAGCTCTCCCTTTTTCCTAGGAGGCTAGCAAAGATTGAATTGGAAAATATGGCAGATTAATTATGCAGTTGAATAAGGAATCAAGGCGAAGCCAGAACGGCTATAAATAAGGAGCAGCGAGTCTATTATTAAAGATTCTTTGGAAAGGGAGAAATGTGTGACATTCATACATTTTTGGGATGAGTGGGATGAGTGTACTGTGAGGGAGGTACTAAAAGCCTGGGACAAGTTGAGAGGTGAAAATGAACTTTGCAGTTACAGGATAAGCATAATCTCACAGAATTGTCTGTAGCGTCCGAACGGTTTGGCCTACAAAACTATTATGACCCCTCTGTGGACAGATGATACTCTCATGAACGTACATGTTGTTGTTTTGCTCTAGGACACCCACAGGCCTCACAAGATTCGTTTGAAGGTCTCCCAGTACCAATTGAAAAAATGTATGGAATTATATACAGTGCCTTCGGAAAGTATTCAGACCCCTTGACTTTTTGCACATTTTGTTTTGCCTTGTTCTACATTTTTTTTCTTCCCCTTCATCAATCTACACACAAAACCCCATAACGACAAAGCAAAAACAAGATTTTAGAAATGTTTGCTAACAATCGACTCGAGGCGATTCCAGCCTGGAGTCTTCTTAGGTATGACGCTACAAACTTGGCACACCTGTATTTGGGGAGTTTCTCCCATTCTTCTCTGCAGGTCCTCTCAAGCTCTGTCAGCTTGGATGGGGAGCGCCACTGCACAGCTGTTTTCAGGTCTCTCCAGAGATGTTCGATCGGGTTCAAGTCCAGGCTCTGGCTGGGCAACTCAAAATAATTCAGAGATTGTCCCAAAGCCACTCCTGCATTGTCTTGGCTGTGTGCTTAGGGTCGTTGTCCTTTTGGAAGGTGAACCTTCACCCCAGTCTGAGGTCCTGAGAGCTCTGGAGCAGATTTTCATCAAGGATCTATGTACTTTGCTCCGTTTATCTTTGCCTCGATCCTGACTAGTATGCCAAGGGGTCTGAAAACTTTCCGATGGTCACTCTATCAACTGGTTCCCCATTGATCTCCGTAGGGGGTAGTTCAGTTTTGTTCCTTCTACAATCAATGTATCTCTTTTGTTTTCTTAATGTTTTTATCAAGAATGTTATCTGTGCACCATGTACTTTAATGTAATATCAACTAGAGGTCGACCGATTAATCGGAATGGCCGATTAATTAGTGCCGATTAATTGGTGCCGATTTCAAGTTTTCATAACAATCGGTAATCTGCATTTTTGCACATCGATTGTGGCCGATTACATTGCACTCCACGAGGAGACTGCGTGGCAGGCTGACTACCTGTTACGCGAGTGCAGCCAGGAGCCAAGGTAAGTTGCTAGCTAGCATTATACTTATCTTATAAAAAACAATCAATCTTAACATAATCACTAGTTAACTACACATGGTTGATGATGTTACTAGTTTATCTTGCTTGTCCTGCTTTAAATATAATCGACGCAGTGCCTGTTAATTTCTCATCGAATCACAGCCTACTTCGCCAAACGGGTGATGTGTCACGTCCTGACCTTAGTTCCTTTTGGTATGTCTCAATTTTAGGTTGGTCAGGGCGTGAGTTGGAGTGGGCATTCTATGTTTTGTTCTTATGTTTATATTTCTATGTGTTTGGCCTGGTATGGTTCCCAATCAGAGGCAGCTGTCGATCGTTGTCTCTGATTGAGAACCATACTTAGGTAGCCTGTTTTCCCACTCTTGTTTGTGGGTGGTTATTTTCCGTTTCAGTGTTTTCACCATATGGGACTGTTTCGATTTTCCTTTATTAGCTTGTTCGTTTGTTTTCTGTGTTCAGTGTAATAAATATGACGAACACTTACCACGCTGCATATTGGTCTGATATTTTCTACTCCTCCTCAGAAGAGGAAGACGACAACTGTTACATGATGATTTAACAAGCGCATTCGCAAAAAAAGCACTGTCGTTGCACCAATGTGTACCTAACGTTAAACATCAATGCCTCTCTTTAAAATCAATACACAAGTATATATTTTTAAACCTACATATTTAGTTAATACCGCCTGCTAAAATGAATTTCTTATGACTAGGGAAATTGTGTCACTTCTTTTGCGTTCCGTGCAAACAGAGTCAGGTTATATGCTGCAGTTTGGGCCACCTGGCTCGTTGCGAACTGTGTGAAGACCATTTCTTTCTAACAAAGACTGTAATTAATTTGCCAGAATTGTACATAATCATGACATAACATTGAAGGTTGTGCAATGTAACAGCAATATTTAGATTTATGGATGCCACCCATTAGATCAAATACGGAATGGTTCAGTATTTCACTGAAAGAATAAACATTTTGTTTTCGAAATGATCGTTTCTGGATTTGACCATATTAATGACCTTAGGCTCGTATTTCTGTGTGTTATTATGTTATAATTAAGTCTATGATTTGATATTTGATAGAGCAGTCTGACTGGGCGGTGGTAGGCAGCAGCAGGCTCGTAAGCATTCATTCAAACAGCACTTTCGTGCATTTGCCAGCAGATCTTCGCTATGTTTCAAGCATTGAGCTGTTTATAACTTCAAGCCTATCAACTCCCGAGATTAGGCTGGTGTAACTGATGTGAATTGGCTAGCTAGTCAGCGAGGTGCGTGCTAACAGCGTTTCAATTGGTGACGTCACTCGCTCTGAGAACTTGAAGTAGTGGTTCCCCTTGCTCTGCAAGGGCCGCAGCTTTTGAGGAGCGATGGGTAACGATGCTTCGAGGGTGGCTGTTGTCGATGTGTCCCTGGTTTGAGCCCAGGTAAGGGCGAGGAGAGGGACGGAAGCTATACTGTTGCACTGACAATACTATAGTGCCTATAAGAACATCCAATAGTCAAAGGTATATGAAATACAAATGGTATAGAGAGAAATAGTCCTATAATTCCTATAATAACTACAACCTAAAACTCCTTCCCTGGGAATATTGAAGACTCATGTTAAAAGGAACCACCAGCTTTCATATGTTCTAAGCAAGGAACTTAAACGTTAGCTTTTTTACATGGCCCATATTGCACTTTTACTTTCTCCTCCAACACTTTGTTTTTGCATTATTTAAACCAAATTTAACATGTTTCATTATTTATTTGAGACTAAATTGAATTTATTGATGTATTATTTAAGTTAAAATAAGTGTTCATTCAGTATTGTTGTAATTGTCATTATTCCAAATATATTTATAAAAATCGTCCGATTAATCGCTATCGGCTTTTTTTGGTCCTCCAATAACCGGTATCGGCGTTGAAAAATCATAATCGGTCGACCTCTAATCTCAACTAACTGTAATCAATGTCATTTGGTTGTGCTATTAGATCAAGCACAGTGACAACACATTAAGCTGTTGTATAAATACATGAAATATCTGACATTGTATTCCTATTTGAACTTTGGTGTGCTTTTAAAATGGTTGAAAGTGCAGCGATAACACATTTAGGTGACAATCTAAATAAAAAAATCTGACATTGATTTTCCATTGGAATTTGGTTGTGCTTTTAAAATGGTTGAAAGCATAGTGATAACACATTGGGATTTCAACTAACCTTTAGCTGTCTTTTTTTAGTGGTTGAAAATAGGTTGGAATCTCATAGATTGATCAATCTTTCCAAATATGACCCAATACTCATACACATTGAAATGACATGGTGTGCACAGAGGGAAGGATCCAAACATCCTTTTTAATACATTATAAACCATTCATTTCTATTGGGCTCAAAACTATCTGAAACAACCAAAACAACAACAAATGCATCCAACAAATGTATAGTCACAAGCTTGATGTGGTCATTGCATCCTATGAATATGGGACCAAATATTTAATGTTTTACTACTTTAACACACATACAGTATAAGTGAATTTGTCCCAATACTTTTGGTCCCCTAAAAAGGGGGAGATTATGTACAAAAAATGCTGTAATTTCTAAACAATTCACCCAATATATGAAAATACCCTCTAACTAAAGCTGACAGTCTGCACTTTAACCTCATAGTTATTGTACCATTTCAAGTATCCCAATACTTTTGAGGCTCACTGTGCATGTACATTCAATATGTTGACTGTGCTTTGGTTGGAATTATGCTGTGTTACTTCTAGGCACTCTGAACAGGAAGATTATGTTTAGTTATTAGTTGACCCCTGAACGTGGAGGTACAGCATAGGGATTTCTAGTATCAGATATTGTAGTTCTGGCAAAAAACAAAAGCACCCAGCATCGGAGCAATGCAAATGGCTAACTGTTGCAAAAAGTGTAGAGACAAAATGTTACAAAAGTTGCCCTGTTGAGTTGGAAGGCATGCTCGTTTTTTTGTTTGTTGCTCGGGTGAAAGTTTACGAGGTAATATTTTAGGCTGGTCCGGTGGAGGGGTGTAGAAAGGACAGAAGGGCCAGAGATGCAGATCTGGTACACAGGCAAGTAACAATGGAATCCTTTGGATGTAACGTGGTGTGTCTTGGTAATTGTTTTGACGGAACTACTGTATATTCTAGAAATAACTTACAAGATAGAGATTAGAGAGTGAAGTCAACTGCTTGCAAGGCCTTAGAATAGATAAAGGAAACGGTTAGCTACTTACCTTTTTCACCTCGTACTTGATGGCCAGTTTGACCCTGCTCAGGAGAGAGCGAAGGCCCTTCCCCGCCTCCTTCTCAGCAGTAACATCTCCATTCAAAATGGCTTCCACTTCCTCCGTGTCCCGACAGAGGTCCAGCACTCCCACTACAAAGTCCTTACACTGCATAGACAGCTTGCGATAGTCATTCTGGACAGAGGGAGAGAAAACACACGTTAGAGCCAAGTCAGCTGCTGTAGACAGGGAAATGCAAGCTCGTCTACATAAATCTAATTTACAAAAGTAATATGTGACACGAGCATAATATAAACTTAGTGGTATTTTGTTCAGCAACCATACTGTTATAGAAGCTATATCAGTGAGAAAACAACTCAAATTCTTAGAAAACCCTTTTAGCATTTCTGAGTAACTGAGCACTACTTGGCTGGACAAAAAGAGCCATATGCCTACGGTAGTGGTGACCCAATGGGAATTCAAATTTATTTATTTTTTATTTCACCTTTATTTAACCAGGTAGGCTAGTTGAGAACAAGTTCTCATTTGCAACTGCGACCTGGCCAAGATAAAGCATAGCAGTGTGAACAGAAAACACAGAGTTACACATGGAGTAAACAATTAACAAGTCAATAACACAGTAGAAAAAAAGAGAGTCTATATACATTGTGTGCAAAAGGCATGAGGAGGTAGGCGAATAATTACAATTTTGCAGATTAACACTGGAGAATATCTGTGTGCAATGATCTTGGCAGTGTTATATATATATATATATATTTCAGAAAATGTTATTATTACTCAAGTATGAAAATCTGAAATACATTTACATCTTAATACTGTGCACTGTACAAGGGGGAGGTCAGGTCATGGCCGCAGGAAGATGTTTTGGGGCGGTGCTGAGGAGTATTTTTCTCTGCTCTGCTAACAAGTACATTTCTCCGCTCATACAGGAGTAATAAAGGCCTAGTTCACAAACATTGTTGAATATTAAAATGTTATATATATATATATACACACTGTATATATATATATTGGGACTTTTTTTTCTAAATTTGATTTATCAGGGGGTGCTATGGATCAGATAATGTAATTGTTGCTGTTTTTTCAATTGCTGTGCTGATCAATGGACAGTTCATTACCTCTGTCAAAATAATATATATCTTAAAGTTTGTACTTGTATTCCCTGTTGCAATAAAGATGCCGACGCAACAATAATACACATTTACAATAGGCCTATATTAAAAAATACATACAACACAATTGTGTGTGCATATACAGATAATTCGGGAAGTATTCAGACCCCTTGACTATTTCCACATTTTGTTATGTTACAGCCTTATTCTAAAGTCAATTAGATAAAAAAAAATCCTCATCAATCTACACACAATAACCCATAATGACAAAGCAAAATCTTTTGAAAGTTTTGCATAAGTATTATTAATTATTTACATTAGTATTTAGACCCTTTGCTATGAGACTCAAAATTGAGCTCATGTGAATCCTGTTTCCATTGATCATCCTTGGATGTTTCTACAGCTTGATTGTAGTCCACCTGTGGTAAATTCAATTGATTGGACATGATTTGGAGGCACACACCTGTCTATATAAGGTCCAGTTGACAGTGCATGTCAGAGCAAAAACCAAGCCATGAGGTCGAAGGAATTGTCCGTAGATCTCCGAGACAGGATTGTGTCGAGGAACAGATCTGGGGAAGGGTACCAAAACATTTCTGCTGCATTAAAAGTCCCAAAAACACAGTTACCCCCAACATTCTTAAATGGAAGTAGTTTGGAACCACCAAGACTCTTCCCGGAGCTCGCTGTCCAGCCAAACTGAGCAATCGTGGGAGAAGGGCCTTGGTCAGGGAGGTGACCAAGAACCCGATGGACGCTGACAGAGCTCCAGAGCTCCTGTGTGGAGATGGAAGAACCTTGTAGAAGGACAACTATCTCCGCAGCACTCCACCTATCAGCTCTTTATGGTAGAGTGGCCAGACGGAAGCCATTCTTCAGTAAAAAGGCATTTGACAGCCCACTTGGAGTTTGCCAAAAGGCACCTAAAGACTATCAAACCATGAGAAACAAGATTCTCTGGTCTGATGAAATGCTTGGCCTGAATGCCAAGCATCACATCTGAAGGAAACCTGGCACCATCCCTACGGTGAAGCATGGTAGTGGCAGCATCATGCCAGATTGGTCAGGCTCAAGGGAAAGATGAACGGAGCAAAGTACAGAGAGATCCTTGAATGACAACCTGCTCCAGAGCTCTCAGGACCTGACTGGGGCAAAGGTTCACCTTCCAACAGGACAACGACCCTAAGCACACAGCCAAGACAATGAAGGAGTGGCTTCGGGACACGTCTTTGAATGTCCTTGAGTGACCCAGCCAGAGCCCAGATGTGAACCCGATCGAACATCTCTGGATAAACCTGAAAAAAGCTTTGCAGCGGCGCTCCCCATCCAACCTGACAGAGCTTGAGAGGATCTCCAGAGAGGAATGGGAGAAACTCTACAAATCGAGGCTGTAATCTCTGCCAAAGGTGCTTCAACAAAGTACTGAGTAAAGGGTCTGAATACTTAAGTAAATGTGATATTTCAGTTTCTATTTTACTTGTTATTTGAAAAAATGTCTAAGATTTGTCATTATTTATTTAATCAATGTTAGAATATGGCTGTAACGTAACAAAATGTAGAAAAAGTCAAGGGGTCTGAATACTTTCTGAAGGCACGGTACATTTTACAGACACACTATATTTTGCATTCGTTTTCATATTGTTTTTAGTCCCACCCTTCAGCTCCACTCAACCTCTCCCACCTATCGATGAACAACATCCAGTTTTCATATCTATTTTTCACCTGTGCTGTTTTACAAAAGTTTTGAACCTTTCTATTCTCATAGTTTCTACAGTTGTTTTTGCCAAAAGTATGAATATATTATTGATCGATTAACTATGACTTTTCAAATCACCCAGCAGTGCTATTTGCAGAGTTAACTCTGCTGGGTGATTTGAAAAGTCATAGTTAATCGATCAATAATATATTCATACTTTTGGCAAAAACAACTGTAGAAACTATGAGAATAGAAAGGTTCAAAACTTGTATTTTTGTGTGATCCAATACCTAATATAGTAGTACCCTTATCATAATTTGGTTGTAATCATGAGAGGTTAGAAAAAGTATCTAGATCCTCTATCAGAATTGTGGATAAAAAAAACAAATTATCACAGTACAATGACACCTTTGTTTTCAAGCCCTGGATTTCTAGCCCCTTGATATTATTGTTGGATCTGATTTTAATAGCTAACAGTTCGATGGCTATAAGAAATAGATATGCCGATAGAGGACAACCTCATTTGAGGACCAGGATTTTGAAAACTGTGCCTTACAGATTGCTGGGAAGAGATTTCTGATGTATCATTTTCATGCTACAGGTTGTATTGTTAAGAGTTGATAAATAAAACGACACAAGATTCAAGACTTAAATTATTTTAAAAAATTCTTGCCACCAATTGTTTTTTGAATATTTGGGTCATACAATCATCGCAGCTCTTCAGATTATGTTGTGAGGATACACAGTCTCAAGTTCAGGAATTTAAACTTTTAAAGGAATTTAAAGGAATTCGATAAAGCATAACATTAATCTAAAATTGACCCTAGAAATAGCATTGTTGGGAGATCTGGAGAGACATGGTCGGTCACTCTTAGTAAAAGTATTAATCTTCAACTCACAATCTGTGGATTCGATTAGATTGGAGACAAGTGGGAGTGGACTTGCTGGGCTGGGGATAGAACGACGATAGAATGACAGGTCCCAGTTTTTGACCTTGTGAGAGATCTGTCAACGTGCTCTTGAGCAGGGCGTTGACCCTGGTTGCTTCTGTGGGTCGCTCTGGATGGGTATGTGTTAGATGTCTGAATCTAATGTAAATGTTAAGCGGCTTCACTGCAAGTCGATTGTATGTTTTAATATTCAATAATAAACAAAATCGTTTTAGCAGCAGCATAGGTGTGAGGGGGAGCAGTAGTTGTTAGCCATTTAACAATCTTATGGCCAAGGGATAGAAGCAGTTTAAGAGTCTGTTGGTCTAAGCCTTGATGCACCGGTACTGCCTGCCGGATAGGAGCATGGAGAACAGTCCAAATGTGATTGTTTGCTGAGAGCATTTATTCTTGATTTAATTTCCATGGAACAACTCGACATTCAGAGTGTACTTTGTTCTGCCACTTTGTTCATGTCTAATGCTTTATTCTTTCTAATTGTGATCGATTGTCGTAATCCATCTGTCCATAGACAGAATAGAATGGGAGACAATTTGAATCCAGTTTTAGGCAAGTCCGATTCCTACATTTCCAGTTACTTATAACTGAACATTGTGATCCAACTGTAAAGTGAAGCATTGCACCATGTGGTAAGAGGCAGGGAACCATTTACTGCGCTTGATTCACTAGAACATGTTCTGATATGATCTCTCACAGAGGGAGGCAAAATGACAATTCAGAGAACAGATGGAAGAAAACCGGTTTCAGAGCAAAAAGATAACAAGCCCTGTATGAGGCCGGATATTGAGCTATGTAACGTGTGAAAACCTAGGACTATATGTATTGTCTATTTTTAGTTTAATCCTGGGTTGAATTTGAACAATAGCTGTTGATGACTTCACAAATCCCATACAGGCCTAAATAGCATAATTGATGACATACAGTATGGTTACATTTCATTTGCTCTGTTAAACCTACACTTTGGAATGACTTTGATATCACCAGTGAATCTACTAAATTGAGATTTTTCAACAATCATCCGCACGATAGCACATTGGTAACAGTTGGTGACAGATACCAAAACTAAGCAGGACCGGGCTTGGTTAAAACCCTGGATGGGATACCAAAGGGTATCTATAGGTAGATCAACTTTCCAGTAGGAGGTGGTGCCCAGCCTATAGTTTTTTCTTACAGTGGACATTACATTGAAGATCTGACATTGTTTCAAAGGTAGAAATTCAACATATTTTATGCAAGGTTTGATGACAGTCATGTGGTTGTAATTTCCCTCTCAAAACAATAGTTTTGACTTTTTCAAATCCAATGTATTTTCCATGTAGATTCCACGTCACAATACATTGACAAATTATGTTGAAACAACATTGATTTAACCAGTTTGTGCCCAGTGGGGAGTGGCAAGGAGTGGAATGTTAGCTAAAAAGACTGGTATCCAGACTACAAACAAGCATCCTTTCCTAAAATGTTCTCATTTCAAACAAATTCAGTGTAGCTTGTTGCATCATACAAGCTCAAAATGGTTGTTAATGTTTCATATGTAACAGCATGGGACACCTTAGCAAATTTAGATAACAAGCTTTTGTGGCAATGTGGTTCAGTGAACTCATTTTTACAAGCAATACAAAAAAATTCTTAAGAGGACATGTTAGTTTTTTCCCCCCTTATCTCCCATTAACTGCTCTTGTAATTCAAGTCTATTTCAGAATGTTTATCTGCAATGTCAATGAATTGATGTAATTAAACATATTTACCAGGGAGAAGCAATTGTGCTGCATGGTCTCTTTTTTATGGCTCTTTTTATCCTGGTGGTGGCAGCAGCATGACACACATACACACACAGGTTGAAGATTCATTACATGACAACATCGGTGTTAAATGAAAACATGAGGCAGAAATTAAAGGAGCAGTTAAGCAGCATCAACACATTGCTATTGTACAAGACTTTACCTGATAACAATCATCAATCTTGTAGGTACTAAGGCTGGGAGATATACCGTATTTTACTATATACCGGTATTTATGCACGGACCGGTTTGGATTTTTACTTTACCTTCTATAACGGTATTTTAATGTTTGGTTTGTTAAATGTGATACGGCGTGTGTAACGCCCATTTTTATAGTTTACTCCGCTACTTGAGTCATCCCGCTCTGCTCTCTCTCTCTCCAAGCCGCTTTCCGCACAGACCTTGTCCCAACCCTTGTCACTCAAGGAGCGCATTTGTTTTTGCTTGACTACGAGACACTTTCGTTCAGTCTGCATGGTCAACGACATTGTTTCCACTTTGATCTTAATATACATCCACAAGCGTTCTATAATTACAATATTAGTTTGTGTTTCTTACATCTGCAAAACAGCTAGTTTGTATTTTCTTAGCAAGTTAAGCTAAATTGTTTTAGCCACTAATGCTAATCACTAGTTCGCTGGCTAGCTAACTAGCTAATAAAAGTACTGAGTCAGAGCAAACGTAGCTTGCTAATACAGCCTGATACCAGTACTGGTAGAGGCTTAAATCAGCATGTTGTTTGTGCAACAGTATCTTCTAAATCAAAGAGGAATGGGCGAAGCATGAATATGTTGGCTATATGAATAAAGATTTAACGTAGCCAAAGATTATAGGGTCCCCCTAGGAAACACTGAAATTTGAATTTTGGCCATATCGCCCAGCCCTAGTAGATACTATGCCAAGAAACCGATCATGGTTATGGAAACATGGTTATGCCATCAAAATAAATGCAGAAAATAACAACAGACATTGAACATTAAGCTTCTGAGTAGAAGGTTTGCAAAATTCTGTATATTTCCCCAAATTCCTAGGTTTTTCTGAAAAACCAAACAATGTTGAGAACGTTCTTAGAAATAGATTGTTATTTTTTTAACTGAATTTAGGAACATTCCAGAATTTTGCAATCCTGAGTGCAAGTAGCTCAAAAGTGTCCTACCTTGAACTCCTTCTCGATGTTGGCCAACTTGGTCAGTTCATTGCTGAGCTCCAGCGCGGTGAGCACCGGGTCCTCGCTAGACAGCGAAAGGTACGCCGGGCTAGCCAGGCCCCGGTAGGCATTGATGCGCAAACGTGAGTGGCTGAAAGCGTCTCTGCCCTGTTTCTCGGCGCATTCTGGGCACTTGCAAAAGTAGTCATGTGGCCGCTCAATGCGAGCGCCCTTCAACAGCAGCATGTGTACCACCTCGTACTTCTGGCAGTGTGCAGCCAGAATGATGGGGGTGATGTCGGGCGAGAAGCGTGTGCCATCCTCGTCATACGAGTAGAAGTCATCGTCCTGCAGCTCACACGGACTCCGCGTCAGTCGCTCGCTGGCTTGGAAGGATGGATGGGCCAAGATAGCTTCCACGATCCTAACATACCCTTTTGAGATAGCCAGGAGTAAGGCGTCACCGATGCGTGCCAGGTTGTCCCTCCGCAAGAGCAGTTCCATCACCTCCAGATGCTCGTTGCCCACCGCAAGCTGCAATGCATTCTGGCCCATGTAGTCCACACAGTTGACATTGAGCGTGGTGGACTCCTCCAGCATCTTGCGGACCACAGGGATGTTGCCATACTCGGCGGCGTCCAGAAAGCGCTCCTCCTCGGCGGTCATGCTGGTGGTGTGGTCGTTGAACATGAAGGCCGGCCCACGCATCGCTGGTCGACGACCCTTCTCCCGCGCCCCTGTCATCCGCCGCTGGGCGGGGAGCTCAAGGTCCGCCGCCCTTTTCCTTGCAGAGACGGAGAAAACAACATCATGGTTACTTCCTCTGTGAAGAGCCTTGACTTTTGCGAACATACTTCCCACCAAGTTTACTACCAAAAAATAAAGAAAATTGCCCCTCTACAAGTTAAAACAAGCTGCTTTGTCCTTCAACTATAAATAGATGACTTCAGTTGTAGCCCTGTTTTACAAAGTCTACTAAAAGACCCTTCACCATTCAAAGAGACCAGTAATATAAGCTCGGAGCTAATGTTACGTTCTGGCATAAGGGCTCATCTAGGGTATCATCTTTGCTGTCTGCACAGTCTCTGTTGTTCCTTGACCCACAGCCATGTAATTCCACCACCCCACGCCACCCCGATTTTCACAATAGAATGGAGAGTGGCAGCCGGACAGCAGTGTATTCATTAGAACCCAGCCACCCCAGCCGTCTCAGTGAGAGGTGAGCCAGTGACAGAGCGCCACACATACCGAGTGAGAAAGCCTCCTGGCGTTAATAGCATTTTAATGAAACACAACAGATGCATGAGTAATACAACTACAGTTTGCACTGACATATCATGGGTTTCTCAGCCAGGTTTGAATCTGAGCAATTGCTCTTTCCAGAGATGAGAGTCATAGGCATAAGGCACATTCGATTACTTGTTTTTGATTTTGGCTTAATAATATCCAAGGGTATTTGGTAAGTATTTGTACAAATAAAATAAAATGTTATTTGTCACATACACATGTTTAGTAGATGTTAGATGTTAGTAGATGTAGATGCTTGTGTTTCTAGCTCCAACAGTGCAGTAATATCTAACAAGGTTTTGTAGGATTTGTATTGTACTGAATGTAATATCAAACAATTTTACAACAATACACACAACTCTAAAGTAAAGGAAAGGAATTAAGAATATATAAATCTTTGGAAGAGCAATGTCAGAGCGGCATAGACTAAGATACAGTAGAATAGGATAGAATACAGTATATACAGTTGAAGTCAGAAGTTTGCATACACTTAGGTTGGATATTAAAACTTGTTTATCAACCACTCCACACATGTCTTGTTAACACACTATAGTTTTGACAAGTCGGTTAGGACTTCTACTTTGTGCATGACAAGTGATTTTTCCAACAATTGTTTACAGACAGATTATTTCACTTATAATTCACTGTATCACAATTCCAGTGGGTCAAAAGATGACTGTGCCTTTAAACGGCTTGGAAAATTCCAGAAAATGGTGTCATGGCTTTAGAAGCTTCTGCCAGGCTAATTGACATAATTTGAGTCAATTGGAGTTGCGGTCAAACTGCTCAGGAAGGAGACACGTTCTGTCTCCTAGAGATGAACATACTTTGGTGCGAAAAGAACATATCAATCCCAGAACAACAGCAAAGGACCCTGTGAAGATGTTGGAGGAAACAGGTATAAAAGTATCTATATCCACAGTAAAACAAGTCCTATATTGACATAACCTGAAAGGCCGCTAAGCAAGGAAGAAGCCACTGCTCCAAAACCGCCATAAAAAATCCAGACAACGGTTTGCAATTGCACATGGGGACATACTGGGGACATACTTTTTGGAGAAAGGTCCTCTGGTCTGATGAAAAAAATATAGAACTATTTGACTATTCGTTATGTTTGGAGGAAAAATGGGGAGACTTGCAAGCCGAAGAACACCATCCCAACTGTAAAGCACGAGGGTGGTAGCATCATGTTGTGGGGGTGCTTTGCTGCAGGAGGGACTGGTGCACTTCACAAAATAGATGGCATCATGACGAAGGACAATTATGTGAATATATTGAAGCATGACATCTCAAGACATCAGACAAGAAGTTAAAGCTTGGTCGCAAATGGGTCTTCCAAATGGACAATGACCCCAAGCATACTTCCAAAGTTGTGGCAAAATGGCTTTAGGACAACAAAGTCAAGGTATTGGAGTGGCCATCACAAAGCCCTGACCTCAATCCCATAGAAAATGTGTGGGCAGAACTGAAAAAGCATGTGTGAGCAAGGAGGCCTACAAACCTGACTCAGTTACACCAGCTCTGTCAGGAGGAATGGGCCAAAATTCACCCAACTTATTGTGGGAAGCTTGTGGAAGGCTACCCGAAACGTTTGACCAAAGTTAAACAATTTTAAGGCAATGCTACCAAATACTAATTGAGTGTACGTAATCTTCTGACCCACTGGGAATGTGAGGAATGAAATAAAACTGAAACAAATCATTCTCTCTACTATTATTCTGACATTTGACATTCCTAAAATAATGTGGTGATCCTAACTTACCTAAGACAGAGGATTAAATGTCAGGAATTGTGAAAAACTGAGTTTAATTGTTTTGGCTATGAAATATTTCTCTCTCGCTCTCTTGCTTCTCCTTTATTGCTTCTACTCAACACATTGTATACACTTCAGTGCTAGCTAACTGAGGCTTATGCTTTCAGTAGTGATTAATTATCTGATCCTTTGATTGTGAGGACATGTCAGTTCATGCTGCAAGAGCTCTGTTAGGTTGGAGGACGTCCTCCAGAAGTTGTAATAATTACTGTTTAGTCTATGGAAGGGGGTGAGAACCATGAACCTCCTAAAAATCTAATCAAATCAAATTTTATTGGTCACATACACATACTTAGCAGATGTTATTGCGGGTGTAGCGAAATGCTTGTGTTCCTAGCTCCAACAGTGCAGTAGTATAAGGTTTTGTAGGTTTTGTATTGAACTCAATGTACCCAGAAGAGGACAGAAGCTAGCTGTGCTACACCATGGTGCTACCCTACAGAGTGCTGTGGAGGTTACTGTAGACCTTGATTTAAAAACAGTGTGTTTTAATACATTTGGTGACGTGAACATATTTAGTATATTTAGCTCCCGCACATTGGCTAACCGGGCTATCTGTATTGTGTCCCACCACCCGCCAACCCCTCTTTTTACACTTCTGCTACTCTCTGTTCATCATATACAGTATGCACAGTCACTTTAACGATACCTACATGTACATACTTCCTCAATAAGCCTGACTAACAGGTGTCTGTATATACAGTGGGGCAAAAAAGTATTTAGTCAGCCACCAATTGTGCAAGTTCTCCCACTTAAAAAGATGAGAGAGGCCTGTAATTTTCATCATAGGTACACTTCAACTATGACAGACGAAATTAGGAAATAAAATCCAGAAAATCACATTGTAGGATTTTTTATGAATTTATTTGCAAATTATGGTGGAAAATAAGTATTTGGTCACCTACAAACAAGCAAGATTTCTGGCTCTCACAGACCTGTAACTTCTTCTTTAAGAGGCTACTCTGTCCTCCACTCGTTACCTGTATTAATGGCACCTGTTTGAACTTGTTATCATAAAAGACACATGTCCACAACCTCAAACAGTCACAATCCAAACTCCACTATGGCCAAGACCAAAGAGCTGTCAAAGGACAAAATTGTAGACCTGCACCAGGCTGGGAAGACTGAATCTGCAATAGGTAAGCAGCTTGGTTTGAAGAAATCAACTGTGGGAGCAATTATTAGGAAATGGAAGAGATACAAGACCATTGATAATCTCCCTCGATCTGGGGCTCCACACAAGATCTCACCCCGTTGGGTCAAAATGATCACAAGAACGGTGAGCAAAAATCCCAGAACCACACTGGGGGACCTAGTGAATGACCTGCAGAGAGCTGGGACCAAAGTAACAAAGCCTACCATCAGTAACACACTACGCCGCCAGGGACTCAAATCCTGCAGTGCCAGACGTGTCCCCCTGCTTAAGCCAGTACATGTCCAGGCCCGTCTGAAGTTTGCTAGAGAGCATTGGGATGATCCAGAAGAAGATTGGGAGAATGTCATATGGTCAGATGAAACCAAAATATAACTTTTTGGTAAAAACTCAACTCGTCGTGTTTGGAGGACAAAGAATGCTGAGTTCCATCCAAAGAACACCATACCTACTGTGAAACATGGGGGTGGAAACATCATGCTTTGGGGCTGTTTTTCTGCAAAGGGACCATGACGCCTGATCCGTGTAAAGGAAAGAATGAATGGGGCCATGTATCGTGAGATTTTGAGTGAAAACCTCCTTCCATCAGCAAGGGCATTGAAGATGAAACGTGGCTGGGTCTTTCAGCATGACAATGATCCCAAACACACCGCCCAGGCAACGAAGGAGTGGCTTCGTAAAGAAGCATTTCAAGGTCCTGGAGTGGCCTAGCCAGTCTCCAGATCTCAACCCCATAGAAAATCTTTGGAGGGAGTTGAAAGTCCGTGTTGCCCAGCAACAGCCCCAAAACATCACTGCTCTAGAGGAGATCTGCATGGAGGAATGGGCCAAAATACCAGCAACAGTGTGTGAAAACCTTGTGAAGACTTACAGAAAACGTTTGACCTCTGTCATTGCCAACAAAGGGTATATAACAAAGTATTGAGATAAACTTTTGTTATTGACCAAATACTTATTTTCCACCATAATTTGCAAATAAATTCATTAAAATCCTACAATGTGATTTTCTGGATTTTTTTCTCATTTTGTCTGTCATAGTTGAAGTGTACCTATGATGAAAATTACAGGCCTCTCATCTTTTTAAGTGGGAGAACTTGCACAATTGGTGGCTGACTAAATACTTTTTTGCCCCACTGTAGCCCTGTTTCTATTTTCTCAAATCTTTCAACTGTTGTTTTATTTCTTTACTTACCTACACACACACACACACACACACACACACACACACACACACACACACACACACACACACACACACACACACACACACACACACACATACCTTTTTTTGGCACCATTGGTTAGAGCCTGTAAGTAAGCATTTCACTGTCAGGCTTACACCTGTTGTATTCGGCACACGTGACAAACTTTGATTTAATTTGATTTGTTTGCGTTTGATTGTTAGTGTCTATCAAATCCCCATTACATACACTGTATCACCAGTAGCGCATTTACAGTTCATTCCTACAATTTCTAATCTACAACGTTTGTTTGGTTACGGTGATTTATGTTAATGCATTCAAAATACTATTATTCCAGTCTTTTACCGTCCTTATTGTCGGAGTCGACACATTGTTTGCAGAATGCACAACCTATGATTCTGAGAAACAAGTTTTGGTTTATTTCATTTTATTTATGAGTTGTCAATTTAGTCATTGTCTTTGGTTTAGAGCACTCCTGTCAATGTTGAGTAAGCACCTGATTACGCAAAGAAGCAGGCCTACCTAATGACCTCTTATCCCTTGCACAAATGCCTACAACTGTGTTATTTCCGAGCTCAATGGCGCAGGAAACTGAGGGCCCAGAATATTTTATACAATTAATTAATACATTTTATTTAACCTTTATTTAACTAGGCAAGTCAGTCAGGAACAAATTCTTATTTATAATGACGGCTTAGCAAAAGGGAAAAGGCCTACTGAGGGGATGGGGGCTGGGATTAAAAATAAAAAAGTAGGACAAAACACACATCATGACTCCTGTGGCGGGCTGGGCGCATGCACGTTGACTTCGGTCGCCAGTTGTATGGCTGGATTCCGGATTAAGACGAGCAGTGTATCAAGAAGCAGTGCGGCTTGGCAGGTCCGTGTTTCGAGGATGCATGGTTCTCGACCTTCACCTCTCCCGAGTCCGTGCGTGAGTTGCAGCGATGGAACAAGACTGTAACTACCAATTGGAAATCATGAAATTGGGGATAAAAAGGGGTAAAAAGTAGAAAAAAAGAAAGATAACATTTTTAAAAAACCAGAGTATACTGGGGGAGAAGGACACATCTGACCTAACAAAGGGCCGAGATACTCTTGACCTACCGAGGGGGCAAGATAGACTGGACCTACTGGGAAAGCAGGGAACTCTAGACTTACTTGAGGAAACACTTGGCCTACAAGGAAGACAGGAAACGTAAAACCCACAAGGGATGAATGCACAATCTTCTTCTTTAAGGTTTTATTGACATACTACATCCAAATAGGTGTATTGCTGCCACCTACTGGGTGGGGTAAAAACTGAGTTCTTTTAACAATAAATAAATAAACAATAAAAATAGGACACAACTAATGTAATTTTCTAAAAACGAAACAAAAGTTAATGTACTCACTTAGTAAAACGTACTCAAGATTCCTACACAGGCTCTGAGGCCTGAGAGGGGAAGCATCTTCAGACAGTATAGCCTGTGTTGTTTCAGCCGTGAAATCCTGGAGATCCAATCATCTTTTAGCCGCTTTGACAATGTCCAGTTTCATACATTTTTGTTAGTTTGTCCTGTAAAATTAGTCACCTGCGCAGTAAATCAACCTTCATGGTTAGTGTTTCAGGATCTCTCAACCGAATGACATCCGCTGCCATAGCTTCACCATCTCTACTCGCTGCTTCGACAATTTTCACTGGCCCTGAATAGTAAACAGTAAACACACTGATAACTTAGTCGGCAGCTAAACTTCGGCATCGGGTAAAGTCAAAGGTACAGGCCTTTTTTACAGTCACAGCCGGTGGGGACACTGACTGGCCTGATACACTGCCTAAGAAAATGCCTGGACCTGACAAAGCCATTTAGTCACAGGTTCGGCCCCAACTAATTATACAATACAAAGGCCTCAATCGCTATTGTAAGTAGCCTTGTCAGAGCCCGAACGGCCCATAGTGCAGGAGCCTGTCTCCTGTTTCTGTAGAGTGAGGCTGCTTAACGTACAAGTACACCTACTAGACAGTATGTTAGTCTATTGTGGGGCCTTATTATTGTACTAATTACTATTGTAGACCTACACTATTTCCATGACACTCCAGAGGATTTTAGTACACGTAAGCTGCAATGGGACTTTGAGTGACAGGACTACATTTTGATCAGGAC
Source organism: Oncorhynchus nerka (assembly GCF_034236695.1). Lineage (NCBI taxonomy): Eukaryota > Metazoa > Chordata > Actinopteri > Salmoniformes > Salmonidae > Oncorhynchus > Oncorhynchus nerka. Next base: position 48,468,585 of record NC_088400.1, on the reverse strand, counting down.
AACATTTTGAACAGGTCTGTTATTTACATTCATTAATAAATCACTGGTCCTGTAGCTTGTCTGATATACCTTAAGTCCAAAAGAAAGCATATGCCAGGTCAGAATTTGTCCAATTTAGTCAGGAAAGGGAAATATTACCACTGCGCTGGAACAAACTACCAAGGATTTTTGTTTTGACAATACAGTTGCTTTGCACCATAATTAGAACCCCAATCCAATGTGTAAAAATGTGTAAAAACACATACAGTAGTAGGATTGCGCCATCAATTAGTAGTGCAACTTGGTGATAAAAAAAACAACATTTTATTTAAACTAATTTTAACATTCATAAAGAGCACATGTTCAACCATTTTGCGAGGTTAAATAAAATGACTACTAAGTACCTATTAAGTGCCCAAAAAAGTCACAGGTTTAACCGTAGCATAAGTCCCCTTGTTGTGTGCAACAGGGAGGGGCAATTCAATGCAAGCTTCACTTGAACAAAGAAATTTATAAAACATTTCTAGCCTGTCTATCTATGGGTAACAGGGTTATCGTGTTGTGCTCAACCTGCTCAGTTTTCCACCACAAAACACCGGAAAATGGCCAAAAAAGGTAGAACCAGCTCACCTTCTTTTACACTATGATTTGACTATTAGATGTTAACTGTTTCATTTGAAAAAAATATTTTAAAAGCAATAGCACAACGAATCGCCTGAGACACGCTGCCTGCCCTCCCAGACATCTACAGCACCCGGTGTCAAAGGAAGGCCAAGAAGGACCTCAGCCACAGACTGTTCACTTCGCTACCGTCTGACAGACGTAGGCAGTACAGGTGCATCAGAGACTAAAAAACGGATTCTATTACCAGGCCATCAGACTGTTGAACAGTCACCACTAACCGTCGACCAGGTGATGCACACTCACTCACACAAACACACACAAGCCATCACACACACCTCATATTCACAAACACACGCACGCACACACCCAACACTGCTATATGACAGAGACATTGAACTTCCTGTTTCACACCGGGAATTTAACTAATATAATCCCAACGTAGCTCATCATAATATTTCTATTACTGTACATTGTATTTTAGTTACACTGTTTATATACACTGCATATGTATTTATACACTGGATTCATGCTATTGCTTAATCTAATATACAGTATCTACTGATGTACATTGTATTTTAGTTACACTGTTTATACACACTGCATATGTATTTATACACTGGATTCATGCTGTTGCTTAATCTAATATACAGTATATACTGCTGTACATTGTATTTTAGTTACACTGATTATACACACTGCATATGTATTTATACACTGGATTCATGCTGTGGCTTAATCTAATATACAGTATCTACTGCTGTACATTTTATTTTAGTTACACTGTGTATACACACTGCATATGTATTTATACACTGGATTCATGCTATAGCTTAATCTAATATACAGTATCTACTGCTGTACATTGTATTTTAGTTACACTGTTTATACACACTGCATATGTATTTATACACTGGATTCATGCTTAATCTAATATACAGTATCTACTGCTGTACATTGTATTTCAGTTACACTGTTTATACACACTGCATATGTATTTATACACTGGATTCATGCTGTTGCTTAATCTAATATACAGTATCTACTGCTGTACATTTTATTTTAGTTACACTGTGTATACAAACTGCATATGTATTTATACACTGGATTCATGCTATTGCTTAATCTAATATACAGTATCTACTGCTGTACATTGTATTTTAGTTACACTGTTTATACACACTGCATATGTATTTATACACTGGATTCATGCTTAATCTAATATACAGTATCTATTGCTGTACATTGTATTTTAGTTACACTGTTTATACACACTGCATATGTATTTATACACTGGATTCATGCTATTGCTTAATATACATTATCTACTGCTGTACATTGTATTTTAGTTACACTGTTTATACACACTACATATGTATTTATGCACTGGATTCATGCTATTGCTTAATCTAATATACAGTATCTACTGCTGTACATTGTATTTTAGTTACACTGTTTATACACACTGCATATGTATTTATACACTGGATTCATGCTTAATCTAATATACAGTATCTACTGCTGTACATTGTATTTTAGTTACACTGTTTATACACACTGCATATGTATTTATACACTGGATTCATGCTATTGCTTAATCTAATATACAGTATCTACTGCTGTACATTGTATTTTAGTTACAATGTTTATACACACTGCATATGTATTTATACACTGGATTCATGCGGTTGCTTAATCTAATATACAGCATCTACTGCTGTACATTGTATTTTAGTAACACTCTTTATACACACTGCATATGTATTTATACACTGGATTCATGCTATTGCTTAATCTAATATACAGTATCTACTGCTGTACATTGTATTTTAGTTACACTGTTTAAACACACTGCATATGTATTTATACACTGGCTTCATGCTATTGCTTAATCTAATATACAGTATCTACTGCTGTACATTGTATTTTAGTTACACTGTTTATACACACTGCATATGTATATATACACTGGATTCATGCTATTGCTTAATCCAATATACAGTATCTACTGCTGTACATTGTATTTTAGTTACACTGTTTATACACACTGCATATGTATTTATACACTGGATTCATGCTGTTGCTTAATCTAATATACAGCATCTACTGCTGTACATTGTATTTTAGTTACACTGTTTATACACACTGCATATGTATTTATACACTGGATTCATGCTTAATCTAATATACAGTATCTACTGCTGTACATTGTATTTTAGTTACACTGTTTATACACACTGCATATGTATTTATACACTGGCTTCATGCTATTGCTTAATCTAAAATACAGTATCTACTGCTGTACATTGTATTTTAGTTACACTTTTTATACACACTGCATATGTATTTATACACTGGATTCATGCTGTTGCTTAATCTAATATACAGCATCTACTGCTGTACATTGTATTTTAGTTACACTGTTTATACACACTGCATATGTATTTATATACTGGATTCATGCTGTTCCTTAATCTAATATACAGTATCTACTGCTGTACATTGAATTTTAGTTACACTGTTTATACACACTGCATATGTATTTATACACTGGATTCATGCTATTGCTTAATCTAATATACAGTATCTACTGCTGTACATTGTATTTTAGTTACACTGTTTATACACACTGCATATGTATTTATACACTGGATTCATGCTTAATCTAATATACAGTATCTACTGCTGTACATTGTATTTTAGTTACACTGTTTATACACACTGCATATGTATTTATACACTGGATTCATGCGGTTGCTTAATCTAATATACAGCATCTACTGCTGTACATTGTATTTTAGTTACACTGTTTATACACACTGCATATGTATTTATACACTGGATTCATGCTATTGCTTAATCTAATATACAGTATCTACTGCTGTACATTGTATTTTAGTAACACTCTTTATACACACTGCATATGTATTTATACACTGGATTCATGCTATTGCTTAATCTAATATACAGTATCTACTGCTGTACATTGTATTTTAGTTACACTGTTTATACACACTGCATATGTATTTATACACTGGATTCATGCTGTTGCTTAATCTAATATACAGCATCTACTGCTGTACATTGTATTTTAGTTACACTGTTTATACACACTGCATATGTATATATACACTGGATTCATGCTATTGCTTAATCTAATATACAGTATCTACTGCTGTACATTGTATTTTAGTTACACTTTTTATACACACTGCATATGTATTTATACACTGGATTCATGCTGTTGCTTAATCTAATATACAGCATCTACTGCTGTACATTGTATTTTAGTTACACTGTTTATACACACTGCATATGTATTTATATACTGGATTCATGCTGTTCCTTAATCTAATATACAGTATCTACTGCTGTACATTGTATTTTAGTTACACTGTTTATACACACTGCATATGTATTTATATACTGGATTCATGCTATTCCTTAATCTAATATACAGTATCTACTGCTGTACATTGTATTTTAGTTACACTGTTTATACACACTACATATGTATTTATATACAAGATTCATGCTGTTGCTTAATCTAATATACAGTATCTACTGCTGTACATTGTATTTTAGTTACACTGTTTATACACACTGCATATGTATTTATACACTGGATTCATGCTTAATCTAATATACAGTATCTACTGCTGTACATTGTATTTTAGTTACACTGTTTATACACACTGCATATGTATTTATACACTGGATTCATGCGGTTGCTTAATCTAATATACAGCATCTACTGCTGTACATTGTATTTTAGTTACACTGTTTATACACACTGCATATGTATTTATACACTGGATTCATGCTATTGCTTAATCTAATATACAGTATCTACTGCTGTACATTGTATTTTAGTAACACTCTTTATACACACTGCATATGTATTTATATACTGGATTCATGCTATTCCTTAATCTAATATACAGTATCTACTGCTGTACATTGTATTTTAGTTACACTGTTTATACACACTACATATGTATTTATATACAAGATTCATGCTGTTGCTTAATCTAATATACAGTATCTACTGCTGTACATTGTATTTTAGTTACACTGTTTATACACACTGCATATGTATTTATACACTGGATTCATGCTTAATCTAATATACAGTATCTACTGCTGTACATTGTATTTTAGTTACACTGTTTATACACACTGCATATGTATTTATACACTGGATTCATGCGGTTGCTTAATCTAATATACAGCATCTACTGCTGTACATTGTATTTTAGTTACACTGTTTATACACACTGCATATGTATTTATACACTGGATTCATGCTATTGCTTAATCTAATATACAGTATCTACTGCTGTACATTGTATTTTAGTAACACTCTTTATACACACTGCATATGTATTTATACACTGGATTCATGCTATTGCTTAATCTAATATACAGTATCTACTGCTGTACATTGTATTTTAGTTACACTGTTTAAACACACTGCATATGTATATATACACTGGATTCATGCTATTGCTTAATCTAATATACAGTATCTACTGCTGTACATTGTATTTTAGTTACACTGTTTATACACACTGCATATGTATTTATACACTGGATTCATGCTGTTGCTTAATCTAATATACAGCATCTACTGCTGTACATTGTATTTTAGTTACACTGTTTATACACACTGCATATGTATATATACACTGGATTCATGCTATTGCTTAATCTAATATACAGTATCTACTGCTGTACATTGTATTTTAGTTACACTTTTTATACACACTGCATATGTATTTATACACTGGATTCATGCTGTTGCTTAATCTAATATACAGCATCTACTGCTGTACATTGTATTTTAGTTACACTGTTTATACACACTGCATATGTATTTATATACTGGATTCATGCTGTTCCTTAATCTAATATACAGTATCTACTGCTGTACATTGTATTTTAGTTACACTGTTTATACACACTGCATATGTATTTATATACTGGATTCATGCTATTGCTTAATCTAATATACAGTATCTACTGCTGTACATTGTATTTTAGTTACACTGTTTATACACACTACATATGTATTTATATACAAGATTCATGCTGTTGCTTAATCTAATATACAGTATCTACTGCTGTACATTGTATTTTAGTTACACTGTTTATACACACTGCATATGTATTTATACACTGGATTCATGCTGTTGCTTAATCTAATATACAGCATCTACTGCTGTACATTGTATTTTAGTTACACTGTTTATACACACTGCATATGTATATATACACTGGATTCATGCTATTGCTTAATCTAATATACAGTATCTACTGCTGTACATTGTATTTTAGTTACACTTTTTATACACACTGCATATGTATTTATACACTGGATTCATGCTGTTGCTTAATCTAATATACAGCATCTACTGCTGTACATTGTATTTTAGTTACACTGTTTATACACACTGCATATGTATTTATATACTGGATTCATGCTGTTCCTTAATCTAATATACAGTATCTACTGCTGTACATTGTATTTTAGTTACACTGTTTATACACACTGCATATGTATTTATATACTGGATTCATGCTATTGCTTAATCTAATATACAGTATCTACTGCTGTACATTGTATTTTAGTTACACTGTTTATACACACTACATATGTATTTATACACAAGATTCATGCTGTTGCTTAATCTAATATACAGTATCTACTGCTGTACATTGTATTTTAGTTACACTGTTTATACACACTGCATATGTATTTATATACTGGATTCATGCTGTTCCTTAGTCTAATATACAGTATCTACTGCTGTACATTGAATTTTAGTTACACTGTTTATACACACTGCATATGTATTTATACACTGGATTCATGCTATTGCTTAATCTAATATACAGTATCTACTGCTGTACATTGTATTTTAGTTACACTGTTTATACACACTGCATATATATTTATACACTGGATTCATGCTTAATCTAATATACAGTATCTACTGCTGTACATTGTATTTTAGTTACACTGTTTATACACACTGCATATGTATTTATACACTGGCTTCATGCTATTGCTTAATCTAAAATACAGTATCTACTGCTGTACATTGTATTTTAGTTACACTGTTTATACACACTGCATATATATTTATACACTGGATTCATGCTTAATCTAATATACAGTATCTACTGCTGTACATTGTATTTTAGTTACACTGTTTATACACACTGCATATGTATTTATACACTGGCTTCATGCTATTGCTTAATCTAAAATACAGTATCTACTGCTGTACATTGTATTTTAGTTACACTGTTTATACACACTGCATATGTATTTATACACTGGATTCATGCTATTGCTTAATCTAATATACAGTATCTACTGCTGTACATTGTATTTCAGTTACACTGTTTATACACACTGCATATGTATTTATACACTGGATTCATGCTGTTGCTTAATCTAATATACAGCATCTACTGCTGTACATTGTATTTTAGTTACACTGTTTATACACACTGCATATGCATTTATATACTGGATTCATGCTGTTCCTTAATCTAATATACAGTATCTACTGCTGTACATTGTATTTTAGTTACACTGTTTATACACACTGCATATGTATTTATATACTGGATTCATGCTGTTGCTTAATCTAATATACAGTATCTACTGCTGTACATTTTATTTTAGTTACACTGTGTATACACACTGCATATGTATTTATACACTGGATTCATGCTATTGCTTAATCTAATATACAGTATCTACTGCTGTACATTGTATTTTAGTTACACTGTTTATACACACTGCATATGTATTTATACACTGGATTCATGCTTAATCTAATATACAGTATCTACTGCTGTACATTGTATTTTAGTTACACTGTTTATACACACTGCATATGTATTTATACACTGGATTCATGCTATTGCTTAATATACAGTATCTACTCCTGTACATTGTATTTTAGTTACACTGTTTATACACACTACATATGTATTTATGCACTGGATTCATGCTATTGCTTAATCTAATATACAGTATCTACTGCTGTACATTGTATTTTAGTTACACTGTTTATACACACTGCATATGTATTTATACACTGGATTCATGCTTAATCTAATATACAGTATCTACTGCTGTACATTGTATTTTAGTTACACTGTTTATACACACTGCATATGTATTTATACACTGGATTCATGCTGTTGCTTAATCTAATATACAGCATCTACTGCTGTACATTGTATTTTAGTTACACTGTTTATACACACTGCATATGTATTTATATACTGGATTCATGCTGTTCCTTAATCTAATATACAGTATCTACTGCTGTACATTGAATTTTAGTTACACTGTTTATACACACTGCATATGTATTTATACACTGGATTCATGCTATTGCTTAATCTAATATACAGTATCTACTGCTGTACATTGTATTTTAGTTACACTGTTTATACACACTGCATATATATTTATACACTGGATTCATGCTTAATCTAATATACAGTATCTACTGCTGTACATTGTATTTTAGTTACACTGTTTATACACACTGCATATGTATTTATACACTGGCTTCATGCTATTGCTTAATCTAAAATACAGTATCTACTGCTGTACATTGTATTTTAGTTACACTGTTTATACACACTGCATATGTATTTATATACTGGATTCATGCTATTGCTTAATCTAATATACAGTATCTACTGCTGTACATTGTATTTTAGTTACACTGTTTATACACACTACATATGTATTTATACACAAGATTCATGCTGTTGCTTAATCTAATATACAGTATCTACTGCTGTACATTGTATTTTAGTTACACTGTTTATACACACTGCATATGTATTTATATACTGGATTCATGCTGTTCCTTAATCTAATATACAGTATCTACTGCTGTACATTGAATTTTAGTTACACTGTTTATACACACTGCATATATATTTATACACTGGATTCATGCTTAATCTAATATACAGTATCTACTGCTGTACATTGTATTTTAGTTACACTGTTTATACACACTGCATATGTATTTATACACTGGCTTCATGCTATTGCTTAATCTAAAATACAGTATCTACTGCTGTACATTGTATTTTAGTTACACTGTTTATACACACTGCATATGTATTTATACACTGGATTCATGCTATTGCTTAATCTAATATACAGTATCTACTGCTGTACATTGTATTTCTTTACACTGTTTATACACACTGCATATGTATTTATACACTGGATTCATGCTGTTGCTTAATCTAATATACAGCATCTACTGCTGTACATTGTATTTTAGTTACACTGTTTATACACACTGCATATGCATTTATATACTGGATTCATGCTGTTCCTTAATCTAATATACAGTATCTACTGCTGTACATTGTATTTTAGTTACACTGTTTATACACACTGCATATGTATTTATATACTGGATTCATGCTGTTGCTTAATCTAATATACAGTATCTACTGCTGTACATTTTATTTTAGTTACACTGTTTATACACACTGCATATGTATTTATACACTGGATTCATGCTATTGCTTAATCTAATATACAGTATCTACTGCTGTACATTGTATTTTAGTTACACTGTTTATACACACTGCATATGTATTTATATACTGGATTCATGCTGTTCCTTAATCTAATATACAGTATCTACTGCTGTACATTGAATTTTAGTTACACTGTTTATACACACTGCATATGTATTTATACACTGGATTCATGCTTAATCTAATATACAGTATCTACTGCTGTACATTGTATTTTAGTTACACTGTTTATACACACTGCATATGTATTTATACACTGGATTCATGCTGTTGCTTAATCTAATATACAGCATCTACTGCTGTACATTGTATTTTAGTTACACTGTTTATACACACTGCATATGTATTTATATACTGGATTCATGCTGTTCCTTAATCTAATATACAGTATCTACTGCTGTACATTGTATTTTAGTTACACTGTTTATACACACTGCATATGTATTTATATACTGGATTCATGCTATTGCTTAATCTAATATACAGTATCTACTGCTGTACATTGTATTTTAGTTACACTGTTTATACACACTACATATGTATTTATACACAAGATTCATGCTGTTGCTTAATCTAATATACAGTATCTACTGCTGTACATTGTATTTTAGTTACACTGTTTATACACACTGCATATGTATTTATATACTGGATTCATGCTGTTCCTTAATCTAATATACAGTATCTACTGCTGTACATTGAATTTTAGTTACACTGTTTATACACACTGCATATGTATTTATACACTGGATTCATGCTATTGCTTAATCTAATATACAGCATCTACTGCTGTACATTGTATTTTAGTTACACTGTTTATACACACTGCATATGTATTTATATACTGGATTCATGCTGTTCCTTAATCTAATATACAGTATCTACTGCTGTACATTGTATTTTAGTTACACTGTTTATACACACTGCATATGTATTTATATACTGGATTCATGCTATTGCTTAATCTAATATACAGTATCTACTGCTGTACATTGTATTTTAGTTACACTGTTTATACACACTGCATATATATTTATACACTGGATTCATGCTTAATCTAATATACAGTATCTACTGCTGTACATTGTATTTTAGTTACACTGTTTATACACACTGCATATGTATTTATACACTGGATTCATGCTGTTGCTTAATCTAATATACAGCATCTACTGCTGTACATTGTATTTTAGTTACACTGTTTATACACACTGCATATGTATATATACACTGGATTCATGCTATTGCTTAATCTAATATACAGTATCTACTGCTGTACATTGTATTTTAGTTACACTTTTTATACACACTGCATATGTATTTATACACTGGATTCATGCTGTTGCTTAATCTAATATACAGCATCTACTGCTGTACATTGTATTTTAGTTACACTGTTTATACACACTGCATATGTATTTATATACTGGATTCATGCTGTTCCTTAATCTAATATACAGTATCTACTGCTGTACATTGTATTTTAGTTACACTGTTTAAACACACTGCATATGTATTTATACACTGGCTTCATGCTATTGCTTAATCTAATATACAGTATCTACTGCTGTACATTGTATTTTAGTTACACTGTTTATACACACTGCATATGTATTTATACACTGATTCATGCTGTTGCTTAATCTAATATACAGTATCTACTGCTGTACATTGTATTTTAGTTACACTGTTTATACACACTGCATATGTATTTATATACTGGATTCATGCTGTTCCTTAATCTAATATACAGTATCTACTGCTGTACATTGTATTTTAGTTACACTGTTTATACACACTGCATATGTATTTATACACTGGATTCATGCTATTGCTTAATCTAATATACAGTATCTACTGCTGTACATTGTATTTTAGTTACACTGTTTATACACACTGCATATATATTTATACACTGCATCATGCTTAATCTAATATACAGTATCTACTGCTGTACATTGTATTTTAGTTACACTGTTTATACACACTGCATATGTATTTATACACTGGCTACATGCTGTTAATCTAAAATACAGTATCTACTGCTGTACATTGTATTTTAGTTACACTGTTTATACACACTGCATATGTATTTATATACTGGATTCATGCTATTGCTTAATCTAATATACAGTATCTACTGCTGTACATTGTATTTTAGTTACACTGTTTATACACACTGCATATGTATTTATACACAAGATTCATGCTGTTGCTTAATCTAATATACAGTATCTACTGCTGTACATTGTATTTTAGTTACACTGTTTATACACACTGCATATGTATTTATATACTGGATTCATGCTGTTCCTTAATCTATTATACAGTATCTACTGCTGTACATTGAATTTTAGTTACACTGTTTATACACACTGCATATATATTTATACACTGGATTCATGCTTAATCTAATATACAGTATCTACTGCTGTACATTGTATTTTAGTTACACTGTTTATACACACTGCATATGTATTTATACACTGGATTCATGCTATTGCTTAATCTAAAATACAGTATCTACTGCTGTACATTGTATTTTAGTTACACTGTTTATACACACTGCATATGTATTTATACACTGGATTCATGCTATTGCTTAATCTAATATACAGTATCTACTGCTGTACATTGTATTTCAGTTACACTGTTTATACACACTGCATATGTATTTATACACTGGATTCATGCTGTTGCTTAATCTAATATACAGCATCTACTGCTGTACATTGTATTTTAGTTACACTGTTTATACACACTGCATATGCATTTATATACTGGATTCATGCTGTTCCTTAATCTAATATACAGTATCTACTGCTGTACATTGTATTTTAGTTACACTGTTTATACACACTGCATATGTATTTATATACTGGATTCATGCTGTTGCTTAATCTAATATACAGTATCTACTGCTGTACATTTTATTTTAGTTACACTGTTATACACACTGCATATGTATTTATACACTGGATTCATGCTATTGCTTAATCTAATATACAGTATCTACTGCTGTACATTGTATTTTAGTTACACTGTTTATACACACTGCATATGTATTTATACACTGGATTCATGCTTAATCTAATATACAGTATCTACTGCTGTACATTGTATTTTAGTTACACTGTTTATACACACTGCATATGTATTTATACACTGGATTCATGCTATTGCTTAATATACAGTATCTACTGCTGTACATTGTATTTTAGTTACACTGTTTATACACACTACATATGTATTTATGCACTGGATTCATGCTATTGCTTAATCTAATATACAGTATCTACTGCTGTACATTGTATTTTAGTTACACTGTTTATACACACTGCATATGTATTTATACACTGGATTCATGCTTAATCTAATATACAGTATCTACTGCTGTACATTGTATTTTAGTTACACTGTTTATACACACTGCATATGTATTTATACACTGGATTCATGCTGTTGCTTAATCTAATATACAGCATCTACTGCTGTACATTGTATTTTAGTTACACTGTTTATACACACTGCATATGTATTTATATACTGGATTCATGCTGTTCCTTAATCTAATATACAGTATCTACTGCTGTACATTGAATTTTAGTTACACTGTTTATACACACTGCATATGTATTTATACACTGGATTCATGCTATTGCTTAATCTAATATACAGTATCTACTGCTGTACATTGTATTTTAGTTACACTGTTTATACACACTGCATATATATTTATACACTGGATTCATGCTTAATCTAATATACAGTATCTACTGCTGTACATTGTATTTTAGTTACACTGTTTATACACACTGCATATGTATTTATACACTGGCTTCATGCTATTGCTTAATCTAAAATACAGTATCTACTGCTGTACATTGTATTTTAGTTACACTGTTTATACACACTGCATATGTATTTATATACTGGATTCATGCTATTGCTTAATCTAATATACAGTATCTACTGCTGTACATTGTATTTTAGTTACACTGTTTATACACACTACATATGTATTTATACACAAGATTCATGCTGTTGCTTAATCTAATATACAGTATCTACTGCTGTACATTGTATTTTAGTTACACTGTTTATACACACTGCATATGTATTTATATACTGGATTCATGCTGTTCCTTAATCTAATATACAGTATCTACTGCTGTACATTGAATTTTAGTTACACTGTTTATACACACTGCATATATATTTATACACTGGATTCATGCTTAATCTAATATACAGTATCTACTGCTGTACATTGTATTTTAGTTACACTGTTTATACACACTGCATATGTATTTATACACTGGCTTCATGCTATTGCTTAATCTAAAATACAGTATCTACTGCTGTACATTGTATTTTAGTTACACTGTTTATACACACTGCATATGTATTTATACACTGGATTCATGCTATTGCTTAATCTAATATACAGTATCTACTGCTGTACATTGTATTTCTTTTACACTGTTTATACACACTGCATATGTATTTATACACTGGATTCATGCTGTTGCTTAATCTAATATACAGCATCTACTGCTGTACATTGTATTTTAGTTACACTGTTTATACACACTGCATATGTATTTATATACTGGATTCATGCTGTTCCTTAATCTAATATACAGTATCTACTGCTGTACATTGTATTTTAGTTACACTGTTTATACACACTGCATATGTATTTATATACTGGATTCATGCTGTTGCTTAATCTAATATACAGTATCTACTGCTGTACATTTTATTTTAGTTACACTGTTATACACACTGCATATGTATTTATACACTGGATTCATGCTATTGCTTAATCTAATATACAGTATCTACTGCTGTACATTGTATTTTAGTTACACTGTTTATACACACTGCATATGTATTTATATACTGGATTCATGCTGTTCCTTAATCTAATATACAGTATCTACTGCTGTACATTGAATTTTAGTTACACTGTTTATACACACTGCATATGTATTTATACACTGGATTCATGCTTAATCTAATATACAGTATCTACTGCTGTACATTGTATTTTAGTTACACTGTTTATACACACTGCATATGTATTTATACACTGGATTCATGCTGTTGCTTAATCTAATATACAGCATCTACTGCTGTACATTGTATTTTAGTTACACTGTTTATACACACTGCATATGTATTTATATACTGGATTCATGCTGTTCCTTAATCTAATATACAGTATCTACTGCTGTACATTGTATTTTAGTTACACTGTTTATACACACTGCATATGTATTTATATACTGGATTCATGCTATTGCTTAATCTAATATACAGTATCTACTGCTGTACATTGAATTTTAGTTACACTGTTTATACACACTGCATATGTATTTATACACTGGATTCATGCTATTGCTTAATCTAATATACAGTATCTACTGCTGTACATTGTATTTTAGTTACACTGTTTATACACACTGCATATATATTTATACACTGGATTCATGCTTAATCTAATATACAGTATCTACTGCTGTACATTGTATTTTAGTTACACTGTTTATACACACTGCATATGTATTTATACACTGGCTTCATGCTATTGCTTAATCTAAAATACAGTATCTACTGCTGTACATTGTATTTTAGTTACACTGTTTATACACACTGCATATGTATTTATATACTGGATTCATGCTATTGCTTAATCTAATATACAGTATCTACTGCTGTACATTGTATTTTAGTTACACTGTTTATACACACTACATATGTATTTATACACAAGATTCATGCTGTTGCTTAATCTAATATACAGTATCTACTGCTGTACATTGTATTTTAGTTACACTGTTTATACACACTGCATATGTATTTATATACTGGATTCATGCTGTTCCTTAATCTAATATACAGTATCTACTGCTGTACATTGAATTTTAGTTACACTGTTTATACACACTGCATATATATTTATACACTGGATTCATGCTTAATCTAATATACAGTATCTACTGCTGTACATTGTATTTTAGTTACACTGTTTATACACACTGCATATGTATTTATACACTGGCTTCATGCTATTGCTTAATCTAAAATACAGTATCTACTGCTGTACATTGTATTTTAGTTACACTGTTTATACACACTGCATATGTATTTATACACTGGATTCATGCTATTGCTTAATCTAATATACAGTATCTACTGCTGTACATTGTATTTCTTTTACACTGTTTATACACACTGCATATGTATTTATACACTGGATTCATGCTGTTGCTTAATCTAATATACAGCATCTACTGCTGTACATTGTATTTTAGTTACACTGTTTATACACACTGCATATGCATTTATATACTGGATTCATGCTGTTCCTTAATCTAATATACAGTATCTACTGCTGTACATTGTATTTTAGTTACACTGTTTATACACACTGCATATGTATTTATATACTGGATTCATGCTGTTGCTTAATCTAATATACAGTATCTACTGCTGTACATTTTATTTTAGTTACACTGTGTATACACACTGCATATGTATTTATACACTGGATTCATGCTATTGCTTAATCTAATATACAGTATCTACTGCTGTACATTGTATTTTAGTTACACTGTTTATACACACTGCATATGTATTTATATACTGGATTCATGCTGTTCCTTAATCTAATATACAGTATCTACTGCTGTACATTGAATTTTAGTTACACTGTTTATACACACTGCATATGTATTTATACACTGGATTCATGCTTAATCTAATATACAGTATCTACTGCTGTACATTGTATTTTAGTTACACTGTTTATACACACTGCATATGTATTTATACACTGGATTCATGCTGTTGCTTAATCTAATATACAGCATCTACTGCTGTACATTGTATTTTAGTTACACTGTTTATACACACTGCATATGTATTTATATACTGGATTCATGCTGTTCCTTAATCTAATATACAGTATCTACTGCTGTACATTGTATTTTAGTTACACTGTTTATACACACTGCATATGTATTTATATACTGGATTCATGCTATTGCTTAATCTAATATACAGTATCTACTGCTGTACATTGTATTTTAGTTACACTGTTTATACACACTACATATGTATTTATACACAAGATTCATGCTGTTGCTTAATCTAATATACAGTATCTACTGCTGTACATTGTATTTTAGTTACACTGTTTATACACACTGCATATGTATTTATATACTGGATTCATGCTGTTCCTTAATCTAATATACAGTATCTACTGCTGTACATTGAATTTTAGTTACACTGTTTATACACACTGCATATGTATTTATACACTGGATTCATGCTATTGCTTAATCTAATATACAGTATCTACTGCTGTACATTGTATTTTAGTTACACTGTTTATACACACTGCATATATATTTATACACTGGATTCATGCTTAATCTAATATACAGTATCTACTGCTGTACATTGTATTTTAGTTACACTGTTTATACACACTGCATATGTATTTATACACTGGCTTCATGCTATTGCTTAATCTAAAATACAGTATCTACTGCTGTACATTGTATTTTAGTTACACTGTTTATACACACTGCATATGTATTTATATACTGGATTCATGCTATTGCTTAATCTAATATACAGTATCTACTGCTGTACATTGTATTTTAGTTACACTGTTTATACACACTGCATATGTATTTATACACAAGATTCATGCTGTTGCTTAATCTAATATACAGTATCTACTGCTGTACATTGTATTTTAGTTACACTGTTTATACACACTGCATATGTATTTATATACTGGATTCATGCTGTTCCTTAATCTAATATACAGTATCTACTGCTGTACATTGAATTTTAGTTACACTGTTTATACACACTGCATATATATTTATACACTGGATTCATGCTTAATCTAATATACAGTATCTACTGCTGTACATTGTATTTTAGTTACACTGTTTATACACACTGCATATGTATTTATACACTGGCTTCATGCTATTGCTTAATCTAAAATACAGTATCTACTGCTGTACATTGTATTTTAGTTACACTGTTTATACACACTGCATATGTATTTATACACTGGATTCATGCTATTGCTTAATCTAATATACAGTATCTACTGCTGTACATTGTATTTCAGTTACACTGTTTATACACACTGCATATGTATTTATACACTGGATTCATGCTGTTGCTTAATCTAATATACAGCATCTACTGCTGTACATTGTATTTTAGTTACACTGT
The DNA here is from genome assembly GCF_034236695.1 of Oncorhynchus nerka. Classification (NCBI taxonomy): domain Eukaryota; kingdom Metazoa; phylum Chordata; class Actinopteri; order Salmoniformes; family Salmonidae; genus Oncorhynchus; species Oncorhynchus nerka. Next base: position 48,451,116 of record NC_088400.1, on the reverse strand, counting down.
TTATACACACTGCATATGCATTTATATACTGGATTCATGCTGTTCCTTAATCTAATATACAGTATCTACTGCTGTACATTGTATTTTAGTTACACTGTTTATACACACTGCATATGTATTTATATACTGGATTCATGCTATTGCTTAATAATATACAGTATCTACTGCTGTACATTGTATTTTAGTTACACTGTTTATACACACTGCATATGTATTTATACACTGGATTCATGCTATTGCTTAATCTAATATACAGTATCTACTGCTGTACATTGTATTTTAGTTACACTGTTTATACACACTGCATATGTATTTATACACTGGATTCATGCTATTGCTTAATCTAATATACAGTATCTACTGCTGTACATTGTATTTTAGTTACACTGTTTATACACACTGCATATGTATTTATACACTGGATTCATGCTGTTGCTTAATCTAATATACAGTATCTACTGCTGTACATTGTATTTTAGTTACACTGTTTATACACACTGCATATGTATTTATACACTGGATTCATGCTCATGCTATTGCTAATCTAATATACAGTATCTACTGCTGTACATTGTATTTTAGTTATGTTTATACACACTGCATATGTATTTATACACTGGATTCATAATCTAATATACAGTATCTACTGCTGTACATTGTATTTTAGTTACACTTTTATACACACTGCATATGTATTTATACTGGATTCATGTATCTGTGTACATTGTATTTTAGTTACACTGTTTATACACACTGCATAATCTAATAATATACAGTATCTACTGCTGTACATTGTATTTTAGTTACACTGTTTATACACACTGCATATGTATTTATACACTGGATTCATGCTATTGCTTAATCTAATATACAGTATCTACTGCTGTACATTGTATTTTAGTTACACTGTTTATACACACTGCATATGTATTTATACACTGGATTCATGCTGTTGCTTAATCTAATATACAGTATCTACTGCTGTACATTGTATTTTAGTTACACTGTTTATACACACTGCATATGTATTTATACACTGGATTCATGCTGTTGCTTAATCTAATATACAGTATCTACTGCTGTACATTGTATTTTAGTTACACTGTTTATACACACTGCATATGTATTTATATACTGGATTCATGCTATTGCTTAATCTAATATACAGTATCTACTGCTGTACATTGTATTTTAGTTACACTGTTTATACACACTACATATGTATTTATACACTAGATTCATGCTGTTGCTTAATCTAATATACAGTATCTACTGCTGTACATTGTATTTTAGTTACACTGTTTATACACACTGCATATGTATTTATATACTGGATTCATGCTGTTCCTTAATCTAATATACAGTATCTACTGCTGTACATTGAATTTTAGTTACACTGTTTATACACACTGCATATGTATTTATACACTGGATTCATGCTATTGCTTAATCTAATATACAGTATCTACTGCTGTACATTGTATTTTAGTTACACTGTTTATACACACTGCATATGTATTTATACACTGGCTTCATGCTATTGCTTAATCTAATATACAGTATCTACTGCAGTATCTACTGCTGTACATTGTATTTTAGTTACACTGTTTATACACACTGCATATGTATTTATACACTGGATTCATGCTATTGCTTAATCTAATATACAGTATCTACTGCTGTACATTGTATTTTAGTTACACTGTTTATACACACTGCATATGTATTTATACACTGGATTCATGCTGTTGCTTAATCTAATATACAGCATCTACTGCTGTACATTGTATTTTAGTTACACTGTTTATACACACTGCATATGTATTTATATACTGGATTCATGCTGTTCCTTAATCTAATATACAGTATCTACTGCTGTACATTGTATTTTAGTTACACTGTTTATACACACTGCATATGTATTTATATACTGGATTCATGCTGTTGCTTAATCTAATATACAGTATCTACTGCTGTACATTTTATTTTAGTTACACTGTTTATACACACTGCATATGTATTTATACACTGGATTCATGCTATTGCTTAATCTAATATACAGTATCTACTGCTGTACATTGTATTTTAGTTACACTGTTTATACACACTGCATATGTATTTATACACTGGATTCATGCTTAATCTAATATACAGTATCTACTGCTGTACATTGTATTTTAGTTACACTGTTTATACACTGCATATGTATTTATACACTGGATTCATGTATTGCTTAATCTAATATACAGTATCTACTTGTACATTGTATTTTAGTTACACTGTTTATACACACTGCATATGTATTTATACACTGGATTCATGCTGCTTAATCTAATATACAGTATCTACTGCTGTACATTGTATTTTAGTTACACTGTTTATACACACTGCATATGTATTTATACACTGGATTCATGCTGTTGCTTAATCTAATATACAGTATCTACTGCTGTACATTGTATTTTAGTTACACTGTTTATACACACTGCATATGTATTTATACACTGGATTCATGCTGTTGCTTAATCTAATATACAGCATCTACTGCTGTACATTGTATTTTAGTTACACTGTTTATACACACTGCATATGTATTTATATACTGGATTCATGCTGTTCCTTAATCTAATATACAGTATCTACTGCTGTACATTGAATTTTAGTTACACTGTTTATACACACTGCATATGTATTTATACACTGGATTCATGCTGTTGCTTAATCTAATATACAGTATCTACTGCTGTACATTGTATTTTAGTTACACTGTTTATACACACTGCATATATATTTATACACTGGATTCATGCTTAATCTAATATACAGTATCTACTGCTGTACATTGTATTTTAGTTACACTGTTTATACACACTGCATATGTATTTATACACTGGCTTCATGCTATTGCTTAATCTAATATACAGTATCTACTGCTGTACATTGTATTTTAGTTACACTGTTTATACACACTGCATATGTATTTATATACTGGATTCATGCTATTGCTTAATCTAATATACAGTATCTACTGCTGTACATTGTATTTTAGTTACACTGTTTATACACACTACATATGTATTTATACACTGGATTCATGCTGTTGCTTAATCTAATATACAGTATCTACTGCTGTACATTGTATTTTAGTTACACTGTTTATACACACTGCATATGTATTTATACACTGGATTCATGCTGTTCCTTAATCTAATATACAGTATCTACTGCTGTACATTGAATTTTAGTTACACTGTTTATACACACTGCATATGTATTTATACACTGGATTCATGCTTAATCTAATATACAGTATCTACTGCTGTACATTGTATTTTAGTTACACTGTTTATACACACTGCATATGTATTTATACACTGGATTCATGCTATTGCTTAATCTAAAATACAGTATCTACTGCTGTACATTGTATTTTAGTTACACTGTTTATACACACTGCATATGTATTTATACACTGGATTCATGCTATTGCTTAATCTAATATACAGTATCTACTGCTGTACATTGTATTTTAGTTACACTGTTTATACACACTGCATATGTATTTATACACTGGATTCATGCTGTTGCTTAATCTAATATACAGTATCTACTGCTGTACATTGTATTTTAGTTACACTGTTTATACACACTGCATATGTATTTATATACTGGATTCATGCTGTTGCTTAATCTAATATACAGTATCTACTGCTGTACATTTTATTTTAGTTACACTGTTTATACACACTGCATATGTATTTATATACTGGATTCATGCTATTGCTTAATCTAATATACAGTATCTACTGCTGTACATTGTATTTTAGTTACACTGTTTATACACACTGCATATGTATTTATATACTGGATTCATGCTGTTCCTTAATCTAATATACAGTATCTACTGCTGTACATTGAATTTTAGTTACACTGTTTATACACACTGCATATGTATTTATACACTGGATTCATGCTTAATCTAATATACAGTATCTACTGCTGTACATTGTATTTTAGTTACACTGTTTATACACACTGCATATGTATTTATACACTGGATTCATGCTGTTGCTTAATCTAATATACAGCATCTACTGCTGTACATTGTATTTTAGTTACACTGTTTATACACACTGCATATGTATTTATATACTGGATTCATGCTGTTCCTTAATCTAATATACAGTATCTACTGCTGTACATTGTATTTTAGTTACACTGTTTATACACACTGCATATGTATTTATACACTGGCTTCATGCTATTGCTTAATCTAAAATACAGTATCTACTGCTGTACATTGTATTTTAGTTACACTGTTTATACACACTGCATATGTATTTATACACTGGATTCATGCTGTTGCTTAATCTAATATACAGTATCTACTGCTGTACATTTTATTTTAGTTACACTGTTTATACACACTGCATATGTATTTATATACTGGATTCATGCTGTTCCTTAATCTAATATACAGTATCTACTGCTGTACATTGAATTTTAGTTACACTGTTTATACACACTGCATATGTATTTATACACTGGATTCATGCTATTGCTTAATCTAATATACAGTATCTACTGCTGTACATTGTATTTTAGTTACACTGTTTATACACACTGCATATATATTTATACACTGGATTCATGCTTAATCTAATATACAGTATCTACTGCTGTACATTGTATTTTAGTTACACTGTTTATACACACTGCATATGTATTTATACACTGGCTTCATGCTATTGCTTAATCTAAAATACAGTATCTACTGCTGTACATTGTATTTTAGTTACACTGTTTATACACACTGCATATGTATTTATATACTGGATTCATGCTATTGCTTAATCTAATATACAGTATCTACTGCTGTACATTGTATTTTAGTTACACTGTTTATACACACTACATATGTATTTATACACAAGATTCATGCTGTTGCTTAATCTAATATACAGTATCTACTGCTGTACATTGTATTTTAGTTACACTGTTTATACACACTGCATATGTATTTATATACTGGATTCATGCTGTTCCTTAATCTAATATACAGTATCTACTGCTGTACATTGAATTTTAGTTACACTGTTTATACACACTGCATATATATTTATACACTGGATTCATGCTTAATCTAATATACAGTATCTACTGCTGTACATTGTATTTTAGTTACACTGTTTATACACACTGCATATGTATTTATACACTGGCTTCATGCTATTGCTTAATCTAAAATACAGTATCTACTGCTGTACATTGTATTTTAGTTACACTGTTTATACACACTGCATATGTATTTATACACTGGATTCATGCTATTGCTTAATCTAATATACAGTATCTACTGCTGTACATTGTATTTCAGTTACACTGTTTATACACACTGCATATGTATTTATACACTGGATTCATGCTGTTGCTTAATCTAATATACAGCATCTACTGCTGTACATTGTATTTTAGTTACACTGTTTATACACACTGCATATGCATTTATATACTGGATTCATGCTGTTCCTTAATCTAATATACAGTATCTACTGCTGTACATTGTATTTTAGTTACACTGTTTATACACACTGCATATGTATTTATATACTGGATTCATGCTGTTGCTTAATCTAATATACAGTATCTACTGCTGTACATTGTATTTTAGTTACACTGTGTATACACACTGCATATGTATTTATACACTGGATTCATGCTATTGCTTAATCTAATATACAGTATCTACTGCTGTACATTGTATTTTAGTTACACTGTTTATACACACTGCATATGTATTTATAGACTGGATTCATGCTTAATCTAATATACAGTATCTACTGCTGTACATTGTATTTTAGTTACACTGTTTATACACACTGCATATGTATTTATACATTGGATTCATGCTATTGCTTAATCTAATATACAGTATCTACTGCTGTACATTGTATTTTAGTTACACTGTTTATACACACTGCATATGTATTTATACACTGGATTCATGCTATTGCTTAATCTAATATACAGTATCTACTGCTGTACATTGTATTTTAGTTACACTGTTTATACACACTGCATATGTATTTATACACTGGATTCATGCTTAATCTAATATACAGTATCTACTGCTGTACATTGTATTTTAGTTACACTGTTTATACACACTGCATATGTATTTATACATTGGATTCATGCTGTTGCTTAATCTAATATACAGTATCTACTGCTGTACATTGTATTTTAGTTACACTGTTTATACACACTGCATATGTATTTATACACTGGATTCATGCTATTGCTTAATCTAATATACAGTATCTACTGCTGTACATTGTATTTTAGTTACACTGTTTATACACACTGCATATGTATTTATACACTGGATTCATGCTATTGCTTAATCTAATATACAGTATCTACTGCTGTACATTGTATTTTAGTTACACTGTTTATACACACTGCATATGTATTTATACACTGGATTCATGCTATTGCTTAATCTAATATACAGTATCTACTGCTGTACATTGTATTTTAGTTACACTGTTTATACACACTGCATATGTATTTATACACTGGATTCATGCTGTTGCTTAATCTAATATACAGTATCTACTGCTGTACATTGTATTTTAGTTACACTGTTTATACACACTGCATATGTATTTATATACTGGATTCATGCTATTGCTTAATCTAATATACAGTATCTACTGCTGTACATTGTATTTTAGTTACACTGTTTATACACACTGCATATGTATTTATACACTGGATTCATGCTGTTGCTTAATCTAATATACAGTATCTACTGCTGTACATTGTATTTTAGTTACACTGTTTATACACACTGCATATGTATTTATATACTGGATTCATGCTGTTCACACTGCTTAATCTAATGCTATTGCTTAATACAGTATCTACTGCTGTACATTGTATTTTAGTTACACTGTTTATACACACTGCATATGTATTTATACACTGGATTCATGCTATTGCTTAATCTAATATACAGTATCTACTGCTGTACATTGTATTTTAGTTACACTGTTTATACACACTGCATATGTATTTATACACTGGATTCATGCTATTGCTTAATCTAATATACAGTATCTACTGCTGTACATTGTATTTTAGTTACACTGTTTATACACACTGCATATGTATTTATACACTGGATTCATGCTATTGCTTAATCTAATATACAGTATCTACTGCTGTACATTGTATTTTAGTTACACTGTTTATACACACTGCATATGTATTTATACACTGGATTCATGCTATTGCTTAATCTAATATACAGTATCTACTGCTGTACATTGTATTTTAGTTACACTGTTTATACACACTGCATATGTATTTATACACTGGATTCATGCTGTTGCTTAATCTAATATACAGTATCTACTGCTGTACATTGTATTTTAGTTACACTGTTTATACACACTGCATATGTATTTATACACTGGATTCATGCTATTGCTAATCTAATATACAGTATCTACTGCTGTACATTGTATTTTAGTTACACTGTTTATACACACTGCATATGTATTTATACACTGGATTCATGCTAATCTAATATACAGTATCTACTGCTGTACATTGTATTTTAGTTACACTGTTTATACACACTGCATATGTATTTATACACTGGATTCATGCTATTGCTTAATCTAATATACAGTATCTACTGCTGTACATTGTATTTTAGTTACACTGTTTATACACACTGCATATGTATTTATACACTGGATTCATGCTATTGCTTAATCTAATATACAGTATCTACTGCTGTACATTGTATTTTAGTTACACTGTTTATACACACTGCATATGTATTTATACACTGGATTCATGCTTTGCTTAATCTAATATACAGTATCTACTGCTGTACATTGTATTTTAGTTACACTGTTTATACACACTGCATATGTATTTATACACTGGATTCATGCTATTGCTTAATCTAATATACAGTATCTACTGCTGTTCATTGTATTTTAGTTACACTGTTTATACACACTGCATATGTATTTATACACTGGATTCATGCTGTTGCTTAATCTAATATACAGTATCTACTGCTGTACATTGTATTTTAGTTACACTGTTTATACACACTGCATATGTATTTATATACTGGATTCATGCTATTGCTTAATCTAATATACAGTATCTACTGCTGTACATTGTATTTTAGTTACACTGTTTATACACACTGCATATGTATTTATACACTGATTCATGCTGTTGCTTAATCTAATATACAGTATCTACTGCTGTACATTGTATTTTAGTTACACTGTTTATACACACTGCATATGTATTTATATACTGGATTCATGCTGTTCCTTAATCTAATATACAGTATCTACTGCTGTACATTGTATTTTAGTTACACTGTTTATACACACTGCATATGTATTTATACACTGGATTCATGCTATTGCTTAATCTAATATACAGTATCTACTGCTGTACATTGTATTTTAGTTACACTGTTTATACACACTGCATATGTATTTATACACTGGATTCATGCTTAATCTAATATACAGTATCTACTGCTGTACATTGTATTTTAGTTACACTGTTTATACACACTGCATATGTATTTATACACTGGCTTCATGCTATTGCTTAATCTAAAATACAGTATCTACTGCTGTACATTGTATTTTAGTTACACTGTTTATACACACTGCATATGTATTCATACACTGGATTCATGCTATTGCTTAATCTAATATACAGTATCTACTGCTGTACATTGTATTTCAGTTACACTGTTTATACACACTGCATATGTATTTATACACTGGATTCATGCTGTTGCTTAATCTAATATACAGTATCTACTGCTGTACATTTTATTTTAGTTACACTGTGTATACACACTGCATATGTATTTATACACTGAATTCATGCTATTGCTTAATCTAATATACAGTATCTACTGCTGTACATTGTATTTTAGTTACACTGTTTATACACACTGCATATGTATTTATACACTGGATTCATGCTTAATCTAATATACAGTATCTACTGCTGTACATTGTATTTTAGTTACACTGTTTATACACACTGCATATGTATTTATACACTGGATCCATGCTATTGCTTAATATACAGTATCTACTGCTGTACATTGTATTTTAGTTACACTGTTTATACACACTACATATGTATTTATGCACTGGATTCATGCTATTGCTTAATCTAATATACAGTATCTACTGCTGTACATTGTATTTTAGTTACACTGTTTATACACACTGCATATGTATTTATACACTGGATTCATGCTTAATCTAATATACAGTATCTACTGCTGTACATTGTATTTTAGTTACACTGTTTATACACACTGCATATGTATTTATACACTGGATTCATGCTATTGCTTAATCTAATATACAGTATCTACTGCTGTACATTGTATTTTAGTTACACTGTTTATACACACTGCATATGTATTTATACACTGGATTCATGCTATTGCTTAATCTAATATACAGTATCTACTGCTGTACATTGTATTTTAGTTACACTGTTTATACACACTGCATATGTATTTATACACTGGATTCATGCTATTGCTTAATCTAATATACAGTATCTACTGCTGTACATTCTGAGCTGATATTGTGCAAATTCTCCCGGTGTACATGTGTATAGATTGCCTTTGATTACTGATACAGTGCTATATGGGTGGTTAATCAGATTTGTCCAGCCGTTCTTGATTTCATGTCTTTTTTTATTTTCTTACATTTAATTGTTTGACATTTTACTGCAATGTTAGGAGCTAGTAACATAAGCATTTCGTTGCACCTGCTACAACACCTGATAAACTGTGCACTCGGCCAATAAACTTTGATTTGATATTAAAACAAGAGTTCAGTTCACATAACAGGGTTGACCTTCAAATGAGGGACAGGTTGTCTTTTTATATATATTTTATTTTGACCTTGAATCACTAATCTTCAGAAATGACTTTGTCAAAGCAACAACATACCTATGGCTTTACAATGATGTTGATAACTTGGATAAATGTTGGGATTAAGTGGGTTAAAATATTCCCAGAATTCACAGTGGATGTCACACTGAGAGGCATGTCAAAATGCTGATTTTTTTGGGGCACTTTAGCAAGTCTTTACTCAACCAGTTTCTATTCTGATTCAATCAATTTTCCATATGGTCCATAATAAAGAGGACTTCATTGAATATATCAAGCTTTTTAAAATTCTATATTTGTGCACAATATCCACTTAAAATATCAAAGAGATGCCAAAGGCACTCATTTCGTGGAATGACCCAGTTCACGTTCTTCATGTTTTGTTTTTGTCTAGGATTTTTTTTATTTATACATAAAGACAACGGGAGGTCTTGGAAGGTCACAGATGATCTTCTCAGAGGACAAATGTCACTGCCTGGAGAAATTCATGACTTTTAATTCCTGGGTGGTCGAGGTCCAACAATACCCACTGACAGAGTACAAGAAAGTATCTTCTATACACGCAAGTGGCTATTGTGTTGCCATATTGAGAGACCACAAAAAAATTAATCCATGGACTGAATAAATACAGTATATAAATTCTACTCATTCTAATTCTATTGGGTCTCCATAGCCTGAGTGCCAGTCTGGTTGTGATATCATGCCAATTCCTTGTCACTGATTGTCATGCCAAACAATGAGCTTGACAATGAGCAATGGATTTGGTAAGAGCACAAACAAATCAGAGACCAGGCTACACCTAAGACGCAAATCACATGAAAGCAAGGCATGGTAGGTCTACTGTTTGACAGGTTCATTTTAAAGTATTTCTACAGACTTTTCAAACGTCATTTTTAATATACAGCCGTAAAATCAGCTTAGCCTGACAATGTAAGGTGGCACCAGCTCGCTAATCATCAAAAACACCCAGAAACGTTACGTCCATAGTTAGAAGGACGTTAAACACTGCATGACTTACCAAAGGACTGTGCTAGATGTAAAGTGGCTTCAGAAAGTATTCACACCCCATTATTAGTTCCACATTTTGTTGTGTTTACAGCTTGAATTTATATTAAATCAATTAGATTTAGATTTTGTTTCACTGGTCTACACAATACCCCATCATGTCAAATTGGAATTATGTTTTTAGAAATTTTTACAAATTAATAAAAAATGAAAAGCAGATATGTCTCGAGTCAATAAATATTCAACCCCTTTGTTATGGCAAGCCTAAATAAGTTCAGAAGCAAAAATGTGCTTAACATGTTACATAATCCGTTGCATGGACTCACTCTGTGTGCAATAGTGTTTATCAAGATTTTTGAATGACTACCTCATATCTATACCCCACACATACAATTATATGTAAGGTCCCTCAGTGGAGAAGTGGATTTCAAATATAGATTCAACCACAAAGACCAGAGAGGTTTTCCAATACCTCGCAAAGCAAGTCACCTATTAGTAGATGGGTAAAAAAAAGCAGATATTGAATATCCCTTTGTGCATGGTGAAGTTATTAATTACACATTGGATGGTGTATAAATACACCCAGTCACTACAAAGATACAGGCGCCCTTCCTAACTCAGTTGCCAGAGAGGAAGGAAACCACTCAGGGATTTCCCCATGATGTCAATGCTGACTTTAAAACCGTTACAGAGTTTAATGGCTGTAATAGGAGATAACTGAGGATGGATCAACAACATTGTAGTTACTCCACAATAGTAACCTAAATTACAGAGGGAAAAGTGAAAAGAAAAAGCCTATACAGAATAAAAATATTACAAAACATGCATCCTGTTTGTAATTAGACACTAAAGTAAAACTGCATTTTTTGGGGGCAAAGAAATTAACTTAATGTATTAAGGACATAAGGGCAAAGTGTTATGTTTGGGGCAAATCCAACACAACACGTATGCTGTCATCAGCAGGACTAGGGAGTTTTTTAGGACAATAAGAAACGGAATAGGGCTAAGCACAGGCAAAATCCTGTTAGGATCACCACTTTATTTTAAGAATGTGAAATGTCAGAATACTAGTAGAGGGAATTATTTAATACAGCTTTTATTTCTTTCATCACATTCCAGGTGGGTCAGAAGTTAACAAACACTAAATTAGTATTTGGTAGCATTGTCTTTAAATTGTTTAACCTGGGTCAAATTTTTCGTGTAGCCTTCCACAAGCTTCCCACAATAAGTTGGGTGAATTTTGGCCCATTCCTCCTGACAGAGCTGGTGTAACTGAGTCAGTTTTGTCGGCCACCTTGCTCGCACACACTTTTTAAGTTCTGCCCACAAATGTTCTATAAGATTGAAGTCAGGGTTTTGTGATGGCCACTCCAATACCTTGACTTCGTTGTCCTTAAGCCATTTTGCCACAACTTTGGAAGTATGCTTGGGGTCATTGTCCATTTGGAAGACCTATTTGCGACCAAGCTTCAACTTCCTGACTAATATCTTGATGTTGCTTCAATATATCCACATAATTGTCCTTTGTCATGATGCCATCTATTTTGTGAAGTGCACCAGTCCCTCCTGCAGCAAAGCACACCCACAACATGATGCTACCACCCCCATGCTTCATGATTGGGAAGGTGTACTTCAGCTTGCAAGCCTCCCCCTTTTCCCTCCAAACATAACGATGGTCATTATGTCCAAAAAGTTATATCTTTGTTTCATCGGACCAGAGGACATTTCTCCAAAAAGTACCATCTTTGCCCCCATGAGCAGTTGCAAACCGTGTTCTTGCTTTTTTTATGGCGGTTTTGGAGCAGTGGCTTCTTTCTTGCTGAGCGGCCTTTCAGGTAATGTCGATATAGGACTCGTTTTACTGTGGCTATAGATAGATACTTTTGTACTGCCGTTTCCTCCAGCATCTTCGCAAGGTCATTTGCTGTTGTTCTGGGATTGATGTGCATTTTTTTGCACCAAAGTACGTTCAACTCTTGGAGACAGAACGCGTCTCCTTCCTGAGCGGTATGACGGCTGCATGGTCCCATGGTGTTTATACTTGCGTATATTGTTTGTACAGATGAACGTGGTACCTTCAGGCATTTGGAAATTGCTCCCAAGGATGAACCAGACTTGTGAAGGTCTACAATTATTTTCTGAGATCTTGACTGATTTCTTTTGATTTTGATGTCAAGCAGAGGCACTGAGTTTGAAGGTAGGCCTTGAAATACATCCACAGGTACACCTCCAATTGACTCAAATGATGTCAATTAGCCTATCAGAAGCTTCTAAAGCCATGACATCATTTTCTGAAATTTTCCAAGCTGTTTAAAGGCACAGTCAACTTAGTGTATGTAAACTTCTGACCCACTGGAATTGTGATACAGTGAATTCTAAGTGAAATAATCTGTCTGTAAACAATTGTTGCAAAAATTACTTGTGTCATGCACAAAGTAGACTTGCCAAACTATAGTTTGTTAACAAGAAGTTTGTAGAGTGGTAGAAAAAAGAGCTTTAATGACTCCAACCTAAGTGTATGTAAACTTCCGACTTCAACTGTATATACACAAAAACTACGTAGACAAATTAGTGGATTTGGCTACTTCAGACACACTCGTTGCTGACAGGTGTATAAAATCGAGCACGCAGCCATGCAATCTCCATAGCTCAATATTGTCAGTAGAACGGCCTTACTGAAGAGCTCAGAAACTTTCTACGTGGCACCGTCATAGGATGCCACCTTTCCAACAAGTCAGTTTGTAAAATTTCTGCCCTGCTAGAGCTGCCCCGGTCAATTGTAAGTGCTGTTATTGTGAAGTTGAAACATCTAGGAGCAACAACAGCTTAGCCGCAAAGTGGTAAGCCACACAAGCTCACAGAATGGGACCACTGAAGCGCGTAGAGCGTAAAAATGATCTGTCCTCGGTTGCAACACTTACTACCGAGTTCCAAACTGTGTAAAGCTTTCCACCATTGGACTCTGGAGCTGTGGAAATGCGTTCTCTGGAGTGATGAATCACGCTTCACCATCTGGCAGTCCGACGGACGAATCTGGGTTTGGCGGTTGCCAGGAGAACGCTACCTGCCCAAATTCATAGTGCCAACTGAAAAGTTTAGTTGAGGAGGAATAATAGTCTGGGGCTGTTTTTCATGGTTCGGGCTAGGCCCCTTACTTCCAGTGAAGGGAAATCTTAACGCTACAGCATACAATAACATTCTACACGATTCTGTGCTTTCAACTTTGTGGCAAGAGTTCGGAGAAGGCCCTTTCCTGTTGCAGCATGACAATGTCTCCATGCACAAAGCGAGGTCCATACAGAAACGGTTTGTCCAGATCGGTGTGGAAGAACTTGACTGGCCTACACAGAGCCCTGACCTCAACCCCATTGAACACCTTTGGGATGAATTTGAACACCGACTGCAAGCCAGACCTAATTGTCCAACATCAGTGCCTGATCTCACTAATGCTCTGGTGGCTGAATGGAAGCAAATCCCCACAGCAATATTCCAACATCTAGTGGAAAGCTTTCCCAGAACAGTAGAGGCTGTTATTGAAGCAAAGGGGGGCAACTCCATTTAATGGCCATGATATTGTAATGAGATGTTTGACGAGCAGGTGTCCACATACATTTGGTCATGTAGTGTATGTAGGCTACATGTCGGCTTACATGCTGAAAACACCGCTCGCGTCGCAAAATAAATGTACACAAAAAATGTTATTCAATCATTGTACCCAAGAAGAAGAAGCCTGATTGAGGAGAGATCACTAGAAACAAACTCTGTTTCCCCTTTTATCTGTGGATTAATTGTAGGAGTAGAGGACCTTGTGCATTTCAGGTAAGATGACAACCCAATGTTTATATACCAGGGCAAATTTGCAAGCAACAGCAAGCTAGCTAGCTAAATTGCCATACATGTTTAATGCTTTTCAAACTGTCCCCAAATTAATATAGTTGGCTCAGAGTTCGTTTTGATTTTTCAACCTGTGTGTCCTGATCGCGTCTGATGTGGGTGGACAAAACGAACATGCGATGGCGCACGCGGACGCGGTCTAGTCAGCATGTCATGCATTATCAACCAAACTGACGCTCTCATGTCTGCACAATGTCATGTGTGACAAGCGAACGAGGTGGCGCAAGTATTGTCACAAGCGCTGCCAATGTCCAAAAAAATGCAGCTAGATTACGACAATAGGATATAATTCTACATTTGGGTTTGGCCCAAAACAACACCATTGCACTATTAGCTACAGGTTAAAAGCTTCGTATCGGAGGACTTTATATGACATGTCAGTGCAACAAATGTGAATAGTATTGATCTTCGAAGAGCGCATGACAAGTTATGATTTTTCATTGGACCAAAGGCAGAAAAGTATATTTAAAGTAGCCTGTGTCATAAAATAATAATTAATGAAATTTCTGCAGTTTTAAGTAAACATGTTAATCCTAATATGAGTTCTCCATAGACAGTAGGCTAGTTTACTCACATATTATAAGCACAATACCCCGCCGAGTTCCGGACTTGTTGAACGGGTATTAGGTCATGTTCATTCACACGGTCGTTTTCCTCTATCCAGCACTGTTCGTCCTCCTCTTCGAAGAACGATACTCTCTTGTGATACTTTCTGGCCTTCGTTAACATATGGGCTGTAGTGACTCTCTCTCTCTCTGTCTCTCTCTACTGTCTCATTTTTATGTGTAACAAAGTTCCGAAGTCAGCACGTCAGTTTGGGCTTCAGAATGAAGCCGGCGTGTGCTTGAGTTCTCAGCCAGGCTACCGTCTATTTCCCCAGGTCGTCGTACAACTCCGGGCTAGTTTGCAAAATTGATTGAATGGGAGGTTGGTAGTGGTCCAGCCCATTTCTGCCAAATGAACGCTCATCATTCACTGTCTTCATCTTTACCACTGCCACCACCACCGTTAGGCTATTAAAATCACACAACAGGTGAAGTGTTTGCCTTGGTACTGAAAGATGTTTGCTTGCTTTCCATTATTGCTAGAGAGAGCTGTTGGTTTGATGTGGCGCTCAGCCATCTGAATACCAATGCAGCACTCTTACAGCAATCTAATTTGTTTCTCAGTTTCTAGAGTGGTTCTAATTTCTCATGAAAGTATGTATGCATGGTGACACCATATCCGCAAAGGTACTGTTACATGATTCAAACTGGCATACTGTACATTAAATATGCAGACAGTAAACGGTAGATATAAAACGCTTAATTACTGGGGGATGTGTGAAATGTTTGACTCCAAAGGTCGCGAGTGACAATATAAAAAACGCTATAGTAGACCATAAAACTCATTTTAAAAATGATATATCAAAATGTATTTAAAGTATAAATCGTTGGGGGGGGGGGGGGTTCTAAACTGACATGGAATTGTTTTAAGATGATCATACTATGTATCATTTAGCTATTTGAATTAGAAATGTAGGACCCCTTTAGGAATATAAAAAAAATATGGCAAAATTATTTTATAAAATTGTGATTTTGGCCTTTACTACTAAAGCTCATAGAAACACATTGAATAACACATTCAAGGATAGTCAAAAAAATAATCAGAAGAAATAAGGTTTTGAAGTGTCTGTCCTAAATCTAGGAGATATTTTTAACACATAATTATTTAACCTCATTTTTTGGGTAGGCACCAAACTACCTTCACACTTCCATTTGTCTTTTAAAACTGGTACCGGTTACCTTCAGACGGGTCCCATGACACTTGTGGTCCCTGAGCAAAACGGATGGATTTTGATGGGATTTTTTTTGCACTGGTGCGTCAATTGACTCTAGGGGGTTAAATGCGGCTGAGATGCAATAAAATATATTGCATAGAGCGGTGCACAATTGTCCCAGCGTCATCCGGGTTAGGGGAGGGTCTGGCCCGGGGGCTTTACTTAGCTCATCGCGCTCTAGCTACTTGTAGCAGCCAGGTGCCTGCAAGCTAATTTCGGTCGTCAGTTAAATGGTGTTTCCTCCAAGACATTGGTGCAGCATTGGTGCAGCTAATCGAGTGGGTAATTAAGAAGTGCGGCTTTTCGGGTCATGTTTCGGAGGATGCACCACTCAACCTTCGCCTCTGCCGAGCCGGTTGGGGAGTTGCAGCAACGAAACAAGATCGCAATTGGATATCACAAAACTGGGGAGAAAAAGGGGATACATTTTTTGTTGTTATAATATTGTCAATATTGCAATTTTGCAGTGGTGGAAAAAGTAACAAATTGTCATTCTTGAGTAAAAGTAAAGATACCTTAATAGAAAATGACTCAGGTAAAAGTTAGCAAAATACTATTTGAGAAAAAGTCCAAATACTTTAAAGTATTTTTACTTAAGTACTTTACGTCGCTGCAATTTTGATGTGAATCCGATTAATTATGTTGAAAACCCATGGCAAGACATACAGCTCTCATTTCAGCACCAAAGACAGATCAATTCAACACAGCAGAGCGCTGTTCATCTCAGACCCATGAACAGCTCCACTAAGTACCAAATTGGACATTCATCAACATAGACAGCAAGGTGTACTATAGTACCGTGTTGGCTACTATTACAGTGCCATGGACAATGCCACTAAGTACCATGTTGGCAACTCTAGCACCATAGATAGCTCGGTGTACTATAGCTCAATTGTGTCTCCCATTTCAGCACCACTCGGCTCCCCACACCTGGTCATTTCAGATCCCTGGACCGCTCCTCTCACCGCAGTAGCCTGCTCACCGAGGACAGCACTGCAGCATTTCTTACTCAGCACACCTGTGCAGCTGATCAGCATTTGTCTGCCCATCCAGACTATATGGTACAAAGTGAGCTAAGCTATTTCGTTTACTCCAATTCAACACCAAGGGGTTGGAGGATATACTCACTTGCAAGCTGCAAGTGTCTGTCTTGGGAAACATGAACTTTCTCAGACAACCAACATATCATCCTATGCAGCGATTTGCAGCACAGTGCAGATGGCACCACTGCTAAAATATGTAAGGGATTCAAATCAATATGCTGGGTTTGAATTATTGGGCAACTGCATGCCTCATTAATAAACCAATGCCAGGTAATCAGATCATATTTTGAGGGTGGACAGCAGTCATGAGTCACTCGAAGGCTGCTTAGAAGAAGTAGGATGTGCCAATAGAGAGCTGCCACTCTCAGATCTCACAACCTCTATGCTGTGTCTTCTGATGAGGACAAAGAACACAACAGGCACCGGAGGAGTCCAGGGGGTCCAGAGCAGGAAGAGGAAGATCGACATCCTGTCATCCCTGGCAGAAAGGATATAATTGATGGTGTTCCTAGCACCTCAAATATCAACGCAAGCAGAGAAATCACTGTGGGCACACATTTGGGCCAGTGCCAAGTTGGTGTTCTCACTCAAATCGTTCAACATATGCTGCTAACTGGATTGAAGTTCATGGACAATATCAATGGACATATCAGAAGGTGCATTGGGTAGTGGAAGAATGGAGACTAGGTTCCGACATATTACTAGTTTGTTGTACGGCATTAATGAGCTCACTGCAGTTTATGGAAAGTATTTGCTGTCCTACCCTCAGTTGTGGGGCGGCCGGTATAAAATGCACCAGCAATAATTATATATCAATCATATGAGCTATAGTAGCCTAAATAAAAAAAAATCACTTCTCACATGTACTGTATAGACATGTATGCTCCATAGGTCCCCAATGAGTGTGATAACTCCAGGCTTGACCATGTGAAGGCTAGAACACTGATGTTGCCATCCAACCAGCTACCAGGCTGTCCTTTGGGTTTTAATTTTTCCATTAACATGATTAGCACATATCCCTCTGTGCTCCCTCTAAAAATAAGGGGAGTTAGCCAATAAACAGAGAGACCGCCTGCAGCATAACCAGACCTCTATTGATGTACTGATGCAATGGTTCACTCGAAGGATTGACTGGTTACAGCTCTTCTATTGCTGTGTGTGGCCCACTTGACACAAGAGGCTCTGCGTGGCTGTGTCTTGAAGTGTGGAATATGTCTCAGTCAGACAGAACCGTCTGTTTTTTGGGGGCTCCACAACGTGGTGAGAGTCCTCTTGTCTTAAAGTATCTGACAGATCGTGTTACAACATTTTGAGTTGGTGGATTTTTGATGTCCTCTAAAGAAGTTATAATTGAGAACAGGAGGTGAACTGTAGTGTTTGGACAGTATTTTGGTGGGTGTTTTGTATTAGAGAGAGGCTTGATCAGTCTGTTGGGCACCGGGCTTGTTCCGGCATTATGGTGTGTCTTGGAAGTCTTAGATCGCAGTGACTGGTGCGAAGCAGGAGCCAAATTTGCAGCAGGAATTTTACAGGTAGCGAGTGATATCGGAATGAGCTTGAATGTTCCTAAATCAAGTGTAAACTCCCTCCATTCAGAGTTAACACAGTAACTATTTAGCCATTGCCTGGCATTCCTTGATCAATTTATAACTGCCAGTGTGACTCACCGGGTTTCAAACCCACGTCTCCTTTTTACTACAAGACTGTGTTAGCCCACTGAGCTAAAGCCTATACATTAGCTTGGCAAGCTAAATCAAGTCATCAGGTCTCAAGCAAGGTTATTCATCAAACAAAGGTGGTTCACTAAAAAAATAAGAAAAACAAGAAGAAGAATATTATTTCCATTATCTTCCAGAGAAGGCAAAATGTTCATTTTGCTCACAAACACCTCCGTTACACTGACAGGCGATGCGATTGATTGATACATCTTCATAATTTCCAAACCATTTTCCACACTTTGACGCAGGCAGATTCATGCAAACGCGTGCTTGCAGCTGACAGCTTCTAACAGGTTAGGACAGCTCTTATTAATAAGGTCTTCCAAATGGTTTATTGAAAGGACTAAAGGGCTTAATAAGTTTTAGGCATATCTTTTATTCTTACCCCTAAATGCCTTATAAATGTTATTTTATGGACCCTTAAAATTAAGTGAACCCTTCCTAGTGGTGAATGAATAGATACATATATTAGACAAAGGAATTAATTGAATGAATTCCTTATAGATGACCATTGGATTATATAATACCCTTATAACTACATATTTAAAATGAGTGCATTTTAAGTTTCCCCCCCTGCCCACTCATCTAAATGTTTAAATATTAGGCCACATATAATTCAAAAGAAGAAAACTGAGAGAGAGTGACAGTTCCTTAATGTTTTGAAAGTGTATGTCACACCCTGACCATAGTTTGCTTTGTATGTTTCTATGTTTTGTTTGATCAGGGTGTGATCTGAGTGGGCATTCTATGTTGTGTGTCTAGTTTGTCTGTTTCTGTGTTTGGCCTGATATGGTTCTCAATCAGAGGCAGGTGTTAGTCATTGTCTCTGATTGGGAACCATATTTGGGTAGCCTGTTTGGTGTTGGGTTTTGTGGGTGATTGTCTCCTGTGTCAGTGTTTGTACCACACAGGACTGGTTTTGGGTTTTCACATTTATTGTTTTTCTTATTAAAAAACCATGAACTTCAACCACACTGCGTATTGGTCCTCCTCTCCTTCGACGGAAGAACCCCGTTACAGTGTAATACATCAAAAAGGCTACATTAAGGAACGGAATTCAACATAAACTAGTTCTTTCATTAACAAAGAACGTTGTATGTGGATGCGGATCGATTTCCTGTGTTGTGGTTCGTTGGACAGTACGGCACGTGAATGCGTATCTTCTTGACAAGAAGTGGTGCCTTTCAGCGAATGAAATAAGGAGGGCTTTCCAACCTTCAGTGCGGTGGCTATGTAATGTAATCCAACACCATAGTCACTTGCTACTACAGCTCAAACTCACTAGCTGGGCTGAAGAGACTGAGATTCAGAAGTGAATAAACATTGATAAAACAATTAAAATCACAGCAAGTCCCCGAATTGACCTTTACTATAATACGTGATGACTTGTGTTTAGTAAAAAGCACTGCACATATGTCTAGTAGATGGCTATTGCTAGGGCTGTTGTGGTGAACGTATTACCGCAACACCGGTGGTCATTAGTAATGAAGGCAGTCAAATTCCAAGTGACCGTTTAATCACGGTTATTAGGCTCCTCCAAGCTCTGATGCTGCTGATGGTCATTAGTAGCCTACCAAACTTGCTAACTGCCTGGTACTCAGCACTCTATTGTCCCTCTAATCCAGTGGTTCTTAACCTGGGTTCGATCGAGCGGAGTTCAAGACACACATCCGACTCATATTATTCATGATGACACGCTTGGCCATCGTTGACTGCAGGTGATCACGCTACATCGCTTGGCCTATCTGTGCTGCAGGGAATTTGGTACGCTCAGTAGTCGACTTGTGACTGTCGTGATGGTACATCTTGTGATTTCTTTCTTAATATTTTAATCCCTTCATACTTACTATGTCGAGCAAAAAAAGAAAGTGGTCGGACGAATATGTACAATATGGATTCACATGTATAACGGAACGTGATGGGAGTCAGCGTCCTAACTGCATGATTTGCAATGCCAAGTTGAGCAATTCTAGTCTAGCACCGGCAAAACTAAGAGAACACTTCCTTAAGCTGCATGGAGATGGAAAATACAAGAACACAACGCTCGCTGAATTCAAGGTGAAGAGAGCCAGATCCGATGAAAAGGCTACTCTGCCTGTTCTCGGCTTTGTACCCATCAACAAACCGATCCTCACAGCATCGTGCGAAGTTGCTTACCTGATCGCAAAGCAGGGAAAACCACACACCATTGGTGAAACACTCATAAAACCAGCTGTGTTGAAGATGGCGAATATCATGCTGGGAAAAGAAGCTGAAGTTAAGTTATCCCAAATTCCTCTTTCAAATAACACCTACCTTCACAGAATAGAGGACATGAGCAAAGACATCTTGGCTCAAGTAGTTGCAGATCTGATTTCAAGCCCGGAAAAATTCAGCCTTCAACTCGACGAGACCACAGACGTTTCCAATCTAAGCCAGCTTGCTGTATTCGTGCTCTATGTGAAAGACGACGTGATAAAGGAAGCTTTTTTATTTTGTAAGCCTCTTACAACAACAACTAAGGCAACCGATGTGAAGAAACTTGTGGATGACTTCTTCAAAGACAACAATCTTTCGTGGGATATGGTTTCTGCAATTTGTTCGGACGGAGCTCCAGTCATGCTAGGAAGAAAGTCTGGTTTTGGTGCGCTAGTGAAAGCCGATGCATCACACATCATTGTTACGCATTGTATTCTGCACAGGCATGCGTTGGCAACAAAAACCTTGCCTCCAAAACTGGCAGAAGTATTAAAAATTGTAGTGGAATGTGCGAACTAGTGCTCTGAGGCACCGCATCTTCAGTGAGCTGTGTAAAGAAATGGGCTCTGAATTCGAGGTACTTCTGTACCATTTTAACGTTCGGTGGTTATCCCGGGGACAGGTGCTGAATCGTGTTTTTGCCGTGCGTGTGGAATTAGCCCTGTTTTTGCAAGAGCACCAACATTGTCATGCAATTTGTAAGTCGCTCTGGATAAGAGCGTCTGCTAAATGACTTAAATGTAAATGTAAATGTAATGCAGATTGCTTCAAAAATTCTGAGTTCATTCTCATTTTAGCGTACATGGCTGATATCTTCGCAGCTCACAATCATCTCAATCAAAAGATGCAGAGCGGTGGAGTCAACATCATCGAAGCGGAGGAAAACCTGAAGGCTTTTCAAAAAAATCTACAGTTATGGAAACGACGAACAGAGAACGATAACTTCGCAAACTTTCCCCTGCTGGACGACTGTGTAAGTAAGATCGAAGATGTATCTGGAATCGGAGACATTTCTGTACCCGCTGAACTGAAGCAAGCAATTGCCAAACACTTAGATGAGCTTGCAAAGTCTCTCGACGGATACTGCCCTACATGAGAGTCATATTCAGCATAGGTGAGACAGCCGTTCACGTTTAGTGTTGAGACAACAGATGTCAATGATGAATACCTCGATGAAATCATTGAAATTCAGCAGAGCCAGGTTCAACAGCAACTCTTCAGAACAACAAAGCTTTCAACATTTTGGTGTCAACAAATGGTAACGTACCCTGTTATTGCTAAGAAAGCTCTGTAGATTTTCATACCGTTTGTTACAACATATCTTTGCGAGCAATCCTTTTTGAGGATGCTGGACATAAAAACGAAGAAAAGGAACAGACTTTGTTGCGAAAATGACATGAGAGTGGCACTTGCCAAGGTGAAGCCACGCATTTCTGAACTGGTCTCTGAAAGGAAACAGCAGAAGTCACACTGATTTGCAGTAAATATTCATTATTATGTTTTTAAATTGTATTATTTTAAAATTATTAAATTTTATTTGTCACATACACATGGTTAGCAGATGTTAATGCGAGTGTAGTGAAATGCTTGTGCTTCTAGTTCCGACAATGCAGTAATAACCAACAAGTAATCTAGCTAACAATTCCAAAACTACTACCTCATAGACACAAGTGTACGGGGATAAAGAATATGTACATAAAGATATATGAATGAGTGATGGTACAGAGCGGCATAGGCAAGATACAGTAGATGGTATTGAGTGCAGTATATACATATGAGATGAGTATGTAAACAAAGTGGCATAGTTAAAGTGGCTAGTGATACATGTATTACATAAGGATGCAGTAGATGATATAGAGTACAGTATATACGTATACATGTGAGATGAAGAATGTAGGGTATGTAAACATTATATTAGGTAGCATTGTTTAAAGTGGCTAGTGATATATTTTACATCATTTCCCATCAATTCCCATTATTAAAGTGGCTGGAGTTGAGTCAGTGTGATGGCAGCAGCCACTCAATATTAGTGGTGGCTGTCTGATGGCCTTGAGATAGAAGCTGTTTTTCAGTCTCTCGGTCCCAGCTTTGATGCACCTGTACTGACCTCGCCTTCTGGATGATAGCGGGGTGAACAGGCAGTGGCTCGGGTGGTTGTTGTCCTTGATGATCTTTATGGCCTTCCTGTGACATCATGTGGTGTAGGTGTCCTGGAGGGCAGGTAGTTTGCCCCCGGTGATGCATTGTGCAGACCTCACTAGCCTCTGGAGAGCCTTACGGTTGTGGGCGGAGCAGTTGCCGTACCAGGCGGTGATACTGCCCGACAGGATGCTCTCGATTGTGCATCTGTAGAAGTTTGTGAGTGCTTTTGGTGACAAGCCAAATTTCTTCAGCCTCCTGAGGTTGAAGAGGCGCTGCTGCGCCTTCTTCACGATGCTGTCTGTATGGGTGGACCAATTCAGTTTGTCTGTGATGTGTACGCCGAGTAACTTAAAACTTACTACCCTCTCCACTACTGTTCCATCGATGTGGATAGGGGGGTGTTCCCTCTGCTGTTTCCTGAAGTCCACAATCATCTCCTTAGTTTTGTTGACGTTGAGTGTGAGGTTATTTTCCTGACACCACACTCCGAGGGCCCTCACCTCCTCCCTGTAGGCCGTCTCGTCGTTGTTGGTAATCAAGCCTACCACTGTTGTGTCGTCCGCAAACTTGATGATTGAGTTGGAGGCGTGCGTGGCCACGCAGTCGTGGGTGAACAGGGAGTACAGGAGAGGGCTCAGAACGCACCCTTGTGGGGCCCCAGTGTTGAGGATCAGCAGGGTGGAGATGTTGTTGCCTACCCTCACCACCTGGGGGCGGCCCGTCAGGAAGTCCAGTACCCAGTTGCACAGGGCGGGGTCGAGACCCTCGAGCTTGATGACGAGCTTGGAGGGCACTATATGGTGTTAAATGCCGAGCTGTAGTCGATGAACAGCATTCTCACATAGGTATTCCTCTTGTCCAGATGGGTTAGGGCAGTGTGCAGTGTGGTTGAGATTGCATCGTCTGTGGACCTATTTGGGCGGTAAGCAAATTGGAGTGGGTCTAGGGTGTCAGGTAGGGTGGAGGTGATATGGTCCTTGACTAGTCTCTCAAAGCACTTCATGATGACGGAAGTGAGTGCTACGGGGCGGTAGTCATTTAGCTCAGTTACCTTAGCTTTCTTGGGAACAGGAACAATGGTGGCCCTCTTGAAGCATGTGGGAACAACAGACTGGGATAGGGATTGATTGAATATGTCCGTAAAAACACCAGCCAGCTGGTCTGCGCATGCTCTGAGGGCGCGGCTGGGGATGCCGTCTGGGCCTGCAGCCTTGCGAGGGTTGACACGTTTAAATGTTTTCCTCACGTCTGCAGTGAAGGAGAGTCCGCATGTTTTAGTTGCGGGCCGTGTCAGTGGCACTGTATTGTCCTCAAAGCGGGCAAAAAAGTTATTTAGTCTGCCTGGGAGCAAGACATCCTGGTCCGTGACGGGGCTGGTTTTCTTTTTGTAATCCGTGATTGACTATAGACCCTGCCACATACCTCTTGTGTCTGAGCCGTTGAATTGAGATTCTACTTTGTCTCTATACTGACGCTTAGCTTGTTTGATTGCCTTGGAGGGAATAGTTACACTGTTTGTATTTGGTCATGTTTCCGGTCACCTTGCCCTGATTAAAAGCAGTGGTTCGCGCTTTCAGTTTCACACGAATGCTGCCATCAATCCACGGTTTCTGGTTTGGGAACGTTTTAATCATTGCTATGGGAACGACATCTTCAACGCAAGTTCTAATGAACTCGCTCACCGCATCAGCGTATTCGTCAATGTTGTTGTCTGACGCAATACGAAACATATCCCAGTCCACGTGATGGCAGCAGTCTTGGAGTGTGGAATCAGATTGGTCGGACCAGCGTTGAACAGACCTCAGCGCGGGAGCTTCTTGTTTTAGTTTCTGTCTGTAGGCAGGGATCAACAAAATAGAGTCGTGGTCAGCCTTTCCGAAAGGAGAGCGGGGCAGGGCCTTAAATGCGTCGCGGAAGTTGGAATAGCAATGATCCAAGGTTTTTCCAGCCCTGGTTGCGCAATCGATATGCTGATAAAATTTAGGGAGTCTTGTTTTCAGATTAGCCTTGTTAAAATCCCCAGCTACAATGAATGCAGCCTCCGGATATATGGATTCCAGTTTGCAAAGAGTCAAATAAAGTTCGTTCAGAGCCATCGATGTGTCTGCTTAGGGGGAATATATACGGCTGTGATTATAATCGAAGAGAATTCCCTTGGTAGATAATGCGGTCGACATTTGATTGTGAGGAATTCTAAATCAGGTGAACAGAAGGACTTGAGTTCCTGTATGTTGTTGTGGCCACACTACGTCACGTTAACCATGAAGCATAAGCCCCCGCCCCTCTTCTTACCAGAAAGATGTTTGTCGTCTCTCCAGTGAGCCATGTTTCCGTGAAGCAAAGAACGTTACAGTCTCTGATGTCCCTCTGGAATGCTACCCTTGCTCGGATTTCATCAACCTTGTTGTCAAGAGACTGGACATTGGCGAGGAGAATGCTAGGGAGTGGTGCACGATGTGCCCATCTCCGGAGTCTGACCAGAAGACCGCTTCGTTTTCCCCTTTTACGAAGTCGTTTTTTGGGGTCGCCGGCTGGGATCCATTCCGTTGTCCTGGGTGAAAGGCAGAACACAGGATCCGCTTCGCGAAAGTCATATTCTTGGTCGTACTGATGGTGAGTTGACGCTGCTCTTATGTTCAGTAGTTCTTCTCGACTGTATGTAATGAAACCTAAGATGACCTGGGGTACCAATGTAAGAAATAACACGTAAAAAAACAAAAAACTGCATAGTTTCCTAGGAACGCGAAGCGAGGCGGCCATCTCTGTCGGCGCCGGAAGTGCAATGGGTTCGGTGAATTTGCATATGAAACTAGTGGGGTTCAGTACCTCCAACAAGGTTAAGAACCACTGCTCTAATCACTCTATCAATGCAAATGTAATTGAAAATCTTATCAAACACTTCATGAGAGCTCATATGCTCATGTTGCGTAACATTTCTATAGGATATGCAATTGTGCGAGAAAACAGTGATGGCCTCTATCAAAAAGAGGAGGATCCCATCAGCTTTTTAAAGGCTATTTTTCCCCCTGCCACTGTTTCGAGACAGGTGCATGATAATGGTCCATTCTAAATCAAAACAAATTTCCCACATACTGTATATTATTTAGTATATTTAAAGACAAGATTAAATCAAGAATATTCTGAGTGACAATATTAGCCTATCCCTTTGAATTATATATCGTCATTTTTAATCATAGTTGCACACCTCATGTAGCCTAGCCCATAGTTTATGTTTTGATAAAGTTTGTATCACAACTAAAGTGGCCAAATAGTTTCTTAAAATTAAGCACATTAATCCAGTTTACAAGGGGTGTAGAGCCAAACTGGCATACATACAAAGCGCGCAAATTTCAAGTTTGGGGAAGATAATTTTCACCATAAAAATGCGCAATTGCTGTCACTTTAGAGAATGGCGTTTTTTGCGTAATAGTTTATTATATTTTAAGTTAAATGTTCTGAACTGTTGCGTCAGCCTCACTGTGTAAAAAAGTTTTTTGAAGCTAGTGGTTGTATTAATTTGGGATCTATTGTGCCCACAACTGTCCTTATGTTTGGAATATTTATTTTGCGCACAGAATAGAATAGGTCAACTTTTGTACTATGGGGGATATTAGATTGACATGAGCTAGTGCTTTTGCTGTTACTCGTTAGCCTATTGTCTTACATATGTGTTATAAAAGCCAATCTAACAACTTGTTAGGCTATATTGAAGTAGCCTAGTGTCTATATGTTCGCCTGAAACCCCCTTTCTTAATTAGACTACTACAGTATATAACAGGTATGAAATATATTTAATACAATATACAGCCAACATATTAGGCCTAACTGGTAACAGTAGGCTACATGAACTGTGTCAGTGTGCTTGAGTGTGTCTTTCCTACTTCGACTGCACCACAGCAGCTGATTTGTCATTTTACAGAGAAACAGACATGGCACCTGAACCAGAACTCTGAGCAAATAAATCGATACATTTTAACAAAGCGTCAAGCGATTTTTTGGTCTATCTTTTTGGGGCACCACCTTTGTTTTCTGTTTTGACTGAGTTAGAGTCAGAGTGGGTCTGTGAATTGTGTGTGAATTTGAATTTGCACTATTTGTCTATTTTATTTGGGTTTAGTGTTTTTTTTGTACGGTTAACACAGGATGCACTTTAAAAGGCACACAAATTGAATTTTGACCTCTGTTCTGACTTTCTGGTGTGGCCTGATCACCCTCACTAGAAAGACTAGGGATACCATCTACTATACCATCTACTGCATCTTGCCTATGCCGTTCGGCCATCGCTCATTCATATATTTTTATGTACATATTCTTATTCATTCCTTTACACTTGTGTGTATAAGGTAGTTGTTGTGAAATTGTTAGGTTAGATTACTTGTTAGATATTACTGCATGGTCGGAACTAGAAGCACAAGCATTTCGCTACACTCGCATTAGCATCTACTAACCATGTGTATGTGACAAATAAAATTTGATTTGATTTGGATATTGGGTGAGATTAAAGCTAATATTTAAAACGAATAATTACGAAGAGGTTTATAATTTGTCAATAGTCTTATGTGTGATTCGGACCACAGGGGTAAGAGAGCGAGCGCTTCCCCTGAATGAGGAAAGCCTGTCTCTAGTCTATTTTACTATGACCTATGAATTTTTTTCCTTCTGGAGATATTAAGGGGGGTAGTTTTAATTTGATTTGTTGTAATGTTTGTTTTATTTTTATTTAACATGGTGTTCTTTTTTAATCTTTTTTTTTTTTTTACATTAATCAGAATGTGAGTCACGTGTCAAAATGGGGGATTACCAGTCCCCTAAGGCTTTTTGGTTAAATATGCACATTTATTTTGTTCACATGCCGGACTGTAAAAGGAAGAAATACATGTTGGTAATGATTGACAGTTACTCCAAGTTGGTTGGAATATACACCTTGAGTGGGATATAGAAGTGTATAAAATGATACAGTTGATGTCAGAAGTTTACATATTATTCAAATACATTTGAACATTTTTCACAATTCCTGACCTCAGTTTTTCACAATTCCTGACATTTAATCCTCAGTTAGGATCACCACTTTATTTTATGAATGTCAAATGTCAGAATAGCAGTAGAGAGAATTATTTATTTCAGCTATTATTTATTTCATCACATTGCCAGTGGGTCAGAAGTTTACTATTTGGTAGCATTGCCTTTAAATCGTTTAACTTGGGTCAAACGTTTTGGGTAGCCTTCCACAAGCTTCCCACAATAAATTGGGTGAATTTTGGCCCATTCCTCCTGACATAGCTGGTGTAACTGAGTCAGGTTTGTAGGCCTCCTTGCTCGCACACACTTTTTCAGTTCTGCCCACAAATTTTCTATACGATTGAGGTCAGGGTTTCGTGATGGCCACTCCAATACCTTGACTTTGTTGTCCTTAAGCCATTTTGCCACAACTTTGGAAGTATGCTTGGGTTCATTGTCCATTTGGAAGTCACCTTTGTTACCACATTTTAACTTCATGACTGATGTCTTGAGATGTTGCTTCAATATATCCACATAATTGTCCTTCCTCATGATGTCATCTCTTTTGTGAAGTGCACCAGTCCCTCCTGCAGCAAAGCACCCCCACAACATGATGCTTCCATCCCTGTGCTTCACGGTTGGGATGGTGTTCTTCAGCTTGCAAACATCCCCCTTTTCCTCCAAACATAACGATGGTCATTATAGCCAAACAGTTCTATTTTTCAATCTTTGTCCCCATGTGCAGTTGCAAACCGTAGTCTGGCTTTTTTATGGTGGTTTTGGAGCACTGGCTTCTTCCTTGCCGAGCGGCTTTTCAGGTTATGTCGATATAAAGTGGGGCAAAAAAGTATTTAGTCAGCCACCATATGTGCAAGTTCTCCCACTTAAAAAGATGAGAGAGGCCTGTAATTTCCATCATAGGTACACTTCAACTATGACAGACAAAATAAGAAAAAAAATCCAGAAAATCACATTGTAGGATTTTTAATGAATTTATTTGGTCACCTACAAACAAGCAAGATTTCTGGCTCTCACAGACCTGTATACTCCATACTTCCAAAGCCTCTTCTTTAAGAGGCTCCTCTGCCCTCCACTCGTTACCTGTATTATATATATATATATATTATATTTAGTATTTGTACTGCCCAGTCAAAACTGTTCGCTGCTCTGGTCCCCCAATGGTGGAACAAACTCCCTCACGACGCCAGGACAGCGGAGTCAATCACCACCTTCCGGAGACACCTGAAACCCCACCTCTTTCAGGAATACCTAGGATAGGATAAAGTAATCCTTCTCACCCCCCCCCCCCTTAAAAGATTTAGATGCACTATTGTAAAGTGGCTGTTCCACGGTGAACGCACCAATTTGTAAGTCGCTCTGGATAAGAGCGTCTGCTAAATGACTTAAATGTAAATGTATTAATGGCACCTGTTTGAACTTGTTATCAGTATAAAAGACACCTGTCCACAACCTCAAACAGTCACACTCCAAACTCCACTATGGCCAAGACAAAAGAGCTGTCAAAGGACAAAATTGTAGACCTGCACCAGGCTGGGAAGACTGAATCTGCAATAGGTAAGCAGCTTGGTTTGAAGAAATCAACTGTGGGAGCAATTATTAGGAAATGGAAGACATGCAAGACCATTGATAATCTCCCTCGATCTGGGGCTCCACACAAGATCTCACCCCGTTGGGTCAAAATGATCACAAGAACGGTGAGCAAAAATCCCAGAACCACACTGGGGGACCTAGTGAATGACCTGCAGAGAGCTGGGACCAAAGTAACAAAGCCTACCATCAGTAACACTCAAACAAGGTCTTCGCTCGGGTGAGTACTCTGAGCGCCAGGGACTCAAATCTGGATGAGTTGTAGGGGTTTAATGGCACAGGCAGGGAGCCCAGCCAACAGCGAGTTGCAGTAATCCAGACGGGAGATGACAAGTGCCTGGATTAGGACCTGCGCCGCTTCCTGTGTGAGGCAACTCTGTGGATGTTGTAGAGATGAACCTACAGGAACGGGCCACCGCCTTGATGTTATTTGAGAACGACAGGGTGTTGTCAGGATCACGCCAAGGTTCTTAGCGCTCTGGGAGGACACAATGGAGTTGTCTGCAGTGCCAGACGTGTCCCCCTGCTTAAGCCAGTACATGTCCAGGCCCGTCTGAAGTTTGCTAGAGAGCATTGGGATGTTCCAGAAGAAGATTGGGAGAATGTCATATGGTCAGATGAAACCAAAATATAACTTTTTGGTAAAAACTCAACTCAAATCCTCAGTGTTTGGAGGACAAAGAATGCTGAGTTCCATCCAAAGAACACCATACCTACTGTGAAACATGGGGTGGAAACATCATGCTTTGGGGCTGTTTTTCTGCAAAGGGACCATGACGCCTGATCCGTGTAAAGGAAAGAATGAATGGGGCCATGTATCGTGAGATTTTGAGTGAAAACCTCCTTCCATCAGCAAGGGCATTGAAGATGAAACGTGGCTGGGTCTTTCAGCATGACAATGATCCCAAACACACCGCCCAGGCAATGAAGGAGTGGCTTCGTAAAGAAGCATTTCAAGGTCCTGGAGTGGCCTAGCCAGTCTCCAGATCTCAACCCCATAGAAAATCTTTGGAGGGAGTTGAAAGTCCGTGTTGCCCAGCAACAGCCCCAAAACATCACTGCTCTAGAGGAGATCTGCATGGAGGAATGGGCCAAAATACCAGCAACAGTGTGTGAAAACCTTGTGAAGACTTACAGAAAACGTTTGACCTCTGTCATTGCCAACAAAGGGTATATAACAAAGTATTGAGATAAACTTTTGTTATTGACCAAATACTTATTTTCCACCATAATTTGCAAATAAATTCATTAAAAATCCTACAATGTGATTTTCTGGATATTTTTTCTCATTTTGTTTGTCATAGTTGAAGTGTACCTATGATGAAAATTACAGGCCTCTCTCATCTTCTTAAGTGGGAGAACTTGCACAATTGGTGGCTGACTAAATACTTTTTTGCCCTGCTGTAGGACTCGTTTTTACTGTGGATATATATACTTTTATACCTGTTTCCTCCAGCATCTTCACAAGGTCCTTCGCTGTTGTTCTGGGATTGATTTGCACTTTTCACACCAAAGTACGTTCATCTCTAGGAGACAGAACGGGTCTCCTTCCTGAGCGGTATGATGGCTGTGTGGTCCCATGGTGTTTATACTTGCATACTATTGTTTGTACAGATGAACGTGGGACCTTCAGGCATTTGGAAATTGCTCCCAAGGATGAACCGGACTTGTGGAGGTCTACAATTTTTTTCAACTATGTGTTGTTATTCTCTTTGACATGTGTCTTAGACATTTGTATTAAGAATATTTGTTGAAGTAATAATTTGTCATACAGTGAAGAGTTTTCCTGGAATTCCTGACTCAGAAATGCCCCAAACTAAACCGTTGTTCTGGTCTGTCCACTTTCGAGGTTATGGCAAATGCGACTAAATGCATGGAAGGGATAATTAGACCGAGAACAGTGTGATCCTCAACCACCACTAACCGGCTGAAGTAATGGCGACAATGGCGTTCACTATGGCCTTGTCCTTCACCACTTCTACATGAGTCCTGAGACCGTCCACATGGAGTGAGCATTGAGAGAGATTCGTTCTAAACTTCTCTCATGTCTCTGGTATACTGGTCGGCAAATAGAGAAGACATAATGGGTGATAAAGGTGGTGGCGGCTCAGGTGAGACATGAGTCTGTCTGGGAAAATCAGATTATTCCTCATACATTGAAAATGGGGACATTATCATGGGCCATCCACTTTGAACATGTATGCCATTGGGAAGAGGAACTGTAAAGCTATCTGAAGAAGACAACGAAGAGACTTCAGAAGAATGAGTGCCGTGCCCATTTAGACTTGCCCAAAATTGTTTATTTGGGATATCAAGTTGATTGTGGAGGACTACACACTGCACAATTTATAGTCATTTTGACTAAGAATGCATTAAGATACTGATCTGTAATTATGACCGTGATGAGAGAAGTTAATACTAGAAGTATAAAATGAATATACTGTATGTTCATGTAAATGTACATTCTTCTAGTGTCGGTGTATGCTACGTTGAGGGTTTTAACTTGGAGTGATAGAACTAACATGAATCACTAAGCAATGTCGTTCGAAATTTGGGTAGGATAATTTATCAATGGGTCTAATTATGATTTGGGAAGGCAAGGCTTCTAGAGACAGTGAGGGGAGCCACTAGATTGCCATTAGATTCTTGGTTCGAGTCCAGGCTCTGTCGCGACCGGGAGACCCATGGGGCGGTGCCCAATTGGTGCACAATTGGCCCAGCGTCGTCCGGGTTAGGGGAGTGTTTGGCCGGCAGGCATGTCCTTGTCCCATATCGCACTAGCGACTCCTGTGGCGGGCCCGGGTGCAGTGCATATTGACGCAGTCGCCAGGTGCATGGTGTTTCCTCCTACACATTGGTGCTGCTGGCTTCCGGGTTAAGTGCGCATTGTGTCAAGAAGCAGTTGGTTGGGTTGTGTTTCGGGGGACACACGGCTCTCGACCTTTGTCTCTTCCGATTCCATACGCGAGTTGCAGCGATGAGAAAAGACTGTAACTACCAGTTGGATACCATGAAAATGGGGAGAAAAGGGGGTAAAAAAATAATGATATATAAAAATGTTTTATAAAGGAGTCCTGAGTGAAAGGAGCCGGTCAGGAGTAGAGGCCCAGATTGCCCAGAAGTATATGGTCGTTGTGGAAGGAGAGCCCCTTTCCCCTCATCTGTTTGAGTGGAAATTGCTTGTGTGAACATTTGAAACCTGTATGCTTACTCGTCATTTTTCATTTTATTTAGATTACTCTCAAAAGTGAGGAATGAGGGAAAAATCTATGTTAACCTTTTTAAGTTTATGTGATTTCTAATGTGTTGAAGGATCTCTTTAAGGTTGAGAAGTTTATGCTTGTGTGTGGGTGTGCAACCACACACCCTCTGGGCACACCCTCTGGGCAGACAGGTAGTCAATGGAACTACCTGGTTAAGTAAAACCTACTCTTCCAAAGAAATAAAAATAATTTGACATTAGAAAGTCATAAACATTTCAAATGTTTATACTTTTCCAGTTATAACTTTTCTGTAGTAGGTGGAAACAGCTCCACCCCCCCCAGCATTGTTGTTATTGTTTCTGTTGAGCGAACTGAGGAGACTTCACGCAGCATTGTGAAAAAAAAGATAAGAATTGCAGTAAATATTGTGCTCTTCGCGTGTGCAGTGATGTCCGAGGGGAAGAAACGGTGTCCGTTGTTTGCAGCAACGTATTGGTTCGCAAACGGATGTGGCGAAAGTAATATTGATACGTCTGGCAGTTCTGGCATCACACAAATTAGAAGAAACATTTGAGTAGAATCACTATTTGCCCTTAATTTTATTTCTGCCCTTGTGGACTGTAGGCTACACTGCAACATACAGTGCCTTTGGAAAGTATTCAGACCCCTTGACTTTTTCCACATTTTGTTGTGTTACTGCCTTATTCAAAAATTGATTGAATTGTTTTTTCTTCTTCATATTTTCTACACACAATATCTGTCACGCCCTGGTCTAAGTATTTTGTGTTTTTCTTCATGTATTGGGTCAGGCCAGGGTGTGGCATGGAGTTTTTGTATTGTGGTGTGTTTTGTCTGGGGGTTTTGGTGTGTATGTTAGTGGGATTGTAGCTTAGTAGGGTGTTCTAGGAAAGTCTATGGCTGTCTGGAGTGGTTCTCAATCAGAGGCAGGTGGTTATCGTTGTCTCTGATTGGGAACCATATTTAGGCAGCCATATTCTTTGGTTGTATTGTGGGTGATTGTCCTTAGTGTCTTGATGGCCTTGTTCCTGTCTAGGTTAGGTTACATCAGTATAGGCTGTTTCGGTTTTCATTACGTTTATTGTTTTTTGTAGATATTGTATTTAGATTCGTGTTACGTTTGTTTATTAAAACATGGATCGTAATATACACGTGCATTTTGGTCCGACTCTCCTTCACCATTAGAAAACCGTTACAATATCCCTTAATGACAAAGCAAAAATAGGTTTTTAGAAATGTTTGCTAATTTATTTATTTAAAAAAATGACATTTGACATTTACATAAGTATTCAGACCCTTTACTTTGTTGAAGCACCTTTTGCAGCATCGAGCCTTCTTGGGTATGACACTACAAGCTTGGCACGCCTGTATTTGGGGAGTTTCTCCCATTCTTCTCTGCAGATGCTCTCAAGCACTGTCAGGTTGGATGGGGAGCGTTGCTGCACAGCTATTTTCAGGTCTCTCCAAAGATGTTTGATCGAGTTCAAGTCCAGAGACTTGTCCCAAAGCCACCCCTGCGTTGTTTTGGCTGTGTGCTTAGGGTTGTTGTCCTGTTGGAAAGTCAACCTTCTCCCCCGTCTGAGGTCCTGAGTGCTCTGGAGCCAGTTTTCATCAAGGATCTTTCTGTACTTTGCTCCAGTCATCTTTGCCTCGATCCCGACTAGTCTCCCAGTTATTGCCGCTGAAAACCATCCGCACAGCATGATGTTGCCAGCACCATGCTTCACTGTAGGAATGGTGCCAGGTTTCCTCCAGACGTGACACTTGGCCTTCAGGCCAAAGAGTTCAATCTTGGTTTCATCAGATCAGATCGGACCAGACCATCTTGTTTCTCATGGTTCGAGAGTATTTAGGTGCCTTATGGCAAACTCCAAGCTGGCTTTCATGTGGCTTTTACTGAAGAGTGCCTTCTGTCTGGCCACTCTACCATAAAGGCCTGATTGGTTGAGTGCTGCAGAGATGGTTGTCCTATCTCCACAGAGGAACTCTTGAGCTCTGTCAGAGTGACCATCTCCCTGACCAAGGCCCTTCTCCCCCGATTGCTAAGTTTGGCCTGGCCCCGAGCTCTAGGAAGAGTCTTGGTGGTTCCAAACTTCTTCCATTTAAAAATGGAGGCCACTGTATTCTTGGGGAGCTTTTTTATACCCTTCCACAGATCTGTGCCTCGACACAATCCTGTCTCGGAGCTCTCTGGACAATTCCTTCAACCACATTAATTGGTTTTTGCTCTGACATGCACTGTCAACTGTGGGACTATGTATAGACAGGTGCGTGCCTTTCCAAATCATGTCCAATCAATTGAATTTACCACAGGTGGACTCCATTCAAGTTGTAGAAACATCTCAAGGATGATCAATGGAAACAGGATAAGCCTGAGCTCAACTTTGAGTTTAACAGTAAAGGGTCTGAATAAGTTTTTCAAATACATTTGCAGACATTTCTAAAAACCTGTTGTTGCTTTGTCATTATGGGGTATTGTGTGTAGATTGCTGAGGATTTTTTGGGGGGTCCATTTTAGAATAAGGATGTAACGTAACAAAATATGGAAAAGTTAAGGCATCTGAATAATTTCCGAAGGCACTGTACATTACCTGCTCTGCTCAACACCCTTCGATTAGGGCCAGTAGCACGTTTGGCAGTTGCAGTCAGCATGTTCATGATTGAGAGCCCCTCACTGTGTGTTAGGTGTGGTTTAACTGGTAAATGGGTAGTGAGAAATGAGTGTTAGTATTAACTTGAAAATAAATTACATTATTGACTTTCGGTTAAGGTCTCTCACTCTCCCCCCTTCCTTTGAAATTAAAAGCCTGTCTATTTACAGTGAGACCATTTCTGTTTTTCATGAATGGAGAGAATGAGAATTGGGTGTAACTATTGCCTGATACATGTTTATGCTATTGACTTCTTCTCAAGGTCTCTCTCTTTCTTTGCTGTACCTTCATCTCCCTAATCTCTATTTCCAATAACTTTGCCTGTGGCATTTGTTACTGTCAGAAAGGTGTCAGGGTTACTGCTTGTGGGCCTTGTTCTATTGTCCACTAACACAGATGCAAACACGCACGCACGAGCACACACACAACCCTCCCCCCACCCTTAACCAATGACATGGTACCCCTGCACTACGTCAGACCTTGTATGATCAACAGCTTCCGGCAGCCAAAAGCCTTTGCATGTGCATGGCTCCAGACTGGCTAGTTGTTATGAAATGTCACTGTCCATCTCTCGTGTGGCTATAGCACTGCCTGGCTACATCATTTGATGCCCGCGTGACAGGAGATTGTGACAGCGGTCTCGGAGGCTACGTCCCCAATGGCACCCTATTCCTGTTATAGTGCATTGCGTTTGACCAGGGCCAAAAGGACTCTGGCCAAAAGTAGCGCACGGTAAAGGGATAGGGTGCCATTTTGGATGCAGTCAGAGCCTCTGATGGCAGCTGTAGATTCTGCCATGTGGGCTGTGTTATTCATGTAAATAGGTTTATTAATGTCTTGGCCTCTGCCTTCCGCTGTCCTGTCTCTGGGAGCAATACTCTATGCTTAGTGGTTATATTATACTATGATATCAAGGCCATGTTGGTGGTCTGTAAAGCAGCACATTGGCTCCAAAGTGACTGTAAGCGGAACATCCAGGGTCAATTCCTTTTTCAATTGGATCATTTCTGGAAGTGAATTGACAATATCTTCACAGACCTTAATTGGCTATTTTCAATTCAGAAAGTGAATTTCGATTGGAATTGCCTGGTTATCTACCTGTATATAAAAATAACATTATTGGCTCTGTGAGCAGAATGGCTAGCATTTAATCTAGTGAATTTTATAGTATTTGTGGTACTGAGCTATACTCTATGATTACTATAGTGAGTTTATGGTGAGTTTAGTAATAAAGCTAAGGGGGTTGGGACTGTACATTTCCCTGAAACAGAACACTTGAGTAAGTACATCCGCCCCGACTGATTCAGACAAATGCCAGCCAACCCGATTACGCATGAGTGGTACTGATGTGGGCACAGGGATGGATAGTTAATCATCAAACATAGTCCATGAAGAGAACAGAACAGAGAGATCCAGCTAAATCGTTTCTAGAGACACACACGCTCCCACCACACACACACACACACACACACACACGCAAATAAGTTCCCCAGACTTCCATGTGCATGGGTAAATGGTATTTTTACTTTGTTCAGATAATGGCTTTCCTGGGTCTGGGTCCACACTGTATGTTCTTTGATTGGTTGGTGTGTGTTGTCGAGTTTGATACATCGGATCCCTCCATCTGGATTCATCCGTGCTGACAGAGAGGGAAACGGGCAGTCTCAGATGTTTGAAGCCCTGTATATTTGAAACTGTGTGTTTGCGCGCGTGCATACTGTATGTGTGTAGCTAACCTCATTACAGAGGCAAAGACGCATCAAAATATTTAATGAGACCGAAAGATAAGAGGCAGTTCTGACAAAAATGTAGATTAAATGTTTTAAATTGTTCAGTGCAAGAGCTTTGATGTAATTTAGTAATGCCCGAAAATCTAAATGTTCTTGAGAGCATGGCGTTCTACCACTGCACACATACCTGAGAAATTCCATCATTTGGGGTTTTGTTGATGGTGGTGGGAAACGCTGTCTCAGGCGTCGCTCCAGAATCTCCCCTAAATCTTCAATTCGGTTGAGATCTGGTGACTGAGACGGACATGGCGTATGGTTTACAACGTTTTCATGCTCATCAAACCACTCACTGACCACTCGTGCCCTGTGGATCGGGGCATTGTCATCCTATGGGGGCATAGCCATGGTAACTACAATAATTGGCAAAATAATGGTCTGCCCAGCATTTTTATACATGACCCTTAGCATTATTCATTTTATTTTTTACAACTTGTATTATTATTCTGTATTCAATTAATCGGCAGAATAAACAGCACTGGACAAATGACATACCATGTCACTGCACATCCATATCACATGATAATAATTACATGCTTATCAATAACATAAGGTACATTCATTGTACAAGAAACAATAGATGCTACTCTAATGGATTCTACCACTACAAGTAAAAACAACAAGATGAATTAGAAAATAAATCCAAAATAAATCCACCCAACACCTCCCACCAGAGTGACCCTTTAGATTGAACTTCTCATAGTAAGAGATCTTACACTTTCAGCTGCATTTGACCACATTAATAAGGTTCTTTCATTGGCTCCATGACAATGAGTAGTGGTCAATTCTAAAAGAACAGCATCTTAAAAACGAGAATAGCCATTGGAGCCATGCCATGTTAGGGCTTCCATCTTAGGCAATATTATCTTTGCAGTGGTTAGGCCTGCTAGCCACTGTCCTTTTGTGATCTAACGACATTGATACTGATGTGCTGCCATTCAACAGCAACAGAACAGGAGAGCAAGGTACATCGACTCCCAAGTATGTGGGATAGGGATATTGTGATCTTTTTTCAAAAACAATAAACCTGATGAGAATTCCACATTACATGCATAAATGAGCCGATGGCTTTCTGTGAACAGAAGGTACATAACGGGGAGGGTACTAAAGACATTTTACATATTTGATTATTTTTCTATTCCAAATAAAACTGGAAATTGCACTATGAAGCCTGTCCCAATATCCTGTTACTTGCCACAGAGGAATTATAGAGTTTAGAGGTGATACGGGGCAACGCATTTATTTTAATTGCGAGACTGGAACAATAATGTGGACTGAGTCCATCTATATAATCACATTAAACCTTATTTTAAAAAGGAAGTATAATTCTTGGTCACAATCGCTTCCAGACTCTTGTAAATGTCATCTCCCTGATATCTAAAGCCGTGTTCATAATCAAAAAATGTTTCCTGCAGTCTGAACATTCAAAAAGCACATGGAATCCGATATTTCAAGCCACATTTCAAACTACCTTCCTAGGTGGTTTGAAGCCAGATACAAATCTGATTCTTGGCCATGTGACTTGTGTCTGAACATTCAAATCTGGTTGATTTGCCCACAAATGGTTTTTAGACTGTTATTTGGCATATCTTGTTACTTACTAGCCTCTCTGTTGACAGTTTGACAACCACATGTGGTAGCTAATTAGCTTGTTAATTGTTTAGAAATAAATGATTGATTGTGCTAGAAAGCTGAACAGCAACCTAGTGGACTGCCTTGGCTAGCCAAAAAGGACTTGTTTTGAAAGTTGGATCATCTTATCCTTTGAGGCTTTAAAAGTGTTCTAACACTATGATTTTAAACATTCAAAGCAACTGGGAAACAACCATGGTAGGCATTGTGTCACCTTAGCTTGTCACAGAACTTCTGAGGGATAGGAAGCACAGCACCACCACCAGTCAGCTTACACCACTGTGCAAACACCCATCATTACTATGACAACTAGCATAGCCATGTCAGAAAAC
This sequence comes from Oncorhynchus nerka, assembly GCF_034236695.1. Classification (NCBI taxonomy): domain Eukaryota; kingdom Metazoa; phylum Chordata; class Actinopteri; order Salmoniformes; family Salmonidae; genus Oncorhynchus; species Oncorhynchus nerka. The sequence continues at coordinate 48,411,055 of NC_088400.1, read as the reverse complement.
GACTGCTGTCTGAACACACACAAATCCTATTTGGTCACTTGGAACTTGCTGTTTGGACAGTCAGTATTTTAAAATGGATTTAAAAAAATAATATTTGAGCATTAAAGTTGCACTATGCAGAAAATGCTTTGCCATTTCCTGGTTGCTAAAACTAATAGTTTGCCTGATTTCTAAACCACTTTGAAAAATATTTTTCATAGGCAAAAATACTGTTGTTTCAGCTGTTTGAAGCTGGTGTAGAAAACTTAAAGTAGAAGAAGCAAAAACAAAACTTAAGAATAGAAGTAGCGCACAGATAACATATCTACCACTTCTTAGACATGCTTTCAAGTATTAGTGTAGATCTATAACTCACATTTTTATGTGAATGCGGTCAGGTCACCCCAAAAATGACATATTGCCACTTTAAGGCCTGCAGTGTGAACAAGGCTTATTGTTGACATAGTCCCAAAAGTTTTCAAGATAATGTATGTAACTTTTAAAACACATAAATTATCTACATATGGTGCATTTTGCGTCTCTCGTCGGAAGGAATAGTGGACCAAAGCGCAGTGTGGTAAGTGTTCATGATACTTTATTAATCAAAATACTAACAAAGCGAAAAACAAACAGTTCTGTAAGGCAAATCAACTCTACAGAAAACAACTACCCACAAAACACAGGTGGGAAAAAGGCAACCTAAGTATGATTCCCAATCAGAGACAACGATAGACAACTGCCTCTGATTGGGAACCACACTCGGCCAAAAACAAAGAAATAGAAAACATAGAAGTAAAGAAACAAGAATGCCCACCCTAGTCACGCCCTGGCCTAACCAAAATAGAGAATAAAAGCCTCTCTATGGCCAGGGAGTGACACATCATATGATGCTGGGTTTCGCTCTGGAGATGAACAATTAGTACCAGTCATCACCATTGCGCCAGAGTTGAGGTATAAAACTTTAATCAGATTGATATATTTAGGACCTAAGACCAGATGACCTACAGTAGTACCATCCATAAGTATTGCTATTCTAACCTAATCAAAGGCTTTTTCAACATCTAATGATAAGATAGCAGAGGAAGCATTTGAATCTGGAGCAAAATGAATCACATGCAATAGTCTTCTTAGATTGTCTGATACAAGGCAGCCCTTAACAAATCCCGTTTGATCCCCTTGCATTAATTTGTAAAATACTTTTTAATCTGAATTAATAAGCGACATATTACAATAACTAGAACATAACACAGGAGTTGTATCCTTTTTCAATAACAGTGAAAAATGTGAGCTGTGTTTACAGATGTTCTGAAGGAACCCTTTTGAATCGAAGTATTGATCATGTTCATCAGCAGAGGGCCCACTTCTTTCCAGAAAAACAAATAAGGACTCCATCAGGCCCTGGTAAAGAAAAAATGAATTTATTTTACAGCTTCCCATAATTCATTGAAATTTAGGCCAAAATAATGGAAACACTTAAGTAAATGAGGAATATAAAGAACAGTCATGGCCAAACGTTTTGAGAATGACACAAGTCTGCTATCTCAGTTTGTATCATGGCAATTTGCATATACTCCAGAATGTTATGAAGAGTGATCAGATTAATTTAAATTAATTGCAAAATCCCTCTTTGCCATGCAAATGAACTGGACATGGCTGGAGATCACTCTGTCATGCTGATTGAGTTTGAATAAGAGACTAGAAGCTTCAAAAGGAGGGAGGTGCTTGGAATCATTGTCCTTCCTCTGTCATCCATGGTTACCTGCAAGGAAACACGTGCCATCATCATTGCTTTGCACAAAAGGGCTTCACAGGTAAGGATATTGCTGCCAGTTAGATTGCACCTAAATCAACCATTTATCGTATCATCAAGAACTTGTTGCGGCATAAGAATTGTGCTCCAGTTATTGAGGTCTTAGTTTGATGCTGGCAATGCTGCATCCACACTTAAGGTATGCAGCCATTTCAGCATGTCATAATGAAGAGCGGGATGGTCTGCTTGGCAGCTACCTGCTCATGTCAAGGTTTTATTTAGGGCAGGGGTGGGCAGCACCAATCAGTCCTCGAGGGCCTGATTGGTGTCAAACTTTTTCTCTATCCCTAGCAAACACAGCTGATTAATCAAATTGCATTCTTAACTGAATATCATGATTAGGTGATTATTGGAGTCAGGTGTGTTTAGCTGGAGCTGGGGCAAAACTGTGACACCAATCAGGCCCTGGAGGACTGGAATTGCCCACCCCTGCTTTAGGGAGTCCATCGATTTCACCCCTCAATATCCCCCTCAGTTCCCAAATGGGATTTGGATCTGGTTATTGGAGTACTATCCAGACCTCTTTGAACCGTTAGACGCTAAGACAGCGTTTCTGGTGGCCATTGCCTCTACGAAGAAGATTGGCGAGCTCCATGCTCTGTCTGTTAGTGATGAGTGTTATCGGCTAGGCCCGGGTTAGGCCAGTGTTACTCTGCAGCCTAATCCTGCCTTCCTACTAAAGGCCCTGCCCCCAGGTCACGTGAAAAGGGAAATGTTGTTAAGAGCCTCATCCATCTCCATGCCCCCTGGGGCTCATGATGATGATGTACGCACTCTGTGTCATGTGAGATCCCTAAGCGCATATGTGGAGCGGACTCGGTCGATCCGTCGCTCGGATCAGCTGTTTGCGTGCTTGAGAAATACAGGGTAAGCCTCTCTCAAAAGAACTGTTTGTCACATTGGATTGTTGACACTATCCTGCAAGCATATAGCCTAGCTGGCCTCCCAGCACCATCCTCTGTGGTGGCACACTTCACCAGGGGAGTCGCCACCTACTGGGCGCTGATTAAGGCAATCCCCTTCTCTAATATGTGTGGTTGCCAGCTGGGCTTCCCCCAGTCCCTTTGCAAGGTTTTACTGGGTGAATGTGGATGACCCTCGTAGTGTCTCACATCTTTCTCACATTCTTTACCCTTTGTGGTGTGTGAAACTACACAATATCTTGTGGGAACCTGGACAATGTTCTAACAATACATTTAAAAAACAAATCTGTGTTTTCTACCCACTCTAACCCAGCCAGGTACAAATTGGGGAGGGACAAAACAAATATATAAAATCGAAGTGTAGACCTTACCGTGAAATTCTTACTTACAACCCTTTAACCAACAGTGCAGTTCAAGAAGAGTTAAGAAAATATTTACCAAAGAAACTAAAGTAACACAATAACGAGACTATATACAGGGGGTACCGGTACCGAGTCAGTGTGCAGGGGTACAGGTTAGTTGAGGTAATTTGTACATGTAGGTAGGGGTGAAGTGACTATGCATAGAAAACAAACAGCGAGTAGCAGCAGTGTACAAAACAAATGGAGGGGGAGGGGGGTGTCAAAGTAAATAGTCCGGTGGCCATTTGATTAATTATTCAGTCTTATGGCTTTGGGGTAGAAGCTGTTTTGGTCCTAGACTTGGCGCTCCGACACCGCTTGCCGTGCAGTAGCAGAGAAAACAGTCTAAGACTTGGGTGACTGGAGTCTCTGACAATTTTACGGGCTTTCCTCTGACACCGCCTATTATATAGGCCCTGGATGGCAGGAAGCTTGGCCCAGTGCTGTACTGGGTCGTACGCACTACCATCTGTAGAGCCTTACGGTCCGAATCTGAGCAGTTGTCATACCAGGATGTGATGCAACTGGTCAGGATGCTCTCGGCGTTGCAGCTGTATGACTTTTTGATGATTTGGGGACCCATGCCAAATCATTTCAGTCTCCTGAGGGGGAAAAGGTTTGTTGTGCCCTCTTCACGACTGTCTTGGTGTGTTTGGACCATGATAGTTCGTAGGTGATGTGGACACAAAGGAACTTGAAACTCTCGACCCGCTCCACTACAGCCCAGTCAATGTTAATGGGGGACTGTTCGGCCGCCTTTTCTTGTAGTCCACGATCAGCTCCTTTGTCTTGCTCACATTGAGGGAAAGGTTGTTGTCCTGGCTCCACACTGCCAGTTCTCTGACCACCTCCTTATAGGCTGACCCACTGTTGTGTCGTCAGCAAACTTATTGATGGTTTTGGAGTCAGGTTTGGCCACACAGTCGTGGGTGAATAGGGATTACAGGATGGGACTAAGTACACACCCCTGAGGAGCCCCAGTGTTGAGGATCAGCATGGCAGACGTGTTGTTGCCTACCCTTACCACCTGGGGGGGGGGAATCTAGTTACAGAGGGAGGTGTTAAGTCCCGGGGTCCTTAGCTTAGTGATGAGGTTCGTGGACACTATGGTGTTGAACGCTGAGCTGTAGTCAATGAACAGCATTCTCACATAGGTGTTCCTTTTGTCCAGGTGGGGAAAGGTTAGTCTGAAGTGTGAATGAGATCGCGTCATCTGTGGATCTATTAGGGCAGTATGTAAATTGGAGTGGTTCTAGGGTATCCGGGAGGATGCTGTTGTGAGCCATGACCAGCAAATTTGATTTGTATTTACTGATGGCAAACTGCTGTAGGTGTTGCATCAAAGATGACTGCCAGAGGATTCAGTATGCATGCGAAGCGCTCACGCAGCAGCTTCAGGAGGACCCGTGCCAACTGTTTTGCAACAGTAGTTGACTGCAAGTGTGCCTCAAGGTTGAGAAGACACGGCACCACATCAGACAGTGAATGGCTGTCAGTTTGAAGTTGGTCGTGTGGATTGCGAACAGCTCTAGCAATTTCCTAAGCTCTTCTAGCTTGACCCAGTCACACTCTTTGCTCCCCCTTAAATTTCTTCCCTGTTAGCTAGTGATCTTGATTCCGCCATTAGTACGTGACCAGCAAATTTCTGCCCTGCTAGAGCTGCCCCAGTCAACTGTAGGTGATGTTATTGTAAAAGTGGAAACGTCTATGGGCAGCAACAGCTCAGCCCTGTAGCACGTAAAAATAGCCTGACCTCAACCCCATCGAACACAAAAGTATAATAACCTTGGGTGGAATCTTAAACCCAGGGGTGTGTACAGTTAAACTTCTGTACGTTACAGATAGTTGTGTTTATATAGTGTATAATTGGGTAAAAGTAGGATGGTTCCATTTTTCAGTGAGGAGATTGAAATTCCTGGTTCTCCTTTTCTGGCCATTTGTTTGACAAAGAGGTGACATTCATGACAACTAAGCTTTGTATTAATTTGACTTTGTATGTATGGATAATGCCCTGGAGACAAATCTACCATGACTAGTTCACCTCTCTTATGAGGTATGATATAGTTTTTCTGCCAACAGGAAGTCTCACCAAAGCCCTTTTGCTGGTAGACAACACCCCCCGATATTAATACATGGATTCAAATACAGGGAGAATTAGTAGCAACTACCAAGGACGTAGTGGCACATTATTGGACAAACTTTTTTTTCAGTACTACATTCCCACCCCAGTAAGTACTGTATAAGGCTTATTAGGGGTTTCTGTACACAGTTATGTAATACAAGTTTGTGAATACATTTACATTTAAGTCATTTAGCAGACACTCTTATCCAGAGCGACTTACAAATTGGAATCATTGCTAGATCCCTATAGCGGAGTACAAAAGTGCTGAATTGTTATTGTCTACTTGGGGAGAGCTTGTGGGGCTTTGTGCCTGGCTGGCTGCCTTGTGTCTTGATGGTCTTATTGCACATCAGACCTGGCAGCCCCTGCTAGTTGGATGTACAATAAGTCTCGACTCTTTGTCAGCCATGATAGACGCAACACTGATGCAGGAGAGGAGATGAAAGCAGCAGAGCAGCACTTATTATAAAGCAAGGTGGAGGAAACACAGACAGATGGAACAATAGCACATTTTTCCTCAAGGACTGGGGTGGACCATATTACCGGGGGTTCTTAAAGAATGTTTTTCTTGACATGGTCAAATAACTCAAGCATACATTGGTAACTTTTTTTCTAATTTGGCACACAGAAACTAAAGGCCATGAATAACTTGGTCTAAAAGAATGGCACCAATTGGACTTAAAAAGTCATTTTCAAACTCAAATGCCAGAAACAATTTACAACGCTCTTTGTATAAAAGTCGCTGGCCACAAACTAATACACTGATTTGACAGTCAAACTATCACTCAAATGAAAGCCAACCACTGTCACTAAAAGTGTTGTTTCCTATTTTGTATTGATCTACTCTAAACATTTTCCCACAAGGAGATCAGTTGATAAAAGCCCACAGGTTGTCATCTAACGACAGTTACATGTAGAATACCCAAGTTTGATGTGGTTTGTCTTTTCGAAGAGCGCAAAAGGTACATGTCACCGCAGTTAGTCCCAGATCCCATTGATTTCAATACAATATCGATGTGAGTGATTAATTTGCGCGCGGTATTAGCACAAGCTAATCAATTTCAGTCGGGAGTGACCACAAGCAGTTATCGGAGTGTGAGCAGTTTAAGGTACTAATTTAGCAAAATACAAGTAATCTGAACACGTGACACAGCCCACTGGGCACAGACTTCAAGTCAATGTCTATTCCATGTTGGTTCAAAGTTATTTAATTGAAATTACATGGAAACGACGTTGATTCAACCAGTGTACCAAGTGGGATGTGTGTAAGGGAGTAATTGTTATGACTTCAACATAACACAACTTATTTCAGCATATTGGTTATGGATTTTGACATTTTAAACTTGTGCTTTGACACTAATAATAAATGCATGAATATAATTTAATAATAAAAAATGCATGACAACAGGAAGCAGGTGTCTTGGCAATTCACTTGGGTGTTCACAGCCAGCTATTATGGTCAATTAACTCTTTTACATGTATTTTTATTGTATTTAACCTTTAAACTAGGCAAGTCAGTTAAGGACAAATTCTTATTTACAATGACGGCCTATCAAAAGGCCTCCTGCGGGGATGGGGGCAGGGATTACATTTTTAAAAAATGAAATAAAATTTAGGACAAAACACATCAGGACAAGAGAGACACCACAACACTACATAAGAGACACCTAAGACAACATATCATGGCAGCAACACATGACAACACAGCATAACATGGTAGCAAGACAACATGGTAGCAACACATGGCAGCAGCACTACATGTTAGCAGCATAAAACACGGTTCAAAAATTATTGGGCAAAGACAACAGCACAAAGGGCAGGAAGGTAGAAACAACAATACATCAGGCGAAGCAGCCACAACTGTCAGTAAGAGTGTCTTTGAATGAAGAGATGGAGATAAAACTGTCCAGTGAGTGTATTTTGCAGCTCGTTCCAGTCGCTAGCTGCAGTAAACTGAAGAGGAGTGACCCAGGGATGTGTGTGCGTTGGGGACCTTTAACAGAATGTGACTGGCAGAACAGGTGTTGTATGTGGAGTATGAGGGCTCTCTCAGATAAGGAGGAGTGAGGCCTAAGAGGGTTTTATAAATAAGCATCAATCAGTGAGTCTTTTTTTTTTAACTAGGCAAGTTAGTTAAGAACAAATTCTTATTTTCAATGACGGCCTAGGAAAAGTGGGTTACAGTGGGTAACCCTGTAACCCTAGTGGGTCCTATATGGCGATTACCATATAGGAAACCAAGTCTAGATTTAACCTTATGTTACGAATTCCTTTTGGCCCGACAGTCTAGAGGAGATGGTAACGAGACCCGTAACATAACTCATGCAAATTATAAAAGTGAAAAAAAAAGTGAGAACGAAATAACCAGACAAAAATTACCATCACACATGGTTTATTAGAAAACACACGCTAATGGGGGGGGGCAGGAAAAGGGGCTGAGCTGGACCCAAGGAAAGAAACAATAAGCATACAAAAAAAACTAAGCTAGACTAGCCTATTTCAACAACCGCTAACTAACCAAAAATACAGTGGGTGGTCCGCCCAGTTCTAACTAGTGTTTTTAACAAAGTTTACCTACAGGTAGCGTATGCCCATGGGCGACTTGTCTTGGTTCCCCCTTTTCCCACCAGCAAACAAACACCATAACCAAAAACAATACTCACAGGTGAGGACAAAGTGATATGGAGGTATTCAAACAAAAGATAGCTCAATACATAAAGCGCGATAGAGACATAGTAGGAGATGGTGAACCAGAGCGATCTACAGACATATGGCATTTACAGAGAGATTGAGCTCCAGAGCAAACAACTGACAGGGTTTTTAAACCAAGGGAAAGGAACTGTGATTGGGTAGGAAACAGGAGGAGGTGTGTCTTCTGATTGATTGGTGACTGATTGGGGAGTGATGATTGCCACCTGTAAGGGGAGAAGGAGAGAAAAAAAATACACACACAGGATACTTGTATCCGTAACACTTATCCGGCAGCTTTGATATGTGGTGAGAGAAGGATAGTGTACCATCTAGCCATACTCCCAAGGACCTGTATGATTTGTTTTTTGTTGTTGTCATTTAACTAGGCATGTCAATTAAGAACAAATTATTATTTACAATGACGTTCTACCCCGGCCAAACCCTAACCCGGACTATGCTGGGCCAATTGTACACCTCCCTATGGGCCTCCCAATCACAGCCGGTTGTGATACAGCCTTTAATCGAACCAGGGCCTGTAGTGACGCCTCTAGCACTGAGATGCAGTGCCTTAGATTGCTGTGCCACTCTGGAGTCCTTGAGGGGACTACCTCAAGCTCTAAACCCTCACAGGTAGTAATCACACCGGTGGGGAGAGGGGTATTCTAACCAAACCACATGACCTTTGTTTTGGAGATGTTCAGAACAAGGCAGAGAAAGCTTGTTGTACACTAAGAAAGCTTTGTTGCAGAGCATTTAACACAAATTCCGGGGAGGGGCCAGCTAAGTATAGGAATGCATACTGTATAAATGAATGAGAGCTTCCTACTGCCTGAGCTATGTTGTTGATGTATATTGAGAAGGGCACGGGGCCTAGGATTGAGCCTTGGGGTGCTCCCTTGGTGACAGGGAGTGGCTGAGACATCAGATGTTCTGACTTTATACACTGCACTCTGAGAGAGTTAGTTATCAAACCAGGCCAATGACCCCTCAGACACACCAATACTCCTTCACCGGTGCACAAGAATGGAATGGTCTACCATATCAAAAGCTTTGACCAAGTCAATAAAAGTAGCAGCACAACATTGCTTAGAATCAAGGGAAATAGTGACATCATTTAGGACCATAAAGGTTGCAGTGACACATTCATAACCTGAGCGGAAACCAGATTGCATACCAGAGAGAATACTATAGACATCAAGAAAGCCAGTCAGTTGATTGACACGTTTTTCAACACTTTTGATAAACAGGGCAAAATTGAAATTGGCCTATAACAGTTACGAACAGCTTAATCTCCGCCTTTAAATAAAGGACACGCCATGGCGGTCTTCCAAGCACTGGGAACCACCCCAGAGAGGAGAGTAGGTCAGATACAGAGAGTTTAAAAAGGTCAGTGATAGGCTTGGTGATGATAGGGGCAGCAACCTTAAAGAAGAAAGGGTCTAAACCATCTGACTCAGATGTTTTTTGAGGGCCAAGTTTAAGGAGTTCCTTTAGCACCTCGGACTCAGTGACCGCCTGCAGGGAGAAACTTTGTAGCGGGGCAAGGGAAAAAGAGGGAGGAGCATCGGGGCTAGTCACATTTAAAGGTGGTGGGAGATGAGGAAATGTTGGACGGGCAAGGAGGCATGTCTGAGTCAAATAGGAATCGTGACTTATTGAAGTGTTGACTAAAGAGCTCAGTAATGTGCTCCTTGTCAGTAACAACCACATCATCAACATTAAGGGACATGGGCAGCTGTGAGGAGGAGGGTTTATTCTCCAGGTCTTTAACCATTTTTCCAGAACATCTTGGGGTTAGACCCACAGAGAGATAACTGCTCCTTAAAGTAACTAACTTTGGCCTTCCGGATAGTCTGAGTGTATTTATTTCTCATTTGGCTGAACGAGAGCCAGTCAGCCTGAGTATGCGTGTGCCTTTCGCCAAATGGAATTCTTGAGGTGGAGTAACTCTGCCAGATCACGGTCGAACCAGGAGCTGAACCTGTTTTTAATTCAAATGTTCTTTATGGGGGTGTTTTTGTTAACAATACCACTGAAAATATTTATAAAATAAGGTCCAAGCACCTTCGACAGAGGGGATTGAGCTGATTCTATACCAATTTCCAGAGGCCAGGTCATGAAGGAAGGCTTCCTCATTAAACTGTTTCAGCAAGCGTCTATGACAAATAAGGACAGGTCGATTCACTGAGCAGCACTTACAAACACAGGCTGGAAAACAGTGATCACTAAGGTCATTACAGAGAACAGCAGTCTAATACCTATCAGCATGATTTGTGAGAATAACATCAAGGAGAGTAGCCTTTTCTGGGTGTTTGGAGTCATACCTTGTTGGATTGGTAATCATCTGAGAAAGATTTAGGGAGTCCCATTGCTTTAGGTCTTGGTCAGGTGGTTTAAGCATGCCTCAGTTTAGGTCACCTTGAAGGACAATTTCAGACTTAGTGTAAGGGGTCAGGAGAGAGCGGAGGGCATTTAGGGTACAGGCTGGTGCTGATGGTGGACGATAACACCAAGCAACAGCCAACAAAGAGCTATTTGAAAGTGTAATGCTTAAAACCAGCAAATCAAATGGTTTGGGGACAGACTTGGTGGAGACAACCGAGCACTGAAGTTGATCCTTGGTTAAGATTGCCACTCCCCAACCTTTGGAAGATCTGTCTTGCCAAAAAAGGCTATAACCAGAAAGGTTAACATCAGTGTTCAGAACACTCTTCCTTAATTAAGCACATCTCAGTAATGACCAACACATCTGGTTTGTAGCTGTGAACCCACACTTTCAATTGATACATTATAGGTAATAATCTTCTAGTGATAAAGTGCAGAAAACCAAGGCTTTTACGAGAGCAGAAATCAGTGAAGCAGATATCAGAGCACAAGTCAGAATTGGGGCTAGCAACAGTAGATGGGCCAGGGTGTACATGCACATGTCCATATCATCAGCAGTAACACGATCAAGGCACGGCAGAGGACAGGGAGAGCTCTAATTATTACAGTTAAATTGTATATTAGATGGCAACAAAATCATAATGTACAATTTCATCAGGTAACGTGAATACAAAGCCGGCGAGAGGTGGTTAGAATAGGATGGGAGGCCAAGAGTCCGAGTAACTGATAGAGTCAGAGTTCCAGGTGTGGGAACAAACAGTCTGTCCCAATGTTGGGTAAACAAGCAAGTTCATAGTCAACAAAGCCCGTAGGAGTCATGAGGCAAAAAGCATAAAGCACAATAAAAAAATATAACGGCTTGGGACTAGCCATTGTAAGTTCAGAGTCACTCACCCAAACAGTGCGTATGTGCTGGAGGTGAGCGAAAGCTCGGGAGAGAGGGGGGAGTGTGGTGGGGGAGACAGGCCAGAAAGTGAACAGATCGCCAGGTGGAATCCAAGCAGCAGTACAGCAGGCAACGGAAGTAGGTGTCACACCCACTTGGGAGAAGCTTTTTTTCGGGAGGCAGATTCCTTATAGAAAATCCCAGCTAGCCAGCAGGTCTCTGTCCCTCAATACCTATTTTTCCATGTGGAAAAAGCTATAGCTACATCTCTTCAGTTTCGGCAAATGGTCCTTTACGACGTCCAAACAAAGTTGTCCTGTGGCTTGTATTTTGGAGATTGCGAGGAGGATATATTCTGTGATCAAGTCAACAATAGTGTTTCTTATTGCGGTAATTTACAATTGAAGTGTCCTGGCGGTATACCAGTTCAAAATAGAGATGAATCCAGGGGGGCACTGTATTGTAATGGCCTCTGCACAGATTGAGGGTTTTAAAGGCTCCTGCCATTGTTGGGCTCAGGGGCTTTGACACCTCTCACTTCGCACCTTATAAAGTAAAATATATATCATTGTGATTTATTTTTAAAAGTAGCTTCAGACTAAACATTACTCACTCAGTTCCAGGTTGGATGGTGTTTTCAGGTTTCTTGTGCCTCTTTTACTGGTCGTTGGTTTGCCAGAGCATTTGCTGTATAGACCTTGGAAATAAACATCTTTGGTAGTAGGTAAATTTGTCCAAAATCAGGTTGTAGGTCTGAAGTTTTGATTTGGAGTGAAGTTTGTCGTGGAGGGTAGTATCCTGTATATGTCCTGTAAAAATCTAAGTTTATCTCACTCTAAAACTATATTTTTGTAAAAACATGCTGAAAAATGCAGGAGCTCAAACTCAATCAGGGACAGGTTTCAGTTGCTGCGCAATGCTGACGTCCTTCTTCCAAGAGATGGCCTGTCTGTACAAACACCACCCGGACTGGACACAACTCGACAGACATATACCTTTGAGAAGATCAGGGTGTTTTTGGGTGAAGAGGCCAAAGACATCACATGCCCTGCATCAAAGTCGAGGGCAGGACAGAAACAGGCTCTCAGAATGTAGATTCCCTTGTTGATGCATGATGCAGACGACCCAGTCCATCACCACAGTAAGACTGCTGAACAGCTAATCAATGGCTGTCTACCTGCACCCTCAGACTATCTGGACTGATTATGCACACTCACATGACTCTTATTATAAATGTATCCTGCTGCTCAGACACTCCAACCCTGATTATATGCATATACTATAACTACCTCATCTATCACCAGTATCACTGCCATTATTGATATTGTTCTTGTACATAGTGTATATTATTGTGTTCTTTCTGTACTAGGATTGACACTTTTTCTATTTGTTATGATACTTTTAGATTTACACATTTTCTATTTTTGATATTGATACGGCAAGAAAGTATTTCACTGTATCGTTTACACCTGCTGTATCCTGTGCATGTGAAAAATAAACTTTTATCATATATTATTTGGTTTGATATAGTGTGTGTTTACCAGAGACAATAATTTGAAGACGAACATGACCTACACCAAAGTCAGGTTAGTCCGCAGGGGTGGACAACTCCAGTCCTCGAGGGCCTGATTAGTCTCACACTTTTTCTCCATCCCTAGCAAACACAGCTGATTAATCAGATGTCATTCTAAACTGAAGATCATGATTAGGTGATTATTGGAGTCAGGTGTGTTCGCTGGGGCTGGGGCAAAACTGTGACACCAATCAGGCCCTCGAGGACTGGAATTGGCCACCCCTGCTTAGGGTATAAGCCAAGGACTAGGTAAAGTGTATTTTTACCTGGAGTTATTCCTTATAGTAGGCTGCTTTCACCCTCACTCGGTTTAGCACAAGGCCATAGACAGACATGTGTCCGCATGTGACTCCTTAAAGAGGTGGGTGGGACTAAGGCCTAAAAGGGTGTGATTGGTGCTGAATGGGCGTAAAGAAAAAGGAGCTCTATGGCAAGGGAGCAGCAACAACAAAAAACCGCTACCATTAAAGACTGAGGTAATGAGTCTAAATATGGTGGTCAGAGGATGATTGGTGTCTGAAAATTAACTAGTCGCCAATTATTGTTGACCATGGTGTAATGATGTCTAACCATATTACTAATGTAGCCTGTGTTCCCATGAGCTCAGTCATAAACTAGCTATGAGTTGAACATATGTGTCTGAATTTCTCTATGGGGGCTTATGCCAAATGTAGTGATTTGCTTTAAAAAAAACAAGTCAAACAAATACACTCAGGGCCTACAGTTGGAGAAAGCTATGCTGCTTTAACAATTTATAATGTTGGTGGACATTCTGCAGTCAGCATGCCAAATGTAGGTAGACTCCCTGAAAATTTGAGACATCTGTGGAATTGTGTTGTGTGACAAAACATTTTGGCCTATTATTGTCCCCAGCACAAGGTGCGCCTGTGTAATGATCATGCTGTTTAATCAGCTTCTTGATATGCCACACCTGTCAGGTGGATGGATTATCTTGGCAAAGTAGAAACGCTCACTAACAGGGATGTAAACACATTTGTCCACAAAATTTGAAAGAAATAAAGTTTTTGTGCTTATGGTTTTTGTGCATATAACCTCATGATACATGGGACGAACACTTAACATGTTGCGTTTATACTTTTGTTAAGTGTAGTTCTGCAGTTTGTCACCCAAACTAACTTAATTAACATTCATGTTAAAATTTTAAATGAGAAAGTTGAAGAATGTGGCACATTGTTTCGAGACATGTTGGTCAGTTCGTAGTGGCTCAAAACATTTAGCCATCTAATAACATCCATCGTGATAAAGTTGTATATAATCATTAGCATAAATTAGTATGCTGTCAGTGTGGGCTAAAGGGAAGCAGTTGTCCTGGTGTGCCCTCGATAAAAGATCTGAACCAGTCAGGCGTTAGTGAAATCCTCCAATATGTTGAGTCAGCTGAATAGCGTGTAGTGGGAACGTCTCAGATTCAATTAGGAAGTATAATTGAAAAAGGCTGACATTAGCAGCCTTTTTGGGGCGGCAGGTAGCCTAGAGGTTAGAGCGTTGGGCTAGTAACCAAAAAGTTGCTATATTGAATCCCTGAGCTGACAAGGTATAAATCTGTCGTTTTGCCCCTGAACATGGCAGTTAACTCACTGTTTCTAGGCCATCATTGTAAATATGAATTTGTTCTTAATGGACTTGCCTAGTTAAACATTTTTTTAGCAAGTCTCCGGTCAGGAAAGCAGTCTTTCTAATGAGCTTAAGATTGAGGTTGTGTTCCTCTGCTCAGACCTATCTGACCCTTATAGATCTTAGAATGCCTGGATAGGTATTTTACAGCAAACCATATCATATTTTATAGCAATCTGGTGCTCAAGGGCTCAGTTGAGGACGTGGCACGCAAACATTGGTTGATGCTTGCAATGTCTGAGCAGAGGAATGCAACCTGAGTGAAGAGTTCTGGCACAGGTGAATGAGTTATCGACTGCCCCTTGAGGCCATTTTTGAGTGATTTGTTTGTTTACTGTACCCTGAATTGTACTCATATCAAATTGGGAGAAAACACTAGCATCTTTTCATTACGAGTACTCTATGGTATGTTCGCTACTGTTTAGTATTCTAAACCTGGGTTGAAATACTATTTGAAATCGTTAAACTACATTGAGTATGTGCTCTGTACTGCCTGGAGTGCCAGATGGGCAGGGTTTGAGGTTGTTAAAAAAAATATTTGAACCTAGGGAGGCAGGATGTGAACTGAAGCCATGTGTAGCATATTTGGAAAAAAAATCCTGAAGCAGCAGCACATTGTACACAATAACCCTCTCAGCTGCCATCCAAACAGCATGGTTTCTGTTGGCTATGTTTTCTAAATGTAGTCCACGTTTCTATCCCCCTGGATTTGTGTTTTACCTCTCGATATAGTCACATTTGTGAATGCAGGTGAATGAACACAGGTAATCAGAAAAGTTGAGGGGATATTTAGTAAATGAACAAAGAACCTTGACATACCATATTGTGCTGTTGATACGTTATCTGCATATTTCCCAGTGTGCCTTTGAGTTTAAAGGCCCAGTGCAGTCAAAATAGTTTTTCTGTGTTTTATCATATTGTACAACAGCTGATGAAATGAACACTTGTTACGAACCAGCTTGTAGACCGTAACGAAAAGGGAGACAACGCAGATATAAAGAACAAACATTTATTAAATAAAGTAAACTGTATCCAAGTAGCAATGGTGTGTGTGTGGTCAGTAGTGTCAGTGAGTGAGTAGACACACTCATAGACCTGATAATGAGGGGTGTTGAGAGGTGCCAAAACAAATTAATACAAAGAAGCCCCAAACTGCCACAACCAAAAACAACAGTGTGTCCGCGTGAAGAGAGTCTCCTCGATATATGGGGGAAAAGGTGTATTTATCCCCAGGACACACCCGAGCAAAGGTGTGTCTCATTTCGCTTACGACCCACCCAACTCTGCCCACCGACAGCCTATTAAGGAAAACAAGAGCAAAGAGAATGAATTCGGCAGACAGAGTGGGAGGGTCGTCACACACTTTAAAAGTGTTAAAACATTTGATCGGTGTTATTTCCTGATAGTTGCTGGTTGAAAATACAATCTACACAGGACCTTCTAAAATCAGTAGGGTGGGAGTTTATACTTCCATGATGACATCACCATGCAGTAAATTGTTTAGTAAACCAATAACAAATAGTCCCATACCTCTCTGCCAATAACAGCTAGTTTTCCATTTCCCCCTCTCCTCACTCAACCCACTACCAGACAGTCCTAGCAAAATTCTAGCTTGAGAAATCGTTTTCCCCCCCAAAGCTATAGTTTCCCATTTTAATGGAAATCTGTTAAAGTAAATAAAAAATGATTTCATGTTGATATAAAAATGGCTGCATTGGGCCTTTAACGTTAGAGTTTACCTCCCATGACTGAGACAGTTGGTTGTACTCTTCCTTTGACCAAATTTGTGCCACCAGAACAGCTTCATTGTGCCTTGGCATAGATTTTCCTAGTGTCTGGAACTATTGGAGGGATATGACACCATTCATCTACGAGAATTTGGTGTTTTGTTGATGGTGGTGGAAAACATTGTCTCTGGCGCCGCTCCAGAATCTCCCATAATTGTGCAGTTGGGTTGAGATCTGGTGGCCATGGCATATCGTGAAACATCAGCAAGTTGAGTAGTCTTCTTCACTGAATCTCCTGCCAAACGTGCCCCAACAATCACCCCTCTTTCAAAGTCACTGAGATCTCTAGCTATGGCAGCCAAAATAATGGGCAACTGGGCCTGCCCAGCATTTTTCTACATAACCCCAAAGACGATGGGATGTTAATTCCACACCTTTGTGGAAGCACCTGCTTTCAATATACATTACATGACCAAAAGTATGTGGACACTTCTTTGAAAATCTCATTTAAAAATCATGGCCATAAATATGGAGTGGGTCCCATCTTTGTTGCTGTAACAGCCTCCATTCTTCTGGGAAGACTTTCCACATTGCTGCGGGGACTTGCTTCCATTCAGCCACGAGCATTAGTGGGATCGGGCACTGATGGGTGATTAGGACTGGCTTGCAGTCGCCGTTCCAATTCCTCCCAAAGGTGTTTCATGGGGTTGAGATCAGGGCTCTGTGCAGGCCAGTCAAGTTGTTCCACACCAATCTCAACAAACCACTTCTGTGTGGACCATGCTCTGTGCAGGAGGGAATTGCCATGCTGAAACAGGAAAGGGCCTTCCCCAAACTGTTGCCACAAAATTGGGGGAACAGAGTTGCCTAGAATGTCATTGTATGCTATAGCGTTACGATTTCCCTTCACTGGAACTAAGGGGCCTCTAGCCCCAACCTTGAAAAACAACCCCAGACCATTATTCCTCCTCCACCAAACTTTACTGTTGGCATTATGCATTGGGGCAGGTAGCGTGAGAGCCGGAATTCTTACTGGTTGGTAGGTGATCAAATACTTATGTCATGCAATAAAATGCCAATTAATTACTTAAAAATCATACAATGTGATTTTCTGGATTTTTGTTTTAGATTCCGTCTCTCACAGTTGAAGTGTACCTATGATAAAAATTACAGACCTCTACATGCTTTGTAAGTAGGAAACCCTGCAAAATCGTCATTGTATCAAATACTTGTTCTCCCCACTGTATATACACAAAAGTAACACTTGACACCAAGAGTCATAATACATTGTGATATGGTCATAACCATGTCATAACTTGACATCAAATCAAATTGTATTAGTCACATGCGCCGAATACAACAGGTGTAGACATTACAGGGAAATGCTTACTTGCGAGCCCCTAACCAATAGTGCAGTTAAAAAAATTACAGATAATAATACGAGATAAAAGTAAGAAGTAATTAAAGAGCAGCTGTAAAAAATAAAATAACAATATATACAGGGGGGGTGCCAGTACGGAGTCAGTGTGCAGGGGCACCAGTTAGTTGAGGTAGCATGTACATGTAGGTATAGTGAATTAAAGTGACTATGCATAGATGACAACAGAGAGTGGCAGTGGTGTGGAGAAGGCCGGGGGGCAATGCGAATAGTCTGGGTAGCCATTTGACTAGATGTTCAGAAGTCTTATGGCTTGGGGGTAGAAGCTGTTTAGAAGCCTCTTGGACCTAGAACCGCTTGCCGTATGGTAGCAGGGAGAACAGTTTATGACGAGGGTGGCTGGAGTCTTTGACCATTTTTAGGGCCCTCCTCTGACACCGCCTGGTACAGAGGTCCTGGATGGCAGGAAGCTTGGCCCCAGTGATGTACTGGGCAGTTCGCACTACCCTCTGTAGTGCCTTACGGTCGGAGGCTGAGCGATTGCCGTACCAGTCAGTGATGCAACCAGCAATGCTCTGGTTGAGGATATGAGGACCCATGCCAAATCTTTTCTCTCCTGAGGGGGAAAAGGCATTGTTGTGCCCTCTTCGCGACTTTCTTGATGTTTTTGGACCCTGATAGTTTGTTGGAGATGTGGACACCAAGGAACTTGAAACTCTTGACCTGCTCCACTACACCCCTGTCGATGTGAATGTGGGCGTGTTCGGCCTGCCTTTTCCTGTTGTCCACGATCATCTCCTTTGTCTTGCTCACGTTGGACGACTATACATTTTGAGGGTTTATAGTTGTTTTATCCCCTCACTGGATAAAAACCATCACAAACATTTCATCCTTACATTGTTCGTATTGTAATAGCCTTGCTATGCTTACAGTGCATTTGGAAAGTATTCAGACCCCTTTACTTTTTTCACATTTTGTTACGTTACAGCCTTAATCCATTTTAGAATAAATTATTTTTTTCCCCTCAATCTACACAAAATAACCCATGATGACAAAGCAAAAACAGGTTGCAAATGTATTAAAAATATAAAACAAATACCTTTCAATTTAGAATAAGGCTCTAACATAACAACATGTTGTGGAAAAAATCAAGGGGCCTGAATACTTTCCAAATGCACTGTACATGATTATGGCCAGCACTTCTGTGTCTGTTTTGGCTTTGATGTATGACTCCTGCAGCTTCTGAAGACTGTAAGAGAGTGAGGGGGCTTTTATTGAAGCCAGACTGCTTTAATCCCCTGGCAAAACAATGGCTCAGTAAAAACTGATAAAAGTGGACAGGTGAACATGGAGGTCTTGTGATAGTATCAAATATAGATTCGTAGAGCTTAGAGGTAGCTGCAGGGTGTAATATCAGGGCACCCTCTAACGTTCACATTTTATTTAAAGACACATTTACATAGGTGGTAGGAGTCTTGCTTTCAAGTCGTTTTCAAGACCAACCCAAGCACAATTACATATCAAATCTAAATTGGCTATATCATAAGAATCTATGAAAACAAAAATGTGCTTTTTGGTCTTAATTTAAGGTTAGAGTTAGGCATAAGGGTTAGCAGTGAGGTTAGGGTTATGGTTAGGTTTAAAATCAGATTTTATGACTTTATGGCTGTGCCAGCTAGTGACCATTTTGCAGAGCTGCCTCCGGGGCAAGATTTATGACAATAAATGCCAACCTGCTCTGGTATAGAGGGGGAGTAAAAAGCAGTAGTGTTACATTTAACAATGTAATTCAATGCAAGATGGTGGATGGTAAGTGGATTGCGAGATACAGACAGAATGTCTCTGTGTGTCATCGCAGCTTGTGTCCCCTGTGACCTCTGGGCGTTTCCCGGTGGCGATGACAGAGGCTGAATGATTTTATGGTCGACATCCCCCCCTCCCTCCTACGCCACCCTGCTTCCTGGCCATCTGACTATGACTAACTGTGGAGAAACTCTTAGGAGTCCTTTCACCTTCAGTAAAAGAAGGTTCACGATGGTAGCTGAATTCCCTTCATTGATATTTATTGCTGGCATGTTTCGGACCAAGCACCTTTGTCAACACACTTTTGCAACACACAAAAACGATAATTTTGAAAAGATTCCCATTATTATTCTAGAGAGCAAAAATCGACCGTTATGGATGTTACAGAGTCTGAATAGACATTCAAATCGTGGCGATGTCTTGATCAAAATCTAGCGTAACGCGTTTGTTATAGTTAGGAATATTTTTTAAATGTCAACAGAAGGCATAGTAGCCTGAATAGTATAAACGGAAGAAGCATTGCCTGATGTGAACCATGCCTCGAACAAAAAAGATCTCAGAAGAACTAAGATTAAGAAATGTTGACTTGCATGAAGCTGGAAAGGGTTACAAAAGTATCTCTAAAAGGCTTGATGTTCATCAGTCCATGGTAAGACACATGGTCTATAAATGGAGAAAGTTCAGCACTGTTGCTACTCTCCCTAGGAGTGGCCGTCCTGCAAAGATGACTGCAAGAGCACAGCGTAAAATGTTCAATGAGGTTAAGAATCCTACAGAGTCAGCTAAAGACTTACAGAAATCTCTGGAACATGGTAACATCTCTGTTGACGAGTCTATGATACGTAAAACACTAAACAAGAACAGGGCTCCGGGCAGCCGAGCGGAAATGGAGGAAAACTCGCCTCCCTGCGGACCTGGCATCCTTTCACTCCCTCC
Source organism: Oncorhynchus nerka (assembly GCF_034236695.1). NCBI lineage: Eukaryota > Metazoa > Chordata > Actinopteri > Salmoniformes > Salmonidae > Oncorhynchus > Oncorhynchus nerka. Next base: position 48,390,806 of record NC_088400.1, on the reverse strand, counting down.
TCTCTACATTTTCCTCTTCTGTCTCTGCTGCTAAAGCCACTTTCTACCACTCTAAAGTCCAAGCATCTGCCTCTAACCATAGTAAGCTCTTTGCCACCTTCTCCTCCCTCCTGAATCCTCCTCCCCCCCCTCCTCCCTCTCTGCAGATGACTTCGTCAACCATTTTGAAAAGAAGGTCGACGACATCCGATCCTCGTTTGCTAAGTCAAACGACACCGCTGGTTCTGCTCACACTGCCCTACCCTGTGCTCTGACCTCTTTCTCCCTCTCTCTCCAGATGAAATCTCGCGTCTTGTGACGGCCGGCCGCCCAACAACCTGCCCGCTTGACCCTATTCCCTCCTCTCTTCTCCAGACCATTTCCGGAGACCTTCTCCCTTACCTCACCTCGCTCATTACCTCATCCCTGACCGCTGGCTACGTCCCTTCTGTCTTCAAGAGAGCGAGAGTTGCACCCCTTCTGAAAAAACCTACACTCGATCCCTCCGATGTCAACAACTACAGACCAGTATCCCTTCTTTCTTTTCTCTCCAAAACTCTTGAACGTGCCGTCCTTGGCCAGCTCTCCCGCTATCTCTCTCAGAATGACCTTCTTGATCCAAATCAGTCAGGTTTCAAGACTAGTCATTCAACTGAGACTGCTCTTCTCTGTATCACGGAGGCCCTCCGCACTGCTAAAGCTAACTCTCTCTCCTCTGCTCTCATCCTTCTAGACCTATCGGCTGCCTTCGATACTGTGAACCATCAGATCCTCCTCTCCACCCTCTCCGAGTTGGGCATCTCCGGCGCGGCCCACGCTTGGATTGCGTCCTACCTGACAGGTCGCTCCTACCAGGTGGCGTGGCGAGAATCTGTCTCCTCACCACGCGCTCTCACCACTGGCGTCCCCAGGGCTCTGTTCTAGGCCCTCTCCTATTCTCGCTATACACCAAGTCACTTGGCTCTGTCATAACCTCACATGGTCTCTCCTATCATTGCTATGCAGACGACACACAATTAATCTTCTCCTTTCCCCCTTCTGATGACCAGGTGGCGAATCGCATCTCTGCATGTCTGGCAGACATATCAGTGTGGATGACGGATCACCACCTCAAGCTGAACCTCGGCAAGACGGAGCTGCTCTTCCTCCCGGGGAAGGACTGCCCGTTCCATGATCTCGCCATCACGGTTGACAACTCCATTGTGTCCTCGTCCCAGAGCGCTAAGAACCTTGGCGTGATCCTGGACAACACCCTGTCGTTCTCAACTAACATCAAGGCGGTGGCCCGTTCTTGTAGGTTCATGCTCTACAACATCCGCAGAGTACGACCCTGCCTCACACAGGAAGCAGCGCAGGTCCTAATCCAGGCACTTGTCATCTCCCGTCTGGATTACTGCAACTCGCTGTTGGCTGGGCTCCCTGCCTGTGCCATTAAACCCCTACAACTCATCCAGAACGCCGCAGCCCGTCTGGTGTTCAACCTTCCCAAGTTCTCTCACGTCACCCCGCTCCTCCGCTCTCTCCACTGGCTTCCAGTTGAAGCTCGCATCCGCTACAAGACCATGGTGCTTGCCTACGGAGCTGTGAGGGGAACCTCAGTACCTCCAGGCTCTGATCAGGCCCTACACCCAAACAAGGGCACTGCGTTCATCCACCTCTGGCCTGCTCGCCTCCCTACCACTGAGGAAGTACAGTTCCCGCGCAGCCCAGTCAAAACTGTTCGCTGCTCTGGCCCCCCAATGGTGGAACAAACTCCCTCACGACGCCAGGACAGCGGAGTCAATCACCACCTTCCGGAGACACCTGAAACCCCACCTCTTTCAGGAATACCTAGGATAGGATAAAGTAATCCTTCTCACCCTCCCCCCCCTTAAAAGATTTAGATGCACTATTGTAAAGTGGCTGTTCCACTGGATGTCTTAAGGTGAACGCACCAATTTGTAAGTCGCTCTGGATAAGAGCGTCTGCTAAATGACTTAAATGTAAATGTAAGAATGGTGTTCATGGGAGGACACCACGGAAGAAGCCACTGCTGTCCAAAAAAAACATTGCTGCATGTCTGAAGTTTGTAAAAGTGCACCTTGATGTTCCACAGCGCTCCTGGCAAAATATTCTGTGGACAGATGAAACTACAGTTGAGTTGTTTGGAAGGAACACACAACACTATGTGTGGAGAAAAAAGACACAGTACACCAACATCAAAATCTCATCCCAACTGTAAAGTACGGTGGAAGGAGCATCATGGTTTGGGGCTGCTTCGCTGCCTCAGGGCCTGGACAGCTTGCTATCATCGACAGAAGAATAAATTCCCAAGTTTATCAAGACATTTAGCCTAACATTCTCCTGCTATCTGTCTGCCAATTGAAGCTCAACAGAAGTTGGGTGATGCACAGGACAACGACCCAAAATACAGAAGTAGATCAACAACAGAATGGCTTCAACAGAAGAAAATACGCCTTCTGGAGTTGCCCAGTCAGAGTCCTGACCTCTACCCAATTGAGATGCTGTGTCATGACTTCAAGAGAGCAGTTCACACCAGACATCCCAAGAATATTACTGAACTGAAATAGTTTTGTAAAGAGGAATGGTCCAAAATACCTCTTGACCATTGTGATGGTCTGATCCGCAACTACAGAAAACATTTGTTTGAGGTTATTGCTGCCAAAGGAGGGTCAACCAGTTATTCAATCCAAGGGTTCACATACTTATTCCACCCTGAACTGTGAATGTTTAGACGGTGTGTTCAATAAAGACATGAAAACATATAATTCTTTGTTATTTGTTTAAGCAGACTGTTTGTCTATTGTTGTGACCTAGATGAAGATCAGATCAAATTGTATGACCAATTCATGCAGAAATCCGGGTATTTCCAAAGGGTTCACATACTTTCTCTTGCCACTGTATATACACTACTGTTCAAAAGTTTGGGGTCACTTAGAAATGTCCTTGTTTTTGAAAGAAAGCACATTTTTTGTCCATTGAAATAACATCAAATTGATCATAAATACAGTGTAGACATCGTTAATGTTGTAAATGACTATTGTAGCTGGAAATGGCAGTTTTTTTAATGGAATATCTACATTGGCGTACAGAGGCCCATTATCAGCAACCATCACTCCTTTGTTCCAATGGCACGTTGTGTTAGCTAATCCAAGTTTATCATTTTAAAAGGCTAATTGATCATTAGAAAACTCTTTTGCAATTATGTTAGCACAGCTGAAAACTGTTGCACTGATTAAGGAAGCAATAAAACTGGCCTTCATCAGACTAGTTGAGTATCTGGAGCATCAGCATTTGCGGGTTCGATTACAGGCTCAAAAGGGCCAGAAACAAATAACTTTCTTCTGAAACTTGTCATTCTATTCTTCTTCTGAGAAATGAAGGCTATTTCATGCAAGAAATTGCCAAGAAACTGAAGATTTGGTACAATGCTGTGTACTACTCCTATCACGCCCTGATCTCTTTCACCTGTCTTTGTGATTGTCTCCACCCACCTCCAGGTGTCAACTGTTTTCCTCATTAGTCCCTGGGTACTTATTCCTGTGTTCCCTGTTTGTCTGTTGCCAGTTCATCTTGTTTTGTCAAGTCAACCAGCGTGTTTTTCTGTGCGCCTGCTTTTGCCTTGTTTCTGCTAGTCCCCCCCGGTTTTGATCCTTGCCTGCCTTGACTCTGACCCTGCCTGCCTGACCATATTGTCTGCCCTGACCTCGAGCCTGCCTGCCACACTGTACCTCCTGGACTCTGACCTTGTTATAATATTTTGCCTGTCCACGACCATTCTCCTGCCTGCCCCTTGGATTATAATAAATATCAGAGACTCAAACCATCTGCATCTGGGTCTGCATCTGCTCTGTGCCCAGATAACTCCCTTCACAGAACAGCGCAAACTGTCTCTAAGCAGAACAGAACGAGTGGGAGGTCCCGGTGCACAACTGAGCAAGAGGACAAGTACATTCGAGTGTCTAGTTTGAGAAACAGACGCCTCACAAGTCTTCAACTGGCAGCTTCATTAAATAGTACCCACATAGTATCCATTTTGCACAGTGCAGCTTAGCTCTCAGTAATATATAACAAAGAAGAAGCACAAAATACAAGTGTACTCTCTGGCCTCTAGGTCATCAGGCTGCTCGTTATGGCACTCACCTGGACTCCATCACCTCCCTGATTACCTTCCCTATATATGTCACTCCCTTTGGTTCCTTCCCCAGGTGTTACTGTTTCTTTTCCAGTGTCATGTCTGTGCGTTGTTTGTATTTCTTATTATGTTTATTCATTAAAACACTCACTCCCTGAACTTGCTTCCTGACTCTCAGTGCACTCGTTACAGTGTAATGTATTTTTGGTCAAATCTTTTCTTTTGTCCAGCTGTCTAGTTAAGGAATGTGCCATGGGACACATTAGCATTGTCCAGCAGCATTGTTGATGACGGGAATGAACATATTGACCCAACCGACTAATCTTTTAACATCCTCTGCAATGTTATTCACTCCAAAACCAGCCTCCCTTGGGCAGCCACTTGAGACAAATTCACATTAGAATTCACAAATAATAATAATCTCCCACAACTCTAATCACGTTTTGCAGAGAGTTTCAGATGGATACACTACATTACTCAACACCAAGAGAGTGAATGCATGGATAGAGAGGGTGAGGTTTGCAATCTTTCCCTTCCTTCCTTCCAATATAGTTCCTAGCTCATAAATATGCCGGGCATTAGTGAGGAGAGGAAGCTGTCTGACCATCCACTATTAGTATTCTCTCCCTCACTCGACTCTCCCACCACACCCTGCTACTTCCCGTTCCTCATGAGAACAACCTCCTGTTCCTCTAAAATTGGGGCAATGATGAGGAACCTGAAAACCAGTGGGTCATAGTTGTGGATTTTGTGATGCTGTGAAAATTGGGTGTCAGAGATTTGTAGGAAGCTGTAATTGCCAACAATAAAGGCATGAGAATGGAGGAGTTGATTAGCTGATCTTGTGTGTCAGTTCATCTAAATATTAAACAGACCCAGTACGGAGTTGCTCCCTGGAAAACAAATGAGCGCGCTGGGACTGGGAGTCAGGCCTAAAATGATCAATTTTCAGGCCTAGAATTATCAATTTGTCTTTCGTTCCTTCCTACTGTGTAAATGTTGTACGGACTCTTGAGTCATATCTCATCCCTTTTGAAATATAGACCCCTTTTTCCCCTTCCCTTTCTCATCTGTATGTGAGTGACTAGTGAAGAGAGGCCCGGCCAGTGATTGGTCTTTGCCCTGCTGTGTGTTTTATCTCCAGTGCTTCATCCCGGCAGTAAATCGGAGAGTTTTGTGGGATGAGGTTGAGCGGAGGAGAGGTTGCATATAAAAGGCTAATATAATTTAGAGCTCTGGAAAGCTTTGTGCTAGCTAGTCAGTGTGTGTGTGTGTGTGTGTGTGTTTGTGTTTTGAAGAGTTAATGATCACAATACATCAATGTCTGTATTACAAATTGAAAAATATGAGCTCCACTGATGTCGGTAGCTCTAATTATGTCCTGTTACGAAACCGGTTAGCAGCCCCATCTAACCTCCTACTCTTGCTCAATCTTTGGAAGCTCGGATAAGCTAAACCCTGTAACTTCTGAGTGGATGCACTTAACATGAGAAGTCAGGTAAGGGATTGGGGTGTTGTATTTTATATGGGCAAGGATACAGCTGGCTTACTCACCAGGGCCCAGGACTAGCTACATGTAGTCTGAGACACTGTATTCGGCCCACGCAAGCAGGTCCGATTGGTGACGCAAACAATAATATACAAAAGGCATGCCAAATGAACGGGATTCAAACCAAAACCGGGAAAAGTATGCCGGGTATGGAGGCTACTCTCCAGCAACTTCTCAGATCCACAATCACCCATCAAATCATCCACACCTGTGAGCAGGGCCAGCCCCAAGCATAAGCGACATTAGCAGTCACTTAGGGCACCCGGCCGCTAGTGGGCCCCCGACCAACAAAATATTTTGCAAGTTAGTCTAGACAGCTATCTAAACTTGTAGAGGCCGAAAGTCATGGCCGAAAACTGACGTGGGCATGCAGGGCATGTGCCCATGGGCCCTGACATTCAGAGGGCCCTGACATTCAGAGGGCCCTGACATTTTTTAAATTTTGTTAGTCACTCCCTCAGATATCATATTAACATGCTAAGTCAAGGCAATATGTGTAGAATTGCAGGAAATTTGCTTTAAAACTGCAAACATGTTTATCCAACCCATGGCAAAATGAGTAGAATTGCATGAAATGTGTTAAAAAATGTCAACATTTTCTCTAAGCCCCATGGCAAAATGTGTAGAATTGAACTTTGAGGTAAATGTTTTTCTTCACCTTCAAGACAAGAGGGGACCCAAAATGTACACACAACCAAATCTCGCTTAGGGCCCTGCCTGAAGGTTCAGTCCGGCCCAGCCTGAAGGTTCAGTGAGGTTCAGTGAGTGAGCAATCACTCCATTATCAAACTTTCCAGTACACCAAGCATCTGGCAATGGAGGCTGATGCCCCTTGTGGATGGAATGTGTATAGAGAAAATAGACTGAGGCCAAACCACTAAACTCTCTCAAAACCTAACACTGTAGGCTATATTGAATTTAAGGACAAATCTATGATTGATGATAAAGCCCAAACTGCACCTGCTCCAAATATATTCTCTTCAAATCAAATAGACTTTATTCGTTCTCCATTTTTTTTCAGAATGGCTTGATAAATGCCCGTGGTCATTTAATCACTATAATATTGCCTTAATTGGGTCCATCTTTAGCAGCCAGAGCAGGAGTTTGCTGACAGTTAGGTCTCTGATCTTGTAATTATGAGTCATCTAATGAATATTAATGAAGAGAAGCGTTTCTCCTTGCACAAAAAATGACCTATGTCCAAGGAGATCTCCAGAATGTAGGTTATATTCTCTCCTCTTTCTTGACTCCTGATAACATTTATGAAGATGAACATAATTTCTTCATAGGATAGATAGATACTAGTGTTCAGCCATGTGTATATACTGTACAGCTGAACATATACACACACATATATATATATATATACATAGACAAACACACACACAGTTGAAGTCGGAAGTTTACATACACCTTAGCCAAGTACATTTAAACTCAGTTTTTCACAATTCCTGACATTTAATCCGAGTAAAAAGTCCTTGTCTTAGGTCAGTTAGGATCACCACTTTATTTTAAGAATGTGAAATGTCAGAATAATAGTAGAGAGAATGATTTAATACCGCTTTTATTTATTTCATCACATTCCTAGTGGATCAGAAGTCTACATACACTCAATTAGTATTTGGTAGCATTGCCTTTAAATTGGGTCAAGCGTTTCTGGTAGCCTTCCACAAGCTTCCCACAATAAGTTGGGTGAATTTTGGCCCATTCCTCATGACTGGTGTGACTGAGTCAGGTTTGTCGGCCTCCTTGCTCGCACACGCTTTCTCAGTTCTGTCCACACATTTTCTATAGGATTGAGGTCAGGGCTTTGTGATGGCCACTCCAATACCTTGACTTTGTGGTCCTAAAGCCATTTTGCCGCAACTTTGGAAGTATGCTTGGGGTCATTGTCCATTTGGAAGACCCATTTGCTACCAAGCTTTAACTGTTGTCTTGAGATGTTGCTTCAATATATCCACATAATTTTCCTTCCTCATGATGGCATCTATTTTGTGAAGTGCACTAGTCCCTCCTGCAGCAAAGCACCCCCACAACACGATGCTGCCACCCCCATGCTTCACGGTTGGGATGGTGTTCTTCAGCTTGCAAGCCTCTCCCCTTTTCCTCCAAACATGACAATGGTCATTATGGCCAAACAGTTCTATTTTTGTTTAATCAGACCAGAGGACATTTCTCCAAAAAGTACGATCTTTGTCCCCATGTGCAGTTGCAAACAATAGTGTGGCTTTTTTATGGTGGGTTTGGAGCAGTGGCTTCTTCCTTGTGAGCGGCCTTTCAGGTTGTGTCGATATAGGACTTGTTTTACTGTGGATATAGATACTTTTGTGCCTGTTTCCTCCAGCATCTTCACAAGGTCCTTTGCTGTTGTTCTGGGATTGATTTGTACTTTTAGCACCAAAGTACATTCATCTCTAGGAGACAGAACACTTCTCATTCCTGAGCGGAATGATGGCTGCGTGGTCCCATGGTGTTTATACTTGTGTATATTGTTTGTACAGATGAACGTGGTACCTTCAGGAGTTTGGAAATTGCTCCCAAGGATGAACCAGACTTGTGGAGGTCTACAATTGTTTTCTGAGGCTGATTTCTTGGCTGATTTCTTTTGATTTTCCCATGATGTCAAGCAAAGAGGCACTGAGTTTGAAGGTAGGCCTTGAAATACATCCACAAGTACACCTCCAATTGACTCAAATGATGTGCAATCTGGTTTCCGAGCCGGTCACGGGTGCACCTCAGCCACACTCAAGGTACTAAACGATATCATAACCGCCATCGATAAAAGACAGTACTGTGCAGCCGTCTTCATCGACCTTGCCAAGGCCTTCGACTCTGTCAATCACCATATTCTTATCGGCAGACTCAGTAGCCTCGGTTTTTCGGATGACTGCCTTGCCTGGTTCACCAATTACTTTGCAGAGTTCAGTGTGTCAAATCGGAGGGCATGCTGTCCGGTCCTCTGGCAGTCTCTATGGGGGTGCCACAGGGTTCAATTCTCGGGCCGACTCTTTTCTCTGTATATATCAATGATGTCGCTCTTGCTGCGGGCGATTCCCTGATCCACCTCTACGCAGACGACACCATTCTATATACTTTCGGCCCGTCATTGGACACTGTGCTATCTAACCTCCAAACGAGCTTCAATGCCATACAACACTCCTTCCGTGGCCTCCAACTGCTCTTAAACGCTAGTAAAACCAAATGCATGCTTTTCAACCGATCGCTGCCTGCACCCGCATGCCCGACTAGCATCACCACCCTGGATGGTTCCGACCTTGAATATGTGGACATCTATAAGTACCTAGGTGTCTGGCTAGACTGCAAACTCTCCTTCCAGACTCATATCAAACATCTCCAATCGAAAATCAAATCAAGAGTCGGCTTTCTATTCCGCAACAAACCCTCCTTCACTCACGCCGCCAAGCTTACCCTAGTAAAACTGACTATCCTACCGATCCTCGACTTCGGCGATGTCATCTACAAAATGGCTTCCAACACTCTACTCAGCAAACTGGATGCAGTCTATCACAGTGCCATCCGTTTTGTCACTAAAGCACCTTATACCACCCACCACTGCGACTTGTATGCTCTAGTCGGCTGGCCCTCGCTACATATTCGTCGCCAGACCCACTGGCTCCAGGTAATTTACAAGTCCATGCTAGGTAAAGCTCCGCCTTATCTCAGTTCACTGGTCACGATGGCAACACCCATCCGTAGCACGCACTCCAGCAGGTGTATCTCATTGATCATCCCTAAAGCCAACACCTCATTTGGCCGCCTTTCGTTCCAGTACTCTGCTGCCTGTGACTGGAACGAATTGCAAAAATCGCTGAAGTTGGAGACTTTTATCTCCCTCACCAACTTCAAACATCAGCTATCTGAGCAGCTAACCGATCGCTGCAGCTGTACATAGTCTATTGGTAAATAGCCCACCCATTTTCACCTACCTCATCCCCATACTGTTTTACTTATTTACTTTTCTGCGATTTTGCACACCAATATCTCTACCTGTACATGACCATCTGATCATTTATCACTCCAGTGTTAATCTGCAAAATTGTAATTATTCGCCTACCTCATGCCTTTTGCACACATTGTATATAGACTCCCCCTTTTTTCTTTTTTTTCTCTACTGTGTTATTGACTTGTTAATTGTTTACTCCATGTGTAACTCTGTGTTGTCTGTTCACACTGCTATGCTTTATCTTGGCCAGGTCGCAGTTGCAAATGAGAACTTGTTCTCAACTAGCCTACCTGGTTAAATAAAATAAAAAAATAATAAAAAAAATAGCCTATCAGAAGCTTCTAAAGCCATGGCATCATTTTCTGGAATTTCCCAAGCTGTTTAAGGCACAGTCAACTTAGTGTATGTAAATTGTGACGCAATGGAATTGTGATACAGTGAATTATAAGTGAAATAATCTGTCTGTAAACAATTCTTGGAAAAATTACTTGTTTCATGCACAAAATAGACATCCTAACCGACTTGCCAAAACTAGTTTGTTAACAAGAAATTTGTGGAGTGGTTGAAAAACAAGTTTTAACAAATCCAACTTAATTGTATGTACCAGACAGAAGTTTGGACAGACTTACTCATTCAAGGGTTTTTCTTTATTTTTACTATTTTCTACTTTGTAGAATAATAGTGAAGACATCAAAACTATGAAATAACACATGGATGTTGTAACCAAAAAGGTGACCTTAGATTCTTCAAAGTAGCCACCCGCATTGATGACAGCTTTGCACACTCTCAACCAGCTTCATGAGGTAGTCACCTGGAATGCATTTAAATTAACAGGTGTGCCTTGTTAAAAGTTCATTTGTGGAATATCTATCAGTTTTGTTGTGATAAGGTAGTGGTGGTATACAGAATATAGCCATATTTGGTAAAAGACCAAGTCCATATTCAGGCAAGAACAGCTCAAATAAGAAAAAAGAAATGACAGTGCATCATTACTTTAAGACATGAAGGTCAGTCAATGTGGAACATTTCAAGAACATTGAACGTTTCTTCAGGTGCAGTCACAAAAACCATCAAGCGCTATGATGAAACTGGCTCTCATGAGGACCACCAAAGGAGAGGAAGACCCAAAGTTACCTCTGCTGCAGAGGATATGTTCATTAGAGTTACCAGTCTCACAAATTGCAGCCCAAATAAATGCTTCACACAGTTCAAGTAACAGACACATCTCAACTGTTCAGAGGAGACTGCGTGAATCAGACCTTCATGGTTGAATTGCTGCAAAGAAACCTCTACTAAAGGACACCAATAATAAGAAGAGACTTGCTTGGGCCAAGAAACATGAGCAATGGACATTAGACTGGTGGAAATCTGTTCTTTGGTCTAATGAGTCCAAATGTGCAATATTTGGTTCCAACCACCGTCTCTCAACATCCTCACAGCATGATGCTGCCGCCAGCATGCTTCACCGTAGGGATGGTGCCAGGTTTCCTCCCTGACCAAAGCCCTTCTACCCCGATTGCTCAGTTTGCTGGGCGGCCAGCTCTAGGAAGAGTCTTGGTGGTTAAAAAATTCTTCCATTTAAGAATGATAGAGGCCACTGTTTTCTTGGGGCCCTTCAATACTGTATACATTTTTTGGTACCCTTCCCGAGATCAGTGCCTCGACACAATCCTGTCTCAGAGCTTTACGGACAATTCCTTCGATCTTATGACTTGGTGTAGATGGGATGAAAAAGGCTTTAGAAAAGGCTGTAAATTAACAAAATGTGGAAAAAGTCAAGGGGTCTGAATACTTTCCGAAGTAAATGTATGTGTTAGGCCGGGTTGGACGCACTGTCAAATTCTCCAAAACGGCGTTGGTAGAAAAATGAATATTCAATTCTCTGGCAACAGCTCCGGTGGACAATACATTTTAGATTATTTTTAATGTATATTTTTTAAAATATAGAATTTGGTTTTTGGAACTCAAATGGCATCTCAATTTATTGTTAGTCTAACCAGCTATCATACTATCATACTAACCGGGCACACAGGGCACGTGCCCAGGGGGCCCCCATTGATTTTGTTAGTCACTCTCACTCAGATATCATATGAACATGACATGAGTCATGGCATTAGCTTGTAAACTGTAAACATTCCTCCCCACCACATGGCAAAATGTGTAGAATTGCAGGAAATTAGCTATATAACGGCACACCACAAAAATCTGTAAAGCAAACTTATTTGTTTACTTTTTTGTTAATAAAATAGTTTATTTCCTACACTGATCACTCTGTATGTATTAAGTTATTGTTTTTGATCCCAGGGCTAAATTACTGTGAGTTAATGTGTAGCGGCTAATTGTATATAGCTAATAGGCAATGTGTTTGTCGATCGACTGAGGTTAATGAAGCTATAGCTACCGATGTGATAATGACTGGGGTCATTTTACCTTGGTTTTGCTGTTCTCCAAATATCATTTTAGGTCCGTCCGGACCTCACTAAAACTCAGATCCTGGTCACGGCCCTGACAGGGTCCACGAACACACGCTCCTTCTCTTTCCCTCACAGCCTAGTCAGCAACGTCAAGGCCACCAGTCCAAATCCCACAAGGTCTCCCTCTCTCTTGCCTCACAGCGATGGGATATCGCTCATCAGCATTGACATGTGTTGGCAGACAGACTGCTGGCAAGCGATCCAGGTGACAGAAGGAGAAGGGGGGAGGGGTGGAGAGATTATTGGACTTGTGACAGGACAGGTTTATTGGACAGCAGAGGTGGGTGACAACCTTCCACTCTGTCCCACACAGACCGGCCAAGCGGGAGATCTGCAGCCACCATGGCCTCATCGCCAGCCTTTAATAAAAATGTCAATAATTCATTATTTCATGTTAATATCTATGCTGTCCTCTGTTATTAGGGTTTATCTTAGCTGTATGCATGCATATGCCCACTTCTCTAAACATTTTAAGCCTATTCAGAAGGATCGATCTACTCATAAACGTAAACCGTTTTGACCACCTGTTTTGTAAAAATGTTCATTGTATTTTAATGGTGCTTATGTGTTGGATACCCAGAATGTCAACCATTAGAGCAGGGTTTCCCCAAACTCGGTCCTGGGGTCCGTTTTGGGTTTTGTCCGAGCACTACACAGCTGATTTTAAAAAACGGCTCATCAATCAAGAAATTGTAAGGGGACAAATCATTCCATATTTGTTATTGAATAGACTAATATCTTTTGAAAGGTTAGTTCACAGTCTCATCGGTTACTGGAAGCCATGTCCCAAATGACCCATTCACTTAGTATAAATATTGTGTGTGTGTGTGTATATAGACAGTATCAGTGCAGTTTGTGTCCACTTATATGTTTCTTGCTGTCTGTATTGCAGGGCATTGAGGGATGCCATTGAATTTCAACTAGATTTCTAACCGTCGTGACATAACTGCAGTCTACGTACACGGACTCAGTTGTAAATAACATTTTTTTTAAAGAATTGTGGTCAAAAATGGCTGTTTGTAGAACACAGTTCATGTGGACAACTTTTCTGCACTGACCCAACACTAACACAGGCATAGGCTGCATCCCAAATGGCGCCCTATTCCCTATGGAGCCTAGTGAAAAGTCGTGCACTATAGGGAATAGGGCACCATTTGAGACACACCATTATTTTCCATTTTTGTTCCCAGCTCCAACTAAGTTATCATCGTGCAGTTTGGTTGTGGCAAGTATTCTCACACTAGAGCTCTCATAGCCGCCATCCAGAAATAGCAACCATTCATCAGCTAAATCAGCATTTCATACACAGGAGGCTGCTGAGGGGAGAATGGCTCATCATAAATGGCCGGGAACAGTGCAAATGGAATGGCATCAAACACCTAGAAACCATGTAATTGCTGTATTTGATACCATTCTACTGATTCCGCTCCAGCCATTACCACGAGCCCGTCCTCCCCAATTAAGGTGCAACCAAACTCCTGTGATTTCTTATGCCGTTTCTATACTGGGTAATTACAGTATCGATCACTTGATAACATCAAGCAGTACATTATTTCCATAAAATCATCAAATAATATAGATGAAGCTCTTTAAAACAGACTTGAGGGCTGGTTGTCTGGAAGGTAAGTAGATATTGATTTTTAAATTGTGCTGTTTTCCTAGTGAAAAGCTGAAGCGTTTTAACAGAGCTCTTTTTCAAAGCTAGTGAAGCACCTTCTTGTGTCTGGGAGCACAATGCCTGCATTCACTAGGTGAGCAGTATCAGGGATGTGTTCATTAGCCACCAAACAGAAGAAAACTGACTGCAACATGGAGGTACTACTTGGACTTGTCCAAAATGGAATGTTCATTTTTGTTTTCCATTGCAAAACATTTTGCTACAGTGTGCCCTAATGAACACAACCCAGGTGTGCATCTGCGTAACAAAAAATTGTGCAGAGGGAGTAGACCACAGGAGGTTGGTGGCACCTTAATTGGAGAGGACAGGCTCGTGGTAATGGCTGGAGCGGTGTTAGTGGAATGGTATCAAATACACTAAACATGGTTTCCAGGTGTTTTGATTCCATTCCATTTGTTCCTTTCCGGACATTATAAGCCGTCCTTCCCTCAGCAGCCTCCTGTGGCGTAAACACAGGGCTGTCATATGAAATTGACAGGACAAGCACACAAGTTGACAAGTCAATTGTAAAAATCTGACTGAATAACAAAAATAATTGGACAGGCTATGAACTGAATAAGCCACAAAGATAATATAATCCTTGTCACTTTGCCATAAGTATAAAAGCACTCTAGAGACATCTAGTGGCCAAAGTGAAGCATGTTTCCAGAAGTCATTGAACGAATGCCAAAGATGTAGGACGGAGAAGCAATTTCTCTCAGCCCTTTGGTTTGTCAATACACACAATAAATGATGCATTTTGACATATATTGCTAGGTTGTGATCTTAAGCTAATTACTATCAACATAGATGTCATAAAACACTGCCTGAAGATAGTCAGTTCTAGAGATAAGAAACAGAAAAGAGAGAGCGTTATGATCGGGTCCACGTTCACTTTTGCAATGTGTTAAAAAAATGCAGTGAGCTTCATGAAATGCTACGTTACTCATTCATGTATTAATCGTTCCCGAGATTCATGTATTCATGTATTAATCGTTCCCGAGATTCATGTATTCATGTATTAATCGTTCCCGAGATTCATGTATTCATGTATTAATCGTTCCCGAGATTCATGTATTCATGTATTAATCGTTCCCGAGATTCATGTATTCATGTATTAATCGTTCCCGAGATTCATGTATTCATGTATTAATCGTTCCCGAGATTCATGTATTCATGTATTAATCTTTAAATCAACGCAAGTGTTTTTGAGATTCATGTATTCATGTATTAATCCTTCCTGCGAGATTCATGTATTCATGTATTAATGGCGTTCAATCAACTTCAGATTCATGTATTCATGTATTAATCTTTCCCGAGATTCATGTATTCATGTATTAATCCTTCCCGAGATTCATGTATTCATGTATTAATCGGCCCATAAATCAACGCAAGTGTTTTTGAAAGCATACGAACAAAAGTCAAAGCGCCATTTTTGTTGTCAAATATTTGCTGCAAGAAATACACTGAGTATACAAAACATTAAGAACATCTGCTCTTTCCATGACATAGACTGACCTGGTGAATCCATGTGAAAGCTATGATCCCTTATTGATGGCACTTGTTCAATCAACTTCAGTCAGTGTATATCAATGGGAGGAGACAGGTTAAGCAATGATTTTTAAACCTTGAGACAATTGAGACATGGATTGTGTATGTGTGCCATTCAGAGGGTGAATGGGCAAGACAACTGGGTATGGTAGTAGGTGGCAGGCCCATCAGTTTGTGTCAAGAATGGCAACGCTGCTGGATTTTTGACACTCAACAGTTTCCTGTGTGTATCAAGAATGGTCCACCACTCAAAGGACATCCAGTCAACTTGACCCAACTGTAGGAAGCATTGGAGTCAACATGGGCCAGCATCCTTGTGGAATATTCATGAAGGTGTTCCTAATGTTTGGTATACTCAGTGTATAGCCTATTCCTTTTGTCTCAGTGATCTATGTTGTTTTTGTCACGCCTGCTCCCGGGCGCCAGGCTCCCCAGCATCACACACTCCTGCCACCATCATTACGCACACCTGCCTTCCCCCGTCACGCGCATCAGCAACTATTGGACTCACCTGGACTCAATCACCTGTGTCATTACCTCCCCTATATCTGTCTGTTCCCCAGCTCTGTTCCCCGCTTCAGGATGAATTGTCGTATGTCGTTGTGTTACCCGTGTGCTGACACTGTCTCGTTCCATGTCTGTTCCTTATTAAACGTTGACTCCCCAGTTTTCCTTCATTGGGTCCTAGTTTTTGTCTTTTTGATCATAGACCCCAGTGAGCTCTGTAGCATTGTTTGTTAGATACAGCTGTGCATGTGCTGAATGCTAAATATGGATTCTATGCAATGGCAAAATATATATATATTTCATAACAAAAAATCTATATATTTTCAGAACTGTTACATATATGAAGCAAAGGCACAAATGAAGATTAGCTGGGTGCTGTTTGACAAATTCAGATTACCATCTCACACAGAGATACTAATTTCAGATTACATGCATACAGTATGTTATTTCAGTACAATTCTGCCACCTACTATAAAAATCATTAACCAAAACACATCTGTAGGCCTACACATAATACAGCCTGGTCTCAAAGACTAGACCTAACATAGTAAATGTAAATCCGAAAAACTCAAATGAGTATGATACGTTTGTTATAGTTAGAGAGCCACAACACATTGTAATTTGTAACATATCATACAAAATGGATGATGGACATCCACGATTAAGACATACCATACGAAACATAAAATATAATTCTAATTTGAGTGTTTTATGTACATTTAATATGTTACGTCTACCCCTGAGTCCATGTTGCATAATAACATAACAAGGTGCACAATCAATTCAAAATAACATCATAGCTCCTAATTCATATAGCCCATCACCCTCCTGTAGTCTAAATCTTAGAAGATCTATAGATTTAAGCAATTTTGTAATTGAGTCACAATACCTTCTGATATGTTTTGACATATTGGTTTAATAAAGCAAGATGTAAGTTGAGGAGAGACTGCTGACCAAAACGCAATGATTTATCTTCGTTTCCAGACGGAGAGATCGCCATTTGCAGACAGAATCAATCCACCCATTGAGTTCAATTTGATCATAGTTGACCTACATTACAGAACTGACTAGCCAGCCTACTGATGAACCTAATTTCACTGTCTGTGGGTCCTAGTTAGGCCTGTCTGTTTTTAGCATGAATGTAAGAGTCAGCGGACCGGTATGCCTACATGTACTGTAGGCTAATTCAGAGACAGAGTAGGCCTCCATAATGGGGTCCAACTTGAGCGCTGTTCTGACTCCTGTGTCGCCAAGCCCATGCAAGTTAGATTATGTTCAGTTGATGGTGACAAATAATATTATACCAATATGAATACACAAATAGGCATGCCAAAGGAAAGGGTTCAAATGGACGCGGGCCAACCCCCCGGCATGTCAAGAGGCTAGGCTACTCAATCCATCTCTCACTCTCATTTAACTGATTTCCCACCAATCCCACACACTTGAGTAATCTGGCACAATTCAGGACCCAGAATTTTTTTTTTTTTAACATACACAGCTTCTTCTGCCCATAGGGATGGGATACTTTAAAGACTTTAAAGCCTTCCTGTAACACATACAATGCATTGAGAATTATTACATGCAATGTTAACCAGCATATAAACCCACCAGTCTTCCAACTGCAGTTCAGTGAGGATATCCTGAGCTTCCCTGTGATGTTACCATCAGAGAACCAGGACTTAGTCACATGAAACTCAAAGCTGAAAGAAAATCCTAACATTTTTAAGATAATTTGGACAAGAAATGTGTATGTTAAAAAAAAAAAAATTCTGGGTCCTGAATTGTTATAATTATGTCTAACCACTAGAGGGAGCCACCTGACAAGGCCACACAAGCGCTAGACACTTTGAGACATAGTTGCCTCCCACAGGTCAAAATTGGAAACGCACGTCATCAGATTCCAGCCTCACACCCACACACATGGGAAAATCTCAATTGTTTTTGATCGCCTTCTACCTCCTCTCCTCCGTCCTCTCGAGGAGAGGCGGGAAGGAGAGGGGAAAGGAGAAACAAATGCGCTTTTATAAAGAATTCTTCTCCACTCCTGCTTCATCAGGCAAATTACATTTATAGGGGTGGAATCCCAAAATAAATGTGTAAATTGATCAAAACTAATGTAACTAGGTGTGGCAGACATTTGATAGATACAAGGATAAGTAGTGTATCGCTTTTAAATGTGTGCATGCTTTTCTCCTTTGAGAAAACAACAGCTGATTGATTATAAGTGGGTGTGGTGGATGTTAAAACACTTATGTGCTAGGCGCCGGGAGGATGCTCTTGTGCATCCTGTGGTGAAGTAGGTAATAGAGAAGAGGAGGACACTCCTCTTGTTCGCCTACTCACGAATATACACTCTCCTCAACAACTTGACCACTTATCGGCTTCAGGGTCAAGGAGGAGAGGAGGACGTAGGAGTCGAGGAGAGGACAGATTTTTCCCCATTTAAGAATCTCCCATAGTTAAAGACAGTACAATGGTACATCCAAGGGTGAAAAGGTTCTACCTGGAACCAAAAGGGGCTCTCCTACAGGGACAGCCGAAGAACCATTATGGTTCTTGGTAGCCTAGAGTGTAGCCTATGGTGACATCATTGTCGTTACAAAGGTCTACCCAATTAAATGGATATGTTGGCATCCTATGTGAGGTAACATTTTCAACAGACAGGTTAAGGGGTATATAAATAACCAACAGTATCATTGATATATCCCAGGAAATTGAGTTGAGTTGTTTTATGTAAATTGTAGTTCAGTAATCAGACACTAAATTATTGAACATACAAAGAACATGCACTGAGTGTACAAAACATTAGGAACACCGTACTAATGTTTAATGGCACCCCCTTATGCACTCAGGACAGCTTCATTCAATTCGTCGGGGCATGGACTCTACAAGGTGTTGAAAGCGTTCCACAGGGATGCTGGCCCATGTTGACTCCAATGCTTCACATATTTATGTGAGGTTGGCTTGATGTCGTTTCGGGACGTTCTTGATACACACGGGAAGCTGTTGAGCGTTAACCCAGCACCGTTACAGTTCTTGACACACTCAAACCGGTGTGCCTGGCACCTACTACCCCATTCAAAGGCACTTACATCCGCCCTCTGAATGGCACACATACACAATCCATGTGTCAATTGTCTCAAGGCTTAAAAATCCTTCTTTAACTTGTCTCCTCCCCTTCATCTACAGCAGGTATTCCCAAACCAGGGGTACGTGCAATGCCGTCGGGGGTAAGGCAAATAAAAATGTGATTCACATTTGTAAAATGTTTAATTCTTCACATTTTCAAACAGTACATTGATATTTTCCAACGGGGCTATACATTTGGGTGAGTTTTTTTCTCGCCTGAGTAGCCTCGTTTCACTACCAAAAATGTAATTAAACCATATTGTGTTCAGCGAAATAACAACACAATGTCAAATACAGGTAGCCTAGTCAAATAATATACATCCAATAAAATTAACCGTTACTCTCTAGCGGGAAACCTTCACTCTTGCACAGACATTTAGAAACAAAATATGACAATTTAATTAATAATACACGGGAGTTTATTGAGCGACAATAAAGAGGACTTTTGAGTAGTAAGACATGGATAAAAGCAACAGATACCATTAATAAGAAGGGGCTAGAAGCGTCTTATATGGTGAGCTACTGTGGCTAGGACAGGCAAGCCCCATACTATTGTGGAGAACTTCATTCTTCCTGCTGCCACAGATATGGCTGGGGAATGCTGGGGGAAAAGGCCCAAAAACTATACAGACAATGCCTTCATCAAACAACACTGTTTCACAACGCATCAGTGACATGGCAGGAGATGTTTTGAAACAATTAATGCTTTGCATACAAGCCAGTGAATTCTATGCATTACAGCTGGATGAGTCAACAGACATGGTGGGCCTGGCACAGCTCCTGGTATATGTCCGTTACGTTTATGGGGGGTCAATTAAGGAAGACATCCTCTTCTGCAAACCAGGACAACATGAGAGGATATGTTTTAAGTACTGGACAGCTTTGTGACATCAAATGGACTTTGGTGGTCAAGATGTGTTGGTATCTGTACTGATGGCGCAAAAGCCATGACAGGGAGACATAGTGGAGTGGTAAATCGTGTGCTAGCAGTTGCTCCCGACACCACTTGGGTACACTGCAGCATCCCCCGAGAGGCTCTTGCTGCCAAAGGAAGACAGTCCAAAATGGACAGTACAGTGAAAATGGTTAACTTTGTTAAAGCAAGGCCCCTTGAACTCTCGTGTATTTTCTGCATTATGCAATGATATGGGCAGAGACCATGTAACGCTTTTACAACATACAGAAGTGCGCTGGTTATCAAGGGGCAAAGTATTGACACATTTCTTTTTCATTGAGAGACGAGCTTAAAGTTTTCTTTACTGACAATCATTTTCACTTATCTGATCGCTTGCATGATGACGAGTTTCTCACACGACTGGCCTATCTGGGTGATGTTTTTTCTCGCCTGAATGATCTGAATCTAGGATTACAGGGACTCTACGCAACGATATTTAATGTGCGGAACAAAATTGAGGCTATGATTAAGTTGGAGCTCTTTTCTGGACAACGCACAGGTCTTTCCATCATTGTATGATTTTTTTGTGTGCAAATGAACTCAAGCTTACGGACAATGCCAAATGTGATATAGCGAAGCACCTGAGTGAGCTGGGTGCGCAATTACGCAGTTATTTCCCCAAAACGGAAGACACAAACAACTGCATTTGTTATCCCTTTCATGCCCTGCCTCCTGTCCACTTACCGATATCTAAACAAGCGGTTCTGTGAAAATGAAATTTAAACAGAAGCCACTGACAGATTTCTGGATATGGTTGCTCTCAGAGTACCTTGCCTTGGCAAATCGCGCTGTTAAGACACTGATGCCCTTTGCAACCACGTACCTATGTGAGAGTGGATTCTCGGCCCTCACTAGCATGAAACCTAAATACAGGCACAGACTGTGTGTGGAAAATGATTTAAGACCGAGACTATCTCCAATACAACCCAACATTGCAGAGGTATGAGCATCCTTTCAAGCACACCCTTCTCATTAACCTGTGGTGAGTTATTCACCATTTTTTATGAACAAATAAGGTTTATATGTAAGATGGCTAAATAAAGAGCAAAATTATTGATTATTATATTATTATTTGTGCCCTGGTCCAATAAGAGCTCTTTGTCACTTCCCACGAGCCGGGTTGTGACAAAACCTCACACTCATTCTTATGTTTAACAATTGTATTGTATAGTGTGTGTGGCAGGCTTACAATGATGGCAAAAAACAACTTTGAGAGTGCACTGACCCTGTTGCTAGAGGGGTACGCAGCTGGAGGTTGAATGTTTGAAGGGGTACGGGACTATAAAACGTTTGGGAACCTCTGGTCTACACTGATTGAGGTGAATTTAACAGGTGACATACATACGGTATCATAGCTTTCACCAGGATTCACCTGGTCAGCCTATCTCGTGGGAAGAGCAGGTGTTCCTAATGTTTTGTACACTCAGTGTACGTGGCATAACCTATTCCAGAGTATGTTTTGTGTAAATGTAATTGTTTTGTGTTACATCAATTAACAGAAACATGATATATTCATGCCTGTTTTCACCCCACTGTTTGGAGAGGGTAAAACAAAAGCGATAGATTATGAATCAGAAAACAACTGTGTATGATGATATCGTAGTAAACATTTAACCTGAGTTGTATACCGCTCATCCATGGCATCCTCTGACAAGTCATATATTACCCATGATCCTCTTGTGTGGATTGAAATAGACAGATTCCTGGTGGTGATGGTGGAGACAGAGAGGTTCTGGTTCTACTTGTTTACTGCCTCCGGAGGAAGGGGGGGTCTGCCCAACCCCCTCCCTCCCATCTCTTCCTCTACTTCCTTTACAACCCTCTCATCCTCACTGGTGTTGCTCCTGATGCTCTTTAAGCATGCATTATGTCCTGCACAGTGCTGCAAGGATTTGCTCATTGGCCCAACTTGTGAAAATGGGGACTTTAAACCAATGCTGATCAATAATAATTTTCCCCTATTTGTTGACCTTTGATACTATGTTTCCATTGACTAATTGTACTGTAAAGGATAGAGATGTTCTACCTATGATATTATGTTCATGTGTAGGGCTAACATATGTGTGCTTTGCTCTCTATGGAGAATATATTTTACAGTCAAAATTGCCCGAAATGTTTTTTTTTCAATGATTGACAATGATAAAAGATACTCTAGCCTAGGAAATAAACTAGATAACAGAATAGAACACATTAGAAAACGATAGAACGGAGTGGAGTATAATACAATAGAATAGAAAATAATATAATTCATTATTTCTGGAAGACAAAACTTGCTAATATTTTGTGTCTGGGAATATTTTCATCATGACTTAATTCGAACATTAAGGATGTTTTAACGCTATACCGTAGCCTAACGCCAATGTTTCAGGGCACTCACGCTCCTTTGTTCATTTCTATTTCACTGTACCTGTACTGCCCCCTTAAGAGAAAACATTTAAATCTAGGCGTGTTCTCTGCCCCCATTGATTAAGTACGAGCCAAACTCGCGTCCTGCGGTAAAGCACAGCGAACACACCTTCTTTTTAGGCTACGATAATTTATATGCTATTTAAGATAGGTGGTTATTTATTTTTTGATTAATAGTGAGACTTATTGAATAGCAACCGTCATAAACCAAACCTGTGTGGTGCGCGCGTATGATCAGTATTATCGAGATGGTATGAACGTCACTCAAGGTCCACTCCCGATGCGAGTACCAAGATTGGATTGCTTTCCTATGGGCCGAGAAAATCTGCCGCCAGCATTTTGATCAAATTCAAACAAATTCCATTATTAAAGGGATAATTTGGGAACCTGAATAGTGTTCTATTCTACAATGGAAGCCCCCTGGCACTGGAAGGTGGCCACACTGAAAAGAGAACTTTCATTGCCGAAAATATGGATGCATGGATTTTGTGCAAATGTATGAAACAAACGACAAGTGATTTATAATCATCTCGAAGCAATTAACGCGGATTGCCGAAGAAAGACATTCGTCGTATCAGACTGAATGGACTAAAGGTTTATTGATGGCGCTTGACTAGGCTACCAGATTTAAATCAACAAAAGTTCATTTTTATTTTTATCATAGACATATTTGTGAGCTTCTGAGTCATCTGGAATCGCCCGTTTCAGATGTTTTTTTTTAACCATCTCGCGGATGTGATTCTGCCTGTTTTACAAGGCAATTGACTTTACCATATCATTGTCTTTTTGAAAGGCAAGGAAATATTGTCAATTGGGCTACATACTGTGGCCTTTACACATCATATGTCACTATACTGAGTTGAACGTAATCTGTCATTATGTCGGCGGTAATGATTGCAAGGAAGGTACGAAAATGGGAAAAGCTCCCGGGGAAAAACTCTTTCTGCTGCGATGGACGGGTAATGATGGCCCGGCAGAAAGGCGTCTTCTATCTAACCGTATTTCTCATCGTCGGCACCTGCTCCCTGTTCTTCGCATTCGAGTAAGTATAGTTTCATCTCCATTATTCATTTGGGCGATGATCAAACAATATGTACATAATTTAGGGCGTGTTTTCTCAAGAAATCCTGAACATGCACCATCAGTGCAAGTGTCATAAAATGTTTTCTAGGATGAGGTGCAGGGCCTGCTCTAGCCTTTTAGCCCCCCCCCCCAAAAAAAAAAAAAAAATATCATTCAAAAGTGCATTTCCTGCAATTCTACACATTTTTCCATGGGGAGGGAAGCAATATTTGCAATTTTATTACACTTTAAAAAGAAAAATGTTATACAGTTACTTCCCTGCAATTCTACCCATTTTGTCATGATTTATGCCATGTTAATGATACCTGATTGAGAGTGACTAGCAAAATCAATAGAGGCCCCTTGGAGTTCAGGGCCTGGTCTGTATTTGGCCATGATTACTATAAATTTAGATAGCTGGCTAGGCTAATTGAGTGACTGTCAGTGACTGACATAACATGACAAATTGCTGATGCACAACCAAATTTCCGACTTGCACCTTGTGTATTCTACAATTCTTATTCTCCACAGTAAATTGAGACCCCGACTGAGTAAAGGGGGAAAAAAGACAGTTTATGCCTGGAGCCTAGATGAGGCGCTTTTCCCATAGGCCGGAAAGTCAGATGCAAATAATAACCTGTAGTAGGCCTAAAATGTAGGTTATATGTACACTGTACCAAGTTATGATTGAATAATATATGATTATTATAATAATTTTATTTGGTGCTTATTTGTCCTCTTTCACACATATACAAGTGTGTATTAATATGCATCTGTGAAATTGATTTGAGAAAATGTGCATATCCCAACTCCCCTGAGACTCCCTCAGTGAGTCGGGTCACAGCCAGGGCCTGACATTATCAATGGAGACGCTGAAGCAATTAGGATTCAAACTAGCGACATGTAGGTTACTGGCCCAACGCTTGCCAACGTAAGCAGACTGTTACCATGGTTAGCCCACATGGATATTCAGTCTGAAAGAAGTTTGTTGTTTTGCATTCTCGCTGAAACAACAATACATTTTCCTCCATGAAATGTATGGCATGAAATGTATGACCGTGAGCCTTGTGGATTGATACCATTCTCTTTTACGTTTAACTTTGTGGAAAGAAGCTGTTATGGGACTGTTTGATTTACTATAATGCAAACTATGCCGACCCACTGAATGAATGACGAATTGGCGATAATTGTGCAAGTTACTTCACAATTGAATTTTAAATTAGGCCTAACTGAAGGATGATAGTGAAGAGGTTGATTTTAATTTAGAACAACAATAGTGTCATGATGAGTTTATGTCTATTTGTCAGCGTTGGTGCTCATGTTAATAATTTGAACTTGCGCCTTGCAAGTTGATACCATTCTCTTTAACTTTGTAAAAAGCAGCTGTTACAAGACTGTTTTATCGACTGTAACTCTATTACTAAAAAATGTATTGTAAGGGAAACGAAAACATGCTATGTGTTGCCGTTGGCCTTTAAGGTAATGCAAAATATACCTTTGACTCTATCCATGATGATGAGCGGGGAACAAACGATGCCAGTCAGCTTGCACAGCTGGGCCATAGAAACTATACCGAAACTAATTTCACACGAATTAGCCTATAGACACTATTACATTGACAATCTGATGAGTGACAATATTAGCCCTACCAGTTGTCAAATTATACATGGAAGAGATGGGTGCATCTTGTAATTGACAGATGCAAGGAAAGGAGAGTCACTTTATCAGATCTTCCTTCAGAGTCACACGCAGGTAAAACATTTAGATTTCTATAAAGTATCAGAAATGGCATGTTCTGCAGTGTCCATGACACCTTTGTAAAAAAAAACAACAACATAATATAAAAACACCGAGGTGCAGCTCTATTTCCAAATTTCGAGAATATCTGTGCTTCTGTAACGGATGTGAAACGGCTAGCTTAGTTAGCGGTGCGCGCTAAATAGCGTTTCAGTCGGTGACGTCACTTGCTCTGAGACCTTGAAGTAGTGGTTCCCCTTGCTCTGCAAGGGCCGTGGCTTTTGTGGCGCGATGGGTAACGATGCTTCGTGGGTGTCAGTTGTTGATGTGTGCAGAGGGTCCCTGGTTCGCGCCCGGGTATGGGCGAGGGGACGGTCTAAAGTTATACTGTTACACTTCCATGCATTCAGCACATGACCACTCGCACGGCAGCATTTCTCTGGCTACTAAGCAAAAACTAGTAACATAATAAACTTAAAAAGCAGTCAGGCACCTAAGCAAACTTGCTAGCTTCTTCCAGACCCAAATGAAAGAACAGCTCACTGAACATTACTCGCCCTTGCAGAGCTGGTTGGGTTATGTTATCCAGAGCGTTGGTGACAGATTGTCTGTTTGTAAATTCAGAGCGTTTCGCTCTCAAAGCATTCAAGCGTACACTGGAAGCTCTGGCCAAGGAGTAAGGTTGATCTGAGCATTCTGACCTCACAACGGCAGTCAAGCACCCAAGATAATTGGCTAGTTTGCTAGCTACTTCCGGACACATAATGAGAGAACACCCCACTGACCATTTTACTCACCCTAGCAGAGCTGGTTAAGCTGTCATGTTAGAGTTGGTGACTAACTGTGCTGCTGGCAACAATTTAATTGTGCTTTTTTTTGTCTACGTTTACTGACACCGGCCATATTCAACGGGTGTCTTTTGTTAAGACATGTAGCTAGGGCCTCCCGGGTGGTGCAGGGGTCTAGGGCACTGCATCACAGTGTTAGCTGTGCCACCAGAGACTCTAACTCCCTGTAAGAGTCTGTAATACCAACATGTTTCAAGCAGACCACCATAATCCCTGTGTCCAAGAACACAAAGGTAACCTGCCTAAATGACTACCGACTCATAGCACTGACTTCTGTAGCCATGAAGTGCTTTGAAAGGTTGGTCATGACTCATATCAACACCATTATCCCAGAAACCATAGACCCACTCCAATTTGCATACCGCCCCAACAGATCCACAGATGATGCAATCTCTATTGCACTCCACACTGCCCTTTCACACCTGGACAAAAGGAACACGTGTGAGAATGCTATTCATGGACTACAGCTCACCGTTCAACACCATAGTGCCCTCAAAGCTCATTACTAAGCTAAGGACCCTGGGACTAAACACCTCCCCTGCAACTGGATCCTGGACATCCTGATGGGCTACCCCTAGGTGTTAAAGGTAGCCACGCTGATCCTCAACATGGGACCCCTCAAGTGTGTGCTCAGCCCCCTCCTGTACTCCCTGTTCACTCATGACTGCACAGGCAGGCACGACTCCCAACACCATCATTAAGTTTGCCAATGACAACAGTGGTAGGCCAGATCACCAACAATGTTGGCAGCCTATAGGGAGGTCAGAGACATGACCATTGGAGGACAACAACCTCTCTGATCAAGACAAAGGAGATGATTGTGGACTACAGGAAAAGGAGGACGGAGCATGTCTATATTCTCATCGACGGGACTGTAGTGGAGCAGGTTGAGAGCTTCAAGTTCATTGGCGTCCACATGACCAACACACTACCATGGTCCAAGCACACCAAGACAGTCGTGAAGAGGGCACAACAGAACCTTTTCCCTCTCAGGAGACTGAAAAGATTTGGCATGGGTCCTCATATCCTCCAAAAGTTCTACAGCTCGAGAGCATCACTGCCTGGTATGGCAACTGCTCGGCCTCCGAATGCAAGGCACTACAGAGGGTAGTGCGTACGGCCCCAGTACATCACCGGGGCCAAGCTTCCTGCCATCCAGGACCATTATACTAGGCGGTGTCAGAGGAAGGCCCTAAAAATTGTCTGACACTAGCCACCCTAGTCATAGACTGTTCTCTCTGCTACCGCACGGCAAGCGGTACAGGAGAGCCAAGTCTAGATCCAAGAGGCTTCTAAACAGCTTCTACCACCAAGCCATAAGACTCCTGAACATCCAATCAAACCCAGACTGTTTGCATTCCCCCCCCTTCTACGCTGCTACTCTTTGTTATGTATGCATAGTCACTTAAACTCTACCTACATTTACAGTTGAAGTCGGAAGTTTGCAGACACCTTAGCCAAATACATTTAAACTTAGTTTTTTCACAATTCCTGACATTTTATCCTAGTCAAATTATCCTTTCTTAGGTCAGTTAGGATCAGCACTTTTTTTTAAGAATGTGAAATGTCAGAATAATAGTATATTGATTTCATCTTTTATTTCTTTCATCACAATCCCAGTGGGTCAGAATTTTACATACACAATTAGTATTTGGTAGCATTGCCTTTTTTTAAATTGTATAACTTGGCTCAAACGTTTCGGGTAGCCTTCCACAAGCTTACCACAATAAGCTGGGTGAATCTTGGCCCATTGCTCCTGACAGAGCTTGTGTAACTGAGACAGATTTGTAGGCCTCCTTGCTAGGATTGAGGTCAGGGTGTTGTGATGGCCACTCCCATACCTTGACTTTGATGTCCTAAAGCCATTTTGACACAACTTTGGAAGTTTGCTTGGGGTCATTGTCCATTTGGAAGACCCATTTGTGACCAAGCTTTAACTTCCTGACTGTCTTGAGATGTTGCTTCAATATATCCACATAATTGTCCTTCCTCATGATGCCATCTATTTTGTGAAGTGCACCAGTCCCTCCCACTGCAAAGCACCCCCACAACAGAACATGATGCTGCCACCCCTGTGCTTCACGGTTAGGATAGTGTTCTTCAGCTTGCAAGCCTCCCCTTTTTTCCTCCAAACGTAACGATGGTCATTATGGTCCAAACAGTTCTATTTTTGTTTCATCAGACCAGAGGATATAACTCCAAAAAGTATGATCTTTGACCCCATGTGCAGTTGCAGTTTTGGAGCAGTGGATTCTTCCTTGCTGAGCGGCCTTTCAGGTTATGTTGATATAGGATTTGTTTTACTGTGGATATAGATACTTGTATACCTGTTTCCTCCAGCATCTTCACAAGGTCCTTTGCTGTTGTTCTGGGTTTGATTTGCACAATTCGCACCAATTGCTCCCAAGGATGAACCAGACTTGTGGAGGTCTACAATTGTTTTTCTGAGCTCTTTTGATTTTCCTATGATGTCAAGCAAAGAGGCACTGAGTTTGAAGGTAGGCCTTGAAATACATCCACAGGTACACCTCCAATTGACTCAAATGATGTCAATTGTTGGTGAAGTGCTTGTGAGTAAGCATTACTGCATTACGGCGCATGTGACAAATACAATTTGATTTGATTATTCTAAAATTGTTTAAAGATTTATTTTTACTCAGCAGTCTACACATAATACCCCATAACGACTAAGCGAAAAAGGTAAAAAATAAAACAACAGATACCTTATTTACGTAAGTATTCATACCCTTTGCTATGAGACTCGAAATTGAGCTCAGTTGCATCATTGATGTTTCTACAACTTGACTGAAGTCCACCTGTGGTAAATTCAATTGATTAGACATTATTTGAAATGGCGCACACCTGTGTCAGAGCTACGGTGAAGCATGGTGGTGGCAGTATCATGCTGTGGGGATGTTTTTCAGTGTCCGGTACTAGGAGACTAGCCGGGATCGAGGCAAAGATGAACGTAACAAAGTACAGTGAGATCCTTGATGAAAACCTGCTCAGGACCTCAGACTGGGGTGACGGTTTTAGAATAAGGCTATAACGTAACAAATTGTGGATGAAGTCTAGGTCTGAATACTGTACATATGCACTGTACATATCTACCTCAATTACCTCGTACCCCTGCACAGCGACTCTGTACTGGTACCTGGTGTATATAGCCAAGTTATCGTTACTCATTGTGTATTTATTCCTCGTTATTATTCTTCTCTCTGCATTGTTGGGAAGTGCCTGTAAGTAAGCATTTCACTGTAAGCCTGTTTACGAAGCAAGGGACAAATAACTTTTGGGATTTTGATGATATTCTAGCCGATGGACTCAAGTTTCACTATGTAATTCCACTAGACAGGGACCATTACTGCTAAGCTACTGGACCTAATGTAATCATCTAGTGGACTGCTGAGGAGCTGCGGTAGTGGCTGCAGACTGCAGCTTCCTGTAGCCTCTGGGCCTACTGTGAGTGCCAAGCCCTTTCCATCTCTGTGTGCACTCACTGGGAGTTTGGGTTGTGTTATTTAGGCACCACATGGAAGAAAATGGACAAACTGGGAGGGACTTTCTGGACTCCAATCAATAATGAACACACCAAGTTCTCAGCTGAGTCCCCACAGAGGGAACCGTTGTCTGCCCCCAGGGCCGGAGTTGAGACTGATACCGATTCCACTAGCTTAGCGCCTGAGGTTGGACCAGGCCCAACAATGACTAATGGCGAGAGGGTTGTTAGCGTTTAGCACGCTACGTTCATATTACAATTGTCCCTCATGGGGGGGACGCCTGAATATTAACATGGATATTGCGCTGGGGAACAGGGGCTGTAATTCAAAACTCCATTACGGAGCAATTTGAGACGTATCTAATCTAGCCCTGTGATGGGCTAATGGAAATTTGCTGATGAGAGGCACAGTGGTTTTGATGCTTTTCAAGAGTCATGTTTGATAGATTAGCTTACTACCACTAACCAACAGCTACAGGCACTCTATTAGAAACTGAGAAGTGATACCTGGGATTTTTCACTTGCACTATAGTATATATTTTAAGAGATTAAGAGATGTCTGACATGGATGTCGACATCTTTTAAAATGGCATCGATCATGGGTCCAAAAAAAGTCCATCTTCACCTAAAGAGATGTCTCTACTTAGATTCCCATGGATCTAGCGTTGTCCCATGTGCTGTATGTATCTGCATGTGCTGTATGTGCATGTGCTGTATGTGCATGACAATAGCGGAGTTTGGCGACAGCACATTGTGGAGCAAGGCTGCCATGGATTATCTATGGGATAGATTCTTCAGCTGGAAACAGGGAGCGTCTCTGTGATTCTGGTTGGTGTCTGGCAAAGGTTTGACATTCCTCATTTAGCAAGAATGTTACTAAACTAGTTTAACGGGAGTAGAGAGTGTTCACGGAAACTGCTTTTGGTGGCTGCTTTCATGGTTTTACACCAATAAGAGACTGATCAATATAATCATCATTGGGGCGGCAGGGTAGCCGAGTGTTTATAGAGCGTTGGACTAGTAACCGGAAGGTTGCAAGTTCAAATCCCCGAGCTGACAAGGTACAAATCTGTCGTTCTGCCCCTGAACAGGCAGTTAATCCACTGTTCCTAGGCCGTCATTAAATAAGAATTTGTTCTTAACTGACTTGCCTAGTTAAATAAAGGTAAAATAAAAATTGGTTTAGCATCTTCTCTGCACTGAATACATGCATTTTTCAGAGGGGAGACAGGTCTCATCCTGCATCATTTTATTAGACAACAGAAGAAAACGGTGTGAAACTGAGGTCTTATCTGAACTTGTTCATTAAGAAATTCTCATTTTTCTTTTTCCAAAAAACGATTTTGAAAGGTTTTGCTTTGTGTAGTCCTAATGAACTTGCCTGACCGCTCATCCTGAATTTAATTCCGCTGCCATCCTAGAAGTTGTTTGTGCAGACCTCCCAAAATGAGCGGCAATATTCAAAACAAATTAATCAGCGATTTGGAGAGTCTCTAAACAGTCTAACCATTTCAGAATATCAAAGTTCTGTTTCGAGGACCAATCAGAACGGTTGTAGTAGAAAATCGGTTCAAATATGACACAATGAAGAACTTTGAATTCAATTATAGACTTTTAATACAAGAGTATAGCAAGCCGGAGTGCTCCGCGAAAACACACACCTTTTCCAGAGCCCTGGCTCCAGTATTTATCCACATATTGCATATGAGCCCATCCCACATGTAAATTACGTTACATTCCAATCCGTGCATCCTGCTTGTTCAGCTCAATAACGCTCATACCTGCTTTCCATCAGATTATAATGATGACAAGACCCTTGCTTTGTTCCTGCACTTAACTAAATGCATTCTTTTGTTTGTGTATTATCTAAGATCAGCAGACTATATGTCTCCTCAGTTTCTAGCGTGTCCAGCTATACTAAAAATACTATACATTCCTCTATTTTACAGCCCTATGCTTTGGCTCTGCACTTAGCTCAAAAATATGCGAACTATGTCTATTGGTCATCAGTTTGTCATTTGACTGACCCCCTCCTTTGTATATCCCTCTGGCCTTGGTATGTCCAGCTATCCTGGCAGCTATGTCACCTTCCCTTCATGTAGTCTGTTTTTAGTGTTCAGCTATTCTATACATCTTATGCATTTGTCTATATGTTATATTTGCACCCACACGGTCGATTGTGTTTTGCATTCTAGAAAATGTCAGGGAGGAAAGCCAATCCAGACTCATCGTGGAGAAAAAAAACGCTAGTTTGGCTGGAGCAATGTGGATGGGTAGTCAGGTTACTAATAAACACAAACTACTTCTGACAGCTCAAGGCCAACAACTTCAGTGGAATTCTATGATTGCATTACACTCTGACCTCCCCATCTTCGTTCTCCACCCACTAACTTTCCTTCCTTTGGGAATCAATTCACTGCTTTAGGGCCCTTCCTTTTAATGTGGATTTAGGATTAGAAAGAAGCAACAAGGCATAGACAGGGGAACAGAGAAGCAGTGTCCTCACGAGTGGGCTGGACCCAGTCCAACAACAACCAACCAACCGGGTAGCCCTCTTATTACTAATCTCCAACCATCAGCAATCCGGCGAGAGAGGCTACCCCTGAAGAGTAGCTGCCCCTGAACAGCTACCCCTGAAGAGTAGCTGTGCTAAATTGCGGAAATGAGCAACAAGCACACAACAGAAACACAAATTGGTAGAAGCCATTGGTAGGATGAAGCAATCTTTTCCCGGCGTTGATTCATATAATAGGATTCACGGCTTGTGTGGTCTTTGTACGTGGGCTTACTATTTCCTCAGTGCCCCTGCTCGGTAACATTTCACCATTTTGTTTATAATAGAATTTCAGACATGCATTTCAGTGGCGTTTGTGCTTTGAATGGGAGCTTACCTCTGTGGCAGAGAGCAGGGTTGTGTTTATTAGGGCATGTTTTAAAACAGAAAATGGAAATGAGCATTTCTTATTGGACTAGGTTCCTCAGTTTGTCTGTTTTCTTCCATTTGGTACCGAATGAACAGGCTCAGGCTTTGATTTGAGTAAATTCACTGGGGGAAGCCAATCCAGGGGAAAGGCCATATTACAACCTGTGTCGTGATAATCGAGTTGTTTGCTCTATAATCTGTTAGTACATTACGTCTTGACACCGTGATGCATGACATGACTATATTTCTGTATCGACCTCGCTTTGTGCACGAGGGCATTGCCATGCGGAAACAGGAAAGGGCCTTCCCCAAAACTGTTGCCACAAAGTTGGAAGCACAGAATCGTCTAGAATGTTCTATGCTATAGCGTTAAGATTTCCCTTCGCTGGAACTAAGTGGCCTAGCCCGAACCACGAAAAAACTGCCCCAGACCATTATTCCTCCTTAACCAAACTTCACAGTTGGCACTATCCATTATGGTAGGTAGCGTTCTCCTGGCATCCACCAAACACTGATTTAGTCTATCGGACTGCCAGATGAAGCGCTATTCATCCCTCCAGAGAACGTTTCCACTGCTACAGACTCCAATGGCGGCGGGCATTTACACCACTCCTGCCGACGCTTGGCATCGCACATGGTGGTCTTAGGCTTGTGTACAGCTGCTCGGCCATGGAAACCCGTTTCGTGAAGCTCCCGACTAACAGTTATTGTGCTGAAGTT
Source organism: Oncorhynchus nerka (assembly GCF_034236695.1). NCBI lineage: Eukaryota > Metazoa > Chordata > Actinopteri > Salmoniformes > Salmonidae > Oncorhynchus > Oncorhynchus nerka. The sequence goes on along the minus strand of NC_088400.1, from coordinate 48,357,711 downwards.
GCCTCCAAATGCAGTTTGGAATGAGATGTTCGACTAGCAGGTCTCCACATACTTTTGGTTATGTAGTGTACATTCAGCCCCTTGCGAATTGAAGAAAATGTGTGAAACACAAAATAATATTTTCTGGGTAAGCCTGGCTTCCCTCGGCATCCATGAATACATGCCAGTTTTTTTTAGTCATTTAGCTCTCTGAACTGAAGGCCTGGCTGTGTGTGTCCTCATGGACCTGCTTACTGTGCCCGTGATGTTCCACGGCTCAGCTCTCCAGAGGGGGGGTGTATGTGTGAGTGATGGAGCAGGAGCATGGCACACAAGGGCAGTGTATCATCTGTGTTTGCCCATGTAACTGAGAGCGAGAGCATGTGTGTGTGTGTCCTGTGTAGGGGGGGGGGGTGTATGGCGTCCGGGGTGTGTACCTAGCCTAGCAGAGCGTTGCTTGTCATCTCCCTCATATATTTTGTGTGTGTGTGTGACGAGGAAGGAGGGCGAGAGAGAAGAGCACTGCCAAGTGCTGACCTTGCAGTCTGACTCTGGCCAGAGGATCTAGTAACAGGCCTCAAGGTCTCCCAGGCATCTATTTCTTTCTTTCTCTCGCTTTCTCCTGCCTGCGTTCTTGCTCATATATGCTTGTTTGTTTTAACATCCTTGTGGGGACCAAAAAATGGATTCCAATTTTTTTCCATTAAGCCCTAAAACTAAATCTAACCTCTCATTGTAACACTCTCCCTAATTGTAACCCTTCTGGATTTTCATTCATTTGTCTGTTTCCCTGCCTAATAAACACGAGCCATGCAGTAAAATCCCTAATTTATATTCCGCTTCTTGGAAACCATTCTGCATCTAGCTCCCATAACAATAAGCACGGTTGTGTTCAGGAGGGCACAATGTAACACCATTTCTAAAACGGGAAATTAAAATGATTCGTCAAGGTTTTTGTGCCTAATGAACAACCCAGTCAATGCGCTTATTTTTTTTTATTTATTCAGCTGGGAAAACCTACTGTATCTACTTCCAATAACAATGAAATGGAGTCTTTGTTGACTAAAAGCTTGCTTGTTAAAGGTTGTGTTTTTATGTGAATTTGAGTGAAATGATCCTGTTCGTATCTGTACTTCAATACAAGCAGGCGAGTTAGGGACGCACACTTAATACATATTTGCCTCCTCATCAAAGTGCTGTGTAATGGATGACAGCTGCTACTATTCTCCCAAGAGATGTCTTCTGTCTGATGTCAAATTTTAAAGGCCTGGACTCAGGTGCGCGTACTGCCTCGTAGCCACTTTGGCAGCATTTTGGGTCTTACGGTTTCAGTCCCTTCCCAATTTGCAGATCAATGTGTATTACATCCCAAATGGTCAGAAGTAGTGCACTGTCGGGGATAGGGTGCTATTTGGGACACAACCAATGTTTTGCAGTTGCTTGTTGGGCCCTTTAGTATTGTGGAAAATCTGTTCCTTTTCCCCTCTCTCTGTCAGAGGTCACTGGTGTGGTATTTCATGTTTCTGGAATCAAATATTGTTATTATCTGATTAATTCGACACTTTGTTCTGCTCCACTGTGTTACAACTTTTTGTTGCTGATTCAACTTTTTTTCTGACTAAGATCAGACCGTTTTCAATTCCGAACGCACATAAATTTAGATTGTCCTTAAGTTTACTAAACAATTGTGGTGTCTTAAGTTCATTATTCAGCTTTAATGTAATTTTATGCCACTAAAATGCACCTTTACTGTAGGTTGGGATTATTTCTTATTGTTTTAAAGGGGTGTTTCCAGCCAGCACTTTGTCTTGTGGCCATAGCTGAAAGTCTCAAGCAAATATGTCAGGAGGATAACTGGGCACACGCATTTTGGAAAGTTCATGTAGAAATATACTATCTAGAACAAACATGAAGGAATCGTGTACTACTGAACGTGTTGAGATGACTGAATGAGATCACTGGGGCCTCTATTATGGAACTATTTCCTGTGGGCATCAAAGAGAAGCAGCCAATGTCATTTGTGGGCTCTGTTTTTCTCCAGTGCCCAAGAAAGAGTGAGTGAGACAGGGAGAAAGTTGTGGGCAGACATCCTTACAAAATATGTAAGTTTCACAGCTGTCCCACTGCAGATCTGCTAGCGCAGCATTACGGTACACAATTCATTGGTATTGTGATTTCACTTCCGCTCTCCGACGGACGGCTAAAGTTAAGACTGGGTAGGAAGTAGTTAGGCATGACATATCCCTCTGATGCTCAGGCACGGTGGTGTTGCTCAGCATGAGGACTACTAATATTTGAAGTCTGCAACATCTCTACTTTAGAGAGAGTTCCACTTGCGAAGTATATGATGGGCCAGTTTCCCAGACACAGATTTAGCCTAGTCCTGGGTTAAAATGCATGCTCAATGGAAATGCAGTGGGGCAAAAAAGTATTTAGTCAGCCACACATTGTGCAAGTTCTCCCACTTAAAAAGATGAGCGAGGCCTGTAAAACTTTTGTTATTGACCAAATACTTATTTTCCATCATAATTTGCAAATAAATTAATTAAAAATCCTACAATGGATTTTTTTCTTTTCATTTTGTCTGTCATAGTTGAAGTGTACCTATGATGAAAATTACAGGCCTCATCTTTGTAAGTGGGAGAACTTGCACAATTGGTGGCTGACTAAATACTTTTTTGCCCCACTGTAAACAGTTTTGTCCAAGAGTGGGTGTAATCTACGTTCAGGAAATGGGGCAGATACAGTTTAAGTCGGAAGTTTACATACACTTAGGTGGAGACATTAAAATTCGTCTTTCAACCACTCCACAAATTTCTTGTTAACAAACTATGGTTTGGCAAGTCTGTGAGGACATCTACTTTGTGCATGACACAAGTAATTTATCAAAAAATTGTTTAGACAGATTATTTCACTTATAATTCACTGTATTACAATTCCAGTGGGTCAGATGTTTACATACACTAAGTTGACTGTGCCTTTTAACAGCTTGGAAAATGCCAGAAAATGTGATGTCATGGCTTTAGAAGCTTCTGATAGGCTAATTGACATTTGAGTCAATTGGTGTACCTGTGGATGTATTTCAAGGCCTACCTTCAAACTCAGTGCCTCTTTGCATGAACTCATGGGAAGATCAAAAGAAATCAGCCAAGACCTCAGAAAAACAATTGTAGACCAAGTCTGGTTCATCCTTGGGAGCAATTTCCAAAAGCCTAAAGGTACCAAGTTCATCTGTACAAACAAGAGTACACAACTATAAACACCATGGGACCACGCAGCCATCATACCGCTCAGGAAGGAGACTCGTTCTGTCTCCTAGAGATGAATGTACTTTGTTGCGAAAAGTGCAAATCAAACCCAGAACAACAGCAAAAGGACCTTGTGAAGATGCTGGAGGAAACAGGTACACAAATATCTATATCCACAGTAAAACAGATCCTATATCGACACAACCTGAAACCATATCCGCCATAAAAAAAGCCAGACTACGGTTTGCAACTGCACATGGGGACAAAGATCATAATTTTGGGAGAAATGTCCTCTGGTCTGATGAAACAAAAATAGAACTGTTTGGCCATAATGACCATCATTATGTTTTGAGGAAAAAGGGGGAGGCTTGCAAGTCTAACACCATCCCAAACATGAAGCACAGGGGTGGCAGCATCATGTTGTGGGGGTGCTTTGCTGCAGGAGGGACTGGTACACTTCACAAAATAGATGGCATCCTAAGGTAGGAAAATGATGTGGATATATTGAAGCAACATCTCAAGACATCAGTCAGGAAGTTAAAGCTTGGTCGCAAATGGGTCTTCCAAGTGGACAATGACCCCTGGCATACTTCCAAAGTTGTGGCAAAATGGCTTAAGAACAACAAACGTCAAGCTAGTAGAGTGGCCATCACAAAGCCCTGATCTCAATCCCGTAGAACATTTATGGGCAGAACTGAAAAAGCGTGTGCGAGAAAGGAGGCCTACAAACCTGACTCAGTTACACCAGCTCTGTCAGGAGGAATGGGCCAAAATGTACCCACTTATTGTGGGAAGCTTGTGGAAGGCTACCCAAAACGTTTGACCCAAGTTAAACAACTGAAAGGCAATGCTACCAAATACTAATTGAGTGTATGTAAACTTCTGACCCACTGTGAATGTGATGAAAGAAATACAAGCTGAAATGAATAATTCTCTACTATTATTCTGACATTTCACATTCTTAAAAATAACTGACCTAAGACAGGGAATTTTTACTAGGATTAAAAGTCAGGAAGTGTCTAAATGTATTTGGTAAGGCGTATGTAAACTTCCGACTTCAACTATGTCTCCAACTTTGATAATTGAGCCCGTTTCATCGACACCTCAACACGAAGGGAACAGTTCTTGTTACTTAACGAGTCCTGTACATATCCTCTCCCCTGTGTATGTGTGTGAAGTTCAATGGTTCAAAGTCTAGATTAGAGAGCCCTCATGCAAATGTCCCTTCCCCTCCAGTAGTTAAAATTTGGAAGTGAACTTCTCACTCTGCATCAGTTAGCTATTCTAATTGGTACCAGGTAAGGGTGGTGCCTTTGCATTGCAAACATTTCCAGGGGTGATATATTATCTCTGCTTCCAAGAATTGGCTGTTACAAGCTCAGCCTCATGTGTTAGGAAAGTGTGCGATACCTTTTACAGGGTCCATAGCATGCATGATGGGCTATTGGTCAAATTCTAAAGGGATAGAGCAGCGAAATTACAGATTTAGATACCGGTATCTTAAATGAAATGTGTTGCTCAATGACTCGATTCATTTAAATGTATGTTTTAGTGTGACGTTCCAAATGCCTCTATCGCAAGAATCAAGGTTTTTATATATTTTTGGGTCCCAGTGAGGGAGAGGAAGAACAAACAAAATAATGTATTAAGAGAATATATTAAGAATTACATTAAATAATCTTGAGATTTCCCAGAGGCAAATAACACTGAACTACGAATCTGAACGTGAGTTGACTACGCTGTTGACGTAATAATTTACATTTACATTTACATTTAAGTCATTTAGCAGACGCTCTTATCCAGAGCGACTTACAAATTGGTGCGTTCACCTTAAGACATCCAGTGGAACAGCCACTTTACAATAGTGCATCTAAATCTTTTAAGGGGGTGAGAAGGATTACTTTATCCTATCCTAGGTATTCCTGAAAGAGGTGGGGTTTCAGGTGTCTCCGGAAGGTGGTGATTGACTCCGCTGTCCTGGCGTCGTGAGGGAGTTTGTTCCACCATTGGGGGGCCAGAGCAGCAAACAGTTTTGACTGGGCTGCGTGGGAACTGTACTTCCTCAGTGGTAGGGAGGCGAGCAGGCCAGAGGTGGATGAACGCAGTGCCCTTGTTTGGGTGTAGGGCCTGATCAGAGCCTGGAGGTACTGAGGTGCCGTTCCCCTCACAGCTCCGTAGGCAAGCACCATGGTCTTGTAGCGGATGCGAGCTTCAACTGGAAGCCAGTAATAATACATGGACATGCTTAAATTTGACCACGCATTTTTTTGGGGGTGCCAGAACACATTTTCAATGTTGTGGTGTTTTAATCAATAGTAGAGCTGTAGCCACTGAATTATAGTTCTCTCTTCTCCGACTGGTGTAGTTATGTTGGGAGATTATGTCCGGTCTTTTAAAAATTTTTTTTTTTAGCTTTTTCTCTGCATTTTATATCGGTCCTTTTCGGTGGATTAAACGTTGATACAAATATTATCGGTTTATATCGGTCAACTGATTTTTAAATCGTTCAGGCTCTAAGAGCCACCCAAAGCCAAATGTATGGCTCTGGTACCACACTGGTTTTGGCTACTGGTAATGTCCAGGAATTCCAGGTGATGACAGTGTGACTAGAATGCTCAACCAGTCATCAGTGCTGGAATTATACATAATTGAGAGACTGCGAGAGGGCTGAGACCAAGCTTCCTTTTCCTGCCTCCCTCTCCGTTCTCTTTATTCACTTCCTGTCCTCTGTTGTCTGTGATGACTCTGCAGTAATTAAGCAAGCTCTAGGCAACTGTCTCAGGGCTTGAACCAGTGGAAATCTATATTGATTGGATGGATCTCTACCTTATCATTTTTTCCCATTTAGTGTAGAAAAGGAAGCCTGATCCCGGATCTGTTTGTGCGGTCTTGCCAACTCCATATGGTTGTTGTCAAGAACACACTGCAAAAACAGATCTGGAACCAGGTACTGGGGGAAACTTATCGGACCTGTCCTGCAAGTATGGCACCAGTTTGCAAACGTACCAGTCTAATCTACATAGTGCCTTTTGCTCTACTAAGAGTTAAAAGGAATACGTCCTGAAATCAAGTAAATTTGCATAATGTGAAAGGAACATTGTTACCTGGTATTTTGTTGGCTCACTCTTGTACACTGTAGCTACACCCCTCACCTTAACCTCTTCCTCACTCGTACAGTATGTTTCCACTGTGGTGTAGGACAGTGTTTGAGTCAGCATAAAATGGCACCCAAATAAAAAGAGGAAATTGAACATTTTAAATGGGAACTGAAAACGACAGTCGGTGCCTTGGGGCTTATATCACAACAGCATTTGTACCAGACTGAGTGGGGAGAATGTTTGTTTTTGAACTAGAAAGAATCTTCTTGGATTGATAATGTTTTGGGATTTTGTCTGGAGATCCAGTCTTTATACATATGGATCCACTAGAAATCTGGTGTTTTGAAAAAATGATTTCCTTTTTACATACCTCTTGCATAATCAAACCTATATCCTGTTACACCAGGGTTTCGGTCGTCCGGACCTCAAGGTGTGCACATTTTTGTTTTTTGCTCTAGCACTACACAGCTGATTTTTCAACTAATCATCAAGTAGTGTTATGGCAAAAAAACAAATGTGCCCTTTGGGGATCCCGAGGACCGAGTTTGGGAAACTCTGCATTACACCATTTTGCTCACGGGCACTGTGAAAAACACTCATGATGACTCATCACCCATGCGCTGTCTAACATGCAATACTTTCTGCCCTGTCTGACCCCCTCTTCTTTCCAATGCTCCCTTCACAATGAATTCCATGTGGCATATATAGCTCACAAGGTATTATAAATGTGCTGCTAATTCATTATGAAGAGGGAAATGTTACCATAATATATTACCCTTACATTATGGATGTGTGATCTCTTCGCATGGGGAAGGAGGAGAGAAGTGCAGCTTTTCTATTAATAGCTCAATGCAGTGGCCTGCAGCGCTTACCAATCTGCCGCAGCACTTTACAGACCACCTTCGCCCCCGTGAAGGGGAAAAAGGGCCTTTTTTAGAGGGGATTCCTGGCTGCAGAATGGTATCCTTACTCTATTGTCAGTTTACACGTGCCAACTGGTTTTATGTTAATGCAGCACTTCCCCCTCCCCCTACAGAGTGTGAGCATTCGGAAGAGTAAACACTGTCTCCGGCTGTTGATTCTTGGGCCATAGCTGCAATGCGCGTGTGTGTGTGGCCCTAGGGGAAGGGTTGCAGACCAGACGGCCCTAACAGCACAGTTGCGACAGTGACCTTCTGAGCACGGCTCTACAAGAATGTGTACAGGCTTGTTTCTCAGTGCCGACTGTGCAGCGCTTTTGTTGACAATGATGGGACGCTAATACCCTCTCGTGTATAAGCAGAGGGAATCTTCCACCCCCGCAGCCATATTGTTGTGCTGCCATAAAAGGAAAAATAGATTAGCTCCTGGGTCATGTAAATACATATTTTATATCAGATGAGGAGCATTAGTTTTGGTATGAAATTGAAGGCAAGAAATTGTAATTTTCCACTAAATTCATGAGAATTTGCATCAACATAACTAAACAGAATTATCACCATGGCACGAACTATCCTGCTTTAGCTTAATGTTTTATGGGTCAATCGCATTATAATCACTCAGTAAGGAGTATTATTAAGAGACAACATTGTGTGGTACATTGTTTGCTTGAATATTGCTATTAACCTATGGTCCTCTTATCACATCTGCAGATGCCCATACCTGGCAACCCACCTGTCCCCTGCCATCCCGGTCTTCGCTGTGGTCCTCTTCCTCTTTGTCATGGCCATGCTGCTAAGGACCAGCTTCAGTGATCCGGGGGTGTTGCCGCGCGCCCTCCCCGAGGAGGCCACCTTCATTGAGATGGAAATTGGTGAGTAGTTGACCCATACCTGTGTCATCATAATAATAATTCACATCCATGCCTCCCTCATTATTCTATAAGCCCTGTCTAGAAAAAAAAAACTTAGGTGAGGGTTCCCCAACTGGCGGCCCGCAGCCTGAATTTGGCCGGCGGGTGATTTTATTTATTGTAAAAACACCAGCAAATCAGTTCCAAGTGGTTGTCATTTTGGGAATCTGTCCCAAAGTATCCTTCCGCATAATAGAGAGACGTGATCGTATACAAGATCGTAAGCAAGGCTTGACATGATTATGTTTTGGTCAAATATAATATCTGTTTGGGCTTCTTGCAATCAAATTGCAGTCTACAAAATATTCAAAATGATCTTCTGAATCTGGTTGATCAAATCAAAGTTTATTTGTCACGTGCGCCGAATACAACAGGTGTAGTAGACCTTACAGTGAAATGCTTACTTACAGGCTCTAACCAATAGTGCAAAAAAAGGTATTAGGTGAACAATAGGTAGGTAAATAAATAAAACAACAGTAAAAAGACTGGAAAATAACAGTAGCAGGGCTATAAAAGTAGCGAGGCTACATGCAGACACTGGTTAGTCAGGCTGATGATTCCTGCCAACCCCCCTAAATGTGTATATTCGAAACCTAAACTGGATCACCGTAGTGTGACACTTCTGTAGTTCTGAAAGAGCTCCATCTAGCTATCTAGCCAATCGGAGAACAAGGTGGAGCTACTATCATGCTGCCCATACCGATCTAATCCTTTGTTGTACATGAAATGCCTAAGGGTTAAAGGCTAGCGAGGTCACTTCCGGATATGGAACAAATGTCACCGGGTGGCTGGGGGAGGACTGTGAATTGGGAACCAAGCGAGGTCAAAAGCCTTCTAGGTGCATGAATAAAGTAAGTGTGTGTGTGTGAGGGCAGCAATGTGGAGACTAGAGGTTGATCGATTAATCAGAATGGCCGATTAATTAGTGCCGATTTCATAGCAATCGGTAATCGGCATTTTTGGACGCCGATTACATTGCACTCCATGAGGAGACTGCATTGTTGACTACCTGTTATGCGAGTGCAGCAAGGTGCCAAGGTAAGTTGCTAGCTAGCATTAAACTTTATCTTATAAAAAACAATCAATCTTAACATGATCACTAGTTAACTACACATGGTTGATGATATTACTAGTTTATCTAGCTTGTCCTGCGTTGCATATAATCGATGCGGTGCCTGTTAATTTGTCATTGAATCACAGCCTACGGGTGATTTAACAAGCGCATTTGCGAAAAAAGCACCGTCTTGCACCAATGTGTACCAAACCATAAACATCAATGCCTTTCTTAAAGTCAAAACACAAGTATATATTTTTAAACCTGCATATTTAGTTAATATTGCCTGCTGACATTAATTATTTTTAACGAGGGAAATTGTCACTTCTTGCGTTCTGTGCAAGCAGAGTCAGGGTATGTGCAGCAGTTTGGGCCGCCTGGCTCGTTGCGAACTGTGTGAAGGCCATTTTTTCCTAACAAAGACCGTAATTAATTTCCCAGAATTGTACATAATTATTACATTTACATGAGCGACTTACAAATTGGTGCATTCACCTTATGACCTCCAGTGGAACAGTAGTGCATCTAAATATTTTCAGGGGAGGGGGTGAGAGGGATTACTTTATCCTATCCTAGGTATTCCTTAAAGAGGTGGGGTTTCAGGTGTCTCCGGAAGGTGGTGATTGACTCCGCTGTCCTGGCGTCGTGAGGAGTTTGTTCCACCATTGGGGGCCAGAGCAGCGAACAGTTTTGACTGGGCTGAGCGGGAACTGTACTTCCTCAGTGGTAGGGAGGCGAGCAGGCCAGAGGTGGATGAACGCAGTGCCCTTGTTTGGGTGTAGGGCCTGATCAGAGCCTGGAGGTACTGAGGTGCCGTTCCCCTCACAGCTCCGTAGGCAAGCACCATGGTCTTGTAGCGGATGCGAGCTTCAACTGGAAGCCAGTGGAGGAGCGGAGGAGCGGGGTGACGTGAGAGAACTTGGGAAGGTTGAACACCAGACGGGCTGCGGCGTTCTGGATGAGTTGTAGGGGTTTAATGGCACAGGCAGGGAGCCCAGCCAACAGCGAGTTGCAGTAATCCAGACGGGAGATGACAAGTGCCTGGATTAGGACCTGCGCCGCTTCCTGTGTGAGGCAGGGTCGTACTCTGCGGATGTTGTAGAGCATGAACCTACAGGAACGGGCCACCGCCTTGATGTTAGTTGAAGCGACAGGGTGTTGTCAGGATCACGCCAAGGTTCTTAGCGCTCTGGGAGGAGGACACAATGGAGTTGTCAACCGTGATGGCGAGATCATGGAGCGGGCAGTCCTTCCCGGGAGGAAGAGCAGCTCCGTCTTGCTGAGGTTCAGCTTGAGGTGGTGATCCGTCATCCACACGGATATGTCTGCCAGACATGCAGAGATGCGATTCGCCACCTGGTCATCAGAAGGGGGAAAGGAGAAGATTAATTGTGTGTCGTCTGCATAGCAATGATAGGAGAGACCATGTGAGGTTATGACAGAGCCAAGTGACTTGGTGTATAGCGAGAATAGGAGAGGGCCTAGAACAGAGCCCTGGGGGACACCAGTGGTGAGAGCACGTGGTGTGGAGACGGATTCTCGCCACGCCACCTGGTAGGAGCGACCTGTCAGGTAGGACGCAATCCAAGCGTGGGCCGTGCCGGAGATGCCCAACTCGGAGAGGGTGGAGAGGATTATGACTTAACATTGAAGGTTGTGCAATGTAACAGCAATATTTAGATTTATGGATGCCACCCATTAGATAAAATACAGAATGGTTCCGTATTTCACTGAAAGAATAATAATTTTGTTTTCGAAATGATAGTTTCCGGATTTGACCATATTAATGACCTAAGGCTCGTATTTCTGTGTGTGATATTATAATTAAGTCTATGATTTGATAGAGCAGTCTGACTGTGCAGTGGTAGGCAGCAGTAGATTCGTAAGCATTCATTCAAACAGCACTTTCGTGCATTTGCCAGCAGCTCTTCGCTGTGCTTCAAGCATTGCGCTGTTTATGACTTCAAGCCTATCAACTCCCGAGATTAGGCTGGCAATACTAAAGTACCTATTAGAACATCCAATAGTCAAGGGTATATGAAATACAAATGGTATAGAGGGAAATAAGTCCTATAATTCCTATAATAACTACAACTTAAAACTTCTTACCTGGGAATATTGACGATTCATGTTAAAAGGAACCATCAGCTTTCTTGTGTTCTGAGCAAGGAACTTAAACGTTAGCTTTTTTACATGGCACATATTGCACTTTTACTTTCTTCTCCAAAACTTTGTTTTTGCTTTTTTGTTTTTTATTTAAACCAAATTGAACGTTTCATTATTTATTTGAGACTAAATTCATTTTATTGATGTATTATATTAAGTTAAAATACGTGTTCATTCAGTATTGTTGTAATTGTCATTATTATATATAAATCGACCGATTTAATCAGTATCGTCTTTTTTTTAGTCCTCCAATAATTGGTATCGGCATTGAAAAATCAGTCGGTCGACATCTAGTAGAGAGCAGAGCTTCAGCCTGTTTTAATTCGTGTTTGTTATGCTTTATATCGCTAAAGGTTCATCATCCATGCTGTTCTGAGCTCATCCCCTAGTCAGATTTATTTTCTCCAATCTGAAGTGTACTGTTTCAAGCCTTGACGAGAGTTTGAATTCATTGGTTTGGCCCAACAGCGAAGCATTGTGACGTTGTCATTATCTAAACAACATTAGCACAGGCACTAATTATGAAGGCACAACCAAATAGGGATATTTTGCAGACAATCTTCCTATGTTACTTTGTATAACCTAGCCAGATGTGGGTCTGAATGAACTTGCTGCACATGCATGTAATTGTTTTGATTACCTGACCACTCCCTAGTGGACTATTGTTAGAGTTGCGTAAATTCAAATCTGGTATCAGGATAAATATAACAATGAGTCACCGATTTTATACTATGTATTGTTTATTAACTAAGTAATAAATGGCAAATGCAACTTTCGTGTATACGGGCTCACTGTAATACCACGCAGGGCAGAACAGGGAACTGACAAGACGTATGTAAAACAGTATTCTTTACACTGTGATAGGCCAACAGACGGGTTGGAACTGTCTATCACAGTAGAGACTGGGCGTGGTTTAAACTTGCACAGCCTATTGCAGGCACTCAGGCAGGTCCCCAGCCTCTTGGCGCTTCTGTTGATAGATGTAACTGCTGCTTGTGAAGAACATCCAGGCTCTCATGCTCCATACCGTTATCTCGCTCCTGTTATCTAACAAAAGACCGCTTGTTCTCGCAACACCCCACTCTGAATGTGCCCCCCCAACTCATTGAGTCTTCTGTATTTTTCCATCTCAGTTAAACCTCGTGATGACCACCCCTCCCTATCACAACTTTGTAAGATACAGCAAGTCACACCATGTGCTCAATATTGTTACATACAAACGCAAGGACAAAGCATCTGCTGGGCTGTTATCTACAGTTTTGCAACATGCAGGTCACACCATGTTACTCAGTTCTTGTCACACACAAACAGGCAAGTAGCAAGCAGTTGTTTAATCTCATAATGATGCTCCAGTGCACAAATACAGACACCTCACACAACCAACATCAGATAATATTTAATCATATATATCTAATGGCTATAATGTAAAATACAGGATCCAACACTATCCACAATTTTTGCAATTATTTCAGCCAGCTTCTCTTTTCTATCTCTTGAGGAAAAAGCCTGTCTGCTCTGCAATAGCCATGCCACAGCCCAACCCTCCCTCCCTCTCTAGCTGTTCAGTGTGCAGCCTCTCTGTCTGGGCGGTGAAGATTCACATTGCCCTCCATGTGTCCCTATTCTCTCTCGTTACGGTCTAGAGGCGTGTGTGGGGGGGACTGGTAAGAGGTCCTCTCCAGATGACAGAACAAGGCTGTAAATGATTGCCGCTGCTGCAGGTTGTCCACTGGAAGTGCCTGGGCTGGCAGCATTCCCTTTGTCACGGCTTTGACTCGAGCGTTCCAGTCAGAAAGCACTGAGATGCATGCTAACGGCTATTGGGCTAACATGCTATTGCCTATTGGGACGATATGCTCCCTTTGTGACTGCTCTGACACATGCCTTCCAGTCTGACTCCATAGAGATATATGCTAATGGGTTTTTAGCTAACATATTATCCCAACTTACTGTTGGGCTAACATGCTATTTACTGTTGGGCTAACATGCTAATGAATTTGGGATAACGTTCTCATGTTTGGGCTAACAATGGCCGCAATGGCACTACTTAGAACAGCACGGCCGTTCAGTTTGTGACATTACCTTGTTTAGCAGATGGAGTATGTTGAGCCACAGATTGCTTTGTTGGCGTGCATCGATCCTTCCCTGATAACAGATTTTTCGCTCCTCCCAAACGTGTCTTCCTCAGTGTAAACTTGTACAGAGCCCACACACATACCACACCTTCGCATAAAATGACAAGAGAAATCGCTCAAATGCCAAAAATAAGTCACATCCTCATCAAGCTGTTCAAACGTGTTTGTACGAGAAAAAGAAACCACCAACTTCAATTCGGCTTGCCTTTTTTAATTAACAAATCAAATCTTATTTGTCACATGCGCTGAATACAACAAGTGTAGACTTCACCATGAAATGCTTACTTACGAGCACCTTTCCAAACAATGCGGAGTTATAAGTAATAAAGATTTTGGACACAATAAAATTAGGCTATGTTTTCATGCACACTAATAATAATATTACACGGATTATAGCAGTAGGCAGAGAAAGGAAATTGTCATGTAAAACCCTTACTTAAATTAAGATAAACAGGGTAAGCATACGCTGATTTAAAACACCTGGTTTTCTGAGCAATCTTTTGAATTATTAGGACATGTAAACAGCTTAATCACAGTTCCAGTCGTATATTTGATCTGCACATATGCCAGCAGTGGTAGCCTCTATCTTATGTGCGAGTGAAGTGAGTTCAGAAAAACTGAAAGAATGCATCTTGGAAATAGTTTTCACATCCAAAATGTACATGTCCGAACTCTGAGTCAAATAACTTGGCAATAATATGGTCGCTGTAGTAGAACGTTTATTTTCTTCTGGATTTTCTGCATTTATCAAAAGTCCCTTCAAGTTGTCTGATTTTGATGTGTCCATGTAAACAGGATTATTAGGGGAAATTGTTCATCTTCCAAAGCATGTAAATATTTTAAACTATTGCGTTAATCTGACTATCCGCCATAATCGTATTATTGTGTGCATGTAACTGTGCTCACTGGGTGTACAAAAGATTAGGAACGCCTTCCTAATATTGAGTTGCACCCCCTTTTGCCCTCAGAACAGCCTCAATTTGTTGAGGCATGGCCTCTACAATGGCCTTTGACCATTATTGATACACACAGGGAAACTGTTGAGCGTGAAAAACATGGCAGCATTGCAGTTCTTGACACACTCAAACCGGTGTCCCTGGCACATACTACCATAGCCCGTTCGAAGGCGCTTAAATATTTTGTCATGCCCATTCACCCTCTGAATGGCACACATACACAATCAATGTCTCCTCTCCTTCATCTACACTGATGTGAAGTGGATTTAACAGGTGACATCAATAAGGGATCATAGCTTTCAACTGGATTCACATGGTCAGTCTGTCATGGAAAGAACAGGTGTTCCTAATGTTTTGTACAGTAAGTGTACAATGAGTATTGGTACCGGGTACGAGGTAGTTGAGGAAATATGTACATGTAGGTAGGGGTAAAAGTGACTAGTCAATCAGGATGTATACCAGAGTAGCAGCAGTGTGTATGTGGTGTCAATATACGTGTGTGTTGGAGTGTGTGGGCAGAGTCCAGTGAGTGTGCATAAAAAGGGGGTCAATGCTTGCGCTCCAGTACCACTGTAGCAGAGTGTGGCTTGGGTGGCTGTAGTCTTTGACAATTTTTAGGGCCTTCCTCTGACACTGTCTAGTATTGAGGTCCTAGATGTCAGGGACTGTCCCCAGTGATGTACTGGGCTGTACAGTTGGATGCCAAGCAGTTTCCATA
Source organism: Oncorhynchus nerka (assembly GCF_034236695.1). Taxonomy (NCBI): domain Eukaryota; kingdom Metazoa; phylum Chordata; class Actinopteri; order Salmoniformes; family Salmonidae; genus Oncorhynchus; species Oncorhynchus nerka. The sequence goes on along the minus strand of NC_088400.1, from coordinate 48,342,526 downwards.
CCAAGCGATGATGCAGATAGGCAAGATGCTCTCAATGGTGCAGCTGTAGAACTTGAAGAGGATCTGAGGGCCCGTTCCAAATCTTTTCAGCCTATTTAGGCTTTCCTCTAGTCCATGATCCGCTCCTTTGTCTTGCTCATGTTGTGAGAGAGGTTGTTGTCCTGGTGCCACACTGCCAGATCTCTGACCTCCCTATAGGCGGTCTCGTTGTCGGTGATCAGGCCTACCATCGTTATAATGATGGCGTTAGAGTCGTGCGCGACAACGCTGTCGTGGATGAACAGGGACTATGCACACACCCCTGAGGGGCCCCCGTGTTGAGGGTCAGCGTGGCGGGTGTGTTGTTGCCTACCCTCACCACCTAGGAGCAGTCCATCAGGAAGTATAGGATCCAGTTGCAGAGGGAGGTGTTCAGTCCCAGGGTCCTGAGCTTGGAGGTCACTGTGGTGTTGAACACTGAGCTTTAGTCCATGAACAGCATTCTCACAAAGGTGTTCCTTTTTGTCCAGGTGGGAAAGGTCAGTGTGGAGTGCAATAGAGATTGCGTCACCCCCCCCAGAATGTGTGCGGTGTTAATATGCCATCTTTCGCTAGTGTGGCAGGTGGTGGCATTTGTGATTGAACGTGGGGGTGTGTTAGTGGGAGGCAGATGGGCACGGATGTTTTGAACCCAACGATGTGTATAAAACCCTGTATGACTGACAGGTGGCGCTGTAAGATGGCTACACCCCGCCGTGTAGCCATCTTGGTGGTACTCCTCCATTGTAAAATAAAAACATAGATTTTGGAAGCTGTCGAAATGCATTTTTATGTCTACATTTGTTTTTTTTTCTCATGTTTATTCTATTGCAGACACCTTAATGTATAGTTCTAAATTATATTATGTGAGGAAAAATAAATAAAAATATGCCTTTATAAACTATTCACACCCTGTGAGTTTCAAATTATGTGGGATTCAAATTATTTTGACATTTTTTTGTCAACTATCTACACAATACTCAAAGTGGAGGAAAATGTTGTACATTTGTAAAAAATATTATGTTAAATAAACCACCAATATACAGTATTTAGGCTTGCCATAACAAAGGGGTTGAATACTTATTGACTCGAGACATTTCATATTTTTATTTGAAATACATTTTTAGAAATGTAAAAAAACATTGACATTATGGGTATTATATGTAGGCCAATGACAAATTATATTAAATCCATTTTAAATTCAGGCTGTAACACCAAAAATGTGGTTGTGAAGGCACTGTTAATATACAATACATTTTTGGAGAGTACTAATGTTACTGTCCCCACTACAACAATAAAGTACTTAAATACATGTCATTTTGTCCTTGAAACATTTAATTGAAATACTGTAGAATTCCATAGATGACTGTGCCATGTGGCGCAGCGGTCTAAGGCACCGCATCTCAGTGCTACAGGTCACTACAGACCCTGGTTCCATCTTGTGTGCTGTACACTATTGATTTGGCCTGTTCAGTGTTGACTTTTTTTCATCGATGGCGGTAGCAAAATCCTTAATATATTCTGCTTTAACCATGCAAAGACTTTGGAAGTGTTATGAGGTGGGATGGCCTCAATGCTTTCGGACTGTAAATGTTCGATTTTGGGTCAAGTTGTGCTGTCTTCACCTGTCCTAGCAGGTATTCCTACTGGCAGTATTCAGTCATGTTATTCCGTTTATTCAAATGAACCATAAAGGAAAGGTTCAACCATTTTGAATGTTTTACAATGTTATATTTTCTGATTTGATCTATCGATTCCCTGGATCATTTCATGTTTTCATGTGTATCTGAGTGGACGTAGCAACGTGATAAAGTCACTCAGACTGGATGTTAACAGGAATACGACTTTTAGATCGGAAACGTCTATTAAATGTCAGATTTCAGTACTGGCTGATTTTCATAACTCGAGAGGATGTCTTCTCTCGCATGAGCAATTTATTATATTTTTGATTTTCTTACCTCGATACATTTTTTACAATTTAACGTAGGGTATAGCACATTTTTCCTATTTTTCTCTCTTTTAGTCTAGTGACTTGCATGGTGCCTTTGCCCAGAGATATTATAGAAAGGAGATGGGAATCCAATGAACAGAGGAAGGTGTTATGCCCCACCAGGCATGACTGACCAATCGTGCTCCCGTTGTCCTGCTGCGTCTCACAAGTTCATTATTTCACATCGCACATCTGTTTTATACTTATTGTTGACGAAATTCATGTTAATGTTGGGGTTTTGAGCTTAACGCCCAATAGACTCACATTGAAGGGGGAGAGCTCCTTGTCCCAGAATCGTCCAGAATGCACCAAGCGGCCCATTGACGTAGCATGACAACGTTTTCCCATCTCCTCAAAAGTATATAAATTATGCCGTTGAACATGTTCGACTCCACTCTGAGGCACATCGATATTCAGGTTGAACATGGTGAGATTGTCGACTCCTAAATTGATTAGTCCAGTTTGTTTAGGCGATGTTAGTTAACCAGCCATGTTACATGCGGATATTGTCTTTGGTGTTATTGGCTAGCCAGCCAGCCCATAGAGAGAGCATTGCAACAGATTCCCACAGCTATTTCCCATGTTGCTACCAACGTCATAACCCCACAATGAAACATTTGTTCACAAAAAAAAGTGTTATTTAACCCTGTAAATTCTAAAGGAAGAAGTGGATTTTTCCTTTTAAGCGATTCATGTTACTGTAAACAGGACTACATACCCTGGCACAACAAGACCCATTGTCCCAGGTCCAGGTTAATAAGTTTTAAAAAACAACAGTCCTGCTATGCTTAAGCATCATGGTAAATAACTGACCGGTCTGTGTGTGGACCCTTGGGCTGAAGCGACATTCTCAAGGTTCGACGATTCACATTTGTGTGTGCTTCCAAAGCCCTTAATTTTTAACCGCCATTGTGGCTCTAAACTCACGGCCTCACTGTGTAGATATTAAACCCGACCCGGAAGCTTTGAATACAATACTTTGAAGTATGGCGATGGAATAGAATTGATGCTCTACTATATGATTATGTGTGTGGTAGAGGCACTCTGGGTCAATTGTTTGAATTCTGGTTAAGTCTGGTATATTTAGTTGATTTAATGTAATTTTCCTGTGGTCGATCTATGACTTCTAACTTGTTAAATGCGGATTATCATCCATGATTAAGACATGTCTGAAGCCAAATTATAATTATTCTTGATTTAAAGGCAATTTAGGCTTAACCTGCGTGTGAAACTTGCACTACACAGTATGAACATGAATAGATATGACTCCATTTGTTAACTGAGTATGATCCCAAATGGCCACCTTTTTGTTGTCTCAGAGGCGGCTAATGGGAACGTCCCGGCTGGGCAGCGGCCTCCACCTCGGATCCGCAACGTCCAAATCAACGGGCAGATCGTCAAACTGAAGTATTGCCACACCTGCAAGATCTTCCGACCGCCTCGCGCCTCACACTGCAGTATCTGTGACAACTGTGTGGGTAAGAGAGAGCACTCTTCTCCCTTCAGTCAATTCATCTTGTTCTTATCATGAAAGAAGACTCAGTCTGAAAATAACATTCATTTCAATTCACTCAGAGACTGGGTATTGTGTGAAAACTAGCTTCTTTTTTTTTTCAGCGTGTGAAGGACACATTCTGCTGATGCAAGTTTTTATTTGTTTGCTCAAGCCTTGAACTTACCTACATTTATTTGTCAGTGTTTTAGAACATTTTTATTGGAAATAGTTTTAATCTAAAGCTCTATTGATAATTTCCATATCCGGAGATGGACATTCTATAGCTGAATGGGTTTCCAGTGGGGATTTGGAATGCTGGCATGTTTGATTCATTCTCCCCAGATCTCTACAAAGCACTCTTTGGAATGTTTCTTGAGGATAGTTTTTCACGTGTGTGCATGAACATGTCAAGCTTTGCAGAATAACAGTATTTTGGCTAGTCATGATTGAACCATGCATTTGGCCTTTAAACATCAGTTATTGTGTATGACCCCCTCCCCCAAAATCTGTGTGCTGTGTCATGCTGGTCACACACAACCAGCATGACACAGCAGCCTGGGACAGACAGCCAGCCTCCTTATGGCTCAGGCCCCTTCACTCTGCAGTAAGGGATCAATATGATCAATGAATCAATAAAGGCTGTGGGTTTAATGGTAATCTGTCTTTGCACAGGAGTTGGACAAAACAAAAGACATGACCTTTCTTCAATGCAATCAAGTGATGTCATAAGGTGAAAGCACCAATTTGTAAGTCGCTCTGGATAAGAGCGTCTGCTAAATGACTTAAATGTAATGTAAATGTAAGTCTGTTGCGGAATTGTAGTGAATAAAAACAGTACTTTGTTCACATATTTGAGTAAAACTAGTGGGTGTGGTTAATAGTTGGAAGGAAGGTGTTTTCCATGAACCTGTCGTACAATATTTAGTAGCTGATTATACACACTGGGCTCCTTTCTATATACAGTACATCAACAAATCATATTTATGGTTTTTCCTCATTCCCGATATGCTTCAATGCAGAAGTGCCACACCTGCATGCTGCCATCATATATGTTTTAATGTGTACGTGTTGTCTGCCAAAGGGAGAAAAGTGTAAAGCTGTCTGACCCTGGATAGCTTCGCTCTGGTCCTAGTGTAATGAAGAAACAGGGGTCACTATATTTAGATCAGAGAAAAAGGAATTATAGGGAAATGGCTCTTATTTCCTGTGAACTGCGTGCTTGTGTTTGATTGGGACCTACTGTAAGCAGAGGACATTGGCTAATAGCTACTTTACCTTTGTTGAACTTGGTTGTTATTGTCAGAATGAGTTTTCAATGACTACCCAGCTAAATCAATTTCTTATTTAATTATTTTCATTTTTGTTCAACCTTTAACCAGCAGAACTTTGGGGAAGGGTCTATCCAACACACTTATTTACATCTCCACAAGTTAAATTGAACTTAGTTTGTTTTTGTGTGTGTGTGTTGAAATGTACATGTTGATCCCGTGTCCACAGAACCTCGTCCCTCTCCATCTTTGACCACCTCCCGCTCCTCTTCTCCACAGATCGTTTTGACCATCACTGCCCCTGGGTGGGCAACTGTGTGGGCAAGAGGAACTACCGCTACTTCTACCTGTTCACTCTGTCCCTGTCCCTGCTTACCATCTACATCTTCACCTTCGCCATCGTACACGTGGTGATGCGTGAGTGCTGTTGTTCCTTCATAGTTTCGCTACATAGGTGTCAGTCGAGACCAGGGCAGAATAGAATTTTAAAAAGCAAATGTAGATTCAGGTCAGTTTCAGACCATGGCAGTACTTCTAAGGCTGTGTTTACAGATTTGGGCGATAGGACATTCACAGGTGTGCGGGGAAACCGTGACTCTTGACAGTTGAGAGGGTGTATTCGATCGGGAAGGGTCAGTGAGGGATGCGGACAAAATATGATGAAAAAGAGACCTAGTTCCGCTGAGGCTTGACTGGAGCGTGAAGTGACATGCAACAGTAACTGCCTGGATGACCCACTCACTCACACACTTCCCTTTGATCTGTTCCTATACGTGGGACTTTACAGACAGCGAGATGCTAGGGAAAAGCAGAGGGCATTTTACAGTCAGGATAATTGGCTCCAGGCTTGTGATCTTAATTCAAGCCACAGCCTGCGCACTGTTAATGTCATTCCTAATTTGAATGAATAGTTTTTTAAATTTTTATGGTCGAGTGAGTGAGGGGAATATGTAAGTGTACGTCTTTGAAGCTTATTAGGAGTGTGTTCACCATGCCTTTGGAAAGTATTCAGACCCCTTGACTTTTCACATTTTGTTTCGTTATTCTAAAATGAATTAAATAAAAAATAAATCCTCAGCAATATACACTCAATACCCCATAATGTCAAAGCAAAAACTGGTTTTTAGACATTTTTGCTAATTTATTTTTTAAAAAACAGAATCCTTTACATAATTATTCAGACCCTTTGCTTTGAGACTTGAAATTGAGCTCCGGTCCATCCGGTTTCCAATGATCATCCTTGATGTTTCTACAACTTGTTTTGGAGCCCAACTGTGGTAAATTCAATTGATTGGACATGATTGGAAAGGCACACACCTGTCTATATAAGGTCCCACATTTGACAGTGCATTTCAGAGAACAGATCTGGGGAAGGGTATCAAAACATTTCTGCAGCATTAAAGGTCCCCAAGAACGCAGTGGCCTCCATCATTCTTAAATGGAAGAAAATCGGAACCACCAAGACTCTTCCTAGAGCTGGCCGCCCGGCCAAACTGAGCAATCGGGGGAGAAGGACCTTGGTCAGGGAGGTGAGCAAGAAATCAAGGGTCACTCTGCCAGTGCTCGAGTTCCTCTGTGGAGATGGGAGAACCTTCCAGAAGCACAACGATCTCTGCAAGTTTACACCAATTAGGCCAGACGGGAGCAGTAAAATGCACAGAATAGCTTGCTTGGAATTTTCCCAAAGGCACCTAAAGATTCTCAGACAATGAGAAACTAGATGCTCTGGTCTGATGAAACCAAGATTGAACTCTTTGGCCTGATTATCAAGCGTCACGTCAGGAGGAAACCTGTCACCATCCTTAAGGTGCAGCATGTTGGTGGCAGCATCATGCTGTGTGGATGTTTTTCAGTGGCAGGTACTGGGAGACTAGTCAGGATCGAGGCAAAGATGGAGTAAAGTACATAGAGATCCATGATGAAAACCGGTTCCAGAGCACTCAGGACCTCAGACTGGGGAAGGTTTACCTTCCAAAAGGACAACGACCCTAAGCACTCAGCCAAGAAAATGTAGGAGTGGCTTTGGAACAAATCCGTGAATGTCTGAGTTGCCCTGCCAGAGACTTGAACCTGATCGAATATCTCTGGAGAGACCTGAAAATCGCTGTGCGGTGACGCACCCCATCGAGCCTGACAGAGCTTGAGAGGATCTGCAAAGAAGAATGGGAGAAACTCCCCAAATACAGGTGTGCCAAGCTTGTAGTGTCAGACCCAAAAGACTTGAGGCTGTGATCGCTGCCAAAGGTGCTTCAACAAAGTACTGAGTAAAATGTCTAATTTTAATACATTTGCAAAAATGCCTAAAAAACAGATTTGTCATTATGGAGTATTGTGTGTAGATTTGAGGGGGAAAAAAACTATGCATTTGAATCAATTTGAAAATAAGGCTAACACAGTGGAAAAAGTCAAGGGGTCTGAATACTTTCCGAATGCACTGTATATGCTCCACAGAACATTCTTTAACTATGTGCTCCTCTCTACAGGCTCGGTGGACTCTGGGTTTGTGAAGACACTACAAGACACACCTGGGACATATCCTTTCAGTTCCACATAAATCTACAGTTCACAATACCATCTGGTTATTGACCCATAGGGCCACTGTAGTTTACTTTTTAAACCTAAAAGAATCAGACATTCATAATAATCGTAAGATAGACAGGTTTGAGTCAAATCATGTTATATGAAGTTATAAAATGAATCATCCCTGGGGCATTTAACATAAAATGATCTAAATCAGTAGTGATTGCCGTAACCGCATGTTCGACAAAGACCTATCCTTGACCTGTGGACTTAGTGCTTGTAGTACTGTTGCTGTTTCTGTCCTGTTTCTTTAACCCCATCCCACTGTGCTGGAAGTGTTGGTGTGCTTCTTCACCTTGTGGTCAGTAGTGGGACTGACAGGCTTCCATTCTTACCTTATCTCCCTCAACCAGACCACCAATGAGGATGTGAGTATATCTATTCTCTACCATTCACTACTCCTATTACAAGGGCTGTGTTTCAACAGTTTAAACTGTCTGCCTCTCCTCTTTTTATCCAGCACGGGTGATTATGGAAATGAGGAAGGAAGGACGTTTTAGATTATTGACACAGCTGGTAGTCTCAGAAATCATGAGGGATTCTCTTGGTAACTTCGAAAAGGGAAAAATAAATCCAGGAAGGGTCCTCCTCAGACAGACAACTCTCCTAAGAAATCATGAGATTGGGTAGGCGGGGCTTAGAATGCAGACAGGAATTGTGCATATGAAAAAGTCTTACCATAGCTTGTAGGCAGACAAGACAGAACGTTTCAATTTGAAGCCAAAGTTTGCAGGCCAAACCTTTGCAGTAGTTTTTATTCAAGGTTGACGCAAACTAGCCACTTGCGAAATGCACTTATTCAAAATATTCTAGATACTATTTTGTGTCCGAGGGGTGTTTACGCTAGGGCAACAAGCGGATAAGGCAGTGACGTAAGAAAGCCGGACGTCCCACCTTTCCTCTATGCTAAACTGATGTTGTCTAAGTACAGGCGTGCCTGCTGGAACATTGGCTCGTCTAATGTAGCGACTACACAGTCAGGACTCGAGTTAAAGTTTTTACATTACCACAGATCTGGGATCAGATTAACGCTATTCCTAACCTTAACCATAATGCAATAAGATCTGACCCTGTGTCAGTTGATAGGTGCTTCACTCCAGGGTTCTGTTTTAAATGCTCAAAGTGGAGTGTTAACATGGCATGGCTGGAAAGATAAATATACACTCAGGGTGGGTGATGTAAACACTCAAGTTCTCCAGTCAGCTATCACCTTGGCAACCACACACCCTTTTTCTTTGTAGCCTTGGGGGGGCGGGGGTGGGGGGCTAGAATTCAATCAAATAGACCATGGCAATATTTACTCTGTCTTTGTTTTCAAATGCAGGCAAAGACTTAGTATTCTGATGAATGCAAGGCTTGTGAGGGAAGTCTACCTGTAATGGTCGTAGGTTTTTATACAGTACCCAAGACCAGTGTGATTTCATGACCATGGTGGGAACAAAGCTTTACTGCCTGACTATGGCAATGCAGAAGTGATTTAATTCTAATTTCGAGTTTGATTAATAACTACATAGCAGTCTTAGACACTCAAATCCATTGGCATTACATAAACAATAAATCAGCAACAAGTTTACAAAAGCCTATTGAATAGAAAGGACAATTCCATGGTAACATAATGACAAAACCATGAAACAAAAGTTTAACAAACCATACAAGTCTATATGCACAAGGACTACTTTCAACCATTTCCAATAAAAATGGTACAAAAACACATTTTACTTGAACTGTGCAGATGTACATTTCTGTAACAGAATGATGGTTAAAAAATAAATAATTTAAAAGCCCTACATTTGTGAACAAGTTAAAAAAATAAAAAAAAAATTTAAAAACTAAGTTAAATATCTCTCCTCTGAATTAAAATGCAAAGATGTCTGCAAAAAAAGAATGGCTATGATATGACACCTTGAGTTTGGAAAAAAAATCTATTTTGGTAAGGGAAGTGGATTAACACCTGATAACAGAATGACTGTAGCCGAATAGGTCCTGATTTGTACTACACAAAGGTAGAAAAATGTAATTTCCTCCTTTACATGTTTGGGTAGATTTCCACACATTAGTTATTGAAGGTATTTGTATGGTTTTGTACATTCAGTTTATATCTGAGGTCTAACCTCCTGAAAGGACCGGTCTAGTAGATTTCTGAACACCCTGAGGAATTTCTGTTTCCATTACATTCACCAGCAGGTAGGGTTTCAAAGGGACGGTATATTACTGGAAACCTCCTAAGTTTACCAGTAAACAACCAGAATTTTGGTAACTTGTGGGGTTTGAGGGAATTTTATCAATGACATCTAGTGGCCTTTTTGGGTACTTCAGGTTATCACAGCAGTCTGTAATTATCTCTGGCCCCCTGTGTGGCCTTATCACCTGTAAAATATATTAAATAAGATGACTTTAAAATAAAAATATATATAACAAAGCTGTAAAACATCATCCTAAATATAAACCGTAAACATAGTAAAAACTATTGATGTCTAATATGAGGGTTTCAGCATGAAATATTCTTTTTTTACACACATTTATTTTATTTTGTCAATAGGCCATGTTGAAAAATGTTTTGGTGCCAATCTGGTTGCAGTTGTGAAAAAATTCAATAGCTAGAAGAGTTGCAGAGTTCATTGAAATGAATGCAATTGTTGATTAGATTCTTTTTGTCATTAATTACGCAATTTTCTCTTGAACCATATGGTCTGTCCACTAGAAACTCCTGGACAATATGTGCGCTACATGACCAAAAGTATGTGAACACCGCCTCCACTTTCTGGGAAGGCTTTCCACTAGATGTTGGAAAATTGCTGTGGGGACTTGATCTTACACTTGTGTGCAGCTGCTCGGGCCATAGAAACCCATTTCATGAACCTCCCGACAAAGTTATTGTGCTGATGTTGCAGTTTGGAACTCCGTAGTAAGTGTTTCAACCAAGGATAACTATTTTTATGCACTTCAGCACTCGTCCTGTGAGTTTGTGTGACCTACCACTTCGTGGCTTACTGACCCGTTGTTGCTCCTAGATGTTTCCACTTCACAATAACAGCACTTACAGTTGACTGGGGCAGCTCTAGCAGGGCAGAAAGTTGTCGAACTGACTTGTTGGAAAGGTGGCATCCTATGAAGTTGCCACGTTGAAAGTCACTGAGGTCTTCAGTAAGGCCATTCTACTGCCAATGTTTGTCTATGGAGATTGCATGGCTATGTGCTCGATTTTATAAAACTGTCAGAAACGGGTGTGGCTGAAATAGCCGAATCCACTCATTTTGAAAGGGTGTCTACATACTTTTGAATGTATTTTGTGTGCGTTTGTCTTGTTTTTGTTCAAGTATAAATGACCTAAATTACTGTGGATTACCTGTTAATTACCGAAGATTCCGCTAACTTTGGTACATTTTGGGTAGCTTTGCAAACCTACCAGCTGGATACTTCATGCATTGATAACTCTTTGTGTAAAGAATTATTTCCATTTTGGAGAAATATATCCTAGTATCACTACCCGTCAACACAGAATTGTGTTAAAGAATTGTCATTTTAATGACAATATGCCCTGTATACATGCATATTAACATGCCTATCTTATACTTTGATCAGGAATTTATTAAATCCCTCACCAGATATTTTTTGTAGGTCAAGTGTAACCCTGTGGGATTACAATCTAAAAATGGAACCGTACTTTTGAATAAGGTATAACTAAAGGGAAATTATTTTAGTAGGGGGAGCCAATACTGAATATCCCCTATTTAAAAAAATCATTACAGATTTGTCTGTAAGGGATTTGTTTGCTTTTGGCAGAAGTAGGGTTGGGGTCTACCTCTTTCAGGAATACCTAGGATAGGATAAAGTAATCCTTCTCACCCCCCTTAAAAGATTTAGATGCACTATTGTAAAGTGGCTGTTCCACTGGATGTCTTAAGGTGAACGCACCAATTTGTAAGTCGCTCTGGATAAGAGCGTCTGCTAAATGACTTAAATGTAAATGTAAATGTCTATTCCATTCCAATTCAGTCAATTACAGAACTGAAATTACAATATACCTCATTGAAAAGAAATGAATGAACTTGGATTTCAGTTCACCGAATTGAAATGGAATTTACCCTGTGTGGAAAAGATGGCACAAGAAATGTATTCCTTGCTACAGTGCCTTCAGAAAGTATTCACACCCTTCACCTTTTTCCACATTTTGTTAAATCCTGAATTTAAAATGGATTACATTTAGATTTTGTGCCACTGATCTACACACAATGTCAGTGTCATTTTGTTTTTAGACATTTTTACAAATGAATTTTAAAAATGAATCTGAAATGTCTTGAGTCAAGAATTTCAACCCCTTTTATGGCATGCCTAAATAGGTTCAGGAGTTAAAATGTGCTTAACAAGTCTCATAATAACTTGCATGGACCCCATCTCTGTACCCTACACATAATTGTGTCTGTAAGGTCCACCACTAGAGCAGTGAATTTAGAGCACAAAGACCAGGGAGGTTTTCCAATGCCTCACAAAGAACGGTACTGTATTTGAATTTTTATTTCACCTTTATTTAACCAGGTAGGCTAGTTGAGAACAAGTTCTCATTTACAACTGCGACCTGGTCAAGATAAAGCAAAGCAGTGCGACAGAACAACAGAGTTACACATGGAATAAACAAGTGTACAGTCAATAACACAATAGAGAAAAAAAAGTATATATACAGTGTGTGCAAATGGCGTGAGGAGGTAAGGCAATAAATAGGCCATAGTAGCGAAGTTATTACAATTTAGCAGATTAAAAAGAGTGATAGATGTGCAGATGTGCAAGTAGAAATACTGGTGTGCAAAAGAGCAGAAAAGTATATAAAAACAATATTGGGATGAGGTAGATAGATTGGATGGGCTATTTAACAGATGGGCTAGGTACAGCTGCAGCGACTTAGTTAGCTGCTCAGATAGCTGATGTTTAATGTTAGTGAGGGAAATAAGTTTCCAGCGACTTTTTACAATTTGTGTCAGTCATTGGAAGCAGAGAACTGGAAGGAAAGGCGGCCAAATGAGGTGTTGGCCTTGGGGATGACCAGTGAGATATACCTGCTGGAGCGCGTGCTACGGGTGGGTGTTATCGTGACCAGTGAGCTGAGATTAGGCGGAGCTTTACCTAGCATAGACTTATAGATGACCTGGAGCCAGTGAGTCTGGAGATGAATATGTAGCGAGGGCCAGCCGACTAGAGCATACAGGTTGCAGTGGTGGGTGGTATAATGGATGGCACTGTGATAGACTGCATCCAGTTTGCTGAGTAGAGTGTTGGAGACTATTTTGTAAATGACGTCGTCGAGGATCGGTAGGATAGTCCGTTTTACAAGGGTATGTTTGGTGGCGTGAGTGAAGGAGGCTTTGTTGCGAAATAGGAAGCAGATTCTAGATTTCATTTTGGATTAGAGATGTTTAATATGAGTCTGGAAGGAGAGTATACAGTCTAGCCAGACACATAGGTATTTGTAGTCGTCCACATATTTTAAGTCCAAACCGTCCAGAGTAGTGAAGCTAGTCGGGCAGGCGGGTGTGGGCAGCGAACGGTTGAAAAGCATGCATTTAGTTTTACTAGTGTTTAAGAGCAGTTGGAGGCCACGAAGGAGTGTTGTATGGCATTGAAGCTTGTTTGGAGGTTTGTTAACACATTGTCCAAAGACACCATTATGTATACATCTGGCCCGTCTGAGTAGAGGTGGAATAGGGAATCACCCGCAGCAAGAGCGACATCATTGACATATACAGAGAAAAGAGTTGTTCCGAGAATTTAACCCTGTGGCACCCCCATAGACTGCCAGAGGTCCGGACAACAGGCGCTCCGATTTGACACACTGAACTCTATTGGTAAAGGAGACACTGAATATCCCTTTGAGCATAGTGAAGCTATTCATTAAGCTTTGGATGGTGTATCAATACAAAGATACAGGTGTCCTTTCTAACTCAGTTGCCGGAGAGGAAGGAAACCTCTCAGGGATTTTAAAACAGTTTAATGGCTGTGATAGGAGACAAATGAGGAGTGAAAAGGACGTTTGTATAAAAAATATTTCCGAAACATGCATCGTTTGCAATAAGGCACTAAAATATTACTGCATAGCAATTCAATTTTGTCCTGAATAGAAAGCATTATGTTTGGGGCAAATCCTACACAACACATCACTGAGTGCCAATCTATATTTTCAAGCATAGTGGTGGCTGCATCATGTTATTGGTATGCTTGTAATTGTTTAAGGACTGTTGAATTTTTCAAGACTTAAAAAAATTGAATAGTGCCAAGCACAAGCAAAATCCTAGAGGAAAACCTGGTTCAGTCTGCTTTCCAACAGACACTGGGAGGCAGTCACCTTTCAGCAGGACAATAACCTAAAACTCAAGGTCAAACACACTAGATGTTCCAAAGTGGCCTTGTTAGTTTTGACTGAAATTGGCATGAAAATCTATGGCTAGACCAAAAAATGGCAGTCTAGTAATTATCAACAATCAACTTGACAGAGCTTGAAGAGTTTAAAAATAATCATGTGTAAATGTTGTACTATCCAGGAGTGCAAAGCTCCTTAGAAACTTACCCAGAAAGACTCTCAGCTGTAATCACTGCCAAAGGTGATTGACTCAGGGGTTTCAATACTGATCTAATCAAGATATATTTGCTCTTTTTTTACGGGTGGCTCTATTTTGTGTTTTACAGATCAAAGGCTCATGGTCGGGAAAGAACCGGCTGCAAAACCCCTACAGCCACAAGAACATTGTCAAGAACTGCTGTGAAGTGTTATGTGGGCCTGCATACCCCAGGTACTGTACAGAAGGAGCACAATTCTGTGCTCATAGGATTAACTAGTGTAGAAAATACTCTGCTGCTGTGGTTTTCATTGTTTTACCCTCTCATGGTCTCTTTCTCTCTTGCTTCTTCTTTCTTTATCTTCCTCTTGCTAACTTCCCTCTACTATTCTTCTCCTCTATAGCCACCCTCTGGTCCTCCCGCCCTTTCCGACCCTCCCTCCCTCGTCTCACTCTCACTACTTTCTTGTTCGCTTAGTCTCTAATATTATTCCTCTCTCTCATCCTGTAGCCTCCCTTTATCCTCCCCTTACCTCCCTCCTTTGTCTTTCTCTCCTTTCTCTCTCACTCTCTCCTTTCTGTTCAGTGGTGAATAGGGTGTTGTTGATAACTGTTTGTCTCCCCTTGGCAGTGTCTTGGACAGAAGAGGGCTGACGCAGGATGATTTGCCTGTTCCTGCGTCCACTGCCGCCCAGAGCAATCCAGTGCCACAGACCACAGTAAGCCCACGCACGCACGCACACAAATTTACTGTCTGCCACTGAAATGGTTTCAGCTTGCCAGACACAAAGCATTAGTAGAGTGAACGTGCATACAATATAGCCTAAATCAATTGCATAGAGGGAGGAGAGCAAAGGGTGTGAACAATGTACTGTAGAGCAGAAACCATTTTCATTTTTTTTTATAAAGATACTATTAATGTACTCTGCAGCTCACAGTTCTGTAGACATTTTGTGTCTGTACAGATGCCATTTTGTACTGGTGTCTAGTCTATCCTACTATAGCCGTTTTGTACATTGCAATGTCTACAGTTGCCATCTACTGTAGCCATTTTGCGCCTCACTTTGTCAGTATTTTTTTACTGGTGCAATATCTTGCCTTTTCACATCCCCTGAATTCAAATATCAATAGTTTAGTCTTTGGCTACTATTAGTATCCTTATTGTTTCATGTTCCCTCTGTAGAAAACTACAGCTCCACTCATCCCCAACGAGCACACCCCTGACGACGCCAAGTCCAGCATCGCAGACTCGGCCATCTCCCACGCAGAGAAAGGAAGCCCCTCCCCCAAGAAGGAGAAGCCGCCCACTCCCGCCAAAGTCCCGCCCCTGGCCTCACCTGAAACTGACGTGGAGGCCTCCATCATTATCGCCAAGGAGAAGGCGCTCTAGCTGCGTGGTGGGGGTGGAGACTCATTCCTTGCCCCGCCCAAAGTCAGTTTATCACTAAAACGCTCTGTCTGGACCTGTGAGGAGACACTTTAATCAACCTCTATATGAGTGAATCTATCTGCCTGTAATGAGTGGGAAATGACTGCAGGGCTCTGACTCCCTGCTCATTCCACCAGATATCTATAGTTGGTGCCCCACACCAAACACTGCCTCTCCCCTAACTCAGTGACTGTAGGACTGCTTGATAGACATTCACACTTCAGAAGGGTGGGGTGGGGTAGGGTATTAGGGGCGGGTGGCTCAGCACCTTTCTCATTCCCCTGAACATTGCGTGGATAAACACAGAGAATGGTGAAACTGTGGGAAGAACTGCGATGTCACTGGATGCAGATGACTATATTCCCCGGGTAGTGTGAGGCTGAGGGTGTCCTAAAATGTGCACCCGTACCCAGGCGCCTCTGGCTTATGGCTACCTGTGGACTCGCTCTGATTCTGTTCATTCTCTGTCTTTTTTTTGTTTTATAGCCGTGATGCTGACTTTTTAAAATGTGAAAAGGCCAGTTCTAACATACTAGCTTTTGTGTTGTAAACCCTCTTAACACATACATACACACTATTAGACCGTTCTCATCTTCTCAACTGAACCACACGAACAGCCCCCTATGCAATTAATGGGAAAGTTGGCCGTTTGGATAATGAGAATATAAGGCCTGACAACTTGTTTAGGGTGTGTTGTAACAGTACAACATAGTGGTGAAAGGAAACACTTACCATGGGAGGCAATATCTCAGCCACCATGTTGTCTCTTCCGGGAAGTCAAACAACAGTACCTGATTTCCACTGATATTGCTGCGTCGAGTTCTATCCTAATTAGCATCTCCGACTAGATTTGTTGAGATGAAGGTGCCGCCTCGGGCTACAGTCCTTCCATTTTTATACTGTTATAGCAAAAGGTCCAGTTATTCTGGAATAGTTAAACATCCACATTTGCGCTGACCATTTGCAGGGGGTACGCTCAGAGTTCCTGTATCTAGCATTAGAAATGGACACTTTGCCACTGTCCCCGGAGTGTGTCTGCGTAGGCGTGTGTGTCAGTGTTGGGGGCATTTCAATTCAGTCAATTCAAGAAAGTAAAATGAAATAAATGTTCCAATAAACAAACAAACAAAGTTTACCCTCTGAATTGACTGCATTTGTATTGGAAACCCCAACCTGTGTGTGTGTGTGTGTGTGTGTGACAGAGAAGGCCTGATTGCTGCTGACAGTAGACACTAGTTACAGTGCCTTATTGAGAAGCTGCGCTATCACATGCGACTATAACTGTAAGGTTGTCCATCTACAGAGAAGACCCTCAGACTCCAGTTCATGACTCGGCACTCCAAATCGTACACGCAGACTGTCCAACGAGAAACAAAGTCGCTTATTATAGTTACCAATGAGACTGCAAAAAAAAAAAGATGAAGTAAAGCCATTGTTTAAATGTACATACCCGTATGTAGGTGTTAAAAAAAACTTTAAAAAACTAACTTGGATCTATTTCTGATGAAAAGAGAAGTGACCCAGGTTGTGTCTGTTTTTGGAAAGTGCATGTGTCCAGTGTTAGATATTTGCCTGTGTATGAAGGCCTGCCCTGCTTCTTGCAAGTCATGCAACTCCTGAATTTGTCCTCCTAGCGTTCACTGTCAACTCTGTGTCCTTGCTCCATGTCATGATCCATTGATGAGAAAAGCGTTCATTGTTTCCACGCCTCCATGCCTCACTCTTTCGCCTCCTCTCTTCCACTCCATCTTTCCCAGGGAAGATATTCTGTTCCCCAGGCAACAGTCACGGCCAAAGCCATCCGTGACGGGCTCATTATCAAACCGAAAAAAATCTAAACTGAAGCTGCTTTCTCTCTCTTTCTCCTGTCAACACATTCCGTTAATTTCACACCAAATGGAGCAGAGGATTATGGGGGTTTGTGAGAGGTGGGGCAAGGTGGTTGAGTATTGCAGGTGCTTCAGTTCAAGACAACTCGAAGGGACAGGATTCACAAAGGGATAAGTCGGTGAGACTGGCTTGCCTGACTGTTGGGTGATATGTTAAACTGATAGTGGTTGGAGGGAGTTTGTGTTATGCTTTGTGTTGTATGCAAGGCAGAGTAATTGTGATGTATACTTGTATAGAAACAGTATAACCACGTTGACAGTGTCGTTCATCCTCTTCATATGCCCAAGATAATTGTACCCCACGATGAAGAGGACTGTAGATCTGTGTCCGTCCTTTCATTCATACGTTAGTCAGACGCGATATCTGACTGCCACTGGCCCTGTATTGATGAAACTTGGGTGAATGATGTATCTTGCCATAGAGATCCAGTATTTACTCAATTATACTGATTGGCCCGAAGCGAAAATGTGTTTAGTCACACGCATTATCTCAATTGGCCCAAATGAGGGCAGTGCATCATGTTTACTATTGCCTTATTTATATATGAACAGAATGATACTGAAATAATCAGATTTAATGAATGGAAAGGATTGCAGAGCTACTGTATATGGCCAAGCAGTGTGTTTATACTTTTGTTGATTTCATTTCACAAAGATTCTCTTTTCTGGTGAAAACGTGTATTTGTATTGGAAATGTGAGTAGGGGAGTTACTAGTTTCCATCTAGGCCCTTGCAGTGTTTTTATCACTATTTTTTTTACATCTGGAGTAGACTATCAAACAATCCGGTGAAGGTCATGGAAGGGATTACTTTAGGGAAGGAAAGATGAAAGCCAAATCTATATTCACTTGCGTAGTCTACAGATTCCGGAAGGATACTTGTGCTGTTGCCCCTAGACGCCGGTCAGGGTTAGTTTAGAATTTTCCCCACCAATGGTCTCTGCGTCCAGTATGAACGAAGTTGGAGGTAGTTTCGCTAGGCAATGCTAACTAGAGTTAGCAACTTCCTTCAAACTGCACGCAGAGCCACACAAATGCTATCCTTGAGTTCATCTAACTCTGGGGAAGTAGATAAAGGTTCCCATTGACAAAATCCCAAAGTATCCCTTTAAGGTTAGGATTGGGGGAGGGGAAGCCGATCCTACTATAGATCTGTACCTAGGGGAAGTTTTACCCCGGAGCTGCTGAGAATGTAAGCCGCCTTCTGAAATGGACAACAAATGGATGTTTTAATCAAATAGTGCTGTACAGTATTTCCTGAATGTGGGTGTGTGTGTATTGAGAAGGCCTTTCAGGAAATGTATTATTTTTTTTTTATTTTTTTTTTTTGTCTTTCGGAGCAGTTGTTAGGTCTACCCTCAAACCAATCCTATCAATTTAAGTTGATTCGTTTTTTTCCCCCCCTTGAATAGTATTCTGTTCTAGCCAGTTGTAAAAATTCTCTCTCCGTAGATAACTGTGCTGCTGCATTGCTGTCAATGGAAAGTGTGACCGTATTGGTGATTGTGATTTAACAAATGAAAAAGGGAATGTTCATGTTAAAGTTTAAGCTGGTTGAAAGATAATTGAAGGAATTGGACCCTCGTACTATTAATGTTATCGTTATGGGCATATAGTAATTGTCGATACAATGACTTGGGAAGTTTGGACTTTTTCCTCTCAATGTTTGGATGTATGATTTTTGATTTATAATGTGAAAAGTACGTGACGAGGGTCTGAATGCTCTGATCTACATAACACAGTACATAATGCAGTAGATACAATACCACTGATGGACTAATATTTATGTTCACATTGTTTAGTAATAACATTGTGATTACGTATATTTCATGATATTTCTCACTTCTTTTTACATGATTGATTGACATGTCTGGTAATTGAATGTTGTCATTATTATTAATCATCTTGTCTCTGAATTATTGCATGGAAAGGATTTTGACTGCTGACTGCCAAATAATATCTGTCAAATCATTTTCATACATGGAGGGACCAGGAAATCTGGTCACAATACACACAGTGGAAGGATCAGAGACATTTAAAAAAAACATGAGTAGACACAGAACCTTGAACAGATAGAAATTGGATCATCTTGATCAGATCGTGAGAACCACATGTTAATGCAAGGTGCAACCAGGGCTATAAATAGACATTCTTTGACATCAGCGAGATTGACCCTCTGGTCCCCATCTCAGTGACTATTCACCCGCTATTTGTTTGGAGTGGATATCTCAGAAATGAAGGTGTAGCGAAGGTATGGCTACATCTACACCATATTCTGACCTGGACTTAATTCCCTTATAATTCTACCACCTTTATGCGTGAGAGAACCAGGAATATGGGGCTCTATTCAATCCGCATTGTAAAAGTTCATCTTTACAGCGTGACTGAAATGTAATGGCAATATTCCTGCTTTAGCAGAGACTGCATTCACGGTAAATGCTGCATATGTCGGCTCAATCGGAAATTCACTTTAGATTTCTAGCGTGGAATCTGTAAGCAGCTTTACAGATTGAATAGAGCCCAAGGTCGAGCGAACCTGACGGCTCCAAGTAGACAAAGCATCTACTTTATATTTTCTGATAGAATATCCATGAACTGCAATTTATAAATTGATAAGCGCTAGGTAAATGAGCAATCCTTTTGGAGAAGGGGATTGTAAATAAACATAGCAATTGTTTTCGATTATTTTTCCTTATGATCCTGGGAGAAGACAAAAACCAGTCATGGAAGGAAGCAAACTGAAAATCATAACATGACACGTATTGTGGCCCTTTTTCCACAGTGAAGTAGGCTATACATCAGTGGCGACTGGTGGGAGGATTTATAGCAGGACTGGATCATTGTAATGGATGAAACGGAGTCAAAAGTGGTTTCTATATGTTTTTTTGATACTTCCATTTATTCCGCTCCAGCCATTACAATGAGCCCGTCCTATTCATGGGTTGCATGTTTGGTCACAATATTGTTTTGAACGTTCTGTTGTGGAAATTCTTCCATATGGGACACTCGATGTATAATTTAAGATTGACTTCAACAGTTAACTGGAGCGGTTCCAACAAACTTGATGCACCATTGTGAACGTCTGTCAGAAGCTCTACCGGGGCAGTCCCTTTAGTTCCTGTCCCTATTCTGCAGACAAGTTATATTTGTATGATTTAGCTTATTCATCATAATTAATTCATCATGTTTGCTTCATTCATGTGACCGACCAATACTAGTTCATGCATGTGACAGACCAATACCGCACGAGGCTTCGTCTCCCTAAGCTGAGCCCTTGAAACGGGTCTTTCGTTCTCAGAACAAGGGTCTGGGCGTACTGCCAAATTGAACGAATCCACACCATCAATATCTGCAATCAGTAACTTGCATGAGCACAGAAATTGGTTATTAGAAAAGCACAAACATACATTTTTTTTATCACTCAATTACATTTTCATTTAAACATTAGATTATAGCTTCTATCAAAAGGTTCTGTACTCCTTTTAAAGTAAGGGAAATCAACACAAAACCATTATTTCAAACCCTTCATTCTGGGTTCTACAATCCTTGTAAAACCATGGCTTTAGACCTTCGCTTCATACAGTTACACATATGCTTCATTACACAATTTTATTTATGGATTCTGGCAATGACATTTCAGCTGAAGCTTTTGTTGCGAGTGGCATGTTAAGGAACGATCGGTATCTCAATGTATTTCTAGTTGAAAGTAATATACATTTCGCAGTGTGCAGACCTCCACAATTAACCTGATACCCCAAATGAACAATTTTGGATAATCCTAAATTAATTACGAGCATGGTTGACCATCCTCCTCCCTCCCAGCATTCATTCTTCTGGCGTTTCAGTTCGTCCTCCCAGTGGCACATGTTCAAAGTGGATGGCCCTTGATAATGTCCCGATTTCTCTCACTTGAGCCACAACTGTGTTTTACATTACATTTACATTTAAGTCATTTAGCAGACGCTCTTATCCAGAGCGACTTACAAATTGGTGCATCCACCTTATGACATCCAGTGGAACAGTAGTGCATCTAAATCTTTTAAGGGGGGTGAGAGGGATTACTTTATCCTATCCTAGGTATTCCTTAAAGAGGTGGGGTTTCAGGTGTCTCCGGAAGGTGGTGATTGACTCCGCTGTCCTGGCGTCGTGAGGGAGTTTGTTCCACCATTGGGGGGCCAGAGCAGCGAACAGTTTTGACTGGGCTGAGCGGGAACTGTACTTCCTCAGTGGTAGGGAGGCGAGCAGGCCAGAGGTGGATGAACGCAGTGCCCTTGTTTGGGTGTAGGGCCTGATCAGAGCCTGGAGGTACTGAGGTGCCGTTCCCCTCACAGCTCCGTAGGCAAGCACCATGGTCTTGTAGCGGATGCGAGCTTCAACTGGAAGCCAGTGGAGAGAGCGGAGGAGCGGGGTGACGTGAGAGAACTTGGGAAGGTTGAACACCAGACGGGCTGCGGCGTTCTGGATGAGTTGTAAGGGGTTTAATGGCACAGGCAGGGAGCCCAGCCAACGGCGAGTTGCAGTAATCCAGACGGGAGATGACAAGTGCCTGGGTTAGGACCTGCGCCGCTTCCTGTGTGAGGCAGGGTCGTACTCTGCGGATGTTGTAGAGCATGAACCTACAGGAACGGGCCACCGCCTTGATGTTAGTTGAGAACGACAGGGTGTTGTCCAGGATCACGCCAAGGTTCTTAGCGCTCTGGGAGGAGGACACAATGGAGTTGTCAACCGTGATGGCGAGATCATGGAACGGGCAGTCCTTCCCCGGGAGGAAGAGCAGCTCCGTCTTGCCGAGGTTCAGCTTGAGGTGGTGATCCGTCATCCACACTGATATGTCTGCCAGACATGCAGAGATGCGATTCGCCACCTGGTCATCAGAAGGGGGAAAGGAGAAGATTAATTGTGTGTCGTCTGCATAGCAATGATAGGAGAGACCATGTGAGGTTATGACAGAGCCAAGTGACTTGGTGTATAGCGAGAATAGGAGAGGGCCTAGAACAGAGCCCTGGGGGACACCGGTGGTGAGAGCATGTGGTGTGGAGACGGATTCTCGCCACGCCACCTGGTAGGAGCGACCTGTCAGGTAGGACGCAATCCAAGCGTGGGCCGCGCCGGATATGCCCAACTCGGAGAGGGTGGAGAGGAGGATCTGATGGTTCACAGTATCGAAGGCAGCCGATAGGTCTAGAAGGATGAGAGCAGAGGAGAGAGAGTTAGCTTTAGCAGTGCGGAGCGCCTCCGTGATACAGAGAAGAGCAGTCTCAGTTGAATGACTAGTCTTGAAACCTGACTGATATGGATCAAGAAGGTCATTCTGAGAGAGATAGCGGGAGAGCTGGCCAAGGACGGCACGTTCAAGAGTTTTGGAGAGAAAAGAAAGAAGGGATACTGGTCTGTAGTTGTTGACATCGGAGGGATCGAGTGTAGGTTTTTTCAGAAGGGGTGCAACTCTCGCTCTCTTGAAGACGGAAGGGACGTAGCCAGCGGTCAGGGATGAGTTGATGAGCGAGGTGAGGTAAGGGAGAAGGTCTCCGGAAATGGTCTGGAGAAGAGAGGAGGGGATAGGGTCAAGCGGGCAGGTTGTTGGGCGGCCGGCCGTCACAAGACGCGAGATTTCATCTGGAGAGAGAGGGGAGAAAGAGGTCAGAGCACAGGGTAGGGCAGTGTGAGCAGAACCAGCGGTGTCGTTTGACTTAGCAAACGAGGATCGGATGTCGTCGACTTTCTTTTCAAAATGGTTGACGAAGTCATCTGCAGAGAGGGAAGAGGGGGGAGGATTCAGGAGGGAGGAGAAGGTGGCAAAGAGCTTCCTAGGGTTAGAGGCAGATGCTTGGAATTTAGAGTGGTAGAAAGTGGCTTTAGCAGCAGAGAGAGAAGAGGAAAATGTAGAGCGGAGGGAGTGAAAGGATGCCAGGTCCGCAGGGAGGCGAGTTTTCCTCTATTTCCGCTCGGCTGCCCGGAGCCCTGTTCTGTGAGCTCGCAATGAGTCGTCGAGCCACGGAGCGGGAGGGGAGGACCGAGCCGGCCTGGAGGATAGGGGACATAGAGAGTCAAAGGATGCAGAAAGGGAGGAGAGGAGGGTTGAGGAGGCAGAATCAGGAGATAGGTTGGAGAAGGTTTGAGCAGAGGGAAGAGATGATAGGATGGAAGAGGAGAGAGTAGCGGGGGAGAGAGAGCGAAGGTTGGGACGGCGCGATACCATCCGAGTAGGGGCAGTGTGGGAAGTGTTGGATGAGAGCGAGAGGGAAAAGGATACAAGGTAGTGGTCGGAGACTTGGAGGGAGTTGCAATGAGGTTAGTGGAAGAACAGCATCTAGTAAAGATGAGGTCGAGCGTATTTCCTGCCTTGTGAGTAGGGGGGAAGGTGAGAGGGTGAGGTCAAAAGAGGAGAGGAGTGGAAAGGAGGCAGAGAGGAATGAGTCAAAGGTAGACGTGGGGAGGTTAAAGTCGCCCAGAACTGTGAGAGGTGAGCCGTCCTCAGGAAAGGAGCTTATCAAGGCATCAAGCTCATTGATGAACTCTCCGAGGGAACCTGGAGGGCGATAAATGATAAGGATGTTAAGCTTGAAAGGGCTGGTAACTGTGACAGCATGGAATTCAAAGGAGGCGATAGACAGATGGGTAAGGGGAGAAAGAGAAATGACCACTTGGGAGAGATGAGGATCCCGGTGCCACCACCCCGCTGACCAGAAGCTCTCGGGGTGTGCGAGAACACGTGGGCAGACGAAGAGAGAGCAGTAGGAGTAGCAGTGTTGTCTGTGGTGATCCATGTTTCCGTCAGTGCCAAGAAGTCGAGGGACTGGAGGGAGGCATAGGCTGAGATGAACTCTGCCTTGTTGGCCGCAGATCGGCAGTTCCAGAGGCTACCGGAGACCTGGAACTCCACGTGGGTCGTGCGCGCTGGGACCACCAGATTAGGGTGGCCGCGGCCACGCGGTGTGGAGCGTTTGTATGGTCTGTGCAGAGAGGAGAGAACAGGGATAGACAGACACATAGTTGACAGGCTACACAAGAGGCTACGCTAATGCAAAGGAGATTGGAATGACAAGTGGACTACACTTCTCGAGTGTTCAGAAAGTTAAGCTTACGTAGCAAGAATCTTATTGACTAAAATGATTAAAATGATACAGTACTGCTGAAGTAGGCTAGCTGGCAGAGGCTGCGTTGTTGACTATGTAGGCTAGCTGGCAGTGGCTGCGTTGCTGACACTACACTAATCAAGTCGTTCCGTTGAGTGTAATAGTTTCTACTGTGCTGCTATTCGGGGCTAGCTGGCTAGCTAGCAGTGTTGATTACGTTACGTTGCGTTAAAAGAACGACAATAGCTGGCTAGCTAACCTAGGAAATCGCTCTAGACACACAATTATCTTTGATACAAAGACGGCTATGTAGCTAGCTACGATCAAACAAATCAAGCCGTTGTACTGTAATGAAATGAAATGAAAAATGTGATACTACCTGTGGAGCGAAGCGAAATGCGACCGGGTTGTTGAGTGCGGAAGTTCTGTTCGGTAGACGTTGGCTAGCTGTTGGCTAGCTAGCAGTGTCTCCTACGTTAAGGACGACAAATAGCTGGCTAGCTAACCTCGGTAAATTAAGATAATCACTCTAAAACTACACACTCTAAACTACACAATTATCTTGGATACGAAGACCGCAAAGACAACTATGTAGCTAGCTAACACTACACTAATCAAGTCGTTCAGTTGAGTGTAATAGTTGTGCTGCTAATCGGTAGACGGTGGACGTTAGCTAGCTGCAGTGTAGACTGCGTTAGGACGACGAAATACGATAATTACACAATTATCTATGATACAAAGACGGCTATGTAGTTAGCTAAGAAGAAATTGCTAAGATTAGACAAATCAAACCGTTGTACTATAATGAAATGTAATGAAATGTAATACTACCTGCGGACCGAGTGCGGATGCGACCGCTCGCTCCAACCCGGAAGTCAAAGTCCAGTTTTACAGTCCATTATGTATTTTCCTACCAGTACACCTGCAGCATGAGAGAAGTTTGGATGGGATCTCTCTCCATGCTCACTCCACATGGACCCATGTTGCACTCCTGAGAGAAAAGGCAGTTGATAGCTTCGATTGGATGCTTTGTACAGATTGCCGGCTCGGATTCAGATCTCACGGTAGAAGTGGAGAAGGACCATAGTGAACGCCATTGTCGCCATTACTTCAGCCGGTTAGAGGGGATGAGGTTTACACTGTTCTCAGTCAAATGATCCCTTCCATGCATCTAGATACCATCTGTGGTCATCTTCGCCATAACCTCAAGAGAGGACAGATCAGAACAACAGTTTAGGGCATTTCTGATTCAGGAAATCCAGACAATTTATTTATGACAAATTATTCATTGTATGACAAATTAGTACTACTGCCAATATTCTTAATACAAATGTCAAAGAGAATAATACACAGTTGAAACCATTTTCTTCCCCCCAAATTGGCTTATACTCCCCTATTATCTTGGCGATCTCACCACAGAGTTACAGGGTCGGGGAGTAGGAGGGCTAATTCTTAGGGAGAAATCCCGGCCATCCAGCAAACCCAATCTGATGAGATTTGTATTGAAGCAAGACAAAAACAAAACGACAGCAATACACTTCATCATATATCACTCGATGTGGGGAAAACTTCAATCAATTTGGAGTAACTGTCAATCATTAACAACATACTTTTTTTCCTTTTACAGGGAGGCATGGGAAGAAAATCTATTTGCATATTTAGCAAAGAGCTCCAGGGAATTGGTAATTCCCCCTTTTGGACACGACTCTCTCTCTCTCTCCGTCTCATGTTTCAAATCACACATAGGACTGTTAATGATAAACTTCTTCCTAATTATAAGTGTTTACATAACCCATTAAATCTCACCCAATGTCTCTAGTCTTTCTAGTGATCGTGATCAGGCCTCACCAGAAAATCAGAACAGATGTCAAAGGTCATTCATCCCCATTGAGTGTTTATTTCCCTGTACCGCACGTTATTTAACGATATTTCAAACATATTGTGTATCAGGTTTACATTGGGTTTTTCAGTACATTTCTTATCAGGAGAATTGACATGTGTGCAAACAAAACTCTGACAATAGATACTTCAGAAAAATTCATTTGTGTGCCCTTTTAAGGTGCATCCTTTCTAACCTGTGAAAAACCCACTAAAATAAAAAGACCCCGCGCAATAAATCAGTATCAACACCACTAACAAATATAAACTAAACAAACAAAATTACCTTACTTTATTTGGGGCTCCTTTACCAGCCGGATTCAGTTACCTTCATACTAACTCCAAGGCACCAAAGACTTGGTAGAGGACATTGAAGAAGCCCTTGAAGAAAGAAAATAAACATGTAGTTAGTTTTCACTATGCTACATTTTAATCAGTCCTAAACCTTCTTAATCATTAATCGAGTTTACTGCATCTTGGGCAGGAAGTCTTGATAAAACCATGCATATACAGATTTAAACTTCAGACACATCAGCTGATATGATGTTCCATAAAGATGAATAGGCACCTTCTTATTTAACTATTGCGTTGACATACAGTCCTGTGCTAACTGTCCCTGGGACATAAACTAGTCAAAATATGAAACCTGTTGTTTAACAAATCTGCCAAGTCAGTAGTTGGTACTAAAAACATTAACTTGAATATACTTCAATTCGGGACACAGTTCCACGTAATGGAAACAGATTATGTTTGTAGATGATATTTCCTTCTTTACTTATATAATTTGTGCTACCCAAACTATAGAATTTTAGTAATAATAATTGGAACTTGTCAAATACATGTCTTATTCAATTATTCATACCTCGATCTCAAATGTACAACTATAACCTTGTTTGAGTTCAGTGAGTACTGACGGCTATCCACTGTTCCCCAGGAAATCTCTAAGCTTGCTGTTGCTAGCTAATTTGTCCTGGGATATAAACATTGAGTTGTTATTTATATTATACCCGAAATGCACAAGGTCCTCTTCTCCGACAATTAATCCATACATAAAGAGGTCAACTGAATTGTTTCTAGTCATCTCTCCTCTTTCCAGGCTTTTTCTTTAACTTATATTGTGATTGGCATCTAAACATTCATAGTATTACCACGACGACCGACAACACCATTCGTCTTTCAATCACCCATGAGAGTATAACCAATGAGGAGATGGCACGTGTGTATCTGCTTCTATAAACCAGTGAGGAGATGGGAGAGGCAGGACTTGCAGCGTGATCTGCGTCACAATTAAAACTCACTTCTAATTTAGCCATTGGCAACTCACACATTCGTTGACACGCGCGAGCAGTGTGGGTGCAATAATTTTATAATATAGATTTTTACATTTATTGTGCAGTGCACGTTATGCGAGCGGTGTAGTCAGGATGTTAAAGCTGGTTTATACTACAGGTGTGTTCGTAAATTTAATCTGGAGTGCCATGGAGTGCTCAGTGTGCTCTGGACGTTAGTAAACTCAAAGCGTTGTCTGACTGTCCATTCGTAAATTCAGAGTGTTTTGCTCTCGGAGCGTTAAGAGCGCACACTGGACACTGGCGGAGGACTAGGGTTGATCTGAGCATTCTGACCTAACAGCAGTCAAGCACCCAAACTAACTGGCTAACGTTGGCTAGCTACTTCCAGACCCAAATGAGAGAACAGCTCACTCTGATAATTTTACTCACCCTAGCAGAGCTGGTTAGGCTGTTATGTTATCCAGAGCATTGGTGACTGCAACTGAGCTGGCTAGCCCATCTTCAAAGAAGCATCTTCCGGAGTGAATGGATGGAGAATAAACTCTGTAGTTCTGTTCAGGACTACACTACAAGTCACCGGGTACCAGACAACTTCAGAGGAGAACAACAGTAGAAGACTTGTTGGAACCCTTGTGGATCATCAGAGCTTTACAAGCGTGCCGCGAAAAAGGCCCAACCCACTTTCCAAGGCGGCCCGGTTCCGGGAGATACACGGCGAACCAAGACATTTCAGGTAAATGTATTCCTGATTTCTTATGCCAAGCGGGCGACGGTTCGTGTGCAAAGTATACATTTGTAGTTTCTAAATGTAGCGATGTTAAGGGTCTCTGTCCCTCTCTCTCCATGTCTTTTGTAACAATTAGCCATATTGTTGTCAATGTTAAAGTATTAAGTGTGTATGTTTAGCCTGTTACCATTTTAATTACCTAGTAAATAAATAATGAAACCAATTTGTGTAGTACTGAATCATAAGAAAGGCTCAGGTTTTTGCAGATGCAAGGTTACGACTGTTCAGAATGATGATATGATACGAGGTTATGATTAATAAGTTGACTGTTTATAGATGTGATAGGTAAAGACCTTTTTCGTGTTTAATTCAGGAGATGGTAACTCTTTAAAGAACCACTCGTGGTGTCCCAGATCCTAATTAGTTAATGATTCATTTAATTGGGTAACAATTAGACATATTTAGGTAATTAAATAAATACGTCTTCAGAATAATGTTAAAGTCAAGTCACGACACCAGTGACGGAGGTGATAAGCTCATCAAAGTTATCGGCGGAGTCTCAAAACATATTCCAATCCGCGCTATCAAAGCAGTCCTGTAAGCATAATCTGATTCTGGTGACCATTTCTCAACGGAGCGAGTCACGGGTACTTCCTGTTTGACTTTCTGCTTGACGCTACCCATCCCTTTAGCGGGATAATTGTCATCAACAACTGCTGAATTGCATAGCGCCACATTCAAATAATATCACGAAAAATATTTATATTCATGAAATCACAAGTGCAATTTGGCAAAACACAGTTTAGCCTTTTGTTAATCCACTTTGAAAATAAGCTTTACAGCGAAAGCAATCCAAGTGTTTAAGTTTATCGATCACTCGACAAAACATTATGAATACCTAGTATCAAGTAGATTGGTCACAAGTCAGAAAAGCAATCAAATTAATCGTTTACCTTTGATCTTCGGATGTTTTCACTCACGAGACTCCCAGTTACACAATAAATGTTCCTTTTGTTCCATAAAGATTATTTTTATATCCAAAATACCTCCATTTGTTTGGCGCGTTATGTTCAGAAATCCACAGGCTCGAGCGGTCACGACATCGCAGACAAATTCCAAATAGTATCCGTAATGTTCACAGAAACATGTCAAACATTTTTTGGTAATCAATCCTCAGGTTGTTTTTTCAATATATAATCGATAATATATCAACCGGGACTTTAGATTCGTCAATAGGAGAGAGAGACACAATGGCTGCTCCAAACTGTTGCGCAAGCAAAACTCTGGGGACACCCAGCTATACACTGACGCGATGTGGTCTTTCTCGCTCATTTTTCAAAATCAAAGCCTGAAACCATGTCTAAAAACATGGGGAAACCATAGGAAAAGGAATCTGGTTGATATCCCTTTAAATGGAGGGAAGGCATTCATTGGAACATGGAGCTTTCAAAATAGTCTACTTCCTGGTTGATTTTTCCCTCAAGTTTTCGCCTGCAATATCAGTTCTATAAAACTCACAGACAATAGTGTTTTCTATCCTAATCTGACAATTATATGCATATTCTGGGCCTGAGAAAGAGGCAGTTAAATTTGGGTATGTTTTTTTAAATCCAAAAATCAAAATACTGCCCCCTCCACTCAACAGGTTAACAGGAAGCAGGAGTACGGAGTCATGATTTGATTTGCCAAATGGCGGTTGAGGGAGGGCCTTGTATGGTTGCTTGTTGGTAAAATATCAGTGGTCTGGGACTTTATCGCCCCTAGTGGCATTGGAGACATGTTGATGGAAGTTGGGCATCATGTGGCTTAGTGATGCAGAATTAAAATTGCCCGCAATCAAAAAAGGAGCCTCTGAATGTAAATTGTCTTGCTTGTTTATAGCCTTGTAGACTTCATTAAGGGCCAGCTTGTTAGCTTTCTTATCCTGAGATGGAATGTATACAACAGTCACAATAATAGCTGAAAACTCCCTCGGGACATAGAAGGGTCGGCATTTGACCATCAGTTATCCCAAGACAGATGAACAGTGGGTTGACACTTCCAGCGCTGGGGTTAGCGAGATGAACAGTGGGTTGACACTTCCAGCGCTGGGGTTAGCGCGTAGAGGCAACCCCCCTTTCCCTGACTCCACTGTCCTGTCTGCCCAGTGAATGGAGAATCCATCGAGTAGCATCTTGCCCGAACCCATGTTTCAGAAAATCGCAGTTTCGAAATTCCCGTTGGTAGCAAATCCGCAATCTAAGGTCATCTATCTTATCATGTATGTTGGTGGAGGGGAAGAGGTGACTGGTTTTCCCTTCGCCTTAATTTTACCAGGAATATCATCTGTCGCGCAGATTGATGGGTGGAGAGAAATAACTGGAGGTGCCTACCTGGTATGATTGAAAAACAAACTGGTGGTAAAGCGGCCTCCATTCACTATTCAAGTGCACACAGATGACATGTATTTTTACCCCTGTCCTTGTTCCTGACTGGCTGATGTCCTGATCGCCATAGCCTGTCCAACCAATCAAATCCTCCTTTCGGAGGTGGTCAGGAAGATATGATCACAATCAGTTCTTTTAATAATCTACACTGGTATAAAAATGTGTTTTTATTTCAAATTGAATACAGAAAAGTCAACCTAACTACTATGACAGACAAAGATATTAACTTTGATCAACACAACAAAAAGGTAAAAGCAAATATACAGTAACTCTGAACACATGAGATGTGACTTTTGTGCTGTCAAATGTCTAAAACGCTATATACAGTCCACATACTATAGAAACATTCATTCGTCATATTCAAGAATTGGTTGTCTATTACCAAAATAACGGTTGAACAACAACAAACATTCAAGCAAAAGCACAACACATTAAAAACATTTTAAAATGGAAATGCCTAAAAAATTTCAAAAGTAATAGATTGAAGATGACAGAATAAAGGATTAAAAAGACACAGGAAAGTAATTTCTTACCTGTCCATTGATGGAAATAGGAATTACGTGACTATATCAAGTCCAAAACGCACAGAAGAATATTACCGTTTTTAGTATATATAAAATACACTCAGAACTGCTCAAATGCCATGGTATCATGGAAAAGGATAACACGTTTGTATTTACAGCCTGGCCACACCAACAAATGTCTTGCATTCTTCCAAAACATTTTCAATAGTTACTGGTGGAGCGCATGCTACGGTTGCAGTCCCTATAGCTCTTTGTTACAAAAGTATGGGGGCAACAAATGAAAAGACACTCCCTTGCAGTATATATGGCTTAATCCTGATTATCACTATTCTGATGGTTTGAATAAATCAACCAATTGTTGTGGGCTTTTGAATAATGTCCATTAGTGAAGTCAACCAACCAAGGTTCTCTTCAATTCCAGAGCTTCTATTCTCAGGAGATCTCCTCATCCACCGTAAGCTCCTGCAGTTGCTCCTCAACAGAACTCAGCTGATCCTCCTCACTCTGTTGCTGCTCTGGCTCCTGGTTAGACTTCTGCTCCATACCAGGCTCTCCCTCTGGTTCATGGCGCCCGTTCTCCATGTTCTCTGTGCTCTCGAAGCAGCCAGAGTCCCTGGGTACGTCACCCTTCTCCACAGTGCTACTTCCCTCCTCCTCCTCTGGCTCAGACTCGTCATCCGCTGAGGGGGACAAAGACCAAAACAATCAGCATCATCAATACAGCGTAGATAACGATCCCATCAATTTCAGTTTTGGTCCAAATGCATTATTTCAGTATGCATGTGCCTCGAACATCAGGGAAATTGCCTTTGAAGTCAAGTGCAGTGCGACGTCAGCGCAGTGTGGTTAGTTTGAATCCCAGTCGTGGTGTACGTAATTTAAAACAGGGAAGCACGTTGAAGTCTGAGGGGGCTAGCAGCTAACAGCCAACCAAGCACTTATGTTCAGAACAGAGGAAACAGCCATAATGATATGGATCATAACTGGTCGGAAACAGGTGTTTTTAAATGAGGGCTAATTATCTGACTCGAGGGAAGAGAGCTCCCATATCAAAGTGTTTATGAGGGCCAAATGGGGTTTCCTACAGGCCAATGCAGTAACTTGTGAGCGGAATATTGTACCTTTTACTGTACAGTTTGGCTCATGAAATTAAGCTAGTTAGGTAGCAGTTTCCCAAGAAAGGAGAGAAAGCTGAAGATGGCACTGTACAGAGAACAGTTATAAGCTTTGCTGAAAATGTCCTGCATTACATTACCACATAGGAGGCTATGCTCCCATGTAAATGAGAAATGAATACATACAATGGGGTGATCGCTTACAGGTACATTATGGCATCATCTACCTGTAGTAAAGCATTGCATCTGTGTGCTTAGTCTTTAGTGTTTCTTGTGTGATCTAGTATGTTATTATATGGAATTGAGTGTGGACCTACAGTCACGCAGCAGCTCAGAGGCAGTCAGAATCTTGGTACGTTGCTCAGCATCTGTGATGTTAAGTTCGTTGAGGTGGGACTCCTTCAGGCCGCCAAAGTCCTCCAGGCTCTGGAAGCCGTGCATAGACAGCAAAGAGCCCAGCTCCTGAACAACAGAGAATCATCACATTAGCATTAGTTTTTCACAATAATCCAAAAATAAATATTAATAATTTGACAGGGATTTCTGAGGGCTACGAATGCAATGCAATTATATGAGATGCGTTGTCAGATACTTATCCAGTTTCACTAATGTCTTTATAAATCACCTTTTCCAAATCTGAACTGATCGAAGTTAATAATGATTGCTCTTTGTCTGTGTTCTCTAAGCCAATTGTCTATTTGAATGTGTATGAGATTAAGAGGATATGACTGTCTTACGGTGAGACCGATCCTCTCCAGAACTTCCTCCAGGGTCTGGGGCTTGTTTTTGGCCTTGGAGAAGCGGTTCTTGCTGGAGCACATTTTCCTCATGGGCGGCGTGACCTCATCCGGTAAGATGTTGACATAGATGAACTTGAAGGTGCCCACCTTGTTGTTAAGCTTCCCTGTCCATGTGCCCACCGGGTCCTTCTCAATGATCTGGATGATGTCGCCTTTCTGCGGGAGAAACAGTGGATGATGAACACCTGGATTCAAACTAGATCCAATCTGCTTCCCAGTTATATAATACAATGTGACCACATACAGTGCCTTCAGAAAGTTAATCATACCCTTTGACTTATTCCACATTTTGTTATGTTACAGCCTGAATTAAATAATGGATGACAGATTTTTTTCTCACCCATCTACACACAACACCACATAATGACAAAGTGAAAACATGTTTAGATTACTTTGCAAATTAGTTAAATCTAATTTGCATACGTATTCACACCCCTGAGTCAATACTTTGTAGAAGCGCCTTTGAGGGTGATTATAGTCATCTTTGGTATGACTGTCAGCTTTACACATCTGGATATGGGGATTTTCTCCCTTTCTTCCTTGCAGATATTCTCAAGCTGTTAACTCTGCCCTTTCCTGGTTGCTAAAATGCTAATAGTATAGATAATTTCAGTTTATATGACATAACAAGCAAGTATGGTGTAGAGAATCATTGTACCATCATAACCGCAGTGAAATATATTTTCCATAAGTTGGTGTACAAAACCGTAAGTAAAAGATGCAAAAATGAAACTTAAGAACGGGAAACAGAAATAGCGCACAATGAGAATGACAGATCTAGAACTGGTCGGTTCACCAAAAAAGTTACATATTGCAGCTTTAAATTAGATGGGGCGGCGTTGAATAGCAATCTTCAAGTCTTTCCAATGGGATTCAAGTATGGTCTTTGGCTGGGCCACTCAAGGACTTTCACATTCTTGTTCTAGCATTGCTTTGGCTGTATACTTGGGGTCATTGTCATGTTGGAACGTAAATATTCTCCCGTCTAAGGTAATTTGCACTCGGAAGAAAGGTCTCAAGGATTAGTCTGCATTTAGCTCCACTCATTGTTCCCTCTAACCTTACCAGTCTCACAGTCCCTGCAACTGTTCCGTCATGTGCCTTTTTCTCAGGAGTGTCTGGCCACTCTCCCATAAAGCCCATTGGTGTAGAGACTGTTGTCCTTCTGGCAGGTCCTCCCATCTCAGCCAAGTTCTGTCAGGATGGTCATGGGTCCTTGGCCACCTCCCTGACCAAAGTCCTTCTTGCCCGGTAGCTCAGTTAGGTTGTACGGCCAGCTCTGGGCTGAGTAGTTCAATATTCTTTTCAATTTCCCAATGAGGAAGACACCTGTGCTCTTGGAAACTTTCAACACTCTAGAAATTGTTTTATACCCTTCCCCAGATACAGCATCTTCCTCATCACAATTCTCTCGGACATCTACAGACAGTTCCTTGTACTTCATGGTATAGTTTCTGCTCTGACATGCAATGTCAACTTTTATATAGACAGGTGTATATCTTTCTAAATTCTGTCCAAACAATTGAATTGGCCACATGTCATTTCATTTAATACATTTTCAGAAATTACTAAAAACATGTTTTTACTTTGTCATTATAGGGTATTGTGAGTAGATGGCTGAGAGAAAAACTTATATAAGTTATATATAAAATCTGTTTTGAATTCAGGCTGCACCAACAAAATGTGGAATAAGTCAAAGGGTATGAATACTTTGAAGACACTGTACATTTTGTAGTACTATGTGAAGTGGTTCGTTCTGTCACCTTTCTGCAGGAGAAACAGTGGATGACTACCTCGATCCAAGCATTATCTGCATTCCAGTTAAGTAGTATATGATCACGTACATTTTGTGGTATACAGTATGTGAAGTCGATCTGTGTAATTCTATACTTCACTGAGCTACTCTAATAATGGCTACATGTCTAATCTGGTCAGCGCTCAGTACAATTGGCCTCTATAGATTCAGCCATGGATGAATACTAAGGAACCATTCTTTTATTTCACAATCTGTTCACAATCTGTTAACAAGTTCTTTCAGGAGGGCCTTACTGGTTAAACCAGTCTGAATGCGGCTAGGGTGCAGTATTCGGAAGTTTGGATGACTGACGTGCCCAATGTAAACTGCCTGTGACTCAGGCCCAGAAGCTAGGATATGCATATAATTTGTAGTATTGGATAGAAAACACTAACGTTCCCAAAACTGTTAACATAATGTCTGTGAGTATAACAGAACTTATATAGCAGGCGAAAACCTGAGGAGAATCCATCCGGGATTTTTTTGTCATTGAGCTCACCACTCATTATAATGGCTGTCTATGTGAATGGAATAGCTCCCAGATTGCAGTTCCTAGGGCTTCCAGTAGATGTCAACAGTCTTTAGAAAGAGTTTCAGGCTTGTTTTTTGAAAAATGAGCTAGAATTTGTAGTTTTTGTAAGTGGCTCCCATTTTGGCTGTAGTGTTGTGGTGCACGTTGGTGAGGGTGCGCACTTCATTATTTATCTCTGGTAATGAACATACTATTCTCAGTCTTAATTTTAGCATTTATTTTCATATCAGGGTACCTAAGGATTCATTAGAAACATTGACTTGTTTGGACGAAGTTTATTGGTAACTTTCGGGATTCATTTGTATGCATTTTGAACGAGGGAAACCATTGGATTACTGAGAAAAGCGCGCCAACTAAACTTGTTTT
The DNA here is from genome assembly GCF_034236695.1 of Oncorhynchus nerka. Taxonomy (NCBI): domain Eukaryota; kingdom Metazoa; phylum Chordata; class Actinopteri; order Salmoniformes; family Salmonidae; genus Oncorhynchus; species Oncorhynchus nerka. The sequence continues at coordinate 48,306,782 of NC_088400.1, read as the reverse complement.
TTTTGGGATGTAAAGAAGGACTTTATTGAACAAAAGGACAATTTGATGTAGCTGGGACCCGTTGGAATGCAAACAGAGGAAGATCTTCAAAGGTAAGTGATTTATTTTATCGCCATTTCTGACTTTCGTGATGCCTCTGCTTGGTTGGAAAATGTTTAATGTGTTTGTATGCGCGGCGCTGTCCTCAGATAATCGTATGGTGTGCTTTCGCCATAAAGCCTTAACCTCTTGCTCCTACCTGACACGCAGGCGTCCCATCTAGACATCTGGAAATGCAAATGCGCTACGCTAAATGCTAATAGCACTCGTTAAAACTCAAACGTTCATTAAAACACACATGCAGGGTATTGAATTAAAGCTACACTCGTTGTGAATCCAGGCAACAAGTCAGATTTTTAAAATGCTTTTTGGCGAAAGCATGAAGCTATTATCTGATAGCATGTAACACCCTAAAAGACCCACAGGGGACGTAAACAAAATAATTAGCATAGTCGGCGCTACACAAAACGCACAAATAAAATATAAAACATTCATTACCTTTGACAATCTTCTTTGTTGGCACTCCTAGATGTCCCATAAACATCACTATTGGGTCTTTTTTTTCGATTAAATCGGTCCATATATAGCCTAGATATCGATCTATGAAGACTGTGTGATCAAGAAAAAACAGCGTTTTATAACGCAACGTCATTTTTTTAAATTAAAAAAGTCGACGATAAACTTTCACAAAACACTTCGAAATACTTTTGTAATGCAACTTTAGGTATTAGTAAACGTTAAAAATCTATCAAATTGATCACGGGGCGATCTATATTCAATAGCTCCATGTCTTCAAATCATTTCAGGATATTTCAAGACAAACACCCGGTCGGAGACCGGAAGAAATGGGCTGTCTCTTCTTCGTTTGACCAAGAAACAAAGCCTAGGCAATTGACAAGACTGGTGACATCGTGTGGAAACTGTAGGAATTGTAATCTCGGTAATCTCCAGGTAATGTGGTTTCCATTCAACAATACATTTAAGTGGCGCATTGATATATTTTCCCATTTTCAGTGATCAGATTTTCCTGCGCTTTTCGATGAAACGCACGTTCTGTTATAGTCACAGCCGTGATTTAACCAGTTTTAGAAACGTCTGAGTTTTCTATCCACACATACTAATCATATGCATATACTATATTCCTGGCATGAGTAGCAGGGCGCTGAAATGTTGCGCAATTTTTAACAGAATGTTCGAAAAAGTAGGGGGTAGGATCAACAGGTTAATGAAATCTGACAAAGCGGCTGGATGAACAAGTTACGCTTTTAAACGATGTAATACACTTGTATTTTCATGAACGTTTAATATTACGAATTTTGTATTTCACACTGCAATTTTACCGTATGTTGTCGAGGTGCGGCGCTAGCGGCACGCCTAGCCCAAAGAGGTTGTGGACTGTCAGTCTGGTTAAACCAGGCTACTTACTTGGAGCTTGAGGGACTCTATGTCGTAGGGGCTGGGGATGAAGTCTGTGTGGACACGAGCACGACCACAGAAGGGGCCTGTGTAGGGAGGACTGGACTCCTCCAGCCTCATGCTGTCTCTCTGGCTGTAGCCACTGTCCAGGCTCTGGCGGTCCCCACCTGTTGTAATACACAACACCCATAGTCAGACAATCACTGGAAATCACTTGGCTTGGTTAAATTAAATCTATCTATCTTAACTTACACCCAGAGAGCTGGCGAGAGACGGGGCTGTGGACAGTGTCCTCGGAGCCATTGGAGCACACAGATGTCCTATTGCCTGCTGTCAGGCCTGGCATCCAGTCTGTGGTGGGAGACAGGGAGCCCTCCTCACCACTCTCCCCCTGTATACATAAAGGATATTATTTAGGTGTTCAACAATAGACAGAGCCTTCAGGTCAAAATATGCCCTAACCATAGACATATATTCGTTATACAAAAAAGTGTGTTGTGTGTGTATATACATACAGTGGGGAGAACAAGTATTTGATAACCTGCCAAATCTGCACTGTTTTCTATATACAAAGCATGCAGGTCTGTAATTGTTATCATAGGTACACTTCAACTGTGAGAGACTGAATCTAAAACAAAAATCCAGAAAATCACGTATGATTTTTAAGTAATTAATTTGCATTTTATTGCATTACATAAGTATTTGATACATCAGAAAAGCAGAACTTAATATTTGGTACTGAAACCTTTGTTAGCAATTACAGAGATCATACGTTTCCTGTAGTTCTTGACCAGCTTTGCACATACTGCTGCAGGGATTTTGGCCAACTCCTCCATACAGACCTTCTCCAGATCCTTCAGGTTTCGGGGCTGTCGCTGGGCAATACAGACATTCAGCTCCCTCCAACGATTTTCTATTGGGTTCAGGTCTGGAGACTGGCTAGGCCAATCCAGGACCTTGAGATGCTTCTTACGGAGCCACTCTTTAGTTGCCCTGGCTGTGTGTTTCGGGTCGTTGTCATGCTTGACCCAGCCACGACCCATCTTCAATGCTCTTAATGAGGGAAGGATGCTGTTGGCCAAGATCTCGAGATACATGGCCCCATCCATCCTCCCCTCAATACGGTGCAGTCGTCCTCTCCCCTTTGCATAAAAGCATCCACAAAGAATGATGTTTCCACTTCCATGCTTCATGGTTGGGATGGTGTTCTTGGGGTTGTACTCATCCTTCTTCCTCCAAACACGGCGAGTGGAGTTTAGACCAAAAAGCTCTATTTTTGTCTCATCAGACCACATGACCTTCTCCCATTCCTCCTCTGGATCATCCAGATGGTCATTGTCAGACTTCAGACGGGCCTGGACATGCGCTGGCTTGAGCAGGGGGACCTTGCGTGCGCTGCAGGATTTTAATCCATGACGGTGTAGTGTGTTACTAATGGTTTTCTTTGAGACTATGGTACCAGCTCTCTTCAGGTCATTGACCAGGTCCTGCCGTGTAGTTCTGGGATGATCCCTCGCCTTCCTCATGATCATTGATGCCCCACAGGGTGAGATCTTGAATGGAGCCCCAGACCGAGGGTGATTGACCGTCATCTTGAACTTCTTCCATTTTCTAATAATTGCGCCAACAGTTGTTGCCTTCTCACCAAGCTGCTTGCCTATTGTCCTGGAGCCCATCCCAGCCTTGTGCAGGTCTACAATTCAGCCCTGATGTCCTTACACAAGCTCTCTGGTCTTGAACATTGTGGAGAGGTTGGAGTCTGTTTGAGTGTGTGGACAGGTGTCTTTTATACAGGTAACGACTTCAAACAGGTGCAGTTAATACAGGTAATGAGTGGAGAACAGGAGGGCTTCTTAAAGAAAAACTAACAGGTCTGTGAGAGCCGGAATTCTTACTGGTGGGTAGGTGATCAAACACCATTTTCTTGTTCGGAAAGTGAGCCATGGGCACACTCCAACACTCAGATGTCATTTACAAAAGCATTTGTGTTTAGTGAGTCCGCCAGATCAGAGGCAGTAGGGATTACCATGTGTTCTTTGTAATTGTGTGTATTGGACAATTTTTCTGTCCGGCTAAGCATAAAAAATGTAACTAGTACTTTTGGGTGTCAGGGAAAATGTACATTATAATTGTTTTATTTATTTAACTAGGCAATTCAATTAAAGAACAAATTCTTATTTACAATGACTGCCTACCCCAGCCAAACCCTAACAACACTGGGCCAATTGTGCGCCGCCTTATGGGAGTCCCAATCACAGCCAGTTGTGATACAGCCTGGAATTGAACCAGGGTCTGTAGTGAACTCTCTAGCACTGAGATGTAGTGCCTTAGACTGCTTATTTCGGAGATACCTTAAAAAACGACGTAAGTAAAAATACTTTAAAGTACTACTTAAGTACTTTACACCACTGAGCCTTGTATGGTAGAATGAGTTATAGCTGTGAAAGCCTTTGTTTGGATGCTTTTTGAAATGTGTCCACTAGGGGGAGGCACTATCAACATTTTGAAGATATTCATAAAAAGGGGTACAGTATTGACACAGGTAACTACCAAAATAATGGAAACACTTGAGTAAATGAGGGATACAATGTAAATTGAAAGCAGGTGCTTCCACACAGGTGTGGTTTCTGAGTTAATTCAGCATTCAACATTCCATCAAGCTTAGGGTCATGTTTAAACATTCTGGGCAGGCCATTATTTTGTCTATCATGGCTATGCCCTCATGGGATGACGATGCCCCCATCCACAGATAACAAGTGGTCACTGAATGATTTGATGAGCATGAAAACTATATGCCATGGCTGTCTCAGCCACCAGATCTCAACCCAATCGAACACTTATGGGAGATTCTGTAGCGGTGCCGGAGACAGCGTTTTCCACCACCATCAACAAAACACCAAATTATGGAATTTCTTGTGGAGGAATGGTGTCGCATCCCTCCAATAGAGTTCCAGACACTTGTAGAATATATGGCAAGGTGCATTGAAGCTGTTCTGGTGGCTCATGGTGGCCTAACTCCCTACTAAGACACTTTATGTCACTTTTTGCCTTTATTTTAGTTGTCATATGATATTCAGGAAATAAAGTGTGTCACTTTCAGGGGTAAACTAAATATCTATGCCCCCCAAAAATATGCCCCCCACATATTTGAATCTATATTTGTTTTTTGGAATATAAATAATGTTGATGTTTACAATATAAACTCAGCAAAAAAAAGAAACGTCCCCTCACTATCAACTGCATTTATTTTCAGCAAATTGAACATGTGTAAATATTTGTATGAACATAAGATTCAACAACTGAGACATACACTGAACAAGTTCCACAACGTGTGACTAACAGACATGGAATAATTTGTCAAAATCAAAAGTAACAGTCAGTATCTGGTGTGGCCACCAGCTGCATTAAATACTGCAGTGCATCTCCTCCTCATGGACTGCACCAGATTTTCCAGTTCTTGCTGTGAGATGTTACCCCACTCTTCCACCAAGGCAAGTTCCTGGACATTTCTTGGGGGAATGGCCCTAGCCCTCACCCTCCGATCCAACAGTTCCCAGGCATGCTCAATGGGATTGAGATCCGGGTTCTTCGCTGGCCATGGCAGAACACTGACATTCCTGTCTTGCAGGAAATCACACACAGAACGAGCAGTATAGCAGGTGGCATTGTCATGCTGGAGTGTCATGTCAGGATGAGCCTGCAGGAAGGGTACCACATGAGGGAGGAGGATGTCTTCCCTATAACGCACAGCATCGAGATTGCCTGCAATGACAACAAGCTCAGCTTGTTGATGCTGTAACATACCGCCCCAGACCACGACGAACCCTCCACCTCCAAATCGATCCCACTCCAGAGTACAGGACTCGGTGTAATGCTCATTCCTTCGACGAAAAGCTCTAATCCGACCAGCACCCCTGGTGAGACAACTGTGACTCGTCAGTGAAGAGTTTTTGCCAGTCCTGTCTGATCCAGCGACGGTGTTGTTGCCGGTGATGTCTGGTGAGGACCTGCCTTACAGCAGGCCTACAAGGCCTCAGTCGAGCCTCTCTAGGTCTATTGAGGACAGTCAGAGCACTGATGGAGGGATTGTGCGTTCCTGGTGTAATTTGGGCAGTTGTTGTTGCCATCCTGTACCTGTCCAGCAGGTGTGATGTTCAGATGTACCGATCCTGTGCAGGTGTTGTTACATGTGGTCTGCCACTGCGAGGACTATCAGCTGTCCATCCTGTATCCCTGTAGCGCTGTCTTAGGCATCTCACAGTATGGACATTGCAATTTATTGCCCTGGCCACATCTGCAGTCCTCATGCTTCCTTGCAGCATGCCTAAGGCACGTTCACGCAGATGAGCAGGGAACCTGGGTATCTTTCTTTTGGTGTTTTTCAGAGTCAGTAGAAAGGCCTCTTTTTAGTGTCCTAAGTTTTCATAACTTTGACCTTAATTGCCTACCGTCTGTAAGCTGTTAGTGTCTTAATGTCCGTTCCACAGGTGCATGTTCATTAATTGTTTATGGTTCATTGAACAAGCATCGGAAACAGTGTAAACCCTTTACAATGAAAATCTGGGTTATTATTTGGATTTTGGGGGGGGGGGGGGGGGGTTTAGGGTCCTGCTGAGTTTAATTGCCATTTTATTAGACAACCTGTCAGTTATGATGATTTATTGGTAAGAAGACAGACATCACGTTGTAAGCTTTGGAACCATCTTTGTTCAGACCAAACCATAGTGTTATGGGCACTGTAGTATATCACGCTACACCTACCCCCTCCTCTGCCAGGGCCTTCTGTACCGTCTTGGAGGTTTTGCGGGTCATGGTGCGTGAGATGACTTTACGCCACGACTTCTTCCCCTGCTTACTGCCACTCTTCAATGCATCCTCCACAGGCATATCCTCTGGCACCTAAAAGGTTCATTTTGGTTACCATTTCAACATTCACATAAGTCTGTCTTTTCAAGATGTGGGTGTTGTGTGCTGTTTTTAATCTATGTGGATCACAAATGAAGTGCACAGGGTCACCTAATTAGGGCTGGTGCGGTCATTAAACTATGTCAGCTGGTGATTGTCAAGCAAATAGCTGCCGGTCTCACGGTAATTGACCGTTAATTAACATAAACAGGTGTAGCATCTCCTGTCTTCCAAGCATAGCCCACAAGCCACTGATGCAGACCTTTGGAACATCTAGCATACATTTTAAAAGTCTAATAAATCCTATTAAAGTAGCCTACACCATCACAACAAATCCGTTCATTATTCATCAGACAAGTCTAAAGAAACATGACAAATGTAGTCTATTTCAGAATAACAGATTAGCATACTCCGAGATGCCCTTTTCTAAAAGGCCCTGATCTGGCTATACCATATTGTGAGCTACACTAGTTCAGGGTAGCCTAGTGGTTAGAGCGTTGGACTAGTAACCGAAAGGTTGCAAGTTCGAATCCCCGAGCTGACAAGGTACAAATCTGTCGTTCTGCCCCTGAACAGGCAGTTAACCCACTGTTCCTAGGCCGTCATTGAAAATAAGAATTTGTTCTTAACTGACTTGCCTAGTAAAATAAAGGTTAAAAATAAAGACAAAGACTAGATTTGCTTAGAATTCCGTGGCATTATTTTATATTTTATAGTATGAAGAATATAATTGAATACATTCTAAGGCATAATGCTACTTTAATGGTGATTTGAAAAATTTGCATGCAAAGCTCCGCTTTGTTTCTTGTGCAGGCTACACACACTTCATCAGTCTCTCATTCACAATTTGACAAGCACTTGATAATGTTCTCACCAGGCCTCGAATTTCCTGGCGGTATCCCCCTTGTGTGGCCGTAACGCCCTCTAAAACAAACTGGCCTTTTGCGGCCAAAGTGGTCGTTGTGCTCTTGGACTGAATATATATATAACTAGAATTCCCTTCTCCCAGCTGCCAATCGTTGTGCTCCAAAGCACCTATCTCACATGGCTCTCTGATATGTCAATTCGTATTATAAACCGGATGCTTGATGGGAGGGATGTTTGAGCCCTGTATGCTGATTGGCTGACAGCCGTGGTATATCAGACCACATACCACGGGCAACATGTATTTATTTTTAACCCCCTTTTCTATCCAATTGTTAGTAATGACCGCAAATGCAATTATGCATGTAATGCTTTATTATAAAGGTGAATTTTTATGGTGAAAATGGACTTGAAACTCACGTGCGGCCTATCTATGCCAGTTAGGCTCTACACCGGTAGGCTCTGCTTAATTATTATATATTTATATTTTTCTCCCCAATTTCAATCTTGTCTCATTGCTGCAGAGGCCAAGGTCGAGTCATGCGTCCTCCTAAACATGACCAGCCAAACCGCGCTTCTTAACACCCGCCCACTTAACCCGGAAGCAAGCTGCACCAATGTGTCGGAAGAAACGCCATTCAACTGGACGACAGAGGTCAGCCTGCATGCGCCCTTCCCACCACAGGGAGTTGCTAGAGCGCGATGATCCAAGTAAAGCCCCCCTGGCCAAGCCCTCCCCTAACCCAGACGATGCTGAGCCAATTGTGCGCCATCCTATGGGACTCCCGGTCACGGCCAGTTATGACACAGCCTGGGGTCGAACCCGGGTCTATAGTGATGCCTCAAGCGCAGTGCCTTAGACCACTGCGCCACTCTCGAGGCCCCAGCCTCGACTTATTTTAATAATTGAATTGGTCACTTTAGTTGTGACACAAACCTTATCCAGACATATAGGACTATGGGCTAAGCTACATGAGGTGGGTGACTATGATTTGAAATAGTCGGCAAATAAAAAGGCATGCACTGTTTCTTGCCTTACTGAACAAGCTGAGCATCATTCATAAGTGATAGGTTAATATTGTCACCCATCAGATTATTCTTCATTTAATCTCATCTTCACATTCACTAAATAATATACATAATATACATGAAAAAAATACATGTCATCTATGCACTTAAATAGCGAATGGAGGACTCTTTTCCCATGGTTCATTTTCATGCCACCCAGGTAGGCTATACTCCTGTTGTAAAAGATAAGCAAAATGCTTAATATTAGTAAACTTGAGAAATAAATATAGTAGGCCTAGCCTATAGAAAGCTGATGGGATTTTTTTAAGAGGCATCTCAACTCTTTTCTCACGCAATTGCATAGCCTATATAAATGTTGCGCAACATGAGTACATGGGCTCTCATTAAGTGTTTGATTTGATTTTTGATCACATTTGCATTGACGTCAGAGTGATTAGAAGAACAATAGAGGGCTGAGTACCAGGCAGTTGGCAAGTTTGGTAGGCTACTTATGACCATCAGCATCAGAGCTTAGAGAAGCCTAGTTACCATGACTAAACGGTCACGTGGAATTTGACTGTGATCATGACCACTGAGGCGGTAATACGGTCACCATAACAGCCCTACACCTAACCTAACTGATTTCATTCACAAAAATGTAAGTGATCAGTGTAACTTGTGTGATGATGTGCTCTAGAGTGGTTCATGCGCACGCTTCACACACACACAAACGGATTGCAGTGATTGGGATGCTGTGTCAGGGAGAGTGCTTCCAGTGAGGCTTGGCTGAGATGACAGTTTGTGTGTGTCACCGGCAGAAGGCCCAGAGAGAGAGAAGAGCAGAGCATGGTGCAGTGAGTCATACTAGCTCCTCCCCACAGGGCTACAGTGCTGTGTCAGTATGGCTTCATGGTGAACATGGAAGCCTACAACCCCATCTTCAGCACAACAGACCACATCACCACAAATACTGTAAACACATACTGCAGATTTATCATATACATACAGAGCAAAACTTGAAAATAAATGCAGAAACACATACAAAAGCATGGATGCACGCACGCACCTACAAAATCAATAGAACATTGCTTAGGCTGATATCTCATTATTTAATCATCTCTGGAGGTGGAATAGTTGTGGTGAATGGGATCTGGCTGAGAAGCAGCAGACTGTCTGGAAGACACAGCAGCCAGCGGTTCTCTGCTTGACTGGCTTTCACAGAGGACATCCTGCTCTGGTATTTCTGTCCTTCTGTCTCTCAATGTGGTTTAATTTGCCCGCAGCTCTAAGCTTCATCCTCTGAACTTCCTCTCATTGTTGAAAACCTCTTCTAAACTTCTACCTCTGTCTAACTTCCAGTCATACTGTTTGTAAAATACAGTAGAGAAATAAATGCTATCCAGTCAAGTTTGATTACATTGTCATCAACGTGAAACTGAGGAAGTCCAGACCTCGGCTATTGTTGGTGTCAGTTGTCGACAGTTCTTAGTTTTTTTTGCAATTTTTGGGAAGCACGAACTGCAAACTTCCATTTATCGTTAAAGATTCCAACACTGATGTCAGTTTTCCCTTTGTGTTCAATAGACAATTTAGTGTGAATGTGGGTATGGTTGAAACTCAGTTGTTTGCATGAACGTTAACCAGTATGTCCTCCGTCGAGGAACAAGTACTTTTAGAATTTCAGTCAACTAAGAGATTGAATTTGAAACCATCCCTGTATTTATACAATCCATTTTTGCTATTAAACTGTAACCTGATGGGATTATGTGAATACATACGGCTGCCAATGGAAGACAGGAGATGCTTTTGTTTTTAATAGAGGTAGTTCGGTGAACCATGCTCATGTGAAGAGTAAACTTCCCCAAAGGCCTGAAGAATTGCTTTAGCTTCCCAAGCTAATGCCTAGGCTTTAGCTCAGAAGACTAACACAGCAGACTGGAGACCCGGGTTCAAAGCCAGTCAGTCTCACTGTAAACTTACTGTGTAGTCCAAGTTGAACTCCTTGTCCACCACTACTGGGGACTTGGGCTTCATGAAGTCCTTGAAGCTGCTGGACCTCTGCAGGGTGAGCTGTGGAGACAGAGGGAGGACACAGAGAATTAATGTAGGGGAGACCTAGAGAAATACACATATGAGTCATAAAAAATATAATCTCAACATTCAAGTCATGTGGTCTTAAAAACGTACAACATTTCGTCAAAGATATTTTTGCACCCAGAGAGTTCTTCTAGTAAAATACGCAGACAGTTGTAATAGAGACAATGAGCCAGGAGGAAATAGGCATGATATAACCTTGGCATGATATCTAAAATACAGTAGAGAACACATGGTAGCATTTATCATCTTGGCAACTTCTTTTAAATAGTTTCTTCTTCCTCAAATCAACAAAAAAAATATCAGATACAGCTGAGAAGAGGAGCCAAAATGCCACTGTGGCCACTCTTTGGGGGTTTAAGCCTGGTTATGGTTCAGGCCTCTTGTTGAGCACTTACAGTAATGACAAACTCTGAATCATCAAGTTTATTAAAATGAGAACTTAACAAAACCAATTCCTCTTATTTCATGAAGCGCCTACATTCAACTAAATGTACCTGATAGACATTTCTCAGAACATTAGAAACAGCTGTGTGCAGAGTTTATTGTTTGTGTTGTTGGTTGAAATCACTCCTGAGATGGTACTTTACACACTGATGTTTCACTATACGTGGTATCACGTCCTTATCAGTCGATTCACAGAATAAATCCATATCGGACAGGCTTAGTCATGACGCTAGCTCGGCAGGTCGTCATGGGATATTTAGTCATATATTATGGGATATGTATCCTTACAGTATATCCTGATCAATATCTGACTACAGGTCAAAAGGACACTGCTGCTCCCAAAGCTGCCTGCACAGATGGTGACTGTATTAAAAAGTGCATTTTGTACCTTTCCTGGGTCACAAATCAATACAGTGGGCTGATCCCAACCAGGTTATACCAGCATGCAGCATGAGACACGGCTTACCCAGATCGACAAGGCTTAGACGCAATCAATAACATTATAGAATACTGTTCCCAGAATATGGCAAAGATAAAAGCTGAAGTCACGTGTGCTGTTTTTATAGACTAGTGTGCTTCTATTTGCTCTATGCCTCCATCTCTAGTCTCTCCAATGCATTTCAATAAACCCCTTAATTAGCCTTTGCGTCTGTTCTCATCTCTGATTATACACTTCAGCTATGAATCAAAGATATCCCCCATCTGTGATTACACATATGATTGAGTCTCAATTTGATACTGCACTGAGAATCAATACAGAAATCGTTGATGCGGTCAAACTGTTTCCACTTGGAGTTCTCTATAGCGACAGGGCAGAGTGGGGTAAGTTGAGAATATATGTGTTTTTGATATTCAGCATCACTCCGTCAAGGGAATTATTGTATTCTTTCTAACAAAGTTATCTCCATAACATTTCAGGATGTTGTGTATCCCTGGAAATAAGAATTAATGTAAAACATTACAGTTTTGAGAACATAACTGAGTCCAAAAAAGGTGGTCTCTTGGCACAACTTATCCTGGGTATACGGGGCAAGTTGAGCCACGGGACAGGTTAAGTTAAGTCGCCTACAAATTGCTGTACTGAATTAAATATTGACACTACTTTTTCAAAACCATTTCTATATTTAGTTTTCAAACACCCATTCAACGCAATCACGCCCCCTTTTTCTCCCCTATTTCGATCTTGTCTCATCGCTGCAACTCCCCAACGGGCTTGTGAGGCGAAGGTCGAGTCATGTGTCCTCCGAAACATTACCAGCCAAACCGCGCTTCTTAACACCTGCCCACTTAACCTGGAAGCCAGCCACACCAATGTGTCGGAGGAAACGCCATTCAACTGGACGACAGAGGTCAGCTTGCAGGCGCTCGGCCTGCCACAAGGAGTCGCTAGAGCGCGATGAGCCAAGTAAAGCCCCCCGACCAAACCCTCCCCTAACCCGGGCGACGCTGGACCAACTGTGTGCCACCCTATGGGACTCCCGATCATGGATGGTTGTGATACAGCCCGAGATTGAATCCTGGTCTGTAGTGACGCCTCTAGCACTGCGAAGCAGTGCCTTAGACCGCTGCGCCACTCGGGGGCCCCATTTAGTCTTTTATTCATTTTAAGAATCTTTTAACACAGGCTTAACACCAAACACTTACTACTTTTTAAAAACACAACATAGGACGGGCTCTTTTTTTTTTTTTACTTCATGGGATCAGAAATAATGCCTTGCATTATGCCTGGAAAGAAAACACTTCAATTTTCTCAACTTGCTATTAGTTCAACTTACCCCAAGGCAAAGCATCATGAAACCTCTAACTGTTTTTTGGACCTAACTTGCTTACCCCTTTTTCATGTTTTGTTCTTCACAGACTCCATGAAATTATTAAACCTTTTGTGTATGGTTTCCTAGAAACAAGGGCGTCTCAACTTACCCCACTCTCCCCTAAGCAGCCATTACTTTCCATATGACACCATGGCCTATGTTCATATCCACCTCTCCTTCTTGCCTAAAGAATCCTAAAAATAATTCAAAAAATCCACAGAATGTGGGTACATGTTGGGCAACTGTCAGCATCCAATTGCTGCAGGTGTCTAGGACAGCCTTGGTGGCAATAGTGCTCTATGTCATCTCTTCCTGATGCCACTGAATTAGAGGGAACAACTTCTCAGAGAAGATGGCGTTTGTGTAGTTTATCGTGATAGGCATTAGTATAATCTAATATCCATTAGGTGATCTTGCTGAGGAGCAAATCATTTGCCTTGTCTAGCATCAAAACCCACTGAAGTGTCATGGTGGTGAGGAGCAGTGATGAGATGTGTAATGATGAAACTTGGATAGAAGCGTAGAATATGCATGCAGATGGAAAATAAGGGCACTGGTGTTAAACATAGGAGAATAGCTGTTACCCAACCAAGCCAGTAGAGCTTTAGAGCGAGAAGCCACAAAATGCCCAAGTATGACTCAAACTGAATTTAGCTGCTACGTCCATGGCCAATAGCAATGAATCATACAGCAATATTAGAGGAACTAAGGTTTAGTGCCAAGAGAAGCAATAATTTGTCTTTTTAACCCTGACAACCAAGGCTCCCATCTATTTGAGTTGCAAGCTTCAGACGTTTCTTTTCTTTTCTTTTCAGGTCACCACAAAGGTTTCTTCTTCTAAGCCTGTGTAGCAAAACCTGTCCGTGTTGGCTGCACATACAGACAATGGGCTAATGTGCCACTCACCGTCGTCAGTGTTTGAGTTTGTACAAGGGAATGAGCCAGAGAAAGTAGCACTCTAAATTACTGTTCATCATCTGTTCATTCATCAATAAGATGAACACGTTGTGTTGCTCTCGTTTTAGCAAAAAACTTTTTTTTCACTTGATCACTGCTCATTTTGAGAAGAAAGAAAATTGCAGTCCAAAGCCCTTTTTGTGGTGTTCAGACAGCTCTTCTCCTCTTTGTCTTTGCACTTTGTATCAGCATGACTCACAGACACAATCCTCCCATCCAAACACAGACAACCCGAACCTCCTCACCTTCTTCTTCTGCACCTTCTCCTGCACCTGTTCCTTCTCTGAGGCGTTGGAAGGTTTTCGCCGTAACATTGTTCCTCTATGGTTCCTCCTGCTATTCCTTTTGGTCAAACAGTGGAGAGACAGGCACCAACACAGACTTCAGCAGCTCCTGTCACTCTGATGTCACTTCTAGAGAGCTCTGACAAAACAGTAGAGACAAAAAAAGAGTGACTTCCTGTTTGACAGAGTGGAGCAGAGACTGAGAGGAAGACACGTGACCACACAGGAAGTGGAGAAGCAAACGTCTGTAGGCGCTTTGGTTTGGGTTTGACAGAGAAACTCAACATTGCTTGTATTTTCTTTTCTTTTCATTATCTTAATAACCTTGGGTGCCAGGCTTTTTTCGACGTACATTGCTGGTGAAAGTGCCGATTCATCTCTTAAGTTCACAATACTAATGGTTGATATCAGTGGATGCTGGTGAGAGGCGCTATAGGAGGATGGGCTCATTGTAATGGCTGGAATGGAATAAATGGAACAGAGTCAAACATCTGGTTCGACACAGTTTGATACCGTTCCATTTATGCCACTCCAGCCATTACAAGGAGCCTGTCCACTTATAGCTCCTCCCACCAGCCTCCACTGGTTGATATAGTCAGAAAAAGTAATGGTTCTAATCCAATTTGTCTAAAATAGGGGATAGCTAACATAAAATAGGGGTTAAGCCACGGAACAAGAGTAGCCAGCAGTTAAAGATGACAATTTTCTGTGTCGGTAGGCCTACTCTGTCTGGGGTGGAAAGGTAGGCCTAACTTTCGAAAGTACCATGCTCAGATTCCTGATGATGTCTTAGATTTAATTATTTGCAAACAGGGACAGTTTTGTATCAAACAACACACACTGGTTTGGCAATAGAGAAATCTGATAAGATGAACACATAGGGTTACGCAACCCTGCTAGCCTATATACAGTGGGGCAAATAAGTATTTAGTCAGCTACGAATTGTGCAAGTTCTCCCACTTAAAAAGATGAGAAAAAAAATCCAGAAAATCACATTGTAGGATTTTTATGAATTTATTTGCAAATTATGGTGGAAAATAAGTATTTGGTCAATAGCAAAATTTCTCAATACTTTGTTATATACCCTTTGTTGACAATGACAGAGGTCAAACATTTTCTGTAAGTCTTCACAAGGTTTTCACACACTGTTGCTGGTATTTTGGCCCATTCCTCCATGCAGAGCTCCTCTAGAGCAGTGATGTTTTGGGGCTGTTGCTGGGCAACACGGACTTTCAACTCCCTCCAAAGATTTTCTATGGGGTTGAGATCTGGAGACTGGCTAGGCCACTCCAGGACCTTGAAATGCTTCTTACGAAGCCACGCCTTCGTTGCCCGGGCGGTGTGTTTGGAATCATTGTCATGCTGAAAGACCCAGCCACGTTTCATCTTCAATGCCCTTGCTGATGGAAGGAGGTTTTCACTCAAAATCTCACGATACATGGCCCCATTCATTCTTTCCTTTATACGGATCAGTCGTCCTGGTCCCTTTGCAGAAAAACAGTCCCAAAGCATGATGTTTCCACCCCCATGCTTCACAGTAGGTATGGTGTTATTTGGATGCAACTCAGCATTCTTTGTCCTCCAAACACGACGAGTTGATATTTTACCAAAAAGCTATATTTTGGTTTCATCTGACCATATGACATTCTCCCAATCTTCTTCTGGATCATCCAAATGCTCTCTAGCAAACTTCAGACGGGCCTGGACATGTACTGGCTTAAGTAAGAGGACACGTCTGGCACTGCAGGATTTGAGTCCCTAGCGGCGTAGTGTGTTACTGATGGTAGGCTTTGTTACTTTGGTCCCAGCTCTCTGCAGGTCATTCACTACGTCCCCCCATGTGGTTCTGGGATTTTTGCTCACCGTTCTTGTGTTCATTTTGACCCCACGGGGTGAGATCTTGCGTGGAGCCCCAGATCGAGGGAGATTATCAGTGGTCTTGTATGTCTTCCATTTCCTAATAATTGCTCTCACAGTTGATTTCTTCAAACGAAGCTGCTTACCTATTGCAGGTTCAGTCTTCCCAGCCTGGTGCAGGTCTACAATTTTGTTTCTGGTGTCCTTTGACAGCTCTTTGGTCTTGGCCGTAGTGGAGGTTGTGGACAGGTGTCTTTTATACTGATAACAAGTTCAAACAGGTGCCATTAATACAGGTAACGAGTGGAGGACAGAGGAGCCTCTTAAAGAAGTTACAGGTCTGTGAGAGCCAGAAATCTTGCTTGTTTGTAGGTGACCAAATACTTATTTTCCACCATAATTTGCTAATTAATTCATTAAAAATCCTACAATGTGATTTTCTCTCATCTTTTTAAGTGGGAGAACTTGCACAATTGGTGGCTGACTAAATACTTTTTTGCCCCACTGTACATAGACTTGGACTCACTGGCCACTTTAATGGCCAGAAGCGGCAGGTATCCTAGTGATTAGAGCATTGGGCCAGTAACCAGAAGGTTGGTGGATCGAATACCCGAACTGACAAGGTAAAAATGTGTCGTTCTGCCCCTGAACAAGGCATTTAACCCACTGTTCCTAGGCCATCATTGTAAATAAGAATTTCTTCTTAACTGACTTGCATAAGTTAAATAAAGGTTATATGATAGGGCCACAGTGTCTCCTGACTCCTCCTGTCTCAGCCTCCAGTATTTATGCTGCAGTAGTTTGTGTCGGGGGGCTAGGGTCAGTTTGTTCTATCTGGAGTACTTCTCCTGTCCTATTTGGTGTCCTGTGTGAATTTAAGTATGCTCTCTCTCTCTCTCTCTCTCTTTCTTTCTCTCTCGGAGGACCTGAGCCCTAGGACCATGCCTCAGGACTACCTGACATGATGACTCCTTGCTGTCCCCAGTCCACCTGGCTGTGCTGCTGCTCCAGTTTCAACTGTTCTGCCTGTGATTATTATTATTTGACCAGGCTGGTCATTTATGAACATTTGAACATCTTGGCCATGTTCTGTTATAATCTCCACCCGGGACAGCCGACATAGCCTGGTCACCCCACATAGCCTGGTTCCTCTCTAGGTTTCTTCCTAGGTTTTGGCCTTTCTAGGGAGTTTTTCCTAAGCCACCGTGCTTCTACACCTGCATTGCTTGCTGTTTGGGGTTTTGGGCTCTGTTTCTGTACAGCACTTTGAGATATCAACTGATGTACGAAGGGCTATATAAATAAATTTGATTTGATTTTGATTTTATTTAGTTAAATATAAATTCATGGAACACTAGTCACTTTAATAATGTTTACACACTGATTTACTCATCTCATATTTATATACTGTATCCTATTCTACTGTATTTTAGTCAATGCCACTCTGACATTGCTCTATCTAATAGTTATATATTTCTTAATTCCATTATTTTACTTTTACATGTGTGTATTATTGTGAATCGCACTGTTAGATACTACTGCACTGTTGGATATAGGAACACAAGCGTTTTGCTACACCCACAATAACATCTGCTAACTATGTCTATGTGACCAATAACATTTGATTTGATAGGGCTATCTGTGTCCATTCTTAGCCTGTAATTTCTGTCATTTGTGTGGTATTAATTGCATGAAATGTTTATAAAAGGCCATTTGTCTCAAACCTGCAATTACGATGATAGATTTGTGTAATAATTTTACTATAAAGGAGAGAGAGATTCTTGCAATGCTTTTACTATAAAAGAGATTGTTCCATCCCTACTCTTGTCCACAGTGGTCTGTGAACCCACAACCTTCTGGCCCGCAGCCCTGAACAACATTTCTGCAATGCCACGTAGCCTACTACACAGGACCAGGAACAGTTTCTAAAACTGACTCTGGCCTGTCCAAGAATTAATGGTAAACGGTAGACACGTTCTCTGCTATGCATTTTGTTTTATTTATTGTTTTGCGTATAGGGAGGGTCATTTATTTTTGTTTTCAAGCATTCAGGGTGGATTTAGGTCAAATATATTTTGCTGAAGGGAGGGCCATTCATTTTAATTTCATACAGGTCTGATTTTCTCCATGTATCCCTTACTATAAAAAAAGTTCACTCCCTAAAGGTGTGTAGTAATTTAACCATTTATTTTCTGAAAATTATTTCTCACATATATAAAAGATACGTTCCTTATGTTTCCAAAATATTACCGCAAGTGATGCGTTTAACGTTCAGAACAAGCATCGGGGCTCTTCACAAAACTCCCCAAAATACACTCAAAAGGCACCGACAGGCATGAATGGGTTAAACAAGGTCATTTCTCCCTCATTCTGTCTATATTTACCTCTTTGCGAAACAGAAGGCAGATCCACCAGAGTGCGAGAAATGAATCATATTTTGCATGTAAAAGGAGTAGTGGAGGTTTTCTTCCTCTTAACCCTAACATACTGAAATATGGTACTGGGCGGGAGTAAAACCCAACCCTGGCTTGAAAGCTGCCATCCCTTTTGGCATTCACTCCTCCACATCTTATCTGCTATGAGTGCTCATCATTAGAGTTTTCAATGTGCTATTCACTTGTTGTTGTTGGGCACTGTTACTAGTCATGCCAGTCAACTGCTGGCCAGAAGAAGATGAGTTCCACCTTTTATAGTGATTTCTGTCTGATAGAGATGCTAGTTGTGGTTGTGTCTGATAGAGATGCTAGTTGAGGATTCGAGCACTGAGCCAGCTTTACAAAAATACCCAAAGTATTTCTACCAGAGCAGACCTGAACCCTGGAAGTGAAAGCGAACAAGAGATGACACATTTAGAAACTGAAGCTGATGTGCAGGTGTAAATCCCTCTCACAGGAGAAACACACAGCCTGCCCGACCAGAAACACATCCATGTTGATCCTCTTTAAGGTATACAGAGTGGTCTGTCAAATCACGCATTTCCCTGTGGATTCTAGTTCTAGTATTTTCGGTTGATTTTCTTGGTTGTTATTGGCTCAAGGTAGAAGTTGTCCTTGATTTAGGACCAGATTACCCTGCCCCTCAATCCTAACTTGAACCATTAGGGGGATAGAGCATATTGATACCTGCTTCAGTGGTTAGGGACATCTCCCTGACCCTGCAACTCAAGGGCAACTTTTACTTTGAGCCAATAACAACCAATAAAAACAACTAATGGATGATAAAGAAAATACTAGAAATCGAATCCACAGGAAAATGCGTATACATTTTACCTTTGTATTTTGGACAAAACAAGCATTAGTAGGCCTATGCGGAAATAGACATAAAAGGAAGTAGATATGTGTTAAATGTAGCCTATTATTTTGGAGGGTTGGCAAACGACATGACTAGAGGATGCCCTAGTTTAGTTTCCGAAGGTTGGCAACAAGTTTGAGGTTTTGCGTGTTTGTACAAACGTTTGAGGGACAAAAGCATAAATTAACAATATTCAGAATAAGACATACTGGTTTCATTGAAATAATAAACAGTAGCAATCCGAGAGGATGTACAGTATACACAACAGTATACACTTCATTTAGGGACAATGTGAAAGTTAAGATATAGTATATTTACTAGAACTGTGTTCAGGTCCTAGGGAAATATTTGCCTTACACAGAGACAATGAGCTCATATTTTCAACATCAATTAGTAATGGCATTGTTCCTCTTTTTCCAGTGGCCATAGCCACAGACCCAACCATTTCAAACACACAGAGAGTTAAATGGACAGTGTCATCTCACCAACAACAATGGAAATACAGCACAGCCAAGCCATCTTTCTCTTCTTACGAAAACTTGTTTTCCTATGCGGGAGGGGTGCAAGTCGAATAAAAGCATGCAGCAGGGCGGACGTCTTCGTAAAAGCCACATTCACACCTTCTTGCAGCTCTTGATAGGTCTGTTGCCAGGCAACAGCCCCCATCTCGCTGGCACTAGTTCTTCACATGTGGTAGAGCTAGACAAACCTCAAGAGCTGTTCAGATGGTTGGATGGGGGGGGGGGGGGTGAGACTCATATACAATGGCTGCTTTTAGAGACACTGATTAACACAGCATGTGATGATGACCCCAATTATCTGTCCCTCACAAAGTGCTAACAGGCACAGATTACAATACAACACTCACCCTGTCATCGTGGCCATCTTGTAATGTAGTGTTGTATATTGAGTTTGTTTTGGTTCAACTTTTTCTTCAGGGACAAAGTACAGAATGCTTGATATGCATCATTCTACACATAAAGTAAGTAGTGAACAACAGGTCAGTTAACAAAATGGTACTCAAACTTTCAAATAATCCTCTTTTAATAAATTACAAATCAATTTACACTGTCTACAGCCAAGACACCCTTTTGGGATGCAAATTAAAAAACTGATTCGAAACACAGAGGTTGGACACATAAAAAAATGACAAAACAAACCATCTGAACATATTCACCAAATAATGAAATAAACAAATTGAAATAAACTAAAAGGTACTAATCAAACATGAATTGAAATCAAACATTGAACGACAACAATACATTTACTATGCACAGGCACTGCATAGGTTGACAGCTAAGATAATAATACTAGCCATAAAAGATGCGATGAGAGTGCGATGAGATGAAGGGAGAGAAGGACTGAGAGATGGTGGGAGAAGTGGAGTGAGGGATGGAGGCTCCTCAGAGGAGGATGTGGAGGAGGGCGGTGGCCAAGGCGGTGAGGGTCAGGCTGAGGGAGGAGACGGCAGCAGAAGCAGTGGCACTCTGGAAAGGCACTGTGTGCTTCAGCATCCATTTCTTCTCCTCTGTCAGGCCCTGCCTGTCCAGCTCAGCCCCCATTAGCTCACGTATGGTCAGGTAATAATTATCCAGCCACTGCAGCTGAAGGGGAGAACAATGGAGACTGGGTCATTGGGGCACAGACACAAATGAGCAGCAACCCAGTGCCACACACCACAGTAAGCTGGCACGGACACACATACATGCACTCACACATGCCACATGCACGAGTGAAGGCTCCTCAGAGGAGGAAGGGGAGGACGGACCATCCTTCTCAGTGAATTTCATAAAAATACTGAAACATTAAAAAAGTTATCCCTTTTAGATAAAACTATACTAAATATATTCACATCACCAAATAATTCATTAAAACACACTTTTTGTAATGAAGGTCTGCAGTGGCCTCAACAGTACTCTGTAGGGTAGCACCATGGTGTAACCAGAGGACAGCTCGATTCCGTCATCTTCTGGGTGCATTGACTTCAATACAAAACCTAGGAGGCTCATGGCTCTCTCCCCCTTCCATAGACTTACACAGTAATTATGGCAACTTTCGGAGGACGTCCTCCAACCTATCAGAGCTCTTGCAGCATGAACTGACATGTCGTCCACCCAATCAAAGGATCTTTCGAATGAATCTAGTACTAAAAACATAAGCTACAGCTAGCTAGCACTGCAGTGCATAAAATCTGGAGAGTAGTTGACTCAAAGAGAGAGAAAGACAATAGAGGAACAGTTTTGAACAAATTCATTTCTTTAAAAATAAAGGAGAAGCAAAAGAGATATTGAATTATATTTTGTTTTACTTTCACTTAGCTAACACATGCAACTAGCTAGTTTATCCTACTCAAACACCCGGCTCAAACAAAGAGGGATGCTATTGCTATGGCTATGGTTATCCAACACTGGAACTCTTCCAAGTCAAGGTAAGCTTTTGGTTTTATAACTGTATTGCCAGAGTGCTTAGATGCAAGAAGGAATTCTACAATGAGCAAATGTCCACGCTGTTTGTACAGTATGTGGCTCCTATGAAAGTTAACCGTGTTTGCATGTGATCAGGGGTGTATTCATTCCACCGATTCTGTTGAAAAATGTTTCTTAAATGGAAGTAAATGGAAAGAAATGGGGATAAACATACCTGAATTTGTCCAATAGAAACGAATTTAGAACTGCTGGACTAATGATTACACCCTAGATCAGCTAGATGCAGGCAAGAGTGTGCAAAGCAGTATTAAATGTGTCACTGTCTGTCACCTCGATTACTAAAATGTTTCTCTCGACCAATGCACCTACGTTGTAAACTTTTTAGGTTGTAGTAACCTCATGATGGGTACAGGGAAAATGAGAGTATCAGGTAGTAGCCTAAACCTATTGATGTTACATTGAGCTGGGTGAATGGAATATGAATGACAGTCATCCAATATGCTGTAGTAGAAATAAGGCCATGCTCATAAAAAAATAATAGTTCTCCCTAATCTTAAACGTCACCTACAGCCACTGACATGCACGCACATATACACACACAATGAATGTATGTGTGTGTATATATATATATATATATATCTTGGCTCTTTTCCATGTCTATCCCTGATAAGTTACCCAGGAAAGAGCTGAAAATAGCCCATATTAATATATGTAGCCTTAGAAATAAGGTTAGTGAAATCAATAACTTGCTAACATAAGATAAAATTAATATATTAGCCATTTCTAGGACTCACTAGATCATTCATTTGATGACAGAGCTGTAGCAATACAAGGATATAACACCTATAGAAGAGACAGGAATGCTTATGGGTGAGGTGTTGCTGTATACAGTGTCAGTCAAAAGCTTGGACACGCCTACTCATTCAAGGGTTTTTCTTTATTTTTTACTATTTCATCCATTGTATAATAATAGTGAAGACATCAAAACTATGAAATAACACATATGGAATCATGTAGTAACCAAAAGAAGTGTTAAACAAATCAAAAAATATTTTATATTTGAGATTCTTCAAAGTAGCCACTCTTTGTCTTGATGACAGCTTTGCACACTCTTGGCCTTATCTCAACCAGCTTCATGAGTGTCACGTGTGCACCCTCTCTGGTTTCTAGGTCACCAGGCTGCTCGTTATGGCGCACACCTGTCACCATGGTTAAGCACACCTGAGCGTCATCAGACTTACCTGGACTCCATCACCTCCTTGATTACCTTCCCTATACAGTGGGGCAAAAAGGTATTTAGTCAGCCACCAATTGTGCAAGTTCTCCCACTTAAAAAGATGAGAGAGGCCTGTACTTTTCATCATAAGTACACTTCAACTATGACAAAATGAGAAAAGAAAATCACATTGTAGGATTTTTAATGAATTTATTTGCAAATTATGGTGGAAAATAAGTATTTGGCCACCTACAAACAAGCAAGATTTCTGGCTCTCACAGTCCTGTAACTTATTGTTTAAGAGGCTCCTCTGTCCTCCACTCATTACCTGTATTCATGGCACCTGTTTGAACTTGTTATCAGTATAAAAGACACCTGTCCACAACCTCAAACAGTCACACTCCAAACTCCACTATGGCCAAGACCAAAGAGCTGTCAAAGGACACCAGAAACTAAATTTAAGACCTGCACCAGGCTGGGAAGACTGAATCTGCAATAGGTAAGCAGCTTGATTTGAAGAAATCAACTGTGGGAGCAATTGTTAGGAAATGGAAGACATACAAGACCACTGATAATCTCCCTCGACCTGGGGCTCCACGCAAGATCTCACCCCGTGGGGTCAAAATGATCACAAGAACGGTGAGCAAAAATCCCAGAACCACATGGGGGGACCTAGTGAATGACCTGCAGAGTCACCTCCAAAGTAACAAAGCCTACCATCAGTAATGCACTACGCCGCCAGGAACTCAAATCCTGCAGTGCAAGACGTGTCCCCCTGCTTAAGCCAGTACATGTCCAGGCCTGTCTGAAGTTTGCTAGAGAACATTTGGATGATCCAGAAGAAGATTGGGAGAATGTCATATGGTCAGATGAAGGGACCAGGACGACTGATCCGTGTAAAGGAAAGAATGAATGGGGCCATGTATCGTGATATTTTGAGTGAAAACCTCCTTCCATCAGCAAGGGCATTGAAGATGAAACGTGGCTGGGTCTTTCAGCATGACAATGATCCCAAATACACCGCCCGGGCAACGAAGGAGTGGCTTCGTAAGAAGCATTTCAAGGTCCTGGAGTGGCCTAGCCAGTCTCCAGATCTCAACCCCATAGAGGGAGGGAGTTGAAAGTCTGTGTTGCCCAGCAACAGCCCCAAAACATCACTGCTCTAGAGAAGATCTGCATGGAGGAATGGGCCAAAATACCAGCAACAGTGTGTGAAAACCTTGTGAAGACTTACAGAAAACGTTTGACGTCTGTCATTGCCAACAAAGGTTATACAAAAAAACTTTTGTTATTGACCAAATACTTATTTTTTCCACCATAATTTGCAAATAAATTCATAAAAATCCTACAATGTGATTTTCTGGATTTTTCCCCCCTCATTTTGTCTGTTATAGTTGAAGTGTACCTATGATGAAAATTACAGGCCTCTCTCATCTTTTTAAGTGGGAGAACTTGCACAATTGGTGGCTGACTAAATACTTTTTTGCCCCACTGTATATGTCACTCCCTTTGGTTCCTTCCCCAGGCATTATTTTTTCTGTGTTATGTCTGTGCGTTGTTCATGTTTCTTATGTTATGTTTATTTATTAAAACACTCACTCCCTGAACTTGCTTCCTGATGCTCAGCGCACATCGCCACAATGAGGTAGTCACCTGGAATGCATTTCAATTAACAGGTGTGCGTTGTTAATAGTTCATTTGTGGAATTTCTTTCCTTCTTCATGCGTTTGAGCCAATCAGTTGTGTTGTGACAAGTTAGGGGTGATAGCCCTATTTGGTAAATTACCAAATCCATATTATGCTCAAATAAGCAAAGAGAAATGACAGTCCATCATTACTTTAAGAGATGAAGGTTAGTCAATTCAGATACATATCCATGTAATTTATTAACCTTTATTTAACTAGGCAAGTCACAACAAATTCTTATTTTACAATGCCTGCCTACCCCAGCCAAACCTTCCCCTAACCCAAACAACTCTGGGCCAATTGTGCGCCGCTCCATGGGACTCCCGATCACGGCTGGTTGTGTTACAGCCCGGGATCTATCCAGGGTCTGTAGTGATGCCTCTAGCACTAAGATGCAGTGCCTTAGACCGCTGCACCACTCGGGAGCCCTAAATGCTTAAAGAAGATTCTATGTCAAGTGTTATTGAAGTGTTGAGTTTGCAGGGTCACCTGGCACATCTAAAGTCTTTTCTTTTGGGTTATTGCTATAGGTCACCATGTGCTAACAGTCAATATCTAAATAATGTGGGAAATGCTTGATAATGTAGTGTGATGTAAACAGAGGTCTAATTTCTCGGGGACCTGAATATTGACTGGTTTTCATCAAGCTGTCCACTCAAGAAGAAGCTTCTCCCTGTAACCCCTGCCTATCTCCTGGTTTCAATGATGTTTCTAGAGACAATATCTCTCTCTTCATCACTCAATACCTAGGTTTCCCTCCACTGTATTCACATCCTACCATATCTTTGTCTGTACATTATACCTTGATGCTATTTTTATCGCCCCCAGAAACCTCCTTTTACTCTCTGTTCCAGACTTTCTAGACGACCAATTCTTATTGCTTTTAGCCGCACCCTTATTCTACTCCTCCTATGTTCCTCTGGCGATGTAGAGGTGAATCCAGGCCCTGCAGTGCCTAGCTCCACTCCTATTCCCCAGGCGCTCTCTTTTGACGACTTCTGTAACCGTAATAGCCTTGGTTTCATGCATGTTAACATTAGAAGCCTCCTCCCTAAGTTTGTTCTATTCACTGCTTTAGCACACTCTGCCAACCCGGATGTTCTAGCTGTGTCTGAATCCTGGTTTAGGAAGACCACCAAAAATTCAGAAATTTTAATTCCAAACTACAACATTTTCAGACAAGATAGAACTGCCAAAGGGGCGGTGTTGCAATCTACTGCAAAGAGCCTGCAGAGTTCTGTCCTACTATCCAGGTCTGTACCCAAACAATTTGAACTTCTACTTTTAAAAATCCACCTCTCTAAAAACAAGTCTCTCACCGTTGCCGCCTGCTATAGACCACCCTCTGCCCCCAGCTGTGCTCTGGACACCATATGTGAACTGATTGCCCCCCATCTATCTTCAGAGCTCGTGCTGCTAGGCGACCTAAACTGGAACATGCTTAACACCCCAAATAATAACGTCATACACGTAATGTTAGCTAGGGAGCTAGCCAGCTAACGTTACTTAGCTAGCTAACAGTACTCTTTAGCTTGAAATGAAACCACTTTCTGTCAAAATTAGAAATGAGTAATATCTGAAAATGTAGCAAGCTAGAATATCATACCCATATACATCATCATTATGCATGATGGATGTGTTTCCCTGTTCTACATTGTAGAATAATAGTGAAGACATCAAAACTATTACATAAAACATATGGAATCATGTAGTAAGTAGTAACCAAAAAGTGTTAAACAAATCAAAATATATTTTATATTTTAGTTTCTTCAAAGTAGTCACCCTATGCCTTGATGGCAGTTTTGCACACTCTTGGCATTCTCTCAACCAGCTTAATGAATTAGTCACCTGGAATGCTTTTCTAACAGTTTTCCAACAGAGTTCCCACATACACTAGCGTTCAAAAGTTTGGGGTCACTTAAAAATGTCCCTGTGTTTGAAAGAAAAGCCATTTTTTGACCATTTAAATAACATCAAATTGATCAGAAATACAGAAATACATTGTTCATGTTGTAAATGACTAGCTGGAAATGGCAGATTTTTTTATGGAATATCTAAATAGGCGTACAGAGGCCCATTATCAGCAACTGTCACTCCAGTGTTCCAATGGCACATTGTGTTAGCTAATCCAAGTTTATCATTTTAAAAGGCTAATTGATCATTAGAAAACCCTTTTGCAATTATGTTAGCACAGCTGAAAACTGTTGTTCTGATTAAAGAAGCAATACAACTTCTTTAGACTAGTTGAGTATCTGGAGCATCAACATTTGTGGGTTCGATTACAGGCTCAAAATGGGAGAGGGAGGCCCCGGTGCACAACTGAGCAAGAGGACAAGTACATTAGAGTGTCTAGTTTGAGAAACAGACACCTCACAAGTCCTCAACTGGCAGCTTCATTAAATAGTACCCGCAAAACACCAGTCTGAACGCCAACAGTGAAGAGGCGACTGGCCTTTTAGGCCGAGTTGCAAAGAAAAATCCATATCTCTGTCCAGTGTTTTCTTTTTATTGGCCAGTCTGAGATATGGCTTTTTCTATGCAACTCTGCCTAGAACTCTTTTTTGTTTACTACTTGATTCCATATGTGTTGCTTCATAGTTTGATGTCTTCACTATTATTCTAAAATGTTAGAAAATAGTCTAAATAAATAAAAACCCTTGAATGAGTAGGTGTGTCCAAACTTTTGACTGGTACTGCAGGTCATATGTGACTCGTTTTGGCTTTTACGGTAGTCCTATGTGTGTGTACAGAAGTAGTGTGAGATTCACTTTGAGCGACAGGTGTACTTTATTCAAACTGCAATAATATATGAGTGCTGTTTCTAAAATGACCAACATACAAGATACCATTTTTTAAAAAGTAGCACGGCTGAACATAAACACGAATAGATTACAGATCAGGCTACATGTACAAAATGAAAGTGCTGGCTTTGTTTTCTCTAAGACCTCGGATAGTTAGTAATTTCACTGCTGATAAACGTCATACGTGGTTTCAAAAAAAAAAAAAAACTTGCAGGTCTTGGAAGCTGCCTGTTAACTATGAGGGGGATTTTCAGAGGAAACCCACACTGTCAGCATGAATACACCTCAACCTGTCAGTCGAATGTGTATTTACCTCATGCTATCATACTAGATGTCCTTGAGAATTGAACCGTTCAATGTTTTTGAACCTTCAGTCATACTATAATGCAGTCATAATAATGACCTAACGTGCATAACAGAGATCATATACACACATAGTAACTCCAATGTTGCAGTCTCCACTGACCCCTTTTTGTCATTTTACATAATACATAACAAATATAATAAAGGAAATGAATGAAGGAAATTAAATTACATTAAATATGTAATTGAATGATGGGCATCATGTCAGTCTTAGTTCAGTTGTTAATTGAGCTGACACTAGCTGTGATGGTGGTGAGGATGTTTTATCATGACTGCTGATTATGTGTTTACTCTATGATATCTGCTGTCATTACAGCAAGTAAGGCCTCATGACAGCGCGTACAAGTTAAGTGTCAACACATCGTGTGTTTCTTACCTGTTGAGGGCTCATGAGAGAGGTGTCAATCAGCTTCCTGTCATACGGGACTAATGATACGGTCTCAAAGGTCAGGTAATTATGGCCATACTGCAGGAGAAAAATACACAAAGGGCAGAAAGTCAACGATTGTCCGCCTTTGGACACATTCCTAGCGGACTACATTGCAGAAACATGCCAGATCTCACAACTATTGCACTTTGTGATGTAAGTGCCTTAATGTGTTTGGACCCCAGGAAGACTAGCGGCAGCAGCTAATGGGGATCGCTTATAAATACAAATGTGTTTAACGTATCAGCATTTAATATAGTAATCTGATGTCGGACTGCATGACGTGGCACACAACTATTGGTTGATACAATGCATGAAGTCAGCCTGGAACACAACCTTTGACATCCCTTATGGAAAACTCACGTCTCACGAAGCCGATTTCACACGTGAAACACGTGATTTTCTGACACTTCACATGTAAAAATCACACATTTGGAGACACATACTGTGCATTCAGAAAGTATTCAGACCCCTTGACTTTTTCCACATTTTGATACTTTACAGTCTTATTCTAAAATTGATTAAATACATTTTTTTCCTCATAAATCTACACCCAATACCCCATAATGACAAAGCGAAAACAGGTTTTTAGAAATGTTTGCAAATGTATAAAATAAAAAACTGAAATGTTACATTTACATAAGTATTCAGACCCTTTACTTAGTACTTTGTTGAAGCACCTTTGGCAGCAATTACAGCGTCGATTCTTCTTGGGTTTGACTCTACAAGCTTGGCACACCTGTACTTGGGGAGTTTCTCCCATTCTTCTCTGCAGATCCTCTCAAACTCTGTCCCCTGGCTGGGCCACTCAAGGACATTCAGAGACTTGTCCCGAAGCCACATCTGCATTATCTTGGCTATGTGCTTATGGTCGTTGTCCTGTTGGAAGGTGAACCTTTGCCCCAGTCTGAGGTCCTGAGTGCTCTGGATCAAGGCTCTCTCTGTACTTTGCTCCATTCATCATTCCCAAGATCCTGACTAGTATCCCAGTCCCTATCACTGATAAACATCCCCACAGCATGATGCTGCCACTACCATCCTTCACCGCAGGGATGGTGCCAGGTTTCCTCCAGACGTGACGCTTGGCATTCAGGCCAAATAGTTCAATCTTGGTTTCACCAGACCAGAGCTTCTTGTGTCTCATGGTCTTTAGTTGACTTTTGGCAAACTCCAAGTTGGCTGTCATGTGCTTTTTACTGAGGAGTGGCTTCCGTCTGGCCACTCTACCATAAAGGCCTGATCGGTGGAGTGCTACAGAGATGGTTGACCATCTCCACAGAGAAACTCTGGAGCTCTGTCAGAGTGACCATCGGGTTCCTGGTCACCTTCCTGACCAATGCCATTCTCCCCCGATTGCTCAGTTTGCCGGGCAGCCAGGTCTAGGAAGTGTCTTGGTGATTCCAAACTTCTTCCATTTATGAATGATGGAGGCTACTGTGTTCTTGGGGACCTTCAATGCTGCAGAAATGTTTTAGTATCCTTCCCCAGATTTGTGCCTTGACATAATCCTGTCTCGGAGCTCTACGAACAATTCCTTCGACCTTGTGGCTTAGTTTTTGCTCTGACATGCACTGTCAACTGTGGGACCTTATATAGACAGGTGTGTGCCTTTCCAAATCATGTGCAATCAATTGAATTTACCACAGGTGGACTCCAATAAAGTCATAGAAACATCTCAAGGATGATAAATGGAAACAGGATGCGCCTGCGCTCAATTTCGAGTCTCATAGCAAAGGGTCTGAATACTTATGTAAATAAGGTATTTCTGTTTTTAATTTTTAATAAATTTAATCCATTTTAGGCTGTAACTTAACCAAATGTGGAGAAAGTCAAGGGGTTTGAAAACTTTGCAAATGCACCGTAGATGTCAGACATTTTACATCTGACAATTGACGTCATATTATGGATAGCTAGAATCTTTCCACCGCTTTAATACTTCCCCATCATTGTTAAATGTTATTCATATTTACCCACACTTATCTGATATTTCCACATGTTAAATAAAAACGCTGTAGTTCAATAGTTTATCTACCTTTGTGTGAGCTGGCACGATGACGACAACATCTTCAATACGGATCCCAAAGTCATTTTCCTTGTAATATCCTGGTTCTGGAAGAGATAAAACCTGCTCATGAAATAAAGGTCTCCATTCTCTTCCTATTCATTCAAGTCAAAAAGGCAGCTAAAAAATCTAAATGAACCTTTGTGACAAACCTCAAGATGTTAATTGAAGATAAGGACACAAATTTGACTTGGTGAGATCTTACCTATAGACGTGAACATGCCTTCCCGGAATGGAATGTTATTGCCCTGAAAGCCAACAGGCCCTGTGACGGAATTGAGACTAGTCAAATCCAAAAAATATATGGTTACATACTGTACCAGCTACATTAATTTCCTTCTGTTATTTTCAATAGTGGATTCAAGGATTTTTTTTAGCATTGAGAATAAAAAAATTTAAAAAAAAAAGAGAAAATAAAACAGTGTGATTGCTACAATGAAATTAAAACAACTCTGAATATCAGTATCATAAAAAGATACTAAAGATTCAAAATGAACAATAAGTAAAGCAATTGTACATTCATGGACACCAAAGTAGTTTCCCACGCCGTGACCCGTCCCGTGGCCGTAGTTCAGGCCCACTTCCCACAATGCCCGGCGCCCCAGCATCTCCATGTTTACACCTGTTGATAAACAAAAGCGTTAATGTGCCCTGGTGTCAAACATCCTCCAAACCTTTACAACCACTTCTTGTTTGCACACTTTAAAACATGTATTTTTCCTTCCTCTCTTGAAGTAATTACTGATTTAACACAAGCGTGAAAGTAAAGATTCCCTCATCAAATCAAATTGTATTGGTCACATTCACGTGTTTAGCAGATATTATTGCGGGTGCAGCGAAATGCTTGTAATATACCTTTCAGTCATGTCAGATCAGCGATCTCAAAGAAGGAAAGATGTATTTTCAAACTGTTCTTCAAACAGGGCCTCAAACAGACACAATGTACTTTGTGTAAAATAAGCACAAAATCACCTTGCTAATGGACTAGTGAAAAAATAGTTCCCTCTTGTGGTTGTATAGGACATTGCACGTGTGCTTTTACATATCCACCAGTAGTAGCCTCTGACAGTGTGACGTGAATGAGCATCTGCTTCTGTGCAGTTGTACACTGCATTGCACTCACCTTTTGTCCCTGAGGGGAAGATGGTCCGAGAGATTTCAATATTTCCCATGAGCACACGAGTGAAGGCCTCCTTTGGAGTGAGAGAACGGTGTAGATCAGAGAATTGGTTTGAAATGATGAGAATAGACATATGAAATAACTATAGGCGACATAAAGTTATATATCAGGTATAAAGGTATATATCTACATATTCATTTGACGGAGGTAACACAATTTCACTTGGGCCCCCAAAAGGCTAGGGCCGGCTCCGACTGCGGGTATGGATGTGGGTACGCAGACCCGCAAGCCACTCCGGCCCCTCGTGATGAGTTCAGATTTTTTGTGTCCCCCACCCCTGTCAAAGTTGCCCATCCCTTATATATATAAGGCCCCATAGGGCCACCTGTACCTTCTGCATGTCGGTGGGGATCCCCCAGTGAACAGTTCGTGTGATGTCAGTGGTCCCATCTCTATGGTCACAAGAAGAACAAGTCATGGCTCACATTTGAATCAATGTGGATAATAACTGAAGAATAAACTGCAAATATTTACCATGGAGATCCTATTAAATTACTAATATAATGTGTTATTTGTAATTCTATGGTGATAACTACATTCTCAGCTATAGTGAATAAGCTTCTCTACTCACAGATACTGGCCACCGGAGTCCACCAGGTACATCTCATCAACAGTAAGCTTTCTGCTAGTTGCATTAGAAGGGCTATAATACAATGTTTGTGACAAAACAATAGTTAGTGGTACTGTGAGGCAGATACTAAGCAAAAACCATTAGGAGACTAGGTGGAAAAGGAAAGCTCTAGATACCTATAATGGGCCAGAGCAGCATTGGGCCCACTGGCAGATATGGTTTCAAAGCTTGGCCCCCTGCTGTCCTTCTGCTTGCTGTCAAGTGTCAAAGATAGTGTTAGCGATTAAGTGTGTGTGTGCTTGCGTTTGTGTGCATACATGCATGTGTGTGTGTGTGAGTGTCTTCTCCCCACCTGCGACACTCATTGACGTAATATGCTGCTGTCATCTCTGTCTCTTTCCCCTCTGGTACAACTTTTTCCAGCCACATCAGTAGCTGTATGACTGCTACGGCATCCCTCACCTAAGGAGAGCAAGGGAGGACAATCAGACCACACGAGGTATTCTCCTATTACAACTGAGAAGTAGGATGACGTTACCCTTGAACTCTGGGGCTGTATGTTTCAAGCGTCTCAAAGTAGGACTGCTGATCTAGGATCAGATTCATGTAATCTTATTAACTGTGATCTAAAAGATAATACTGATCCTAAATCAGAACTCCTATTCTGAGATATTTGATACATACGGCCCCTGATCTCAGATCAGCATTCCGTTTTTTCCCACAGGTTAGGATTTTCAAGCTGGTGGAGGTTAGGATTTGTAATGGTTTAAGTTAGGGTGTGTAATGGTTGAGGTTAGGGTGTGTAATGGTTGAGGTTAGGGTGTGTAATGGTTGAGGTTAGGGTGTGTAATGGTTGAGGTTAGGGTGTGTAATGGTTGAGGTTAGGGTGTGTAATGGTTGAGGTTAGGGTGGGTAATGGTTTAAGTTCGGGTGTGTAATGGTTGAGGTTAGGCTGTGTAATGGTTGAGGTTAGGGTGTGTAATGTTTTAGGTAAGGGTGTGTAAGGGTTGAGGTTAGGGTGTGTAAGGGCTGAGGTTAAGGTGTGTAAGCTGATTGCTAGATCTGATTCAAAGGACAACGTCCATCCAGAGTCATAATTCATCCAACCACATTGACATTTTGGCCCATATTAAATGTGAATGCCATGACAACAGTCTGTCATATCTTACTGCCGCGCTCAGATCTGGATCTTTATCTGGATCCCCATTAGCTGACAGCCATGACGGCAGGAATGGAGGAATTTATAATAACACACCCGTATAAGAACCATACATTTAAGGGCTTTATTGGTGCCAATCATAAAAGCTGACTTTAATGGTGATGGATAGAAGACAGAATCTTAGACAGGATATACCATGAAGGGTTAATGTATGCAATCTTGCCTCCAATATAACAATCCCAATATGGAAAAGTATGGCTTGTCAAGATGAACTGATAACACATCTGAAGAGCTATTGGAGCCACCAGCGTTGCTGTTGTAAGACTTTATGGCTTAATAAGAGCACAACTCAATACAGAGAGGGAATAGGGAGTCTTGAGTCTCCAGCTCTGTCTGTCTGTCTGTCTGTCTGTCTGTCTGTCTGTCTGTCTGTCTGTCTGTCTGTCTGTCTGTCTGTCTGTCTGTCTGTCTGTCTGTCTGTCTGTCCGTCCGTCCGTCCGTCCGTCCGTCCGTCCGTCCGTCCGTCCGTCCGTCCGTCCGTCCGTCCGTCCGTTCTTCTTCCTTATCAGGACCATAACATCCTGACAAGGTAGGAAAACAAGAATAGTTTTGAAAAGTCAGGACTTTTTTCATGTCTTGAATTTGTTAAAATGCTATTTTAGGCTTAAAGGTTAGGTTTAGGATTTGTGGTTAAGGTTTTGGGTTAAGGGTTAGGGTTAGGGAAAATAGGATTTTGAATAGTGTGTGTCACATACATGAGCATCTCTCAGGATGCGCTGCTCTGTCTCGTCCTTCACCGCTTTAGTGGTCAGCACCGGAGAGTAGGCACTGGTCAGTAACTTCTCCTAAAACAAAGGGGTAGAGCAATATGGTTTTAATACTCTCAGTTCCTACTCATGTACATGAAATGCGACACAACAACAACTTTCTTCCACAGTAAAGTGTAGGGAGGTGTGATAAATAAATATACCACACATTCAATGGACCATTCCCAGCCAGTGAGGAGTTTAATAATAGGTTAATATCCCCACCCCTGTCCTCACCTCTGGAGTGATGAGCTCGTACAGGGCGTAGTTGGTGTACTCTGTTCCAATCCACACCTTCACACCATATGTGGTCATGTAGTTCTTCAGCATTACCCGCACCTGTTCATATTCTAACAACTTCACACAGTGGGCCAGGTGGAAACAAGTGGATTGCAGGTATAACTTCAAGTCTTCTGTCACTCTGTCTTTGTGTACAAACAACCTGAGAGGGAGAGAAAAAAATGAATGAGCAAATTTTATGGCGCACAAAGGGGCACGTTTGAGCACTGCAAAGCAATGCGGACTGGGACTTCAGACTCACCAGATCTCATTCAAGGTCAGCAGTGTATAGGAGTAGAAGAAGGGGTTGTAGGGGACATCACTACCGCGCAGATTAAACAGCCCTGGAACAGAGCAGATAAGAAGACTTTGATGAGGACTTCAAGTAATGAAGTGTTAAGTTAATGGATATGAATGTGGAGTGTCCAGGCGTCTTACAGGCAGTCTCATCAAGAGCAGAGAGCAGGACCGCTGTGGGCTTGTAAGGATTGTTTCTCATCTGAGTCCGTATGTGTTCCACTTTCATCTGCCAGGTCCTCTCTGTCAAACGGGTGTGTGTCGGCGCCAGATGAGAAAACACAATCAGACTCTGGGTCACCATAAAGGCCATTTTGTTTTATGATCCCTCCATTTACTTACTGTCTAACAGTGGAGTGTATTCGTGGATGCCAAGGGAAGCCAGGTTTCCCCAGCAAAGTGACCAATATTTTTTATCTTTCGTCTCTCTGTGTTTTATGATTTTCCTTCAATTTTGAAGAGGCTGAATCTATCTCACCAGGAAAAGCATCCGAGCTAGTGAAATAGTGCCTCTCTTTTTCTGTATTTGTGGGTCCTCTATCTGATTCTGTCTGGTCAAAAAGAGTATGACGTTGTTGCCGCCTGTAGCATTGAATGCACGGGAAGCTAGCGAGCTTCCTTGATTAAAAAAAGTATAAAAGAATAGCCTATCAGCGTTGAGCTAAAGTAAACTGGCTAGCTAGCTAGCTAAAATAGGCCCTTTCCTAAATTAGCAATAGATGGAGATAGGGATTTGGACTTGTGGTTTTACTTAATAAAATACAAACATGTTTAACCTCTAATTCTCCGTACTGGCCAATGATTATAACGGTGATTATGATCCAACCATATATTCACATAATGTGCCCCTGGCCTGAGAGGATGGAAGTTGAATATGTAGCTCTGGATACGAGTGTCTGCTAAATGGCTAAAATTTAAATGTAGAAGGCTAATGCTAGCTAGCTAACGTTGCCCATGAAAGGAAGTTAGGCTAGCGAGCAAGCATTTTAGCCAGACACCCTAGGACAACAAAAAATAAAAGCGTGTATTGTATGACAGAGTGATAGACCATTTCATCAACATGAAAGAGAGGAGGATGGCATTTGCGTTTCTCTACAAGTAGGGTGAGTCAACATGTTTTTTCTACTTGCACGCACGCACACACACACACACACACACACACACAGAAATCAGAACCATGGACAGCCACATCATATTTAGCTTACGTTGATTGGACTAAATTGTTTTTGGTATATTTTAGTTGTCACTATATTAGACTAAGCATACGTGATTTGATGATGTTGAAATGTTGAAGTTGAAATGGTGATGGGAATTGTGGAGGCAGCTCCTGTTTTCTTTGTAACTCTCCATGGTTCTAAATCAACAGTTGTTTAGTGGTCCAACAATGTTGGAAACATTAACTTGCTTGACCATGCTGTAGGTCATGTATCTGTTACTTGCAATACGCTTTGTGGACTTCAGACAGACGTTGCTCTCCAGTTTAGTGATGAAACAAGGTGTGGGTCAAATTTATTCTGCCATTGTCTTCTTATTCTCTCAGCCTTAGGCCTATACAGTATATCACGGTGGCAAGGCATACGAACTACCAGGTTATAGAGCAAACAACGCAATTACCACAACACACAGGTTGTGATATGGCTTTTTTCACCCTGGTTTGGCTTCCCCCAGTGATTTTAATCACATATCACTACTGCTGTCTAATCATGATAACAGAAAACAAGGTAAAAACAGAACTCTCAGCAGTGCATGACTTGGGATGGAATAAGTGCAGGAGCTGTCTTTTTCCAAGTCGGTCCATTAGACTATGATTACCAAAATTCACCGATGACATTATGCTATAAAGCTCTCTGATTATTCACTGTTAATGGTTTAAACACATTTTCCATGACTTCGCCATTTTAACCAAATTTCCATGATTATTATCATAGCCTACATGCAAAAGTAAGCATTATTGACATGGGGAAGCTGCTGTGTCTGATCCAGTGTAGACGTACCACCTCCTGGCATTGTTCCCTTGATAAAGGCACTTAGCCCCCCCACATAGAACTGCACAGTTAGTCACATGATGTCAACATGTGGTCAACCCTCCATCGGGAGAGCACCTGGGTGTGCAGGCTTGGCTTATGATTACAGTCCCGAAACACTCAAGTCTGCTTATCAAGGTCCCGTTGAGCAGATGATGTTTAGCCTACAATGTGGTTAGACCAGGGCTTGAACAAAAGCCTGCACACCCAGGACAGCCTACTGTCACTCTCAGACCCACAGACTAGCGTCAAATAAAGTAGAACAGAGTGGGAATCAGTAAATGAATGCCCACTCTCCTACTCAATGAAGATCTTGTCTTCATTCCAATTTGATCAACATGTTTTGCTTCACTATGCGAATCTGGGATAGGGATAGGTTACTTTGTTTGAAATAGAGGAGCTGGTACCCAATTCCCCAACAATTAGATTTGCTGGTACACGTTCAGGACAGCTCTGAACCAAGTCAGGCACTGACTATAAGTGTTTATTATCAGGGGAAACACACAGAGACAAGACTAATGGAAACAACCCCATTCATTTCCGCCCCTTCCACAGAGTAATAATCGGCAATGATTACCAGCCATAAGCAGTTAAATGGGATGTTTATGACAGTTTGTGAGCCTGTGGCTTTCTGCACTGTTTGCCGGTATTTATCTATTCATCAGCCCAGAGATAAGGGAACTGCACAGTAACTTACTCGCTCACTCACACACTCATCACACACACACACTCACACACACACACGGATAGACAGTGGCACACACACACCTACGACTCTGTCGGGCAGGCGGATGAGGTTATCAGGAGGGATGGGGGGTCTGTCTATCCACACACTGTCCACCAGGTTGTCAGGGATGGACTTCAGCATTAGCTTGGCTGGAACTAGGTTGTAGCTGTAGGACTCATAGGTTTCTATGGGGTTGGAAAAGACAACCATTATACAGTGGTACATCCTGCAGGGATCGCATACACAGCATATACTGTATGCATTTACTGTACTTTGGATCAAAGCATCTGCTAAGTGGCATATATAGTGCCATATATTTGATAGTACATGAATACTTATTTGCTAAACCAAAGTGCCATAGTCTGTCAAGTATGACATGGATCTTTATGGACTGCCTTACGGATAGAGAAGAGGAAGGGGTCAAAGCCGATGTTATCAGTGTCCGAAACCTCCCGAATCAGCCAGTCAGCTATACTGCTGATGGACACTGTGGAGCAGAAGCAACAATGGGACAGACCAAACATTTGCTTGAGTAAACATTGTCACAACAGTCATCTTTCTTGCCGAGACAGTTTCATTTGTTCAGATTACATAAATTAATGTTTGACATTTGGTAGCCTTGACAATGTGTTTGTTTAAGGTTACCTCTATCATAGCTCTATTATGATAATACACTGAACAAAAAAGAACACAAATTTGAAATTGTTGCTGAGTTACAGTTCATATAAGGAACAGTCAATTGAAATAAATTCATCAGGCCATAATCTATGGATTTTGCATGACTGGGCAGGGGCGCAACCAATCATAATTAGTTTTTCCCCCTCCAACAACGTTGGAGGCGACTTATGGTAGAGAAATTCATGTTAAATTATCTGGCAACAGCTCTGGTTCCCTCACAACTTGAGACATCTGTGTTGTGACAAAACATTGTGTTGTGACAAAACTGCACATTTTAGAGTGTATTTTTATTGTCCCCGGCACAAGGTGAACCTGTGTATGATATGCCACACCTTTCAGGTGGATGGATCACCTTGGCAAAGGATATAATGCTCCCCAAAGAAATGTGCACGACATTTGAGAGAAATAAGCTTTTTGTGTGCATGGAACATTTCTGGGATCTTTTATTTCAGGTCATGAAACACAGGGACCAGCACTTTACATGTTGAATTTATGTTTTTGTTCAAACTTATATTTGACAATACACCGGGTGTGCTTGCGCTACCTTATCCCAGACCTGCTGCCCGACCCCCTCACTTCCTACCTGCTTCTGCTTCCTGCTAACCCCCCTCCGCACCTTTCATTTTGAAACTTTGAATGCTTGTTTATGAAAAGCCAATTAACATTGACTCCCGAGGTGTTGAATTGTTTGACCCCTACAGCCACCATGGTTATTATTTGACCCAGCTGGTCATCTATGAACGTTTGAACGCTTTGAAAAAAAGATCTGGCCTTACAGCATGTACCCATAAATCTCCACCTGGTACAGCCAGAAGAAGACTAGGTTTCTAGGTTTCTCCTAGGTTATTGCGTCCTAGGGAGTTTTTCCTAGACACTGTGCTTCTGCATCTGCATCGCTTGCTCTTTGGGGTTGTAGGCTGGGTACAGTGTCTGTAAAAAAACGTTGTGCTGCTGGTGATATAAAAAGGGCTTCATAAAATTAATTTGATTGATTCATTGATGGCTTGCATCACTGTGTACTTTTTTTGTGTATGTGTTTGTGACTGTAATTCCTTTCTCATTTTGTAGTTTCATCAGATAGAGATGGGCATTTGAAATGAGAGGATCAGGCAGACAGGAAAGCAACACCGTCTGCAGCTCTAGGCTAGTCAACACAGTCTGCAGCTCTAGTCTAGTCAACACAGTCTGCAGCTCTAGTCTAGTCAACACAGTCTGCAGCTCTAGTCTAGTCAACACATTCTGCAGCTCTAGTCTAGTCAACACAGTCTGCAGCTCTAGTCTAGTCAACACAGTCTGCAGCTCTAGTCTAGTCAACACATTCTGCAGCTCTAGTCTAGTCAACACAGTCTGCAGCTCTAGTCTAGTCAACAGAGTCTGTAGCTCTAGTCTAGTCAACACAGTCTGCAGCTCTAGTCTAGTCAACACAGTCTGCAGCTCTAGGCTAGTCAACACAGTCTGCAGCTCTAGTCTCTTCTTTTTGCAATACAGTCTCATGCACACAAACGACACACACAAAGGACATGTTCATGTTTTTAAACGTATGTAAATTGTAAAGACTTTTGTCTGTAATGTATTGTTTGGTTATGTGTCGGACCCCAGTAAGACGAGCTGTCTCCATTGGTATCGGTTAATGAATCACATCAAATCATCTTACCATCTTTCTCCAGCTCCCAATTGCAGTCCATTTGGCGTTCAGCCTGGACCCAGTAGCGACTGTCTGTCCAGAGGACCGCCTTGTTCAGGGTGACCACTGCTGTGCCTGGGGAGGGAGGGTTACATTACACATCATGGAGGGTTGTGTTCAGTTTCAATGATGTGTGGCCATGTCAGAGTTATGGTACTCTTTTATGCATAGGCAACTTACATTTACATTTCATTACATTTAAGTCATTTAGCAGACGCTCTTATCCAGAGCGACTTACAAATTGGTGCGTTCACCTTAAGACATCCAGTGGAACAGCCACTTTACAATAGTGCATCTAAATATTTTAAGGGGGGGTGAGAAGGATTACTTTATCCTATTCTAGGTATTCCTGAAAGAGGTGGGGTTTCAGGTGTCTCCGGAAGGTGGTGATTGACTCCGCTGTCCTGGCGTCGTGAGGGAGTTACTTACTTACAGTGCATTCGCAAAGTATTGAGACCCCTTGACTTTTTCAACATTTTGTTAAGTTACAGCCTTGTTCTAAAATGGATGAAATATATGATTTTTTCTTAACCATCTACACAATACCCCATAAAAACAAAGCAAAAACAGGTTTTCAGAAATGTTTGCAAATGTATAAAAAAAAAACTGAAATATCACATTTACATAATTATTCAGACCCTTTACTCAGTACTTTGTTGAAGCACCTTTGGCAGCGATTACAGCCTCAAGTCTTTTTGGATTTGACGCTACAAGCTTGGACAACTGTATTTGGGGAGTTTCTCCCATTCTTCTCTGCAAATCCTCTCAAGCTCTGTCCCCTGACTGGGCCACTCAAGGACATTCAGAGACTTGTCCCGAATCCACTTCTGCATTGTCTTGGCTATGTGCTCATTGTCGTTGTCTTGTTGGAAAGTGAACCTTTGCCCCAGTCTGAGGTCCTGAGTGCTCTGGATCAAGGATCTCTCTGTACTTTGCTATGTTCAACTTTCCCTGAATCTTGACTAATCTCCAAGTCCCTATCACACTCCCTATTTTAGAAACATTTTCAAATTGATTAAATCCTCAAAAACAGAATTACCTTACAGTATTTACATAAGTATTCAGACCCTTTGCTATGAACCTCGAAATTGAGCTCAGGTGCATCCTGTTTCCATTTGTCATCCTTGAGATGTTTCTACAACTTGACTGGTGATTCAGTTGATTGGACATGATTTGGAAAGGCACACACCTGTCTATATAAGGTCCCACAGTTGACAGTGCATGTCAGAGCAAAAACCAAGCCACGAGGTTGAAGGAATTGTCTGTAAGAGCTCCGAGACAGGATTATGTCAAGGCACAAATCTGGGGAAGGATACTAAAAAATTTCTGCAGCATTGAAGGTTCCCAAGAACACAGTGGCCTCCATCATTCTTAAATGGAAGAAGTTTGAACCCACCAAGACTCCCCCTAGAGCTAGCCGCCCGGACAAACTGAGCAATCGGGGGAGAAGGGCCTTGGGAGGTGACCAAGAACCCGATGGTCAGTCTGACAGAGCTCCAGAGTTCCTCTGTGGAGACGGGAGAACCTTCCAGAAGGACAATAATCTCTGCAGCACTCCACCAATCAGGCCTTTATGGTAGAGTGGCCAGACGGAAGACACTCCTCAGTGAAAGGCACATGACAGCAGGCTTGGAGTTTGGCAAAAGGCACCTAAAGACTCTCAGACCATGAGAAACAAGATTCTCTGGTCTGATGAAACCAAGATTGAACTATTTTGCATGAATGCCAAGCGTCACGTCTGGAATTATGGTGGTGGCAGCATTATGCTGTGGGATTTTTTTTCAGTGGCAGGGACTGGGAGACTAGTCAGGTTCGAGGCCAAGATGAACGGAGCAAAGTACAGAGAGATCCTTGATGAAAACCTGCACCAGAGCACTCAGGACATCAGACCGGGGTGAAGCTTCCCCTTCCAACAGGATAACGACCCTAAGCACGCTGCCAAGACAACGCAGGAGTGGTTTCGGGACAAGTTTCTGAATGTCCTTGAGTGGCCCAGCCAGAGCCCGGACTTGAACCCCGATCGAACATCTTTGGAGAGACCTGAAAATAGCCGTGCAGCTACACTCCCCCATCCAACCTGACAGAGCTAGAGAGGATCTGCAGATAAGAATGGGATAAACTACCCAAATATAGGTGTGCCAAGCTTGTAGTGGCATACCTAAGAAGACTCAATGCTGTAATCAACTGCCAAAGGTGCTTCAACAAAGTACTGAGTAAAGGGTCTGATTACTTATGTAAATCTAATATTTCAGTTTTTTTAAAGCTTTTTTGATGAGGGGGAAAAAACGATTTAATCAGTTCTAGAATAAGGCTGTAACGTACCGAAATGTGGAAAAAGTCAAGGGGTCTAAATACTTTCCGAAGGCACTGTATATGACAAGTACATACCAGAGGGACGTACAACAGTAGAAATGATCACAAATTATTCAAAGCATTTTCATAACACAATCATAACAGCTTTGTAATACTGGTGTTGACCTCTATTTATACAGTGGGGCAAAAAAGTATTTAGTCAGCCATAATTTGCAAATAAATTCATAAAAAATCATACAAATCAAATCAAATCAAATGTATTTATATAGCCCTTCGTACATCAGCTGATATCTCAAAGTGCTGTACAGAAACCCAGCCTAAAACCCCAAACAGCAAGCAATGCAGGTGTAGAAGCACGGTGGCTAGGAAAAACTCCCTAGAAAGGCCAAAACCTAGGAAGAAACCTAGAGAGGAACCAGGCTATGTGGGGTGGCCAGTCCTCTTCTGGCTGTGCCGGGTGGAGATTATAACAGAACATGGCCAAGATGTTCAAATGTTCATAAATGACCAGCATGGTCGAATAATAATAAGGCAGAACAGTTGAAACTGGAGCAGCAGCACAATGTGATTTTCTCGATTTTTTCTCCTCATTTTGTCTGTCATAGTTGAAGTGTATCTATGAGGAAAATTACAGGCCTCTCTCATCTTTTTAAGTGGGAGAACTTGCACAATTGGTGGCTGACTAAATACTTTTTTTGCCCCACTGTATATCGCAATCTGCCAGACTCAGACTAATCAGAACATCTGCCGGATATAAAATAAAAAATACTATAAAATACCTTTTCTCATTCACAGGGGAGAAATTTTAACTGTGCTTGGAATGATCTATTCATCTGCCTGAGCTCTAGTACAGAAATGGCATTGATCATCCGTTTATGTCAGTGCAATAGTCCAGGAATAGATCTCCCCATCAATCTGTCCAACCTGGACTCAAGGGTAGACTTAACGTAGTGTACCTAAATCTGTCTCCCTCCATTTAGTATGGTATGTATTCATTTGTGGATGTCCATCATCCATTTCATTTGATATTTTACAAGTTATAATTTGTATGATATGCTATGAATTGCAATTTGTAGAATATGTTACGAATTTGCAATACATTTGACATGTTACGAATTCCAAGTTGTTGTTGTTGATGTTTGCTAGGTGGCTAAAGCTAACGTTAGGTAGGTTGCTAATGTTAGCTAAGCTAGGGGTTAAGGATAGGGTTAAGGTTAGGAGTTAGGTTAATGGGTTGAGGTCAGGGAAAGGGTTAGCTAATATGCAATTGTTCAAGTTATTCTTGATGAGATTTGAACAGACAACCTTTGGGTTTCTAGATGTTCACGTTATACCACCCTCCTTTAATTTTTTTGCCTTACGTAACCTCCTGTCTTATGTAACCATACCAAATGTAACATCTCAAACTAATTTCAGTGTTTGAGTTTACTATGTTACGTCTAGTCTATGAGACCAGGCTGATCGGTCTTTGGAAGCTCCCTGATTCACAGCTCATTTGTCACTCATCGATGGCTCTGAGAGGGTGGGGGAGGGGGCAGGGAGCTGATGGATGTGGGAAGGAGAAGCGGTGAAGATGGAGGAGTGGAACAGAGGGTATCTGGAGAGGAGGGTGGGAGTGAAATGATTGTGGGACTAGGAGGTAGGAGAGGATAAGGAGGAGGAGGGAAGAGGAGGAGGGGGGTGAGAAATGAACTGAGAAGTAGAACGGTGAGATGAATGGGAAGGACTGAAATTGAGACAGGAGGAGAGGTGGTAGTTTAGAACTGAGGGGAGGCGAATTAGGAGCGGAAGGTAGAAAAAGGAAGGGAGGAAGGAAAGGACATCTAGGAGATCTACCTGCAGAGCCTGTGAAACCCGTCATAAAAGCCATCCGTGCATCACGTGGGGCGATGTACTCACTCTGTAGGAGATACACATGTTGTCAGCACCACACACAACACACACACACACACACACACACACACACACACACACACACACACACACACACACACACACACACACACACACACACGTTCACCATGCGCACACATATGCGTACATACACACACTCCTACCAGGTGAGCGTCTGTCCCAGGGATGATATAGGCAGAGACATTGACAGAACTCATAGCCTCCCTCAAGGCCTGCAGCCGTAGGGTAGTGTTGACCACGGTGGAGGGCAGGTACTGGAACAAACAGTAGAGAGAGTCAGAGGGCTGAATTCCAACCTTCAAATCTGTGTGAATCGCCTACTGACATGAATGCATGATTCACGTGATAGTCAGAGTCACGATGGGTGGATTTCTCAAAATAGAGTTTCCTGGAATCCAAAACTCAAGTTCCCCAATATTTGTCCAGACAGAATGAGTGAAGTAAAACAACAGTGGAATTGAGTGATATTTAGTGTAGATTCCTTGGCCCATATTCATAAAGCGTTTCAGAATAGATGTGCTGATCTAGGATCAATAAATATGAATTCATCAAATGATATAGACAGGGAGGACCTGATTCTAACCAGAACGCCTGCTCGGAGTCTCTTTTTAAATATGGGTGGAGGCTTATTATGCCAATGAGTGGACCTTAGATTTGTAAAAACAGGGCTGCATACTCTGTGTCTGACCTGATTACATATTGACTGATCTGACACTCATTCACTACACATTTATTTGAGTCCCCAAGAAGGGACGTGGTATACAAGGACACATGGTATAACAGCACTAAATCTGGGCTAGATAATCATACCGGAGGGATTGCAGAGCAGTTCCTCTCAGACCCACCGTCTGCACGAACGACATTCCAGCTTCCTGAAATGGGAAAAGAACTAATGAGGAAGAGACCTTGGAAAGTGACAATTAAAGTGCTGTGTAAGCGTGTTTCTAGATCAATGTTGTTGTTCAGTTACTGATTTTAATCAGACATTACAGTCTGGGCAGCCAGAGGCAAATGAGGACTAAATGCAATGGTGAGAAAATGACAAATTATAGAATCTCTTGCAAGTAGAGAAAGAAGAGAGCAGCCAGACAAATCGTGTATAATAATACCTTTCATAAAATCCCAGTGCAACACAATAGTTCTCTCAATCAAGAAAATAGAAGCAATCAAAAGATTGACTTCTCAACAACATGCCAGAATGCATAATCATTGATAAGAGTGTCATTCTCATTAGATTCATTCTCAGGCAAATGACATTCAAAGATATTCCAATGAATTATCCA
This sequence comes from Oncorhynchus nerka, assembly GCF_034236695.1. Classification (NCBI taxonomy): domain Eukaryota; kingdom Metazoa; phylum Chordata; class Actinopteri; order Salmoniformes; family Salmonidae; genus Oncorhynchus; species Oncorhynchus nerka. The sequence continues at coordinate 48,261,913 of NC_088400.1, read as the reverse complement.
ACAGGCATGAAACCAACAGCAGATGGCAAATTCTAATGTACCCTATATAAACCAAGAGCCTCTCGCATTTCGCACATAAATCCTACATCAATCATCACAGGAAGTTAGAACTAAACTTTTACCTCCAAGTGCCAGAAGAGTGCCAACCAGGAGCCAGTCAGAAAAGGGCATCTTGGCACAAACTGTCTGCCACCAGCGATTCCACAGAGAGAGTGACGGTAATGCCTGCATGAATGTACTGTATGTGAGACAGGTGCGTGTGTGGGTGTGTCAGTGAGTGTGTTGCCACGTCTCTCTCCTCCCTCTGTCTGTACGATACACCATGCACTATCCCCTCTTCTGACAGAGATCAACCACAACAGCTTAAAGGGTGGAACTTTGGCTGAGGTATGGATCTCTTTTCTCCGTTCCATAAATTCTCTTTGCTCCATGCCATAAAAACCAGTGTGTCATTTTGCCGTTGCCGCTCAGCTCCACTGCTTGTTGCCCTTCTCTCTTAGCAGTCCAAGGCATATAAAACAATATTCCCTTCAGGATGCCCTTTTATTTGTATTTCCTGGTTAGAAATAACCATCATTAATCGAAGAACCTGATAACACAGGTTCTATGTAATACAGGTGGTCTCTTGAAATAAAAATCTATTTTGTAATAGAGGTCTGTTCTGCATGAGATACCCAAGCCTTGCTGCATATAATAGTGCAGCACTGTGGTCATCCTGCACAGGGCTCCTGGATATATGCCTCTCACACACCCAGACATTTTTATCTTGTTTTCACTCCAGCCTCCAGTACACGGCCAACACATGCCATGAAAAACATGGTCTAAGGTGCATAGAATATAATGAGTGTGTATGGGTGTGTCCGTCTTTCTGCAGTATGGGTGCAGATTGACAGATACAAGACCACTTCAGGTAATTCCTCCTAGGTCTCAGTGGAAAACAAAGACTACTAGTCAGTGTTCGATTTATACAACCTCTTTGTGTCTACTATGATGTGAGCAGAGGGCATAGGAAAGAGGAGAGGAGTCTCTATTACACTGTGTTCCATTCCATCGCCTGAACAGAACCATTCAGGAGACTCCTCAGCTCCCCGGCCAATTACTGCTTAGCAACAGTGGCACCTCGAAAGCCGACAAGGAAGATCTGCTGTTGATGTTATGGAAATCAGGGGTGTATTCATTACTACACACCATAGCAAACAGTAGCACAACATTTTTGCGACATCAACGAGAGTTTCTTGTTATTGGGCACGTTAAGATAGTATGCCTTGATGCAGCCGCTTGCTTCCATTTGGTGCCTAGTGAACATAACCCTGGAGAACCACGAATCTACGGTCCACTTTGAGTGACTAGGTCTACACTGTGGGTGAGGTAGCTAATGGAACACCGTTAGGTTAAAAAGAACTTGTGAAGATCAGCTGCACTTCAGCCTTTGATCAAAATAGCCTCTGTCAGAGTTATGAAACGCAGCTGTTAATGTTTGGCCAATGGCCAACCTCTGTTGTGTACTCTGGAAGATTTTAATATGTTTAATTTATTTAACCTTTACTTAACTAGACAAATCAGTTAAGAACAAATTCTTATTTACAATGACAGCCTACCCCGGCCAAACCCGGACGACGCTTGGCCAATTGTGAGCCGCCCTATTGGACTCTCAATCACGGCCGGATGTGATGCACCCTGGATTCAAAACAGGTACTGCAGTGACACCTCTTGCACTGAGTTGCAGTGTCTTAGACCGCTGTGCCACTCAGGAGCCAAGATCCTTACTGGCCAATAAAAACACACAGAGAGCACAGAAGTTTTACCATTGCTCAACTGTTAAACACACAATAACATAGGCAGACATCAACCTGCCCAAAATAGCATCATGCAATTTGTGATGAAAACAATGTGATATATTTAAGCAATAAGGCCCAAGGGTCTGTTCTTACGCACGACTCAACGTGGAGTGCCTGGATACAGTCTTTAGCCGTGGTATATTGCCCATACACCACAAACCCCAGAGGTGCCTTATTGCTATTTTATGTACTAGTTACCAACGTAATTAGACCAGTACAAATAAATGCTTTGTCATACCTGTGGGATACGGTCTGTACTCAACAAATTGGATGTAGTCTATCACAGTGCCATCCGTTTTGTCACCAAAGCTCCATTTACTACCCACCATTGCGACCTGTACGCTCTCGTTGGCTGGCCCTCGCTTCATACTCGTCGCCAAACCCACTGACTACAGGTCATCTACAAGACCCTGCTAGGTAAAACCCCGCCTTATCTCAGCTCGCTGGTCACATTAGCAGCACCCACCCGTAGTACGCGCTCCCACAGGTGTATTTCACTGGTCACCCCCAGGGCCAATTCCTCCTTTGGCCGCCTCTCCTTCCAGTTCTCTGCTGCCAATGACTGGAACGAAGTACAAAAATCTCTGAAACTGGAAACACTTATCTCCCTCACCAGCTTTAAGAACTAGCTGTCAGAACAGCTCACAGATCACTGGACCTGTACATAGCCCATCTATAAATAGCCCAAACAATTACCTCATCCCCTACTGTATTTCTTTATTTATTTTGCTCCCTTGCACCCCAGTATTTCTACTTTGCACATTCACCTACTGCAAATCTACAATTCCAGTGTTTTTACTTGCTATATTGTATTTACTTCGCCACCGTGGCCTTTTTATTGCCTTTACCTCCTTATCTCACCTCATTTGCTCACATTGTATATGGACTTGTTTTTGTACTGTATTATTGACTGTATGTTTTGTTTATTCCATGTGTAACTCTGTGTTGTATGTGTCGAACTGCTTTGCTTATCTTGGCCAGGTCGCAGTTGTAAATGAGAACATGTTCTCAACTTGCCTACCTGGTTAAATAAAGGTGAAATAAAAAATGTTTTAAAAAAAATACACCATGGCTGTCAGCCAATCAGTATTCAGGGCTCGAACCACCCAGTTTATAAATATATATAAATGCCTGTGTGTGTGTGTGTATATATACAGTATATATATATATATATAAAATATTTGCTAATGACAAGTGTATCAACACACAAGTCATCCAGGAGGTTACCAGAAGGGGGCACATTTGCTCTGTAAGTGTATCATGGAGACCTAAATCACTAAACGTTTTTTTCTTGTTACTTCGTGAAGTTATGACAAATGCAACTTTATAGCCTATTTAATGTTATGTCAGCATGCTTTTCTCTAATTGGCGCCTGGGCTGTCTTTATTTGCAGTGTATTACAGTGAATAGCCTATATGGCTATTTAATGTGTGCTGTGACGTGTCCAGCAGTTTCCATGAACTGATAACACATCTGATTGCTCTCAGACAGGGCTATTGGAGCCACCTGTTGTAAGACTTTATGGCTTAATAAGAGCACAACTCAGTGAATGACTCTTAGTCTATAAAGAGGGAATATGGAGCCTTGTGTTTCCATCTGAACAGAGCAGACTACACTCAGGGCCTGTGTGAGTGTGTGTGTGTGTATGTGTGTGTTTGTCACCATCATGGCTGTTCGAAACAACAAATGTGCATGCATTGATGTGGCCGGAAAGTGTGCATGACATGATTCTGTATGACAAGAAGCTGGCAAGTGGGGAATCGTATGTGGCTCGTTCCAGCTTGTTGTGTTTTGTTATTGATACCATGTCTTGTTTTGAGGTGTTCAAATCAAATGACATTTCATTTGTCACATGCGCCGAATACAACTATACCTGGGTAGCCATTTGATTTGCTGTTTAGTAGTCTAATGGCTTGGGGGTAGAAGCTGTTTAGAAGCCTTTTGGACCTCTTGCCGTGCGGTAGCAGAGAGAACAGTCTATGACTAGGGTGGCTGGGGTCTTTGACCATTTTTAGGGCCTACTACAAGCCAAAAAGGTCAAACATACAAAGACATGGTAATGTAGACAATCATTCTCCCAGAGTTATTACCTGCAGTGATAATCAGCCATAAACAATTGAATAAGACATGTATGCCAGTATTTGTGTTATGCCTATAGCCATTCCATTACCTGACCAGAGGGGGGCACATTTGCACCATACTTATTTCACACATGGAAAGAAACACAGTAAGCATAACAGGTTTCATCCTACTTGCATTATTACATTTGCTGTAATTAATTTGTATTTAACGCAAAGGGAGTAAAAAGTGTAATGGTAATGAGGGTAAAATGCATTTCCACAAACCTCAACCGGTCAGCTCTGCCTCAGCTGTTAGACTCATGTAAACTATGATACAGGTTGAAATGACCAGCCTCTACCTAAAAAAAAAACGACCTATCAAAACAGTAGGGGGTGCTACCTATCAACCTACCTATCAACCTACCTACCTGCTATTAATAAATGGTAGCCCTGGCAACGTCTCCCTGTGTTAAGTGTGTGAGCTGGAATAGCTAACTAGTGTAGGCACATGGGAGTGAGAGGCCACAGGCACCTAGTGCACTGTAAGACCCAGCATGGTCACTTGCCAGCAATGCCAGGGACCCAATTTAATTCTAACGCCACTGAAACCAGCTCAGCCTAAAGGAAACTGTCACTGAAAACCAAACGGGACAGTAAAATCTGTAATCGTCAACCATGCTGCGATCATATCGCTGCTTGTAGCTGTCAACACTAGCTATAAACGAGGAGACAGGCCTAGAGTCTAGATGTAGGAGGCATGGAGGGTCATAAGGGGATGCAGGAAGGCTGAAGGGACAGAAATGGAGTTGTTTAACCCTGGACTTTAGTCTCTCCACAGTCCACCACCCTGGGTGTCCTAACCAATACCCACTGTCTTGGTATAGAGATGTTGGGACGTAATTGTTGTTGTGGTAGAAAAATAAAAATTCTCTATCTCTGCGGGATTGATATTTCAAATATGACCATGTGTTAATATATATCAGAGACAGAGCCACAGACGGTAGACGCCATGGAGCGCCTCTGCTTCTCTTTCTGATCTACAGGAATCAACGACCATTGTAAATCCCTGAAATATAGTATTTAACATGGGTAGAGGGAAAGAGTGGGGTGTGTGTGTGTGTGTGTTTGTGTGCGTCAGTAAGAGAAAGACAGTAGATACAGAGAGAGAAATACAGAGAGAGAGCGAGAGAGAGAGAGAGAGAGAGAGAGAGAGAGAAAACAGAGATATAGAAGCAATAAAACTCCTCTTCTGAGCTACTGTATCGCATACAGTACCGCCACAGGAAAGGAAGAACCAGAATTACCTCTGCGGCAGAGGATAAATTCATTAGAATTAACTGCTCCTCAGATTGCAGCCCAAATAAATGCTTCACAGAGTTCAAGTAACAGAAACATCTCAACATCAACTGTTCAGAGGAGACTGCGTGAATCAGGCCTTCATGGTCAGATTTCTGCAAGTAAAGCACTACTAAAGACCACCAATAAGAAGAAGAGATGTGCTTGGGTCAAGAAACATGAGCAATGGACATTAGACCAGTGGAAATCTGTCCTTTGGTCTGGTGAGTCCAAATTTGAGATTTGTGGTTCCATCCGCCGTGTCTTTGTGAGATGCAGATTAGGTGAATGGATGATCTTCGTATGTGTGGTTCCCACCGTGAAGCATGGAGGAGGAGGTTTGGGGTTACTTTGCTGGTGACACTGTCTGTGATTTATTTAGAATTCAAGGCACACTTAACCAGCATGGCTACCACAGCATTCTGCAGTGATACACCATCCCATCTGGTTAGTGCTTAGTGGGATTATCATTTGTTTTTCAACCCAAAACCCAAAACACACATTCAAAACACACATCCAGGCTGTGTAAGAGCTATTTGACCAAGAAGGAGAGTCATGGTGCTGCATCAGATGACCTGGGCTCCTCAATCAACCGACCTCAACCCAATTGAGATGGTTTGGGATGAGTTGGACCACAGAGTGAAGGAAAAGCAGCTAACAAGTGCTCAGCATATGTGGGAACTCCTTCAAGACTGTTAGGAAATCATTCGTCATGAAGCTGGTTGAGAGAATGCCAAAAGTGTGCAAATCTGTCAAGACAAAGGGTAGCTACTTTGAAGAATCTAAAATCTAAAATATATTTGTTTAACACTTTTTGGTTACTACATGATTCCATATGTGTTATTTCATAGTTTATGTTTTCACTATTATTCTACAATGTAGAAAATAGTAAAAATAAAGAAATACTCTTGAATGAGTTGGTGTGCCCAAACTTTTGACTGTTATTATATATGTTGTCCAACCATTATGTTCTAGCTGGTCAAGCTGGTCTGACCAGCATCATCTAGCTGTTTATGTTGGCCGACTAGCTGGTCAAGATTGTGGTGCTGGTGACCAGCTCATGCTGGTATGTTGGTGAAGCTGGTATGCTGGTGACCAATCTGGTCCATGCTTTTCTAGCTGGTCAAGCTGGTCTGACCAGCATGGTCTAGCTGGCAAAAACCGCACCAATCATTATCATATTTCTCAGCATGCCCTTTGCAGTTCGATTTTTTCGAATTGTTGGTTTCATTATTTTGTGCTTTGATTAATGAATGAATCTTAGGCTACACAAAGATAAATAACATACATTTTTCTAAACTAATCTAATCTGTTAGTTGGACTTATTGCACCCATTGCTGAAATGGTTGTTCCAGTTTAGACGGTGGTAGTCTCATTTAGTAATCTTTCTTGCCCTATCAGTCATTCTGAATTCAGGCTGTGGGTGAATAACAGTTCTAACAGATATCCCAACTGGCTGGATTCCTATAGGGTTTAAACATATTTGCAAGTTAGCGTAATGTGAAAAACTAGGCCTTCAAAGTAAGGTCTTACGATATATGTATTGTCTTAAAGGGGAGCTGGACTAACTGATTTAGCCTGGGTTTCAATCAAACTCATTAGGAAGTGCAACTGAGAATGAGATTCGGGTCTTGGAAGCGTGCTTTGATGTGGGTGTCTCTTGTTTGTGTGTGTTTGTACGTGGGAAGCATTTGTACATTCACTCTGCCAAAACATTACGCAGTTACAGCCACTCACCCTTCTAGATCACTTGAAACAGTCTAACCAGATCTTGTATCTGGAAATAGCCTAGGCTAGCTATATGAATTTCTTCAATTTATAGTTGGTTTGAGGTTTTAATTTTATTTAAATTTGAGCTAATTAATTTGTTTTATATTGTCCCATGTACTTTGCGTAATTTACTGATGGTCCCTAACTAGCCCCATAGGGATATCAAAAGTAAAAACAAAATTTACCATAGTCAGTGTGCAGGGGCCTGATTTATAAACTGTGCGAACCTACAAAATATACCCCAAAATGTGCGTGTGCCAGTTTTCAATCAAAAGTTGGCATTTCTAAAAATGTATATTTAAGTAGACATGAGAATGTGCTCACCTCCCTGCAGAACATGCATACCACATCTGCTAGCAGTTGAAATATTGTATTGCAAGCTGGCAACTACAGTAAAATACTGCCAAGTAATGCCAAAAAATAAAGGAAACGTCAACATAAAGCGCCTTATTAGGGAGTTGGACCACCACGGGCCAGAACAGCTTGGTAGGTATACCATATATACTGTATACCGGGGATATTTGAAAATAGCCACGGGATGGTTTTCATTACCGTTAATACCTTTGGAACTATTTATATGACGTTTTTTAGAAATGTGAATGTTTGTAGCTACTTTTTAAGGAAATACCTGCAGATTGCGTTCTGTATTTCACCTGTCACATTATTTTACATTATGAAACATGAGAGGCCAGTGCCTTGTGAGAACACAGAACACACCAGGGGGCCATACTTGCAAACATTTAACTGTAAACAGTTACCAGACATTTACATTACATTTACATTTAAGTCATTTAGCAGACGCTCTTATCCAGAGCGACTTACAAATTGGTGCGTTCACCTTATGACATCCAGTGGAACAGGTACTTTACAATAGTGCATCTAAATCTTTTAAGGGGGGGGGGGGGGTGAGAAGGATTACTTTATCCTATCCTAGGTATTCCTTAAAGAGGTGGGGTTTCAGGTGTCTCCGGAAGGTGGTGATTGACTAAGAGGTCTAGTAGTCAATATGTAGATATGTAGATAACAGATACAGACTAAGAGGTCTAGTAGTGAATATGTAGATATGTAGATAACAGATACAGACTAAGAGGTCTAGTAGTGAATATGTAGATAACAGATACAGACTAAGAGGTCTAGTAGTGAATATGTAGATAACAGATACAGACTAAGAGGTCTAGTAGTGAATATGTAGATATGTAGATAACAGATACAGACTAAGAGGTCTAGTAGTGAATATGTAGATATGTAGATAACAGATACAGACTAAGAGGTCTAGTAGTGAATATGTAGATAACAGATACAGACTAAGAGGTCTAGTAGTGAATATGTAGATATGTAGATAACAGATACAGACTAAGAGGTCTAGTAGTGAATATGTAGATAACAGATACAGACTAAGAGGTCTAGTAGTGAATATGTAGATAACAGATACAGACTAAGAGGTCTAGTAGTGAATATGTAGATAACAGATACAGACTAAGAGGTCTAGTAGTGAATATGTAGATAACAGATACAGACTAAGAGGTCTAGTAGTGAATATGTAGATAACAGATACAGACTAAGAGGTCTAGTAGTGAATATGTAGATAACAGATACAGACTAAGAGGTCTAGTAGTGAATATGTAGATAACAGATACAGACTAAGAGGTCTAGTAGTGAATATGTAGATAACAGATACAGACTAAGAGGTCTAGTAGTGAATATGTAGATAACAGATACAGACTAAGAGGTCTAGTAGTGAATATGTAGATATGTAGATAACAGATACAGACTAAGAGGTCTAGTAGTGAACATGTAGATAACAGATACAGACAAAGAGGTCTAGTAGTGAACATGTAGATAACAGATACAGACTAAGAGGTCTAGTAGTGAATATGTAGATATGTAGATAACAGATACAGACTAAGAGGTCTAGTGGTGAACATGTAGATAACAGATACAGACTAAGAGGTCTAGTAGTGAATATGTAGATAACAGATACAGACTAAGAGGTCTAGTAGTGAATATGTAGATAACAGATACAGACTAAGAGGTCTAGTAGTGAATATGTAGATATGTAGATAACAGATACAGACTAAGAGGTCTAGTAGTGAACTAGTAGTGAATATGTAGATAACAGATACAGACTAAGAGGTCTAGTAGTGAATATGTAGATAACAGATACAGACTAAGAGAGTCTAGTAGTGAATATGTAGATAACAGATACAGACTAAGAGGTCTAGTAGTGAATATGTAGATATGTAGATAACAGATACAGACTAAGAGGTCTAGTAGTGAATATGTAGATAACAGATACAGACTAAGAGGTCTAGTAGTGAATATGTAGATAACAGATACAGACTAAGAGGTCTAGTAGTGAACATGTAGATAACAGATACAGACTAAGATGTCTAGTAGTGAATATGTAGATAACAGATACAGACTAAGAGGTCTAGTAGTGAATATGTAGATAACAGATACAGACTAAGAGGTCTAGTAGTGAATATGTAGATATGTAGATAACAGATACAGACTAAGAGGTCTAGTAGTGAACATGTAGATAACAGATACAGACTAAGAGGTCTAGTAGTGAATATGTAGATAACAGATACAGACTAAGAGGTCTAGTAGTGAACATGTAGATAACAGATACAGACTAAGAGGTCTAGTAGTGAATATGTAGATAACAGATACAGACTAAGAGGTCTAGTAGTGAATATGTAGATAACAGATACAGACTAAGAGGTCTAGTAGTGAATATGTAGATATGTAGATAACAGATACAGACTAAGAGGTCTAGTAGTGAATATGTAGATAACAGATACAGACTAAGAGGTCTAGTAGTGAACATGTAGATAACAGATACAGACTAAGAGGTCTAGTAGAGAATATGTAGATAACAGATGCAGACTAAGAGGTCTAGTAGTGAATATGTAGATAACAGATACAGACTAAGAGGTCTAGTAGTGAATATGTAGATATGTAGATAACAGATACAGACTAAGAGGTCTAGTAGTGAATATGTAGATAACAGATACAGACTAAGAGGTCTAGTAGTGAATATGTAGATAACAGATACAGACTAAGAGGTCTAGTAGTGAACATGTATATAACAGATACAGACTAAGAGGTCTAGTAGTGAATATGTAGATAACAGATACAGACTAAGAGGTCTAGTAGTGAATATGTAGATAACAGATACAGACTAAGAGGTCTAGTAGTGAATATGTAGATATGTAGATAACAGATACAGACTAAGAGGTCTAGTAGTGAATATGTAGATAACAGATACAGACTAAGAGGTATAGTAGTGAATATGTAGATATGTAGATAACAGATACAGACTAAGAGGTCTAGTAGTGAATATGTAGATAATAGATACAGACTAAGAGGTCTAGTAGTGAATATGTAGATAACAGATACAGACTAAGAGGTCTAGTAGTGAATATATAGATAACAGATACAGACTAAGAGGTCTAGTAGTGAATATGTAGATAACAGATACAGGCCAGACTAACCAGTCTAGCAGGACAGAAAAACTACAAACTGACTACACATTGAGTAGAGACAGTAGAACTACAAACTGACTACACACTGAGACAGTAGAACTACACACTGACTACACATGGAGACAGTAGAACTACACACTGACTACACATTGAGACAGTAGAACTACACACTGACTACACATTGAGTAGAGACAGTAGAACTACAAACTGACTACACATTGAGACAGTAGAACTACAAACTGACTACACACTGAGACAGTAGAACTACAAACTGACTACACATTGAGACAGTATAACTACAAACTGACTACACACTGAGACAGTAGAACTACAAACTGACTACACATTGAGACAGTATAACTACACACTGACTACACATTGAGTAGAGACAGTAGAACTACACACTGACTACACACTGAGACAGTAGAACTACACACTGACTACACATGGAGACAGTAGAACTACAAACTGACTACACATTGAGACAGTAGAACTACACACTGACTACACATTGAGAGACAGTAGAACTACAAACTACACATTGAGTAGAGACAGTAGAACTACAAACTGACTACACATTGAGACAGTAGAACTACAAACTGACTACACATTGAGTAGAGACAGTAGAACTACAAACTGACTACACATTGAGACAGTAGAACTACACACTGACTACACATTGAGTAGAGACAGTAGAACTACAACCTGACTACACATTGAGACAGTAGAACTACACACTGACTACACATTGAGACAGTATAACTACAAACTGACTACACATTGAGACAGTAGAACTACAAACTGACTACAAATTGAGTAGAGACAGTAGAACTACACACTGACTACACATTGAGTAGAGACAGTAGAACTACAAACTGACTACACATTGAGACAGTAGAACTACAAACTGACTACACATTGAGTAGAGACATTAGAACTACAAACTGACTACACACTGAGACAGTAGAACTACAAACTGACTACACATTGAGACAGTAGAACTACAAACTGACTACACATTGAGACAGTAGAACTACAAACTGACTACACACTGAGTAGAGACAGTAGAACTACAAACTGACTACACATTGAGTAGAGACAGTAGAACTACAAACTGACTACACGTTGAGACAGTAGAACTACACACTGACTACACATGGAGACAGTAGAACTACACACTGACTACACATTGAGACAGTAGAACTACACACTGACTAGAGACAGTAGAACTACACACTGACTACACATTGAGACAGTATAACTACACACTGACTACACATTGAGACAGTATAACTACACACTGACTACACATTGAGTAGAGACAGTAGAACTACACACTGACTACACACTGAGACAGTAGAACTACACACTGACTACACATGGAGACAGTAGAACTACACACTGACTACACATTGAGTAGAGACAGTAGAACTACACACTGAATACACATTGAGTAGAGACAGTAGAACTACAAACTGACTACACATTGAGACAGTAGAACTACAAACTGACTACACATTGAGTAGAGACAGTAGAACTACAAACTGACTACACACTGAGACAGTAGAACTACAAACTGACTACACATTGAGACAGTAGAACTACAAACTGACTACACACTGAGTAGAGACAGTAGAACTACAAACTGACTACACATTGAGTAGAGACAGTAGAACTACAAATTGACTACACATTGAGACAGTAGAACTACACACTGACTACACATGGAGACAGTAGAACTACACACTGACTACACATTGAGACAGTAGAACTACACACTGACTACACATTGAGTAGAGACAGTAGAACTACACACTGACTACACATTGAGACAGTAGAACTACAAACTGACTACACACTGAGACAGTAGAACTATACACTGACTACACATTGAGACAGTAGAACTACAAACTGACTACACATTGAGTAGAGACAGTAGAACTACAAACTGACTACACATTGAGACAGTAGAACTACACACTGACTACATATTGAGTAGACAGTAGAACTACAAACTGACTACACATTGAGACAGTAGAACTACAAACTGACTACACATTGAGACAGTAGAACTACAAACTGACTACACATTGAGACAGTAGAACTACAAACTGACTACACATTGAGTAGAGACAGTAGAACTACACACTGACTACACATTGAGTAGAGACAGTAGAACTACAAACTGACTACACATTGAGACAGTAGAACTACAAACTGACTACACACTGAGACAGTAGAACTACAAACTGACTACACACTGAGACAGTAGAACTACACACTGACTACACACTGAGACAGTAGAACTACACACTGACTACACATTGAGACAGTAGAACTACAAACTGACTACACATTGAGACAGTAGAACTACAAACTGACTACAAATTGAGTAGAGACAGTAGAACTACACACTGACTACACATTGAGTAGAGACAGTAGAACTACAAACTGACTACACATTGAGACAGTAGAACTACAAACTGACTACACATTGAGTAGAGACATTAGAACTACAAACTGACTACACACTGAGACAGTAGAACTACAAACTGACTACACATTGAGACAGTAGAACTACAAACTGACTACACATTGAGACAGTAGAACTACAAACTGACTACACACTGAGTAGAGACAGTAGAACTACAAACTGACTACACATTGAGTAGAGACAGTAGAACTACAAACTGACTACACGTTGAGACAGTAGAACTACACACTGACTACACATGGAGACAGTAGAACTACACACTGACTACACATTGAGACAGTAGAACTACACACTGACTAGAGACAGTAGAACTACACACTGACTACACATTGAGACAGTATAACTACACACTGACTACACATTGAGACAGTAGAACTACAAACTGACTACACACTGAGACAGTATAACTACACACTGACTACACATTGAGACAGTAGAACTACAAACTGACTACACATTGAGTAGAGACAGTAGAACTACAAACTGACAACACATTGAGACAGTAGAACTACACACTGACTACACATTGAGACAGTAGAACTACAAACTGACTACACACTGAGTAGAGACAGTAGAACTACAAACTGACTACACATTGAGTAGAGACAGACGTTACCACACTTATTCAAAGTGACTTTCAGTAGTGAATGCATACATTTTCATACCGATCCCTCGTGGGAATCAAACCCACATCGCTGGTGTTGCAAGCGCCATGCTCTACCAACTGAGCCACACTGGACCCATTTCCTCTGGCTCAAACTGTTTATCAACCAGTTAAAATCATCAATTTACTTGCAGGTGACAAAACACTAAATTGTTGCTCATCCCATCAGATACCATGGCACATGTTAGCCCTATGCTAACCTCAACAGGTGGCAGTGATTATATCCTGGAACTCATTCTTCATCAGATAATTACAAATGTTGACATAGATGGACGTGAACAAACACTTTTCCATAAGAGCGTTTAGTACAGTACACCTGTCAGTCAACTGATCGATGGAATACTACTGCACATTGTAGACATTTGAATAAGGTGTTAGCACAGTGCTTTCAGGGTGTGTACATTGTCATAGTGACAACTGCAAATAATACTTAAGTATTCACACCCCTTGACTATTTACACATTTTGTAGTGTTACAGCCTGAATTTAAAATGGATTCAATTGAGATTTTGTGTCGTTGGCCTAAACACAACGCCCCATAATTTTGAAGTGGAATTATGTTTTTAGAAATGTATACAAACTAATTTTAAAAATGTAAGCTGAAATAAGTATTCAACCTCTTTGTTATGGCAAGCCTAAAATAAGTTTGAGTAAACATTTGTTAAACAAGTCACATAATACGGTGTGCAATAAAAAATGTACTATAATAGTGTTGAACATGATTTTTGAATGACTACCTCATCTCTGTACCCCCACACATAAAATTATCTGTAATAATATTTGAGCATACTCCCAGTCACAACAAATATACAGGTGTCCTTCCAAACTCAGTTGCCAGAGAGGAAGAAAACCACTCAAGGATTTCACCATGGCTGTGATAGGAGAAAACAGAGGATGGATCAACAACATTGTAGTTACTCCACAATGCTAACCTAAATGACAGAGTGAAAAGAAGGATGTCTGTATAGAATAAAAATATTGCAAAACATGCATCCTGTTTGCTGTAAGGCACTATAGAAAAACTGCAAAAAAATTGGCAAAGAAAATAACTTTATGTCCTGAATAAAAACATTATGTTTGGAGCAATTCAACACAAGAAATCACTGAGTACCACTATTCACATGTTCAAGCATGGTGGTGGCTGCATCATGTTATGGGTATGTTTGTCATCGGCAAGGACTAGGGAGTTTTTTAGGATAAGATCACACACTGACTACAAGATCACCTTTCAGCAGGACAATAACCTGAAACAAATATACCCTGGAGTTTAGCATCACCACTCTGGACAGTTCTGACTTAGAATATGTGGACAACTACAAATACCTAGGTGTCTGGTTAGACTGTAAACTATCCTTCCAGACTCATATTAAGCATCTCTAATCCAAAATTAGATCTAGAATCAACTTCCTATTTCGCAACAAAGCATCCTTCACTCATGCTGCCAAACATACCCTCGTAAAACTGACTATCCTACCGATCCTTGACTTCGGCGATGTCATTTACAGAATAGCATCAAACACTCTACTCAGCAAATTGGATGTAGTCTATCACAGTGCCATCCGTTTTTGTCACCAAAGCCCCATATACGGCCCACCACTGCAACCTGTATGCTCTTGTTGGCTGGCCCTCGCTTCATATTCATCCCCAAACCCACTGGCCCCAGGTCATCTATAAGGCTCTGCCAGGTAAAGCCCCGCCTTATCTCAGCTCACTGGTCACCATAGCAGCACCCACCTGTAGCACACGCTCCAACAGGTATATTTCACTGGACACCCACACTCCTCCTTTGGCTGCCTTTCCTTCCAGTTCTCTGCTGCCAATGACAAAAATCACTGAAAATGGAGACATACTTTAAGCATCAGCTGTCAGAGCAGCTTACCGATCATTGCACCTGTACATAGCCCATCTGTAAATAGCCCACCCAACTACCTCATCCCATATTGTAATTTATCTTTTGCTCCTTTGCACTCCAGTATCTCTACTTTAACATGAATCTTCTGCACATCTATCACTCGTGTTTAATTGCTAAATTGTTATTATTTCGCCACTATGGCCTATTTATTGCCTTACCACCTTAATCTTACTACATTTGCGCACGCTGTATATAGACTTTTATATTGTGTTATTGACTGTACATTTTTTTATCCCATGTGTAAGTCTGTGTTCTTTGTGATGCACTGCTTTGCTCTATCTTGGCCAGGTCGCAGTTTTAAATGAGAACTTGTTATCAACTGGCCTACCTGGTTAAATAAAGGTGAAATAAAAAATTAAATAAAACCTCTAAGACAGCACCTAAAGGGCTTGAATTTTTTTGCTCTCCCTGTAGTTTTTTTGCGGTGGTGTAGTTTCTCCATGAATGACAGAACACTGAGCCAATCACGGCACAACTAGAGAACATTACGAACCCCTAAGCTTCATATTTTCTGCTGGCTGCCCGACCACCACAGAAAGCACTGAGCTAGGCTGAAACACCTGCATTTTGGATCTGCCTTACTCAATAAAGCAAAAAAGAGACCATGTATGTATGCAGCTTTATTAAGTCAATGACTTTTTTTTATACATTGTTTGCAAACTGATATGTGGAACGTATTATGTCTAAAAATGTGGAATTACCCACAATCCTCTAAAAACACAGCCACGTGTCTAGATAGGAAATGCAAGGTGATTAAAACTAAAGACTTCCAAAGAATTCAATTTCCAAATTTTCTCTGTTTTTGGTTACTCTCATGAGAAATACTTATATTTTTAGCAAAATATTAAGTTGGTTTATTAACACTAGAAAATGGTTTCTGCCCGACTTGCATTCCTTTTTATTAAGTATATGTTGGTGTTTATTTTGTCCATTTAAATTTACCCCAGAATCATTTCTTACAGTGTGGCTGTGTGGTAAAATTACAAAAAAAATTAACATCTTACTGCCCTTCCTGTTTCTAACATCTAAGTAAAGCATGAAAAATGTGGTGGAATTCCACAAAAGCTCTTCTCCAAAGGCCCTTATCAATCAATATTTAGTCTATGAACCTTTTTTAATTTCTAAACCATTGATTGTATAAAAAACACCGTTTTGATGATGCGGTTTACATGCACTGAAACACCAAAAAGTGTTTGAACAATTAGTATTTTCTTAACACCACTATTCAGGCTGAATACACACATTATGTGCTTTTAAACACTTACATTGGGTTTATATTTCAACACCCTCCAAACACCAGATCTCAGCTTAGGTGCACTACTTTTCATGGTTTCATTACACAATCATGGTACTTTGAGACCATGCAAACCCATATTTGCGAAACAACCTAAATCACTCACTTCCTTGTCACATAGGCTATGTGTTATTTGACTCAAGGACCAACAGTGGAGAGTATTTTTTGTCAAATAAAAGCCTTGCCCTGAATGGGATTCAAACCAGCTGCTACCATTCATTGTCATCTCTGTGCTTGCCAGTTTAGTGGATTACTCCACCAATTACTAATAGCAGTGAAGGTAAGCTTTGTCATTTTTTTACAAAGTACAAATACAAATGTACATGTTGTATCTTTATTACTCTGAACGCACACAACTGTGACTGATCACCAACGACGATAAGGCAGCCTATAGATGGGTTGATTGTTTAGCAACAAAACCAACATGTGTGTAACTATGTGGCAAACAAATGGGGTTGACTTAGATTGCTGACAACATGTCAACTATATTCCATCTCCAATGTCTATTGAAAACATAAATACATTTGCACAATGAGCACTTGTTGTATCTCAAATACATTGTTACAGTTGTTGGTTAGCTCAGTGGTTCTCAAACTTCTCCTCTGTTCTATGTATTTGAACTATTCCAGAGCTAGCACACCTGTTTCAACTTGTTAACTAATCATCAATTCCTTCACTACTTGAATCAGGTGAGCTAGTTCAAGGATACAACAAAACTGTGAAACGTCTGGGGTTCCTCAATGAGAGGTTTGAAAACCACTGGGTTAGCTAGCTAGTGAATGTTTGCCATATTAGCATAGACGTGACATCCGTCAAAACACCTAAAAACAAGACATAGTATCAAGAACAAGGTAAAACTAGCTGAAACGAGCCATCTACGATTCCCCACATGACAGCTTATTGTCATTATTGCTAGCTAAATGGCCATCGTGAATCACAACAACACATGACCTTCTGCCCCATTGAAGTATGCACATAGCTTTCGTGACGTTGTCAGCTAACCCGTCAATTGGGAGTGTGGTGCCAGGACAACAACCTCTACCTCAACATCAGCAAGACAAAGGAGCTGATCGTGGACTACAGGAAACGGAGGGGCAAGCATGCTCCGATCCACATTGATGGGGCTGTAGTGGAGCAGGTCAAGATCTTCAAGTTCCTTGGTGTCCTCATCACTAAGAAATTAATGTGGTCCACACACACCCACATAGTTGTGAAGAGGACATGACAGCGCCTCTTCCCCCTCAGTAGGCTGAAAAGATTTGGCATGGGCCCTCAGAATCTCAAAACGTTCTGCAGCACCATTGAGAGCATCTTGACTGGCTGCATCACCTCTTGGTTCGGCAACAGCACCCGACGGTAAGGCACTACAGAGGGTGGTGAGTACGGCCTAGTACATCACTGGGGCCAAGCTCCCTGCCATCCAGGGCCTCTATACCAGACAGTGTTAGAGAAAGCCCCCCAAAATGGTCAAAGTATCCAGCTATCCAAGCCATAGACTGGTCTCAGTGCTACCACATGCAAAGCAGTACCAGGCCACCAAGTCTGGAACCAACAGCTTCTAACCCCAAGCCTTAAGATTGCTAAACAAGGCTGCTATATAGCTAATCAATGTAGCCAATTGACTTTTTTTTGAACCAGCTCTCTTGCACTAACTCTATGCACAGACACTGGACTAACCCCACACAGTGAAACACACACACACACAAATACACACACACACACACACACACACACACACACATACATACATACATACATACATACATACATACATGCATACTGATGCCACACACACTTTCACACTCAACATATACACTGCTGCCTCAGCTCAGTCTATTGTCTGTACCGTTGCCTATTCACTTTACCCCTACCTATACTGTATCTACATAGCTACCTCCATTACCTCGTACCCCTGCACATCGACTCGGTACTGGTACTCCCTGTATATAGCCATTTTATATTTACTCAACACTGTTATTCGTCATTCACTGTGCGTTTATTCCTAGTGTCACTATTTTAAAAAAATTTTTTTTTTTTAATTTTATACTTTGTTTTTATTGTAGGAACACAAAGAAAGTACAAATAAAGTAAAATAAAAGAACAACAAAGATCTGGCAGTTACAGTGCACGTCATACCTTCATCATCATATTAGTTACATTGACATCTTTGAATTAGACCTTTTCCAAGTACGAAACCCATTTTTACCAGTATTCTTGACCTCTCTCCTCTTGTGTTCTTAAAGCAAAGGTCAATCGCTCCATGTGGTGTATTTCTTCTACAATGTCTATCCATCGTGCCACTGTGGCAGGGTCTTTTTGTAGCCATTTCCTAGTGATAGCCTTTTTACTGGCTGCCAGTAGGACCTTCAAGAGTTACTTTTCTCTATTGTGTAAGTTATCAGGTATTTCACCCATGTACAAAGAAATGAATGTTTGTTCTATGTCAAATCCCATTATTTTTCCAATGTTAGATCTTATTTCTCCCCAGTAAGTTTCGATTGTGGGGCAAGTCCAAAAGATATGAGAGTGGTCCGCCCTCAATAGACCGCATTCTCTCCAACAAGGGTGTAGAGAGCCAGTCTGTTTTGATTTCAGTTTAGGTGTTATGAAGAAACGTATAACATTCTTCCAACAGAATTCTCTCCATGACCTTGAGTTGGTGGAGCTTAGTTGAGTCTCTAATAAGTTCAACCACGTTTCATCAGTTATTTCAATGTCAAGTTCCTCCTCACATTTATTTTTAATATAGTTTATAGAATGTTTCTTTGAGGATTGAATACCCAAGTAGAGATTTGAAATCGTTTTTTTGTTACTCCCCAAGTTGTATGCGTTAGTGATTACTTGGATTAATTTTGGAGGTGCTCGAGGGTCAGTCACTTTTATCTCCCTTAAGAAATAGTGTCAAACTTGTAGGTATCTGTAAAAATCTTGTTTATCCAAGCCATGTTTTTTACTTAGGTCCTGGAAGTTATCTAGGTTCCCATTTCTTATAATTGTACTGAATGATGTGATGCCTTTCTGCGTCCATTGTTTAAATCTGCTGTCCTGAGATGCAGGGATGAAGAGTGTCACTATTTCTATATTTTTTTATCTTTAATTCTGCATTGTTGGAAAAGGACCCCTAATTAAGCATTTCACTGTTAGTCAACACCTGCTTTTTACGAAGCATGTGATAAATACAATTGAATTTGAAACGGATAGGCAAAGATATAGTTTTTTGTCATAAATTCGTCCCTTTTCCAGGACCCTGTCTTTCAAAGATAATTCGTATAAATCAAAATAACTTAAAAGATCTTCATTGTAAAGGGTTTAAACACTGTTTCTCATGCTTGTTCAATGAACCATAAACAATTCATGAACTCGCACCTGCGGAACGGTCATTAAGACAGTAACAGCTTACAGACGGTAGGCAATTAAGGTCACAGTTATGAAAACTTAGGACCCTAAAGAGGCCTTTCTACTGACTCTGAAAAACACCAAAAGAAAGATGCCCAGGGTCCCTGCTCATCTACGTGAACGTGCCTTAGGCATGCTGCAAGGAGGCATGAGGACTGCAGATGTGGCCAGGGCAATAAATTGCACTGTCTGTACTGTGAGAAGCCTAAGACAGCGCTACAGGGAGACAGGATGGACAGCTGATCATCCTTGCAGTGGCAGTCCACGTGTAACAACACCTGCGTAGGATCAGTGCATTCGAACATCACACCTGCGGGACAGGTACAGGATGGCAACAACAACTGCCTGAGTTACATCGGGAACGCACAATCACTCCATCAGTGCTCAGACTGTCCGCAATAGGCCGAGAGAGGCTGGACTGAGGACTTGTAGGTCTGTTGTAAGGCAGGTCCTCACTAGACATCACCGGCAACAACATTGCCTATGGGCACAAACCCACCGTTGCTGGATCAGACAGGACTGGCAAAAAGAGCTCTTCACTGACGAGTCGCAGTTTTGTCTCACCAGGAGTGATGGTCGGATTCACGTTTATCGTCGAAGGAATGAGCGTTACCCTGAGGCCTGTTCTCTAGAGTGGGATTGATCTGGAGGTGGAGGGTCCATCATGGTCTTGTGCGGTGTGTCACAGCATCATCGGACTGAGCTTTTTGTCATTGCAGGCAATCTCAACGCTGTGCAATATAGGGAAGACATCCTCCTCCCTCATGTGGTACCCTTCCTGCAGGCTCATCCTGACATGACACTCCAGCATGACAATGCCACCTGCCATACTGCTCGTTCTGTGCGTAATTTCCTGCAAGACAGGAATGTCAGTGTTCTGCCATGGCCAGCAAAGAGTCCGGATCTCAATCCCATTGAGCATGTCTGGGACCTGTTGGATCGGAGGATGAGGGCTAGGGCCATTCTCCCCAGAAATGTCCGGGAACTTGCAGGTGCCTTGGTGGAAGAGTGGGTTAACATCTCACAGCAAGAACTGGCAAATCTGGTGCAGTCCATGAGGAGGAGATGGACTGCAGTACTTAATGCAGCTGGTGGCCATACCAGATACTGACTGTTACTTTGATTTTGACCTCCCTTTGTTCAGGTACACATTATTCAATTTCTGTTAGTAGCATGTTTGTGGAACTTGATCAGTTTATGTCTCAGTTGTTGAATCTTGTTATGTTTATACAAATATTTACACATAAACGCATAAATAGCAGCTTGCTATTCGGCTGGCAAGCTATGCACATGCATTGGACTGATGTGTAGAGTAGGGTGCGACATGCGACTGAAAGGAGGAGTGGCTTCTATGAAGAGTGAAAGACAGTCTCCTATGGGGTTCTTGGAAGAAACTTTTGGGGGCAATTTTCAGTGCCAAGAGGCTTAAACTTTGAGGATCTCAGAAGAACCTTTGTTGAACCCCAATATTTTTGAGTGTAGGTGACTTGCCAGCCCAGATAAAATGACTGATGAGCCTATCCCATTTGGTAACAAAACAAGTCCTACAGAACCTAGTTTAATCACACCTGGACTACTGCCCAGTTATATGGTCAAGTGCCACAAAAAGGGACATAGGCAAATGACAGTTGGCTCAGAACAGAGCAGCACGCCTGACCCTTAAATATATATAGAGAGCTATCATCAATAAAATGCATGTCAATCTCTCCTGGTTAAAAGTAGAGATTGACTGCATCATTACTGGTCTTTGTGAGAAGTAATGGCATTTTGAAAGCACCAAGCTCTCTGTTTTAAACAACTAGCACACAGCTCAGACACTCATGCATACCCCACAAGGGGTCTCTTCAGTCCCCAAGTCCAGAATAGACCTTCGGAAACCCACAGTACTACATTAGAGCCATGACTACATTGAACTCTATTCCACATCAAGTAAGTCAAGCAAGCAGTGAAATCATATTTTAAAAAACAGATAAAACAACAGACTGTGAAGAGACACAAAGGCACACCCATATGCACACAAACGCTAACAATCGCACTCTACACACATGTACATTGTAAGGTTGTTATATTTTTTGCATTGTGGTATTATACATTTTGTATTGTAGTGGTAGAGAAGGGGTGTAATAATTTGTTGTATGATGTTCTGTTTTATTTTTTATTATTTTGTGATGTAATTGCCTTAATCTCATTTGGACCCCGGGAATAATTTTATTTATAGCAAATGGTGATCCTTAATACAAAATACAAATACAAAAATAATGTATAAAATTATGTATGACGAACTTAATACCGCCCAAGTCTTCACCTTGACATAGATTATACAAGTGTCTGGAACTCTATTGTAGGCATGTGACACCATTCTTCCACGAGAAATTCCATCAGTTGGTATTTTGTTGATGATGGTAGAAAACGCTATCAGGGGCCCCGCTCCAGAATCGCCCATAAGTGTACAAATGGGTTGAGATCTGAGTTGTATACCGCGAAGCAAGCTACTCAGAAGTTTGTAAAGCTAGCCACTTTAAATTAGCTTCACATTCCAGGTCAGGCTTAATCCGTACTATGAGGGAGGATATTGCTCGTCCGCCTGCCATTAACTCTAGCAGGCTTGTAACTGTGTGTGCATATCGCACGTGGCTAGTCGTACGCTGAACTCTTCAAGCTGTGGTGTGAAATAGGCTTTTAGAAGTGCCGTCTTTATTTTTATTACTTATCATTAATGCTGTCTTTGGTGTGCTTATCAATGAACAAGCACTGTTTTCCCTTCTATTGCTCCTTCTTCTATCTGTGGAACAGATTGTTGCGTTGTGGCCATAGACATACACTGAGTGTATAAAACATTAGTAACATCTTCCTCAGAAAATTTCGTTGGGGCATGGACTCTACAAGGTGTTGAAAGCGTTCCACAGGGTTGCTGGACCAATGCTTCCCACAGTTGTATCAAATTGTCTGGATGTCCTTTGGGTGGTGGACAAGTCTTGATGCACATGGAAAACTGCCTTGCAGTTCTTGCCACACTCAATCCGGTGCGCCTAGCACCTACTACCATACCCCATTCAAAGGCACTTACATCTTTTGTCTTGCCCATTCACCCACTGAATGGCTCACATACACAATCCATGTCTCAATTGTCTCAAGGCTTAAAAATCCTTCTTTAACCTGCCTCCTCCACTTTATCTACAATGATTGAAGTGGATTTAACAAGTGACATCATTAAGGGATCGTAGCTTTGACCTGGATTCACCTTTGACCTGGATGTCTTGTAAACACAGTGTATGATCCATAGATGGGTTTTGGAACCTCTAATCCTGGCATTTTGACTGTTAAACTCATGGGTACACGAGCAATAGCTGCCAGTCCTGACTTGAATGGAAACTGCCATCTAGGGATTATATGTCAATGGTTGTTTGCAGCTGTCAGCTTGCATTTCGCAATTTTCAAAAAAATATTGCAGAACCTAAAATAATTTATTTGCAGAATCAATTCCTCACCTTTTCTGTCTGTGATGGGTTAATGTTCCTGAAGTAGCCATACAAGAAATGGCCATGTACATCTGTTATTTAAATTGGACAGAGTAGCCTAGTTAGTAGCCTAGCAAATAGATAGGTTATATGTATTTCAAGTGTTGCAATCCCATAGGCATCGTGGTTTAAAAATGTACAGTCAAATGTAACATTTGAATGGTTGATCTTTTACATTGAATTAGGCCTATGCATGCTACTGTATACTGTAATTACATTTGTTTTTAGTAGCCTGCCTTCGAAAATATTTCAGAATTCGCGGGCATATTTAGACAGACCTGACGCCAGAACGAATCAGTTGGACGGGCATTTTCACAGGAACTCCTGTGTGCACATATTTTTTAAAATCGGTGTAATAGTATAGACCACAGTTAACTCGTGAGTTTCATGTTTGGAGAAGCTTACAATTTATTCTACCACTTCCACCGATCTGCGTGCCAGTTATGAATATTTATATATACAAATTTTTTCATTTCAATAATAACGTTTTTGTTTCTCATAATCATTGTCAAGTGGTTAATCATAAAAATCTAAAGTAAAATTATGAAATACAAAATGTGAAATTCAACCATGGCAAGAGCACTAGCCTCTGCCATATGGCCACATTGACACACTGTGATTCATTGGCGGCGAAAGAAATGATAGCATAGTAGGCCTCAACGAAGTAATATACGTATGCCTAAAGCCGACAAATAAAAAGTAGAAAATATCCTGATGACAATTCCAGTTCTTTCAGTCACATTAATCTCTCTTCTCCGCCTGCCCTGCCTTCCTTTCTATCTGTCTTGACTTGAGCTATTGCAAGTGAAGTTCAACATTGTTTCAAATCATCACAGGGTCAAGTCCGAAGCTTTCACTAACAAACTCAACTAGCCTATTCCGGGCCCTCAAAGTTTCCTACGCCAGTGAGCTCGGGACAGAAAGCAGTTTTTATGATGTTTCCACTGGATATATGGGATCATCAGATCGTGATATTCTGCTCTTTCACACCGAGGCTTGGGGATTATTTAGGCCGGGAGTGTTGGAAAGCTTTTTTAAATATTGAGGAACTATCATTCGAAATGGATGTGAGAAAAATAAACGAGTGGTGAGTTAAGGCAATCAGAAATAAAACACTGCCAAATGCGCACTTTCCTACATATGCATGCATTCTGGATGTGCACCATATCTTCGCAAACACACGCCTCCCCTTCTTCTTGATGCAACATTTTCAATTATACTCAAGACACATTATCTTCACAAATATCTTCACAAATACTTCACAAATATTTTCACTGACAGCTGCACCTAAATCAGCTAGACCACACCTTTATTTGAAACAAACCAGCTATTTCATAAGTCATGCTCCCTCGTGAAGTATTTAGAATCATTTTATTTAGACAGGAGTAATTAGATAATTTTGGCTTAACGTCAATTTATTTTAGGGCAATCCAGCATCCTAACAGTGCAGTGTGCACCCGACGATCTTCCTTTCCAATTGGCAATAGGCTGAAACCAGAGATCTGTATATAACGAAGAAATGCTCATGTCTCCGCCCTCACAATGGGAGTCTTTTTCCCAAAGGTGGGAAGGCAAGCGACAAGCTTAGGTCGTTGGGCCAGTAACCGAAAGGTTGCTGGATCGAATCCCAGAGCTGACGAGGTAAAAATCTGTCATTCTGCCCCTGTTCCCCGGTAGGCTGTCATTGTAAATAAGAATTTGTTCTTAACTGACTTGCCTATTTAAATAAAGGTTATAAAAATAAATAGATATGTCTGCATATTATTCCTATAAGCATTGGGCTTATACTGGACAGGTTTGGTGAGAGTGAGCCCTCTCGCTTTGCCACTTCCTCTCTGCTGAAGCTTACTGTAAAGCACCGGAGTAAGCATCCGAGCAAGCGGAAAGTGGCCCTCTATATGTAGCCCATGTATTTGATGCTGTCTGGCCAGAAATAGAATCAGTGCAGGAAGAGGAAAAATGGTCAGCATCAGATACATGGTCTACACATTCTGAGACAGAGAGGAGCTGTTTCACTGTCCAGACAGCATCAGATACATGGTCTACACATTCTGAGACAGAGAGGAGCTGTTTCACTGTCCAGACAGCATCAGATACATGGTCTACACATTCTGAGACAGAGAGGAGCTTGTTCACTGTCCAGACAGCATCAGATACATGGTCTACACATTCTGAGACAGAGAGGAGCTGTTTCACTGTCCAGACAGCATCAGATACATGGTCTACCCATTCTGAGACAGAGGGGTGCTGTTTCGCTGTCCAGACAGCATCAGATACATGGTCTACACATTCTGATACAGAGAGGAGCTGTTTCACTGTCCAGACAGCATCAGATACATGGTCTACCCATTCTGAGACAGAGGGGTGCTGTTTCGCTGTCCAGACAGCATCAGATACGTGGTCCACAGATACTGAGACAAACAGGGGGGTGCTGTTTCACTTGCTCAGATGCTTTGACTGAGATTGATGTGTCTTTCTGTCGGCGTGCGTCTCGGTCAAATAAATGATCAATATTTTATTTGTAGAGTCAAGGAGGTACGGTAGGGCGGTACAGGCCCCCTAGGCTCGCCCATAACGCCTGCCCTGTATTTAGGTTGTGGGAAAAGTCCATTCAAACGTTCTGCTGACAGGTCCACAACAATTTGCCATTGTTTTCTCTTTCTGAAACTTACACAGTACTTTGCCAGATACAGCATAAATCACTGCAAAATATCTAAACAACTGGATTTAAAGCCAGACTAAGTCAGTGACAGAAAATATACATCTCCTTCAAATGTTTATATTTGGTTGCGTTGACAACCAAACACAATTCAATATCACTTTTGCAATACAGTAAATAGTCTATTAACTTGGTAGACAAGTTAAAGCTACAATATGTATTTTTTGGGGCGACCTGAAGCAAATTCACATAGAATTTTTTTTACAGATTGAAAGCAAGTTTAAGAAGCAGTAGATCTGTTCTATTTCTATTTCTATGCTTCCTGTTCTTAAGTTTTATTTTTGCATCTTTTACTTTCGGTTTTGTAAATATTTTTCAGAGTGGTTCAGATGGGACAATGATTCTCTACACTATACTTGCTTCTTTTTTCTTACGTAAACTGAAATTAGGCTAACTTTTCCAATTTTATCAACCAGGAAATGGTGAACTGATCTGCTTAGTCCATTTTTAACAAATGATGTTGGATTAATTTCTCCAACTAAACTAAAAAATTAATTGAAAGAATAGGATTAAGCCAGTGGCTCAAATGAAACTATCCAAGCATTAGCTAGACTACTTCTCTTTTAAATGTTGATATTTGGTTGAGTTGTCAACCAAAGACAATTCAATATTACTTTTGTAATACAGTAAATAGCCTAAAGTTAAGGCTATTTTACAAACTAATGTAACAATATTTATTTAACCTAAAATAAGTAACACATCCATGGACACATTTGAGGTTACTATAACTATAAATGTTTTCTAATGTAATCATAGAATGTGTGCATGTTCAAGATTGCGCACAAAAGTTGCAGGTCTGTGTAGATCTTCACAATGCTATAATAATCTGCACACAGCATTTCGAACAGCATTGATCACTTGCGCTATGTACTTTATAAGTAATCTCAACTTCAATCCAGGTCATTTGGTTGTGCTATTAGATTAAGCACAGTGATAAAACATTAAGTTGTTGTATAAATACAAAGTATCTGTGTTCCCATTTGAACTTTGTGCTTTTAAATGTTTGAAAGTGATAAGTGATAACACATTTAGATGCAACTAATCCAAAAATGTTTTTCCATTGGGATTTGGTTCTGCTTTTAGATGGTTGAAGCATAGTGATAACACATTTGAATTCAACAAACGTCTGGCTGTCTTTTTGAGCGGGTGAATAAAGGTTGCAATATTATACATTTCCATGTTGAACTGATTGTTCAGTATACCAGCATGTTGAACTGCATCTAAATGTGTTATCACTTATCACTTTCACAGCATACCAGCATAAACTGGTCACCAGCAAAACCAGCACTAGTCACCACCATATTCTGGTCTATGCTGGGGGTTTTTCAGCAGGGTTTGGGACCCAGTCACGTATAGAGGGTACAGTCAGGTCCCCTGCCACCAGTCTCTGACCAGAGTAAACAGCTACTAGCCACTATGGGGTCACTCACTTCCACAAACCCCCCTTTGTTTGCAGATTCCAAATCAAACCGTTTCTCTTAGATTACATCTAACTGTAGCTGGATCTTGGCATTGCTTCTTTAACACAGTTTTTTTCTCCCCTCGAAATGTTGATAGCCCCCCCAAAAACATCTTAAGTGTTCAAGATAAATGGCAGCATGATTACCTTCCATTTGAAATCAACACACAATGATTTGGTCTGCATTGTAGTACAATTCGGATGTGATTGCATTGTACCGCGATGGAAAAATACAACCTCTTAAAAGCTATTTTTACGTGCGCAATAAAGCGTCCACCCGTTTCCAACATCTTGAAGGCATTACAGATTTCAGCACCGACTTGGTGAAATAACCCTTTCTATACGACACAATACATAATTTGGGGTGCTTCAGATGAGTATGAGGAATATCTCTGCCTTTCATTGTGTTGAAAAGGTGCTCTTCAATCTAGCCAGGAGCCCAGCTGAAAGCAGATTGTGCAGACAGAGAGAGGGGGAGGGGGAGTGATAATGTGTGATAACGTGTGCTGTAAATCGGGCTGAGATCCACAGACAAAGCTAGAGTAACACCTTGTCATAATATAGCTGCATCTCCCACTGGTGCGAAGATAGATCATTTACATTTAAGTCACATTTAAGTCATTTAGCAGACGCTCTTATCCAGAGCGACTTACAAATTGGTCATGTGCCACATAGCATTGACTAGAACGCTTTACATCAATATTTCACTTTTGAATAAATGTCACATAGTTCCCATTGTGGTTTAATCTTATAATTGAGAAGAAAAAAAAGAAATTCAAAGTTGTAGGGTGCTAGAATGTAGACAAACATTGCTTGAGATATGATTAGGCAGTACTTTTCCTATGAAAATACAATAGGGAAGCTGGAATGGCCTCACCAGGAAGACACCAACCAATGGCCTGGACACAGGGGGACTGAGAAATTCCCATGACTGGAATGCAGGAAGGATGACACTAGTGTCTGGCCTGGGGTGGATACTGAGGAGTCCAGAGTGCAGTCGTCTATCACTCCGTGTGCTGATGGATGAGCAGGCAGGCTTTGAGGCAGGCCAAAGAAATAGAAGGATTAGGAGGAGGTTGGGAGGGGTCAGGCAGGATGTATGCTAGACCCCCCAGCCCAACCTCTCAGTTTACATGAACCTTAGTCAAATACATTCAAACTAAATTTTTCAAAATTCCTGACATTTAATCCTAGTAAAAATCCCTGTTTAAGGTCAGTTAGGATCACTACTTTATTTTAAGAATGTGAAATTTCAGAATGATAGTAGAGAGAATGATTTATTTCAGTTTTTATTTCTTTCATCACATTCCCAGTGGAATGTGTCAGAAGTCAGAAGTTTACATACACTCAATTAGTATTTGGTAGCATTGCCTTTAAATTGCTTAACTTGAGTTTGCACTTTTCGCACCAAAGTATGTTCATCTCTAGGAGACAGAAAGCTTCTCCTTCCTGAGCGGTATGACGGCTGCGTGGTCCCGTGGTGTTTAAACTTGCCTACTCTTGTTTGCACAGATGAACGTGGTACCTTTTGGAAATTGCTCCCAAGTATGAAACAGACTTGTGGAGATCTACAATATTTTTTCTTAGGTCTTGGCTGATTTCTTTTGATTTTCCCATGATGTCAAGCAAAGAGGCACTCCGTTTGAAGGTAGGCCTTGAAATACATCCACAGGTACACCTCCAATTGATTCAAATTATGTCAATTAGCCTTACAGAAGCTTCTAAAGCCATGACATAATTTTCTGGAATTTTCCAAGCTGTTTAACGGCACAGTCATCTTAGTGTATGTTAACTTCTGATCATCTGGAATTGTGATACAGTGAATTATGAGGTAAATAATCTGTCTGTAAACAATTGTTGGAAAATGTTCTTGTGTCATGCACAAAGTAGATTTCCTAACCGACATGCCAAAACTATAGTTTGTTCAATTTGTGGATTGGTTGAAAAATCAGTTTTAATGACTCCAACCTATGTAAACTTCTGACTTTATCTGTATATATACACATATACATATATATATACTGTACATACCAGTGGCGGTCAGTGCCGTTTAAAATGAGGGAGGACCAATTATTTTTCATGAGCATGGCCTTATGTCTATTTAAGCATATTGTATGACTCTCATTCATATTCCATTCACCCAGTTCAATGTAACAGCGATAGGTTTAGGCTACTACATGATACTCACATTTTCCCTATACCCATCATGAGGTTGCTACAACCTAGCCTATGAATTAAAGTTTACAGCGTAGGTGCACACAGGTCGAGAGACAAATTTGAGGTGACAGACAATTGGCACATGTGTAAACAGTGACATTCAATACCGCCTTGCACACTCTTATCTGCATCTAGCTGATATAGGGTGTAATCATTAGTCCAACAGTTGCAAACAACAGTTTCTATTAGACAAATTCAGGTATGTTTATCCCAGTTTTGATCCGTTTTGATCCGTTTAATAAATGTTTTTCAACAGAATCGGTGGAATGAGTACACCCCTGGTCACGTGTAAACACAGTTCACTTTCATAGAAGCCACGTTGTATTTCTTCTCGCATCTATGCACTCTCCTCCTCTCACCTCTTTCCTTCGATTGTGGACTTCAATGCACAACACATTAACTGTTTGTTGACCAGGCAAAAACATTATTCCAAGCTAAACAGCTGCACACAGCCTACATCATTGTCACCATATTAACTAAATGAATGTCATAGTCAGCATAGCTAATATTACAATCATGCAGTAACGTTAGTCACCAAGTAGTTACACCGGCGGGCCCTGATGGCAATAAATTAGTAATACCAAAAGCTTACCTTGACTTGGAAGAGTTCCAGTATCTTGTTGGAAAGTAATAGCCGGCTAGCTACCATATAATCCCTCTGTTTGAGCAAGAGGTTTCAGTGGGCTAAACTAGCTAACTGCATTTGCTCTCTCTTTATTTCTCTCTTGATTCTCCTTCATTTTGGAAGAAATGAATTTGTTCAAAAATGTTAAACTATTGTCTTTCTCTCTTTGAATCAACTACTCACCACATTTTATACACAGTAATGCTAGCTAGCTGTAGCTTATTCTTTCAGTACTAGATTAATTCTCTGATTCTTTGATTGGGTGGACGACATGTCAGTTCATGCTGCAAGATCTCTGATAGGTTGGAGGACATCCTCCGGAATTTGTCATAATTACTGTGTAAGTCTATGGAAGGGGGTGAGAACCATGAGACTCCTAGGTTTTGTATTGAAGTCAATGTACCCAGAGGAGGACGGAAGCTAGCTGTCCTCACGCTACACCATGGTGCTACCCTACAGTACTGTTGACGCTACTATAGACTTTCTTTGCAAAATATTGTGTTTTAATCAGTTATTTTGTGACGTGATTATATTTAGCAGAGTTTTATCTAAAAGGTTCACTTTTGAAATGTTTTACAATAAAAAAAATATGAAATTCACTGAGGAGCATGGTCCTCCCCTTCCTCCTCTGAGGAGCCTCCACTGATATGTACACACGCATTCACGCATGCACGCAAGTGCACACACACATGCCGCATGCAGCCGGAGAAATGGAAATCCAACTGGGCTATGTTCCAATCAGCAGAATCAATGAAGAGGTATAATGTTTTACCGTCAAGGGGAGTTTGGGGCCTCAGGGGAAACAAATGGGTAGAGACAGATTTCTGAAATCTGTCTTCAATAATGTAGTGGACACCGGGGTACGAGATAACATAGTTATGGCAATTTGCAGACATTTGTGGCATGTCTGAATTATTTTAGCAGACAAACCCATCACATGTACAGTTAAAGAATCTTAATTTGATCACTCATTTGATGCTGAGAATGAAATGGAAATTTGCTTTTTGATTTACAGAAATTCACTGAAAACCCACAGTTAAATTAAAAGTATTGCACTTTTCATTTAGCTTACTTTTGGCCAGTTAATAGCCTAACCACTGATCAAGCAACATTATGGACTTAACATTTCTTCAGGATTACTTTGCTGTGACAATATAGGTCAAATTAAGATCCTACATCTGTAATGAGTTACAGACTGTATAGACCATACTACTACATCCTCATTAATATTTACTGCATTCAACGTGCAAGGGCGTTGGGATCCATTAGGGGGTATTTGGTGCAGGTGGGTGTGTGTGTTTGTGCGCGTGCATGTACTGTATGATGACGAAGAATCTGTGAGAGGTTTTTGCTATTAACTATTCATGGATAGAAATGTTGCATTTGGAGATTTCTGGCGAGCACACACACCCCATGTCACCAGCAGCCTAAAATAACCCCAAAGAACCAGGTTTCTACAGCAGGAAAATGATCCTACAGCAACAGGAAATGTGAATTATTATGTGGAATATAACACATAGCCATTTTTGTAGCGGTTAATGCATTTTTCTTCAGGGAAGTTTTCTTAAACCTCTACACTACACATAAAAAATGTCCTGCATTGCAGGAAAGTTATCTTGCGGCAGGGTGATCCAATTAAGATCCTACATCCGTAAGATGGCATTGCAACAAAGTCAGACAGTGATAACCCTTTATCAAGGTTAACATGAGTGTTAAGTTGTTGAGGTTAACACAGAGTCTTAGGGTGGCCACAGATTTTAAAAGAAGACTTATAATAAATACAAAAGAGAGTTGTTCACCTCTGACGGAACGTGGAACTATCGGAAGATTAGGAGGGAATTCATGTACTTTGGAATGATCCTGTAAAACAAATCAGAATAGTGTCAGAATGTCGTACATTCTGCGGAATGAATTTCGAGGGGATTAGGCCTAGACTTGTTGGCAACGACCAGTACTGCAGAGAAAAACCTCTCCTGTATTTTTTCTCCAGTATTTTTTTCTTTATTTGAAACAGAGCCACCTGTCAGCTGATGTTGTTCTTTCTAACAAGCACTCTCTTTCTGCACTCTCTCTCTCTCTCGTTAAGACCGAGAGCTGCGACTCACTGTAACCAAGAGGCAGGATTTACAGTTGGAGCTGCTGGCATGTTTTTGCCAGGGCTTTGGGAGATAACATTGTTGACTTGGTGTGGGGTGACAGGGTCTTACTCCACTAGCCCATAGCTATGGACACTCCCAAGGAAGCCTGGTCATGCCTCCCCCACTCTTCCAGAGTGGCATAGTCCAAACTGCTGATGGAATAGTAACTGCACTTGTTACAGTTGAGGGGCAGACTGTCTGTACAGTAAGAGAGTGATTGTGTAGGGCTGCTACTAGTAATAAAGGAAGTCACTACTGCATTGTACAGTATATTGATGCATAATAACAATACAGATGTAGGATCATAATATGAGCCAGTTTATTATAGCAGGAAAATAATCCTGCAGCAACAGGAAATATGAATTAACATATGGATTATAATTAATGAACATTTTTGTAAGGGTTGATACATTTACAGTAGGGAAAATCAAGTCTGAACTTTTAAAATGGAAATTAGAAACTTTAGAAGCCTTTTTAAAACTGAAATACACTACAAGTTTGCATTTCCTTCTGCGCAGGACAATTCTAAGCAGACAAAAGAGTAATCCAATTAAAATCATACATCTGTAGGTTTGCATCTACTAAAGTTAGGTTTGCATATTCAGTAGGGTTGTACGTATTACAATACAGCAGGTCAGGAAGATGCAGGTCAGGAAGATGCATACAAACATAGAAACACACACAGAGGCTTGCACATCAGGATGAACGACTTGATTTGTCTGCGTGTGTATGGATGGACTTTACATGTTGGAAGCCAGATCGAGTCTGGGCAGTTCCACTAGCTCAATACTACGGCCAATTGCACTCCTCTTCCTCATGTCATCTGTGTTAGTTAACCATGGGTCTGGATGAAAGGACAGCTGGGGAGTCTATCAGCAAACAAGGACAGGTGTGTGTGTGTGTGTGTGTGTGTGTGTGTGTGTGTGTGTGTGTGTGTGTGTGTGTGTGTGTGTGTGTGTGTGTGTGCGTGCTTGAGTAGCCTAAATGCTCAGCCAATCTGTAACTCACTTGTTTTAGTTGATGAACATCCCTGTGCAAGATTTCCACTCAGCTCCATTTGTAGAGTGAGAAAGCATGTGAATGCAAATAGTCAACCAAAAGGACCAATCAGTGACCTCGCTACTGGCCCTTGAGTGCACTGCATCTGAGCAATCTCACAGCAAAGGGACACAGGAGTCGTTAAGAGACGGACGACGGGAGGATTCTGTGTCCTCCCCTGACTGATAGTGGAGTGCAGCAGTGCAGAGCAGACAAAGAGCGGACGTGCCCCCAAAAAAAACATTTAAAGAAAAAAATATGTGGTCTGATTCCAGCTGAATGTGAGCCATTTTGGCGGAGGCTGCCATGTTTCTTATCATTTATTACCATCTGTAATTACAATGCTTCACCATTCATTTCTTTCTGACATCCAAATTAAGCATGACATGTATAACTAACTAGTAGTTTGAATAACATTCCAGCATTTCACAGAGGATGCAAGACAGTTCAGAGGTAGAGCGAGACTTACTGAAACGTTAGAATGGCCTTGGAAGTGGCATTGTTTATTTTGCAGGACACGTGGGTGAAAAAAACCTGGTCTTTTTACAGTTTGGATACAGTCAGGGAGGGAGGCGATCAGTGCTCCAGAAATAGCCCTAGCCAAACCAGGGTGGTTTCAAAACAATGCACCCGCACACAGGACTCCATCAGACATCCCGGATATTCTTAGCCCTTTAATGATGTCCGGACACCCACCACAGGAGGCTATTGACTTTGGGAAGCCAAAGGCAGGGGCGGACTTAGTGATTTGGAGGCCCCAAGCAGATGTGTGGTAAGACAGAGGGGCGCTTTCAGATGCTTTCTCTAGAGAGTTAGTTTCAGCCACTTGCGAAATTGATGGAAATTTGGCGGGTGCATAGTGCACTGTTCGGATGCTAGAATTATTTTGGATGAAAGTGCAAAGGTAACATACTTTTTGAAGTTATCGTTTGACAATCAGATGAGAACATCATGACAGGTTGTGTTCATGGCACATTCAGAGGTAATCCGTAGCTATTATAGTAAAGACATGTAATTTAACTTTAAAAAATACCTCAAGAGGAGTATGGGGGGAGGGGCTCAAACGGAGAAATTAAATATATATATATAGTACCAGTCAAAAGTTTGGCCACAACTACTCATCCCAGGGTTTTTCTTTATTTTTTACTAATTTCTACATTGTATAATAATAGTGAATATACAAAAACTATGAATTATTACATATGGAATCATGTAGTAACCAAAAAAGTGTTTAACAAATCAAATATATTTAATTTTTGAGATTCTTCAAAGTAGCCACCCTTTGCCTTGATGACAGCTTTGCACACTCTTGGCGTTCTCTCAATCAGCTTCTTGAGGTAGTCACCTGGAATGCATTCCAATTAACAGGTGTGCCTTGGTAAAGGTTAATTTGCTGGAATTTCTTTCCTTCTTAATTCGTTTGAGCCAATCAGTTGTGTTGTGACAAAGTAGGGGTGGTATACAGAAGATAGTCCTATTTGGTAAAAGTCCATATTATGTCAAGAACAGCTCAAATAAGCAAAGAGAAACAACAGTCCATCATTACTTTAAGACATGAAGGTCAGTCAATGCGGGAAAATTTCAAGAACTTTGAAAGTGCAGTTGCAAAAACCAGCAAGCGCTATGATGAAACTGGCTCTCATGAGGACCGCCACAGGAAAGGAAGACCCAGAGTTACCTCTGCTGCAGAGGATGAGTTCATTAGATTTACCAGCCTCAGAAATTGCAGGCCAAATAAATGCTTCACAGAGTTCAAGTAACAGAACCATCTCAACATCAACTATTCAGAGGAGACTGTGTGAATCAGGCCTTCATGGTCGAATTGCTGCAAAGAAACTACTACTAAAGGACACCAATAAGAACAAGAGACTTGCCAAGAATAAAAGACTTGCCACGAAACACAAGCAATGGACATTAGACCAGTGGAAATCTGTCCTTTGGTCTGATGAATCCAAATTTGAGATTTTTGGTTCCAACCGCCTTATCTTTGTGAGACGCAGAGCAGGTTAACGGATGATCTCCGCATTTATAGTTCCCACTGTGAAACATGGAGGAGGAGGTTTGATGGTGTTGGGGTGCTTTGCTGGTGACACTGTCTGGGTTTTACTTAGAATTCAAGACACACTTAAAGATAATGGCTACCACAGCATTCTGCAGCGATACGCCATCCCATCTGGATTGCGCTTAGTGGGACTATAATTTTTATTTTTTTCAACAGGTCAATCCAGGCTGTGTAAAGGCTATTTGACCAAGAAGGAGAGTGATGGAGTGCTGCATCAGATGACCTGGCCTCCACAATCACCCGACCTCAACCCAATTGAGATGGTTTGGGATGAGTTGGACCGCAGAGTGAAGGAAAATCAGCCAACATGTGCTCAGCATATCTGGGAACTCCTTCAAGACTGTTGGAAAAGCATTCCAGGTAAAGCTGGTTGAGAGAAAGCCAAGAGTGTGCAAAACTGTCATCAAGGCAAAGGGTGGCTACTTTGAAGAATCTCAAATCTAAAACATATTTTGATTTGTTTAACATTTTTTGGGTTACTACATGACTCCATATGTGTTATTTCATAGTTTAGATGTCTTTAAAGAAAAATGGAAAACATCCAAACAAGTGAGTCATAAACAGGAAAATACAGGGAGGAAGGGACAGAGGGGGCAGGTTCAAGTGCATCATGGTGCTTTCAGGGACAGGGGGACGCACTCCCGCTGTGTTGTTTCCTATCTACCGACTCAGTTTCCTCACTTTGGGGCATCCTGTGTCTTTGTCCAAGTGTGTATGTGTTGGAGTGAGTGTGTGTGTCACAGTATGTCACTGTTTGTGTCAGCTTGTTTATCTAATGGCCGCCATTATTGGTGCCGTGAAATTGGCGGTTGGAATTTTTCCATGTTAATTGTGCAGGATGTTACATGAAGCTGAGGAATTTAGTCGCGCTCCCGGGCCTCCGTCATTGGCCAACTATTCAAACACAAACACACGTTTCCTCAAACGGTCATCATGTAACGCTGCTCCGATGACCAACTGAACTATTTTTAAATCTCCCTTTTCAGTGAAGCCTAATATTGGATAAGTGGTTTGCCAAAAGGCAGCCCATGTTGCACAACATACAGTGGAGTTCCATCTGGCTACACATGCTTATTGCAGTGGAAATGAAGACAAGGGATCAAAGAGCTTTGCTTAGACTTCAGACCTGCTGCACTGCTCCACTCGTGTCTACTCATCCAGGATCTTATAATAGGCTTGAGAAGGGATTGACACGCTCCCTAGCCTGACCCCGTGACCTGGGAGTATAAGACCCTTGAGGCAATCTGCCCTCTGCTAACAGATGGCAGCTAAAGAAAAGGCGCCCACCGCTCAACTGCAGAGGGATTTCTCTCTCTCTCTCTCTCTCTCTCTCTCTCTCTCTCTCTCTCTCTCTCTCAAATCCATCTGACACATGTCAAGTGCCCCGTTGTGGCAGGCTCTGACCCTGCCACAATAGGGGACTTCTGGGTGTCAAGGCAGCCAGTCAAGTTACCCCATTGTGAGCACTGATTGGGGGGTTAAGACACTGGAGCTGAGAAAGGGGCTGTGTTAAGGGGAGCTGCCTTTTTAATGTAGATATACTGGATTTAGTAAGTCAGACATGGGGTAACTAGTCGAAGTCTCAGTTTCAATACCATTTCTATTTGGAAATTGGAAACAGCTATAGCTGTTTTACCAAGAGCGTTTTTGTTGATATTTTTCATAGCCATCTGTTTATCACTACAAACCGATGATGGCCCTAAGACCACACTCAACGAGCTATATAGGGCACTAAGCTAACAAGAAAATGCTCATCCAGAGGTGGCCCTCTTAGTAGCTGGCGATGTTAATGCAGGAAAACTGAAATCCGTTTTACCTTATTTCTACCAGAGTGTCACCTGTGCAACTAGAGGTGAACAAACTCTAGATAACCTTCCCTCCACATACAGAGACACATACAAAACTCTACCTCGCCCCCCATTTGGAAAATCTGGATTCAAAGCTTTGAGTTTTTCAATTTAAATTATTATACAAAATTATTACAACCAATAGAATATTATATATATATATATAATAACATTCTATTGGTTGTAATACTTGCCCTTCCTCCCTGTATATATATATATAACATTATATACACTGCTCAAAAAAATAAAGGGAACACTAAAATAACACATCCTAGATCTGAATGAATGAAATATTCTTATTAAATACTTTTTTCTTTACATAGTTGAATGTGCTGACAACAAAATTACACAAAAATGATCAATGGAAATCAAATGTATCAACCCATGGAGGTCTGGATTTGGAGTCACACTCAAAATGAAAATGGAAAACCACACTACAGGCTGATCCAACTTTGTTGTAATGTCCTTAAAACAAGTCAAAATGAGGCTCAGTAGTGTGTGTGGCCTCCACGTGCCTGTATGACCTCCCTACAACGCCTGGGCATGCTCCTGATGAGGTGGCGGATGGTGGCGGATGGTCTCCTGAGGGATCTCCTCCCAGACCTGGACTAAAGCATCCGCCAACTCCTAGACAGTCTGTGGTGCAACGTGGCGTTGGTGGATGGAGCGAGACATGATGTCCCAGATGTGATCAATTGGATTCAGGTCTGGGAAACGGGAGGGCTAGTCCATAGCATCAATGCCTTCCTCTTGCAGGAACTGCTGACACACTCCAGCCACATGAGGTCTAGCATTGACTTGCATTAGGAGGAACCCAGGGCCAACCGCACCAGCATATGGTCTCACAAGGGGTCTGAGGATCTCATCTCGGTACCTAATGGCAGTCAGGCTACCTCTGGAGGAGCAGTAGCACAGCATGGATGAACCTACAGTCGTTCTTTTCAAAATGACATCTTGCTTTTCAAAGAGCTTCCTCTTAGAGCAATGGAGGGCTGTGCGGCCCCCAAAGAAATGCCACCCCACACCATGACTGACCCACCGCCAAACCGGTCATGCTGGAGGATGTTGCAGGCAGCAGAACGTTCTCCACGGCGTCTCCAGACTCTGTCACGTCTGTCACATGTGCTCAACGTGAACCTGTTGTCGTCGGGCCCTCATACCACCCTCATGGAGTCTGTTTCTGACCGTTTGAGCAGACACATGCACATTTGTGTCCTGCTGGAGGTCATTTTGCAGGGCTCTGGAAGTGCTCCTCCTGCTCCTCCTGCTCCTCCTTGCACAAAGGCGGAGGTAGCGGTCCTGCTGCTGGGTTGTTGCCCTCCTACGGCCTCCTCCACATCTCCTGATGTACTGGCCTGTCTCCTGACAGCAAACCTTCTTGCCACAGCTCGCATTGATGTCCCATCCTGGATGAGCTGCACTACCTGAGCCACTTGTGTGGGTTGTAGACTACGTCTCATGCTACCACTAGAGTGAAAGCACCGCCAGCATTCAAAAGTGACCAAAACATCAGCCAGGAAGCATAGGAACTGAGAAGTGGTCTGTGGTCACCACCTGCAGAACCACTCCTTTATTGGGGGTGTCTTGCTAATTGCCTATAATTTCCACCTGTTGTCTATTCCATTTGCACAACAGCATGTGAAATTTATTGTCAATCAGTGTTGCTTCCTAAGTGGACAGTTTGATTTCACAGAGGTGTGATTGACTTGGAGTTACATTGTGTTGTTTAAGTGTTCCCTTTATTTTTTTGAGCAGTGTATATATACACACACTGTTTATATACACTACCATTCAAAAGTTTGGGGTCACTTAGAAATGTCCATGTTTCTGAAAGAAAGGCAAATTTTTTGTCCATTAAAATAACATCACATTGATCAGAAATACAGTTTAGACATTGTTAATGTTTTAAATTACTATTGTTGCTGGAAACAGCAGAATTTTAATGGAATATATACATAGGCTTACAGAGGCCCATTATCAGCAACCATCACCAGTGACACATTGTGTTAGCGTATCCAAGTTTATCGTTTTAAAAGGCTAATTGATCATTAGAAAACCCTTTTGCAATTATGTTAGCACAGCTGAAAACTGTTGTGCTGATTAGCGAGGCAATAAAACTGGCCTTCTTT
Organism: Oncorhynchus nerka; assembly: GCF_034236695.1. Taxonomy (NCBI): domain Eukaryota; kingdom Metazoa; phylum Chordata; class Actinopteri; order Salmoniformes; family Salmonidae; genus Oncorhynchus; species Oncorhynchus nerka. The sequence continues at coordinate 48,221,911 of NC_088400.1, read as the reverse complement.
GGACTAGTTGAGTATCTGGAGCATCAGCATTTGTGGGTTTGATTACAGGCTCAAAATGGCCAGAATTGGCCACTATGGCCAGAATGGCCACTATTCTTGTTCTGAGAAATGAAGGCAATGCTGTGGACTACTCTTTTCACAGAACTGTCTGTAACCAGAATAGAAAGAGGAGTGGGAAGCCCTGGCACAACTGAGCAAGAGGTCAAGTACATTAGAGTATGTAGTTTGAGAAACTGACGCCTCACAAGTTCTCAACTGGCAGCTTCATTAAATAGTACCCGCAAAACACCAGTGTCAATGTCAACAGTAAAGAGGCGACTCCGGGATGCTGGCCTTCTAGGCAGAGTTGCAAAGAAAATATATATGGTCAAAAAACCACAGACACTGGACAGAGAAAAATGTGAAAAAGTGTTATAGACAGGCAAATCTAAGTTTGAGGTGTTCGGATCACAAAGAAGAACATTCGTGAGACACAGAAGAAATGAAAAGACACTGGAGGAGTGCTTGACACCATCTGACAAGCATGGTGAAGGCAGTGTGATGGTCTGGGTGTCACGTTCTGACCTTAGTTCCTTTGTTTTGTCTTTGTTTTAGTATGGTCAGGGTGTGAGTTGGGTGGGCAGTCTATGTTCTTTTTTCTATGATTTGGTATTTCTGTGTTTGGCCTGGTATGGTTCTCAATCAGAGGCAGCTGTCAATCGTTGACCCTGATTGAGAACCATACTTAGGTAGCCTGTTTTCACGCTTGAGTTGTGGGTGATTATTTTCTGTTTGTGTGTCTTCATCAGAGAGGACTGTTTGGTTGTCGTTTTTGTATTTCAGTGTTCAGTTTGATCCATTAAATATTAACATCATGGACATATACCACGCTGCGCTTTGGTCCTCACCTTCTTCCACCAACAACGCCCGTGACACTGGGGGTGCTTTGGTGGTGGTAAAGTGGGAGATTTGTACAGGGTTAAAGGGATCTTGAAGAAGGCATGGTATCACTCCATTTTGCAACGCCATGTCATACCCATACACTACAACAGGACAATGACCCAAAGCACAGCTCCAAACTATGCAACAACTATTTAGGGAAGAAGCAGTCATCTGGTATTCTGTCTCTAATGGAGTGGCCAGCACAGTCACCGGATCTTAACCCTATTGAGCTGTTGTGGGAGCAGCTTGACCGTGTTGGTACGTAAGACGTGCCCATCAAGCCAATCCAACTCGTGAGAGGTGCTTCAGGAAGCATGGGGTGAAAACTCTTCAGGTTACCTCAACAAATTGACAACTAGAATGCCAAAGGTCTGCAAGGCTGTAATTGCTGCAAATGGAGGTTTCTTTGACGAAAGCAAAGTTTGAAGGACACTATTATTATTTCAATTAAAAATAATTGTTTATAACCTTGTCAACATGTTGACTATATTTCTTATTCCTTTTGTAACTAATTTCATGTATGTTTTCATGGAAAACAAGGACATTTCTAAGAACTGTAGTATATATACAGTGGAAGTCAGAAGTTTACATACACTTAGGTTGGAGTCATGAAAACTCGTTTTTCAACCACTCCACAAATTTCTTGTTAACAAACTATAGTTTGGCAAGTCGGTTAGGACATCTACTTTGTGCATGACACAAGTCATTTTTTCAACAATTGTTTACAGACAGATTATTTCACTTGTAATTCATTGTATCACAATACCAGTGGGTCAGAAGTTTACATACACTAAGTTGACTGTGCCTTTAAACAGCTTGGAACATTCCAGAAAATTATGTCATGGATTTAGAAGCTTCTGATAGGCTAATTGACATAATTTGAGTCAATTGTACATGTTACTGTGGATGTATTTCAAGGCCTACCTTCAAACTCAGTGCCTCTTTGCTTGACATCATGGGAAAATCAAAAGAAATCAGCCAAGACCTCAGAAAAAATATTGTAGACCGCCACAAGTCTGGTTCATCCTTGGGAGCAATTTCCAAACGCCTGAATGTACCACATTCATCTGTACAGACAATAGTACGCAAGTATAAACACCATGGGACCACGCAGCTGTCATACCGCTCAGGAAGGAGACACGTTCTATCTCCTAGAGATTAACATACTTTAGTGCGAAAAGTGCAAATCAATCCCAGAACAACAGCAAAGGACCTTATGAAGATGCTGGAGGAAATGGGTACAAAAGTATCTGTATCCACAGTAAAACGAGTCCTATATCGACCCAACCTGAAAGTTCGCTCAGCAAGGAAGAAGCCATTGATCCAAAACCACCATTAAACAGCCAGACTAGAGTTTGCAACTGCACATGGGGACAAAGATCGTACTTTTTTGGAGAAATGTCCTCTGGTCTGATGAAACAAAAATAGAACTGTTTGGCAATAATGACCATTGTTCTCTTTGGAGGAAAAAGGGGGAGGCTTGCAAGCCGAAGTACACCATCCCAACCGTGAAGTACAGGGGAGCACCCCCACATGTTGTGGGGGTGCTTTGCTGCAGGAGGGACTGGTGCACTTCACAAAATAGATGGCATCATGAGGGAGGACAATTATGTGGATATATAATTATGTACCGTCATTTCCGGTCACAACTTGCAGACTTGTTTACTTGTTGCTGTGCGTTTTGTTGCCAACCTTACTTGCTACCTGACAACTTTACGGATTTTACTTTTTAATTACTGTTTATATTTTTTCCATTCAACTTTTTCACTCCGGACGCTTTATCTGGACATGGTTCGTCAGGACCTCCAACAGCCGAAGCTAAGTGGTAACATTAAGGTGATGCCTTCTAATTGCAGTCGCTGTACTCATAATACACAGGAGAACGATCGCCTCACGGCGAGGATAGCTGTGCTGCGAGCCCAGCTTCAGACGCAATCGTTAGGCAAGGCTAACGTTAGCATAAATCCCCTCGCACGGTCCCCAGAGCCGGACAACTTTCTCATGGCTTCTGGAGGGAAATGCAGACAGAAACTTTCAACCGTTTTTCCCCATTAAGCAGCGAGTTGTCTCTACTCCTCCCGTTACGGGGGCTGAGACGCCGAAGCTTCCCACCATTAGCTCTGACAAATTGAAAACCCTAGTCATTGGCAACTCCATTACCCGCGGTATTAGACTTAAAACGAATCATCCAGCGATCATACACTATTTACCAAGGGGCAGGGCTACTGACGTTAAGGCTAATCTGAAGATGGTGCTGGCTGAAGCTAAAACTGGCGAGTGTAGAGAGTATAGAGATATTGTTATCCACGTAAGCACCAACAATGTTAGGATGAAACAGTCACAGGTCACCAAGCGCAACATAGCTTCAGCATGTAAATCAGCTAGAAAGATGTGTCGGCATCGAGTAATTGTCTCCGGCCCCCTCCCAGTTAGGGGGAGAGATGAGCTCTACAGCAGAGTCTCACAACTCAATCGCTGGTTGAAAACTGTTTTCTGCCCCTCCAAAAAGATAGAATTTGTAGATAATTGGCGCTCTTTCTGGGACCCACAAACAGGACTCCTAGCTGGACTCCTAGCTGGAGGGGTGCTCTCATCTGATCTACCAATATAGACAGGGCTCTAACTCCTCCACAATGAAATAGGGTGCAGGCCAGGCAGCTTAGTGGAGTCTGCCACTAGCACAGTCAGTGTAGTCAGCTCAGCTATCCCCATTTGAGGCCGTGTCTGTGCTTCGACCTAGGTTGGGCAAAACTAAACATGGCGGTGTTCGCCTTAGAAATCTCACTAGGATAAAGACCTCCTCCATTCCTGCCATTATTGAAAGAGATTGTGATACCTCACATCTCAAAATAGGGCTACTTAATGTTAGATCCCTCACTTCAAATGCATTTATAGTCAATGAACTAATCACTGATCATAATCTTGATGTGATTGGCCTGACTGAAACATGGCTTGAGCCTGATGAATTTACTGTGTTAAATGAGGCCTCACCTCCTGGTTACACTAGTGACCATATCCCCCCGTGCATCCAGCAAAGGCGGAGGTGTTGCTAACATTTACGATAGCAAATTTCAATTTACAAAAAAAATATGTTTTAGTCTTTTGAGCTTCTAGTCATGAAATCTATGCAGCCTACTCAATCACTTTTTATAGCTACTGTTTACAGGCCTCCTGGGCCATATACAGCGTTCCTCACTGAGTTCCCTGAATTCCTATCGGACCTTGTAGTCATAGCAGATAATATTCACATTTTTGGTGATTTTAATATTCACATGGAAAAGTCCACAAACCCACTCCAAAAGGCTTTCGGAGCCATCATCAACTCATTGGGTTTTGTCCAACATGTCTCTGGACCTACTCACTTTCACTGTCATACTCTGGACCTAGTTTTGTCCCATGGAATAAATGTTGTGGATCTTAATGTTTTTCCTCATAATCCTGGACCACCATTTTATTACTTTTGCAATCGCAACAAATAATCTGCTCAGACCCCAACCAAGGAGCATCAAAAGTCATGCTAATTCTCAGAATTGATGCCCTTTGCCTACCCAAGGACGTCAGAGGACAAAAATCAGTTAACCACCTAACTGAGGAACTCAATTTAACCTTGCGCAATACGCTAGGATGCAGTTGCACCCCTAAAAACTAAAACCATTTGTCATAAGAAACTAGCTCCCTGGTATACAGAAAATACCCGAACTCTGAAGCAAGCTTCCAAAAAATTTGAACGGAAATGGCGCCACACCAAACTGGAAGTCTTCCGACTAGCTTGGAAAGACAGTACCGTGCAGTACCGAAGAGCCCTCACTGCTGCACGATCATCCTATTTTTCCAACTTAATTGAGGAAAATAAGGACAATCCAAAATATATTTTTGATACTGTCACAAAGCTAACTAAAAAGCAACATTCCCCAAATGAGGATGGCTTTCACTTCAGCAGTAATAAATTCATTCTTTGAGGAAAAGATCATGATCATTAGCAAATTAAAGCAAATTACAGACTCCTCTTTAAATCTGCATATAAATCACATAAATCTCAGTTGTCCTGAGTCTGCACAACTCTGCCAGGACCTAGGATCAAGAGAGACACTCAAGTGTTTTAGTACTATATCTCTTGACACAATGATGAAAATAATCATGGCCTCTAAACCAAGCTGCATACTGCACCCTATTCAAACTAAACTACTGAAATAGCTGCTTCCTGTGCTTGGCCCTCCTATGTTGAACATAATAAACGGCTCTCTATCCACCGGATATGTACCAAACTCACTAAAAGTGGCAGTAATAAAGCCTCTCTTGAAAAAGCCAAAAGGTGGTAAATTTCCTTTTTTTTATTTATTTTTTGACTGAAAAGGTGAAAGGTTTTATTACAGTAAATTCATTCAAATCTCAACAGCTTTCAAAACGCAGGTTAAACATACAAAAACACATCTCACTTAACATAGTTATTTTTTATTATTAAATATTTAAAAAGCAGGTCAAGTTATTCACAAATAAAATGCAAACATGCAACATGTTTTGGGGAATGCATAATGAGTGGGACATCAGATTGGAAACCCAAATTGGTCTACACGGACAAGTTCTGGCCTGGTTTTGATCTTATCTGTCGGAAAGATGTCAGTTTGTCTCTGTGAATGGTTTGTCCTTTGACAAATCAACTGTAAATTTCGGTGTTCCTCAAGGTTCTGTTTTAGGACCACTATTGTTTTCACTATATATTTTACCTCTTGGGGATGTCATTCAAAACCATAATGTTAACTTTCACTGCTATGCAGATGACACACAGCTGTACATTTCAATGAAACATGGTGAAGCCCCAAAATTGCCCTTGCTAGAAGCCTGTGTTCCAGACATAAGGAAGTGGATGGCTGCAAACGTTCTACTTTTAAACTCGGACAAAACAGAGATGCTTGTTCTAGGTCCCAAGAAACAAAGAGATCTTCTGTTGAATCTGACAATTAATCTTAATGGTTTTACAGTCGTCTCAAATAAAACTGAAGGACCTCGGCAATACTCTGGATCCTGATCTCTCTTTTGACGAACATATCAAGACTGTTTCAAGGACAGCTTTTTTCCAGCTACGTAACATTGCAAAAATCAGAAACTTTCTTTCCAAAAATGTCCAAAAATGATGCAGAAAAATTAATCCATGCTTTTGTTACTTCTAGGTTAGACTACAATGCTCTACTTTCCGGCTACCCGGATAAAGCACTAAATAAACTTCAGTTAGTGCTAAATACGGCTGCTAGAATCCTGACTAGAACCAAACAAGTTGATTATATTACTCCAGTGCTAGTGTAACGGATGTGAAATAGCTAGCTAGTTAGCGGTGGTGTGCACTAAATAGCATTTCAATCGGTGATGTCACTTGCTCTGAGACCTTGAAGTAGTGGTTCCCCTTGCTCTGCAAGGGCCGTGGCTTTTGTGGAGCGATGGGTAACGATGCTTCGTGGGTGACTGTTGTCGATGTGTGCAGAGGGTCCCTGGTTCGTGCACGGGTATGGGCGAGGGGACAGTCTAAAGTTATACTGTTACACTAGCCTACCTACACTGGCTTCCTGTTAAGGCAAGGGCGGATTTCAAGGTTTTACTGCTAACCTACAAAGCATTACATGGGCTTGCTCATACCTATCTTTCCGATTTGGTCCTGCCGTACATACCTACACGTACGCTACGGTCACAAGATCAGGCCTCCTAATTGTCCCTAGAATTTCTAAGCAAACAGCTGGAGGCAGGGCTTTCTCCTATAGAGCTCCATTTTTATGGAATGGTCTGCCTACGCATGTGAGAGACGCAAACTCGGTCTCAACCTTTAAGACTTTACTGAAGACTCATCTCTTCAGTGGGTCATATGATTGAGTGTAGTCTGGCCCAGGAGTGTGAAGGTGAACGGAAAGGCTCTGGAGCAACGAACCGCCCTTGCTGTCTCTGCTTGGCTGGTTCCCCTCTCTCCACTGGGATTCTCTGCCTCTAACCCTATTACAGGGGCTGAGTCACTGGCTTACTGGTGCTCTTTCGTGCCGTACCTAGGAGGGGTGCGTCACTTGAGTGGGTTTAGTCACTGACGTGATCTTCCTGTCTGGGTTGGCGCCCCCCCTTGGGTTGTGCAGTGGCGGAGAACTTTGTGGGCTATACTCGGCCTTGTCTCAGGATAGTAAGTTGGTGGTTGAAGATATCCCTCTAGTGGTTTGGGGACTGTGCTTTGGCAAAGTGGGTGGGGTTATATCCTTCCTGTTTGGCCCTGTCCGGGGTTATCATCGGATGGGGCCACAGTGTCTCCTGACCCCTCCTGTCTCAGCCTCCAGTATTTATGCTGCAGTAGTTTATGTGTCGGGGTGCTAGGGTCAGTTTGTTATATCTGGAGTACTTCTCCAGTCTTATCCGGTGTCCTGTGTGCATTTAAGTATGCTCTCTCTAATTCTCTCTTTCTCTCCTTTCTCTCTCTCGGAACACCTGAGCCCTAACGCCTGAGCCTCAGGACTACCTGGCATGATGACTCCTTGCTCTCCCCAGTCCACCTGGCCGTGCTGCTGCTCCAGTTTCAACTGTTCTACCTGCGGCTATGGAACCCTGACCTGTTCACTGGACGTGCTACCTGTCCCAGACCTGCTGTTATCAACTCTCTAGAGACAGCAGGAGCGGTAGAGATACTCTTAATGATCGGCCAACTGACATTTACTCCTGGGGTGCTGACTTGCTGCACCCTTGACAACTACTGTGATTATTATTATTTGACCATGCTGGTCATTTATGAACATTTGACCATCTTGGCCATGTTCTGTTATAATCTCCACCCGACACAGCCAGAAGATAACTACCCACCCCTCATAGCCTGGTTCCTCTCTAGGTTTCTTCCTATGTTTTGGCCTTTCTAGGGAGTTTTTCCTAGCCACCATACTTCTACACCTGCATTGCTTGCTGTTTGGGGTTTTAGGCTGGGTTTCTGTACAGCACTTTGAGATATCAGCTGATGTAAGAAGCGCTATATTAATACATTTGATTTGATTTGATATATTGAAGCAACATCTCAAGACATCAGTCAGGAAGTTAAAGCTTGGTCGCAAATGGGTCTTCCAAATGGACAATGACCCCAAGCATACTTCCAAAGTTGTGGCAATATGGCTTAAGGACAACAAAGTCAAGGTATTGGAATGGCCATCACAAAGCCTGGCCTCAATCCTATAGAAAATCTGTGGGCAGAACTGAAATAGCGTGTGCGAGCAAGGAATCCTACAAACCTGACTCACTTACAGCAGCTCTGTCAGGAGGAATGGGCCACAATTCACCCAACTTATTGTGGAAGCTTGTGGAAGGCTACCTGAAACGTTTGACCCAAGTTAAGCAATTTAAAGGAAATGCTACCAAATACTAATTTAGTGCATGTAAACGTCTGACCCAATGGGAATGTGATGAAAGAAATAAAAACTGAAATAAACAATTTTCTCTACTATTATTCTGACATTTCGCATTCTTAAAATACATAAAAGTGGATCCTAATTGACCTAAAACGGGGGAATTGTTATTAGGATTAAATGTCAGGAATTGTGAAAAACTGAGTAAAAATGTACTTGGCCAAAGTGTATGTAAACTTCTGATTTCAACTGTATATACACTACAGGTCAAAAGTTTTAGAACACCTACTCATTCCAGGGTTCTTCTTTATTTTTACTATTTTATATATTCTAGAATAATTGTGAAGACATCTATGTGACATATATGAATTAACACTGATGGAATCATATAGTAACCAAAAAAGTGTTAATCAAATCAAAATATATTTTAGATTTGAGAATCTTCAAATAGCCGCCCTTTGCCTTGATGACAGCTTTGCACATTCGTGGCATTATCTCAACCAGCTTCATGAGGTAGTCACCTGGAATTTATTTCAATAAACAGGTGTGCCTTCTTAAAAATTAATTTATGTAATTTCCATCTTAATGCATTTGAGCCAATCAGTTGTGTTGTGACACGGTGAGCGGTGGGTTATACAGAAGATAGCCCTAGACCAAGTACATATTATGTCAAGAACAGCTCAATTAAGCAAAGAGAAATAACAGTTCATCATTACTTTAAGACATGACGGTCAGTCAACACGGATAATTTAAAGAACTTTAAAAGTATCCTCAAGTGCAGTCGCAAAAATCATCAAGCGCCAGGATGGAACTGGCTCGCATGAGGTAGATAAATTGGTTCCTAACTTCCCTGAAAAGTTCAATATCACGTGGGCTATTCGATGCTAATGCAGTACGCCACAGGATGTTTTTGTGCTGGTCAAGGGCAGTCAGGTCTGGAGTGAACGAAGGGCTATATCTGTTCCTTGTTCTACATTTTTTGAACGTGGCATGCTTATTTAAGATGGTGAGGAAAGCACTTCAACAGAATAATCTATCCTGTTGCCTAGTCACTTTATCCTCACCAATATGTACATATCTACCTCAATTACCTCATACCCCCTGCACAGTGGCTTGCTACTGGTACCCTGTGTTTATAGCCAAGGTAGCTTCATGTTATTATTTTTCCATTTTCTCCTTTTTCTCTCTGCATTTTTTTGGGAAGGACGTAAGCACTTCACCTGTTTACAAAGCATGTGACAAATTCAGTTTAAGACTGTTTTGCGAATGTATATATTTTCTTTAAACATAAATACCTTATTTACATAATTATTCAGACCCTTTGCTATGGGAGTTGAAATTGAGCTCAGGTGGATCCTGTTTCCATTGATCATCCTTGATGTTTCTATATTTTTGAGACCACCTGTGGTAAATTCAATTGATTGGACATGATTTGGAAAGGCACACACCTGTCTATATAAGGTCCCACAGTTGACAGGGCATGTCAGAGCAAAAACCAAGCCATGAGGTCAAAGGAATTGTTTATAGAGCTCTAAGACAGGATTGTGTCGAGGCACAGATCTGGGGAAGAGTACCAAAACTTTTCTGCAGCATTGAAGATCCCCAAGAACACAGTGGGCTCCATCATTCCGAAATGGAAGAAGTTTGGAACCACCAAGACTCCTCCTAGAGCTGGCCGCCCGGACAAACTGAGCAATCGGGGAGGAAGGGCCTTGGGAGGTGATCAAGAACCTGATGATCATTCTGACAGAGCTCCAGAGTTCCTCTGTGGAGATGGGAGAACCTTCCAGACGGACAACCATCTCTGCAGCACTCCACCAATCAGTCCTTTATGGTAGAGTGGCCAGACGGAAGCCACTCCTCAGTAAAAGGCACATGACAGCCCACTTGGAGTTTGCCAAAAGACACCTAAAGACTCTCAGATCTGATGAAATCAAGATTCAACTCTTTGGCTTGAATGCCAAACGTCACGCCTGGAGGAAACCTGGCACCATCCCTATGGTGAAGCATGGTGGTGGCAGCATCATGCTGTGGGGATGTTTTTCAGTGGCAGGGGCTGGGAGACTAGTCAGGATCGAGGGAAAGATGAACAGAGCAAAGTACAGAGAGATCCAGTATGAAAACTTGCTCCAGAGTGCTCAGGACCTCAGACTCGGAAGAAGGTTCACCTTCCAGCAGGACAACGACCCTAAGCACAGAGCCAAGACAATGCAGGAGTGTTTTTGGGACAAGTCTCTGAATGTCCTTGAGTGGCCCAGCCAGGACCCGGACTTGAACCCAAACATATCTGAGGAGACTTGAAAATAGCTGTGCAGCGACGCTCCCCATCCTACCTGACAGAGCTTGAGAGGATTTGCAGAGAAGAATGGGAGAAACCCAAATACAGCTGTGCCAAGCTTGTATCGTCATACCGAAGAAGACTGTAAACCGCTGCCAAAGGTGCTTCAACAAAGTACTGAGTAAAGGGTCTGAATCTTAATGTTAATGTAATATTTCAGTGCTTTATTTGTTATAAATTTGCAAACATTTCTAGAAACCTATTTTTGCATTACGGGGTATTGTGTGTAGAATGATGAGGGGGGGAAATTATTTAATCCATTTTAGAATAAGGCTGTAACGTAAAAAAAACTGTGGAAAAAGTTTAGCAAATGCACTGTGTACTTTTTTATCAATTCAAACGCACCACCTGCAACTGACAGGTTTATAACAGTACCAAATCGGTAACTCCCAGATACTGAAAATCTTTGGTTAAATCACATTATCTGAAGTGACAATCTGTAGCTACTATAACTGGGGCCTAAACTTTACGTAAGCATTCATAATACCTGTATGAAGCCGTGTATGAGTTGTAGTAGGCCTATCAATCATTACATAAACTTTTATGATTGATGTACTCATTCAACATCAGTGTCTCTCACAAGTAATGGTATGTCTACACATCATTTGCATTGTATTGAATATGTTTGTGTGTATGTGAAGTGAGAGAGAACAATAGATGGCTTGGTTTAAATGAATTAATCTTGCATATAACTGTGTGAGTACACAATAGGTATAGGTACAGCTGGACATGGTACAGCTTTTAAGGTCAGAAAACATCTGACAAACACACATCAGTCTCAGTATCTCAGTATTGTAACATCTATAGCCCCTTTTCTATCGCAAAGGTTTGCTCATTCTGTTTTTATCTTCAAAGTAACTCAATTACTTTTTAAATTAGATACTTTTTACTTTTACTTGAGTATTGTTTTACATCAGTAGTTTTACTTTTACTTGAGTAAAACTGCATTATACTTCTAGTTGAGTAGGATATTTCAGTACTCTTTCCACCTTCTGCTTTTTATTCAGTCATCCTCTCACACACGCTTGCAGGTTTCTGACCTGGCCACGATTGTAGACGTTCTACCATCAAGCATGTGGGTTACTGTTGGAATGATTAAGAAATGGTCCGTTGCATGTCTGATGATGCTGGAATCCTGCCTGTGTACAGTGTGTGTTTTCTTTTTAAATGCTACATCAATATCGTGACCATAGGGGTTCACAGAACATGCTGGGCGAAAGTAAATTGCAAATGCAAATGAGGCATGGAGAGATTAGTATATAGGGCTTCCAGTGTGTTTCTTGGAGAGCCTTCAGAATGCTAATTAAAGATGATTGAACCCTTCATTTGCCCTGGGTCCCCGGCAGACGGTTAGACGGACAGCATGCCCCAGCCTCCACGGTTCTCCGGGCTTAATCACTCCAGGGGTTGGAGAATGTTTATTGCAGAAAGTAGCATCTCGAGTGTGTTTGGCCGCTTCTATCATCTAGAGGGCCTAACCACTCGACAGAAATACATTTCCTGTCTCAGGGAATCAAACAAATGGTCAAACCAGATGACCAAGATTTCAAGAGAAGCTCTAAGTGGATATGTGACCTCTAACCCCTCACTGTTGATTTATTATCTCAACCTGCAGTCTCTAAAAGTGAAGCTAAATCAGCACGCACCTTGGCTAAACAAAAGCGATACGCTCTTAAATCGAAGCAGGAGCCTCCTGAGACACTGTAGGCCAGCACCGTTGGGTGCCTAGTTTGTTCAGCACTGCATAGGAATGAAAGCAGAACATGGCGGATCAGAAGGGATCCACACACCCACTGGGGTCCCGCGGCCATCATGAAGAATTTCCTGATTATACATTTAATCTTTCAACACCTCCGCTGATGGCCTTGACGTTTAACCCTGTTCTGCCCAGAGAGGATGATGTGGCCCTTGGTTATGCACATGCTCACTAGTCATACACTGTGGCCGTCACCCTAAGTCCATTTCAAAGAGGTTGTATTGAGGAAGAGGTTTGCCTAATGGAGAAACAGAAGAAACTGGCAGTGATTAAAATGTTTGGCACTTCAAATGACCCCTGAACAATAGGTTGAACAAGGGAAGAAAATATGCTCTGTAATCCTCATATGGAGACAAGTTATTTTTCATGGATTAGGAAAGATACAAAATTAATGTAAGAGCTACAACACATAGAATTAACAGTGCAGCCAAAGTGTTCACAAGGCCCAAAAGCCCTCTCCAAAGAGGTCCTGGATATCCCGAGGTCCATCGAGCCATTCTAGTCCACTGTTACAGGTTTTCAACGCAGAGACACTGAAGGCTTACACAGGCAATGACTCTGATGTGTTTGTCACATAAGTCGACTGTCAGATTTATGGTGATGGTCTTCTTCCACTTCCTCTCCATCACGGCAAACTACTTTCTTTGAGGGCCGTTCATCACCTTTTTGTGTGCGTAACCTTAGTCCAGTTGGATAGCATAGGGGCTAGATTCAATGCGTACCTCGGAAGATCCGCGTTATACCGCGATTGAAATTTAAAGGTAATTTCCGATTGAGCCGACATCCACTGAGTGTACAAAACATTAGGAACACCTTCTTTCTCTATGACATAGACTGACCAGGTGAATCCAGGTGAAAGCTATGATCCCTTAATGATATCACTTGATAAATTAACTTCAATTAGTGCAGATGAAGGGGAGGAGACAGGGTTAAGAAGGATTTTTAAGCCTTGAGATAATTGAGACATGAATTGTGTATGTGTGCCATTCAGAGGGTGAATGGGAAAAACAAAAGTTTGATGTGGCTTTGAACCGGCTATGGTAGTATGTGCGAGGGACACTGGTTTGAGTGTGTCAAGAACTGCAACGCTGCTGGGTTTTTCACACTCAACAGTTTCCCGTGTTTCTCAAGAATGGTCCACCCCCATAGGACATCCAGCCAACTTGACACAACTGTGGGATGCATTGGGGGCAACATGGTCCAGCCTCCCTGTGGAATGCTTTCGACACCTTGTATAGTCCATACACCAACAAATTGAGGTTGTTCTGAGGACAAAAGGGGTTGCGACTCAATATTAGGAAGGTGTAGATAAAGTGTAGATCTTCCATGATCCAGAATTAATCTAGGCCTAGATCAAAAACAATGATGATGAGCAGATTTAATAGATGTGATGAGGGAATGAGGAGTCGAGCCATTGAACATCAAAGTTGGACACAGGTGGGAATGCTCTGGCACACCTCATCGCAGATATCTGCCCACATCGGACAGTACCAAGGCAGTGTTTTAGTGTTTGTGTCAAGACATGAGTGAGGTCTTCAGGAACTCCATTGGTCATGGTGTTTGACTCTATATCAGTAGCTAATCAAGCTGCCTTGCAGCCTGAGGGACCTTTCCTCTCCTTACCCCAGGCATGCCCATCCGTGGGCATTAAATCATCAAACAGTCTCTATGGGGGTGCCACAGGGTTCAATTCTTGGACCGACTCTCTTCTCTGTATACATCAATGATGTCGCTCTTGCTGCTGGTGAGTCTGATCCACCTCTACGCAGACGACACCATTCTGTATACTTCTGGCCCTTCTTTGGACACTGTGTTAACAACCCTCCAGACAAGCTTCAATGCCATACAACTCTCCTTCCGTGGCCTCCAATTGCTCTTAAATACAAGTAAAACTAAATGCATGCTCTTCAACCGATCGCTGCCTGCACCTGCCCGCCTGTCCAATATCACTACTCTGGACAGCTCTGACTTAGAATACGTGAACAACTACAAATACCTAGGTGTCTGGTTAGACTGTAAACTCTCCTTCCAGACCCACATCAAACATCTCCAATCCAAAGTTAAATCTAGAATTGGCTTCCTATTTCGCAACAAAGCATCCTTCACTCATGCTGCCAAACACACCCTTGTAAAACTGACCATCCTACCTATCCTCGATGTCATTTACAAAATAGCCTCCAATACCCTACTCAACAAATTGGATGCAGTCTATCACAGTGCAATCCGTTTTGTCACCAAAGCCCCATATACTACCCACCATTGCGACCTGTACGCTCTCGTTGGCTGGCCCTCACTTCATACTCGTCGCCAAACCCACTGGCTCCATGTCATCTACAAGACCCTGCTAGGCAAAGTCCCCCCTTATCTCATCTTGCTGGCCACCATAGCATCACCCACCTGTAGCACACCCTCCAGCAGGTATATCTCTCTGGTCACCCACAAAACCAATTCTTTCTTTGGCCGTCTCTCTTTCCAGTTCTCTGCTGCCAATGACTGGAACGAACTACAAAAATCTCTGAAACTGGAAACACTGATCTCCCTCACTAGCTTTAAGCACCAACTGTCAGAGCAGCTCACATATTACTGCACCTGTATATAGCCCACCTATAATTTAGCCCAAACAACTACCTCTTTCCCTACTGTATTTATTTTATTTATTTATTTATTTTGCTCCTTTGCACCCCATTATTTTTATTTCTACTTTGCACATTCTTCCACTGCAAATCTACCATTCCAGTGTTTTACTTGCTATATTGTATTTACTTTGCCACCATGGCCTTTTTTTGCCTTTACCTCCCTTATCTCACCTCATTTGCTCACATCGTATATAGACTTGTTTATACTATATTATTGACTGTATGTTTGTTTTACTCCATGTGTAACTCTGTGTCGTTGTATGTGTCGAACTGCTTTGCTTTATCTTGGCCAGGTCGCAATTGTAAATGAGAACTTGTTCAAAACACCTTACATTTTTTCCAGACCTCAACTGATGTGGTTTAAGCATTGTTGTGGACTTAGAACATCCAATGTTATTGTTTTTCTGCTAAAGTGTGATTTTGAGAGTGAATACCTGGAAAAACAAGGGGAAATCCAAAACCTGGAGCAACAAAACCGGGAAAAAATGTGTTTGGGAAAAACTGATTTTGGAGAAAAAGAAATACAGGTTTTATAGGGCCCAATAGTTCCCACTTTCTCAGATGGCGAATCAGCATAGGCCATTAGCTCATAATAGTGCACATAAAAATGAATGCAAATTCATCTATGAACCAAAAATTCTGGAGCCCTATTTTAAGAAAAGTCTGATTTTGCAACCCAAGCCCAAAATCCATGACAATCCCTGGATTAGGTGATATCTTGAATCATGAATTCCTTCTTGGACATTATATGTAACAATATATTTATTGAATACCTTCTCAGTAGTCTATTACACTTCTTATTGAGCAGTGTATTGGCCCAGCGTTGTCCGAGGTAAGCCGTCATTATAAATAAGAATTTGTTCTTAACTGACTTGCCTACTGTAGTTAAATAAAGGTTAAATCTATTGCGTGAGGCCGCACATTTTTTTTTTGGGGGGGGGGGGGTTTACAACCAAATCATGGGCTGGTGCCACCAATTGAAAAGGTTAGTGGCATTAGGGTAAACCATTAGTCTGGAGCCCTGGGCTGGATCTCCTAAACCCCCTAAATAGACATACACTAAAGTAACTGCTATTCATGTGTAATTACATGATTCTGACATTCCAAAACGTGGTATATTTGGAAAGAAAACATCTGGGAGATTATGACGAAATGATCAGAAGATAGATAGGAGTTACATAGTTCTGAGTACACGAGATCAAGCACACACGAAATAACTTGTATTTATTTTCATCTTTCATTGACAAGCTATAAGTGAATTATTGATGCCCAGAGCCAGAAACCGATGGCTCCCACAACATATGAACAATATTATAAAAAAATGGGACTGATAGACCTAACAACTAGAAATGGGCAGATGTTTTAGTAAGTAGTGTCAGGTGTGGTCACGGGACGGTTCCAAGTGTCATATGTCTGTACATTTGATAATTCCAGTGCTATTCCATATTTGCAATCCCTGAATGCTATTTGTTTGGTATAAAAACACCATTTCTACCATATCAACCGCCCTCAAACATTGTGGTGGTGTTATGGGGTATCCAGGACACATTCAAGTGTCCTTTCAATCTCGCCAAAGTGTCCGAAGGCCAACTGGGAGAGTGGAGTTTGATCTTTCGCCTTGGCCTTGTGGACAAGTAAAGCATTTACTGTAGCAATGCCCATAAAGTGGTGAAAAAAAATTCTTATACCACTTCCTGGTCTTGTGGAGGACCTGCTAGTAGTCTATCAGAGCGTCAGACAGGTTGACACTTCACATGCTGGCATTGTAGTCCTTCACAGAATGGGGACATTCTTCCCTTTTCACCCTCCTTGAGACATGGTTGTTATTGAATACCTTATGCTGTGTGGGGAAAATGGTTACTTACCTAGTGTCCTTCTATTTCACAAAAAGCAGATTGTTAGTCCTGATCCAACGAGCCAGGTAGCAATAGTTTGCATTACGCATCAAAGGTTCTAAGCCTTTCTTTGTACCACCCAGGTCAACTGCATATCCCTGGAAAGCTTATAATTGGCTATAAGACTGTCAAGGTACCATAGTAGCCAATCCCCTTCGTAATGGATGCCTACGGCATGTAAGCAGGCAGCATGATATTTTCATGCGCAAAGATATAGTCACTCGGAAGACATTCAATGTTGCCATTAAGTCATACATCATCAGATAACATGACAATAAGCTAGATTTGGTCCCCCCCCCCCATGTAGCTATAGCTCAAACACAGACCAAATTGAAGTTTAACGATCTAGTCCACATTTGTACATTGTGCTGTTCCGTACATTTGACCTTATTTTAGCTCCCCAAAAACGTGATACTTCCAGGTCAACTGTAATATGAATACCATTGTAAAGCACAATTTCTCCCCTTTACAGCAAAATCAATGACGAGACCTTCATGCTACCAGTCTCTGCACGATTGAAGAAGAATTGGAGCTCCGCCGGGTCTTTTTCAAAATGGCAGGTGAGGAAGCGAAAGCTACTGCATGATAGTGAAAGGGGGAGGTATGCCTTGTGGGGAAACTTCTTTTTTCCACCAGATCTGTCCAACTTCTCACCTCTAAAATGTAAATAAAACACTATAAATAGTTGATATAATGTCTCATTACATAACTATTTGGAAGTTTGTGTCGAATTTGAATAGGGTTTTTAGGGCAGTGCTAAATTTACCTTCACAATCAAACTGTGACTGTCACGGTTTTTGAGTCTTGATGGCTCACAGTGATTATGCAAATAATTAACAATTGATTGCGTTAACTATTGATGAACTTATGAGTAATTAACTTTATAATCACCATTACACTCACCATTGATCATTTCTTGTTTTTAATCTGTGAGAGAAGCGCTACACCTGGTGGAAAGAGGCTGTACGGCACACAATGAGTTTCATAATGCACAATGTACATTACAGAACGTTGTGACACCTCACAATTTAACGTACAGCGTCAGAGGGGTCAGTTATTTAAATTTTTCTCCAATACTATTGGTCCATTACCATGTCAATCAACACTTGAATAGAAAAATAGTTCACACCCCGCAATTTGATGCCAACACAGTCGCTACAGTCCCATTAGTTTTCATTGCAGCCTCGTTTGAATGCTGCGATTGCGCGAATGTGTACGGATCAGGGTTAGTCACAGTTATCTTGTAAGAGGTATGCTGTTTGGTGAAAATGTTGTGTAAAATAAAGCTTTCGACTCTCTGGGCTGGTGATCAATAGCGGTAGGTCACAGGTAAACAAATAAGACACCTTCATGATCTGTGGAGTCCCAGCTTTCGGTGGGTATTCCGTTTTTATTTTGATTATGCTTCACAACTCTAATCAGAATGTAGGTAGCAGCCATCTTCAAATGAGGTCATCGGCTTGGACTGCCCTTATAGATTCGTATGCCCATATATGGTAGTAAGTCACACCCCTATCTGATTTTGCAGGGACTACCGTTCTCATACCAGGCTGAATTTAATTAAAAACATCTGACATACATACGTTTTTTTTTAAATGGTCATTTTGATATCATGGATGGTCAGTCCTTACATCCATAGATCTGTCTATGAATTTTAGAGTGGGTATATTTCTTCAGCCCCTTCCCTCAGCTTTTTACCTGTGGCAGGGAGTCACAGGCAGCTAGTGGCACCTTCATTTGGGAGGACAGGCTCATAGTAATTGCTGGAAAATAATACATTGAATGGTATTGAACACATCAAACACATGGTTTCCATTCCATTTGCTCCATTCCAGCTGTTATTATGAGCCGTTCTCCCCTCAGCAGCCTCCTGTGTGGGGTATACACTTCGTTACGGTTTCAACTGCTGATTGGCCCTTTAACTATGAGTGCCAGTTGCAGTCAGATCAAAAGGTTTGGCAATTGAACTCTATTCACTCTACTGAAAAACATTTCTCCCTACAAACATGCATTAACCACAACTTCAATGTGTCACACTCCAGTCATCACATCAAGCACCTTTTGACCTCGGGGCGCCAGTCAAAACAAGCGTAAAAAACCCCACAAACAATGGGGGATAGAAGGTTTATATTAAGTCTACAGGTGCTCAATATCAGTGATGGATCACTTCAGCAGTTGAAACAATGCTTGAATTCTTGGCTGCCTGGGTGGATGTGGAGACGCGGAGCCAATGACCAGGTTGACATTCTTCACCATTCCCTCGACTCACCCTGCGTTACCTTGCAGGTCTCTTAGCGGCCCGCATTTTCCAGGCGACACATCCTTTACGGCCGCCATGAAGGAATTCCAGCAGGCCTGGGCAGCAGGTGCGAGAAGCGAGGCAGACTTTCCAAGGATGTCAAGTCGACGGAAGACTCAACAATGTTGCTCGGCCAACAAAGGGACTGGAATTTAGGAGGATCCCTGCGGACATGCCGCAGATGGAGGAGATAGGCTCTTTCAATAGGCTCCTGAACTGTGGGCCAAGAACTTGTGTATACACTTGGGGGATTTTTTTCAGTCACTTTAGGTCAGGGATGGGCAACTTTGATGGGGGGAGGCACAAAAAATTGGAACATCATGAAGGGCTGCAGTGGCTTGTAGATCTGTGTACCCACATCCATACCAACACATTAAGGATGTTAACGTTTAACCATTACATTGGTTAGCCACTGAAAATCCATTTGACTGGTCATTCTTAACCATCTCAAAAAAAATATTAGTCACATGCGCTGAATACAACAGGTGTAGACCGTACAGTGAAATGCTTACTTAAGCCCCTAACCGAAAGTGCAGTTTCAAAAAATATGGATAGGAATAAAAGTAACAGGTAATTAAAGAGGAGAAATGTTAAAAAATATATCTATATACAGGGGGAGTCAGTGTGCAGGGGAATTGGTTAGCTGAGGTGGTATGTACATGTAGGTAGAGTTAATTAAAGTTACTATGCATAGATGACAACAGAGAGTGACAGTGGTGTGGAGGGGAGGCCAATGTGAATAGTCTGGGTAGCCATTTGACTAGATGTTGAGGAGTATTATGGCTCTGGGGTAGAAGCTGTTTAGAAGCATCTTGGACCTAGACTTGGTGCTCCGGTACCGCTTGCCGTGTGGTAGCAAAGAGAACAGTCTATGACTACGGTGGCTGGAGTCTTTGACAATTTTCAGGGCCCTCCTCTGACACCGCCTGGTATAGAGGTCCTGGATGGCAGGAAGTTTGGCCTCAATGATGTACTGGGCCGTTCACACTACCCTCTGTAGTGCCTTGCGGTCGGAAGCCAAGCAGTTGCCATACCAGACAGTGATGCAACCAGTCAGGATGCTCTCGATGGTGCAGCTGTAGAACCTTTTGAGGATCTAAGGACCCATGCCAAATCTTTTCAGTCTCCTGAGGTGGAATAGGTTTTGTCGTGCCCGCTTCACGACTGTCATGGTGTGCTTGGGCCATGTTAGTTTGTTGGTGATGTGGACACCAAGGAACTTGAAGCTCTCAACCTGCTCCACTGCAGCCCCGTCGATGAGGGGCGTGTTCGGTCCTCTTTTTCCTGTAGTCCACAATCATCTCCTTCGTCTTGATCACATCGAGGGAGAGGTTGTTGTCCTGCCACCACACGGCCAGGTCTCTGACCTCCTCCCTATAGGCTGTCTCGTTGTTGTCAGTGATCAGGCCTACTACTGTTGTGTCATCGGCAAATTTAATGATGGTGTTGGAGTCGTGCCTCGCCGTGCTGTCATGAGTGAACAGGGAGTACAGGGGGGGCTGAGCACACACCCCTGAGGGGCCCCTATGTTGAGGGTTGGAAGAAAGCACTTCATGGCTACAGACGTGAGTGCTACGGGTCAGTAGTCATTTAGGCAGGTTACCTTAGTGTTCTTGGGCACAGGCATTATGGTGGTCTGCTTAAAGCATGTTGGTATTATAGACTCGGACAGGGAGAGGTTGAAAATGTCAGTGAAGACACTTGCTAGCTGGTCAGCGCATGTTCGCAGTACACGTCCTGGTAATCCGTCTGGCCCTGCGGCCTTGTGAATGTTGACCTGTCTAAAGGTCTTACTGTCATCGGCTGCAGAGAGCGTGATCACACAGTCTTCTGGTACAGCTGGTGCTCTCACATATGTTTCAGTGTTATTTGCCTCGAAGCGAGCATAGAAGTAGTTTAGCTCGTCTGGTAGGCTTGTGTCACTGGGCAGCTCTTGACTCTGTGCTTCCCTTTGTAGACTGAAATGGTTTGCAGGCCCTGCCACATCCGACGAGCGTCAGAGCCGGTGTAGTACGACTCGATCTTAGTCCTGTATTGATGCTTTGCCTGTTTGATGGTTCGTCGGAGAGCATAGCAGGATTTCTTATAAGCTTCCAGGTTAGAGTCCCGCTCCTTGAAAGTGGCAGCTCTAGCCATTAGCTCAGTGCGGATGCTGCCTGTAATCCATGGTTTCTGGTTGGGGTATGTACGTTCGGTCAGTGTGGGGACAATATCATCGATGCACTTTATTGATGAAGCCAATGACAGACGTGGTGTACTCCTCAATGCCATTGGAGGAATCCCGGAACATATTCCAGTCTGTGCTAGCAAAACAGTCCTGTAGATTAGCATCTGCTTCATCTGAACACTTTTTTGTTGATCTATTCACTGGTGCTTCCTGCTTTAATTTTTGCTTGTAAGCAGGAATCAGGAGGATAGAATTATGGTCAGATTTGCCAAATGGAGGGCGAGGGAGAGCTTTGTATGCATCTCTGTTTGTGGAGTATAGGTGGTCCAGAGTTCTTTTCCCTCTGGTTGCACATTTAACATGTTGATAGACATTAGGTAAAACTGATTTAAGTTTCCCTACAATAAAGTCCTTGGTTACTAGGAGCGCCGCCTCTCTGTGAGCATTTTATTGTTTGCTTATGGCGGAATACAGCTCATTCAATGCTATCTTAGTGCCAGCCTCGGACTGTGGTGGTATGTAAATCAGCTACAAAGAATATAGATGAAAACTCTCTCGGTAGGTAATGTGGTCTGCAGATTATCATGAGAAACTCTACCTCAGGCGAGCAATTGCTCGAGACTTCCTTAGATATTGTACACCAGCTGTGTTTACAAAAATACATAGACCGCCACCCCTTGTCTTACCAGACGCCACTGTTCTATCCTGCCGGTACATCGTATAACCAGCCAGCTATATGTTGATATTGTCGTCGTTCAGCCATGACTCTGTGAAGCATAAGATGTGACAGTTTTTAATGTCCTGTTGGTACTTTAATCATCCCAATAACTTGTCCATTTCATTGTCCAAAGATTGCATGTTTGCGAGCAGTATTGAGGGAAGTGGGGGTTTATTCGATCGCCTCCTACTCCTCAGAAGGCAGCCCGCCCTCCAGCCTCTCTTTCTCCGCCTCCTCTTCACACAGATCACTGGGGTCGGGGCCTGTTCCCGAGGGAGCCATATATCCTCCACCTCTGGCTCGTAAGAGTCATGAAAGAAGAACAATTCTGCTAGTCCATGGTGAGTAATCGCAGTCCTGATGTCTAGAAGTTCTTTTCGGCCATAAGAGAAGGTAGCGGCAACATTATGTACAAAGATAAGTTACAAACAACGCAGATAAATGAACAAAAACACAATCGTTTGGGGGCACGTAAAAAACATTTGCCTTCTGCTCCAGCGACATTTTTACACATCTATAGGTAATTTGCATAATTTGGTTAAATTAAATTGTTGTGAGTGTATTTTCATTAGTTGTCATGTTTCTTATTTATCACAAGTACACAGCATACAGTGAGGATTGAGGAGTGAAATGGCCTATCTTCTGGTACTGGAGTGAAACGTGCTTTTATAAACCTAGTCATTGCGCAACAAATAACAATTCCAATTGCAATCGAGTGTTCAAAACGGTTTTGATGGCCACGATTAAAAAGAACTAGCTACTATTTTTATTTCTTAATCTCAATTTATAATTCAAACACACCTCACATTCACCATTCGAGTGCATAGGCTATAGTCAATGGTAGGCAGGCTGTCAGTGCATCACCTACCACTTTGCATATCAACTTTCTTTCGTTGTCCAGAAGCCTTTTTGTTGCTATTAGATCCATCCTCTTTCTAAGTTTCTAACATATGGAACCGCTCACATTTGGCGTCCTGTTTAGAACAGTGTTTTCCCAGGAATTGCATTTTGTGAAATATTTGAAAATGACGTTTTGTGAGCCTTTTGACTGTAAGACAATAGGATTGCTATTGTTGCATGCTTTCATTAAACTCTATGAAAAGTTACCGTTCATTGTATGCATGCACAGTATTTTCTGTCACGTAATTTTACTGTTTAAAAAATAACCGAGTTTATTGACTGGTTAATTAGGGCGGTTAGTCTGCAAAATGTACAATACATATAGTCAGAGCCGACGATAACACTTTACAGTAAGGTGCCATTTAAAGGGTTTATATAGGGTTTGTAATTATGTTATTAACGGTTATGTAATCATTTGCAAATGCATTATAAACTATTAATAAATGGGTTATAGAAAATTGGTCAAAACAGTGCGATAGCCAATCAGTGCTTGCCAAATAGTGAGCCACTATTTACATCCATCTATTAACCGTTTATAAATGCACTTACAAATGTGTATCATATTGAACCCTTATGTATAATCATGCAACCTTATTTCCAATGGTTGCTCAGTTAACACCCTAAGGTCGCCCCCGCAGAAATCTAATTAACATAACAATCAGTCAGTTTAAGCTAGCGATATCTGTATTTTGCATTGGATGAGTCAATCTACAGCATTCGCAAATGTCGCAATAATCTTACGAACACGTACAGTACATGTTGATTGTTTTGCTCTAGGATGCCCACAGGCCTCACGACTCATCCGAAGGTCCCCTTGTACCAGTTGATAAAAATGATGGAATTATGCTGTATCTGGAGACTGTTTAGTGCCAAAAATAAGGGGTTAAATAGATTTTTTTTTTTATATTTAAAAAATGTTTCCTGATCTGTCTAATATCTCTCAGCTATAGGACAGACACTTCAGAGCAAGCTTCCTTTTTTGTAATTGTTTGTATGGGCTAATAGCAGGCCAAATAAAAACGTTCATCAAATATTTTTTGTATATATTTTTTTATACTTCAAGGGTCTTAAAAATAAAAAATCAAATAACAAAATGATCCTTGGTATGACCTTTTTAAAACAATTCCATATAGCTTAGTGAAACACCCCCCCCCCCCCCCCCAAGCCACCCCCCTCGTCTTAAACAGGGCTTAAACTTGTTAGTGCCAAAAATAAGGGATTAATACATATACTTTTTTTTTTACAAAATGGTTCCTGATCTTTCTTATATATCTCAGATAAAGGACAGAAACTTCAAAACAAACTTCCTTTAGATTCTTTGGGGTCATTCAATGCATTTTTATGGGCTAATAGCATTAAGGCCAAAAACAATTTCCATCAAATAATTGCTGCATATAGTTTTTTGGAAAATTCAAGGGGTCTTAAAATCAAAATCAAAATTCAAAATCAAAATCACTGGGTGTGATCTTCTTAAAACAATTCCATACAGCTTAGAAAGAGTTTAGACTCTTATGGGTTAAACCAGGCCTGGGTAAAGGCCGGCTCGGGTGCCGTATGCAGGCTGATTCAATACGGCCCGTGGAATCATGCTCAGATTACATAAAGAATTTGCGATAGTAAAGTTTTGAAAAGGTAATTTGTTATTCAATTTTTTTTTTTTAAACATTAATTAATGAATACTCGCCTTTGTGTAGTGATTTAACTCCCACCGCTTGTGGGATATTTATTTTGAAGGCACGTATAAATAACAACTGAACGAGGACAGACAGTCACAGTTACAAATAGTCGCTGGATAGAAATTGCGCAAAAATGTATTTTTCAAAGATTTCAAAGAAAAGGAAAGTAGACAATGAATGTAGGGTGTTCCAGCAAGAGCGGACATCGAAATATTAATTTGAGGTATCAGGGAAAGCTGTATGCTTTGTGTGCAAAGAGAGAATCGCTGTCTTGAAAGACTACAACTTGTCCCGAGACTTCCAGACGAAGCATGCATATGAATATGTCTTCTGAGCAGAGGGCAAGTGTATCGAAAGAGTTGCTTTCTCAGTGGCAAAAGCAGCAAGGACTTTTCACAAAACTGCATTCAGTAAAAGACAAAAGTAAAAAGGCTACCTTTGTACTCTCCCACAAAATTGTTAAACATAGCAAGCCATTCGCTGAGGGCAAATTGATTGAATAATGTTTAACTGACTCTGCAGCAATACTTTGCCCTGACAAGAAAGAACTGTTTGAAAATGTTTCCCTGTCAAGACGAACAGTGACACGGCGTGTTGAGGACATCTCAGAGAATATGGAACAACAGTTGAAAGACAAGGTAAAGGATTTCACCTATTTCTCCTTGGCCCTGGATGAGAGCAGTGATGCACGTGACGCGGCGCAGTTGTTGATATTCTTACGAGGCATAACCCCAGACTTTGAAATTACTGAGGACCTTGCTTCAGTGCAGTCAATGAACAGCACAACCACAGGGAAAGATTTATTGGAGGTAAATAAGTGTGTGGCAATGCTGGGACTGAGTTTTGAAAAGTTATCCTGTGTGACCACTGATGGGTGCCCAAACTTGACAGGAAAAAACGTTGGCTTTTTGAAAAGGATACAAGATCAAGTAGTTGAGCTGAACCCAGATCAGAAAATGATTTTCCTGCATTGCATTATTCATCAGGAGATGCTCTGTAAGTGTGTTCTGAAAATGAGCCATGTTGTGGATACAGTCACTAAAGTGGTAAACTTTAAGAGCAAAATCTTTAAACCACAGGCAGTTTGTCTCACTGTTGGATGAGACAGAGTCGTGTCATGCAGATCTTTCCTACCACACAAACGTCAGATGGCTGAGTTTGGGGAAGTTGCTTTAAAGGGTGAGGGACCTGAAGTCAGAGATTGCTGAGTTTTTGCAAATGAAAGGAAAATATATGGATTTCCCTCAACTGCAAGATAAAGAATGGTTGGCTGATCTTGGCTTCACCATGGACATCATGGCCCTCATGAATGAACTGAATTCCAAACTACAAGGGAAGGGCCTTTTTGCACATCAGATGTACATCCTTGTCAAAGCCTTCAAGGGAAAATTGCTCCTCCTGACCCGCCAAGTAGAAGCCAACAATCTCACCCACCTTCCGACACTACTAGTCTGTTCCCTATCAGATGACCAGAATGTAGCAATTCTCATTATTTCATTTTTCCTTGTTCCCGATTGTCACCCTTGGGCAAAAGAAGGGAGTGTGTTCAACCCCAAAAAAGGAGTTAGGAGAACAGTTGTTTCCTTCCAGCTATAGCAGTTGTGTAGATTAACTGAACTATTACATTGTTATTATTATTGTTATTATTATGTGTGCTTTGAACTGTGAATTTTCTCATCGTTTTGAGGATTTCAAAGTGTTGGAAAATTACATGCTGTTGGTTTCCTCTCCTTTCACCTTCAATGTGGAAACGTCTGATGCAGTGATTGGTCATGCTCAGAGGATGTTTGTACTGTTTGTGTCAACCTAAACTCAGCAAAAGAAGAAATGTCCTCTCACTGTCAACTGCATTTATTTTCAGCAAACTTAACATGTGTACATATTTGTATGAAGATAACAAGATTCAACAACTAAGACATACACTGAACAAGTTCCACAGACATTTGACTAACAGAAATGTAATAATATGTCCCTGAACAAAGGGGTGGGGGTCAAAATCAAAAGTAACAGTCAGTATCTGGTGTGGCCACCAGCTGCATTATGTACTGAAGGATATCTCCTCCTCATGGACTGCACCAGATTTGCCAGTTCTTGCTGTGAGATGTTACCCCACTATTCCACCAAGGCACCTGCAAGTTACCGAACATTTCTGGGGGGAATGGCCCTTGCCCACACCCTCCGATCCAACAGGTCCCAGACGTGCTCAATGGGATTGAGATCCGGGCTCTTCGCTGGCCATGGCAGAACACTGACATTCCTGTCTGTACAGGCCTCGGTGTAATGCTCTTTCCTTCGACAATAAACGTGAATCCGACCATCAACAATGGTGAGACAAAACCGCAACTCGTCAGTGAAGAGCACTTTTTGCCAGTCCCGTCTGGTCCAGCGACGGTGGGTTTGTGCCCATAGGAGACGGTGTTGCCGTTGTCACTTTACTCCTACCTACATGTACAAATTACCTTGACTAACCTGTACTCCTGATACATTGACATTGTTCCCCCTGTACATAGCCTTGTTATTGTTAATTTGTTGCTTTTTTTAAACTTTAGTTTATTTAAATATATTTTTAAATATATCTATTTTCTTAAAACTGCATTGATGGTTAAGGGCTTGTAAGTAAGCATTTCATGGTAAGGTCTACACCTGTTGTATTCCACACATTTGACAAATACAATTTGATTTGATTTGACACAGACCAAAACATTCAACATTGTGAGAGGATACACCCTCCACTGTTTCACCAAAACAGGTATTAAGGTATTAAGGTTACTATTTCACACCAGAGTGTTCACCATATTTGGACTATCACAGAGAAGTGGCAATTGTGTTGATATAATCTGGTGGTATGTTAGCATTGAATGATTGAATATTGTCCTGGATGTACATGTGGCCAGGATATCAGGGTTTCAAAGGTGGGTTAAGTTACATCATGAAAACGAACCTCTTGTGTTCCTGGGGCAGAGCACCAATGCATCACACCCAAAAGTGAGAAAAATAACTATGGTTCAACTGTGCAATGAAGGTACATAAGGGTTCATCTTATAATCATTTGTAATTGTATTTATAAATGGTTTATAACTGGAGGTAAATATTGGCTCACTATTTGGCATACATTGACCAGTTACTGCACTATTTGGACCAATGCGATTTAACTGTTTATTAACAGCTTATAATGGATTTACAAATGACTAAATAATAGTTAATAATGTAATTGTTGTTACCAAAAAAAGGTAAGCTGACATGGGTTCATTGAGTGACTGTCAGTGCCTGAAAGAACAAGAGAAAAATTGTGTGTGTGTGTGTGTGGGGGGGGGGGGGGGGCTGCTTTAGGCAAATATCATGACAAGCAACATGCGGCCCTGATAGAAATATATTTGTGATCCACAACTCGTTTACTTGGCAAAGACGCAAGTCAATTAATCAACAAAAATAGGAACGGGATGAATAAACAGTTTGTTGTTTTCTGAAAACCCGACAGCTAAAGAACAGACAGAGAGTGGTCAGCACGGAGAAAAGAGAACATTTACACTTCTCGTGGCTGCTCCCCGACTTTTATCACATTTTAAATATCACCATGGTGATTGTTGGAGATGGGCTTGAGAGTTGAAAGTGCAAATAATTTCTCTGCCTCAACTTGAGTGAGTTCGCAGTGGGTTTAAAGTACGGGGCTGAACAGACAATAAGCTACTATAACAGCAGTGATGGCAGCAAAAAAAAAGCTATTTCTGCTAGCAACACAGCCTGTTCTCGGAAAATGCATCCGCTGGATTTCTGCTTGCTCAAAAGCCTATGTTCCCACATCATTTTCTGCCCAGGTGTTTCTGTGTTGACAATATTCACTACACTCCTAGAATAAAAGGTGCCTTCTAGAACTTAAAAGGTTTTTGGTCCTAGCTAGATGAGTTCTACCTAGACCAAAAATTATTCTCCTATGGGGACAGCCAAAGAACCCTTGTTGGAACTCTTTTTTTTTCTAAGAGTGTAGTTTTCAAGCAAGTTTTTTTGACGAGCATTCAAGAATGTTGTTTTATCTTTTGGCACTATGCTGTTTGACATGTTTATTTTAGATTTTATCGTTTGGCACTATGCTGTTTGACATGTCTTTTTTTTCAGTACATTTTTGCAGTGAAGTACACAGTGGAGACTAGGGAGCCTACATGGTATCAGGGTCAAATCTGTACCACTTCTCTTGGCTCATTGATATCTGCCCTAATTTACCACCAAAAAACACTCCAAAGGGCTTGTATTCAGATGGACATGCCAGATTGTTCTCTCTCGCTCAAGCTTGACCTCTGGACATTGTACACTGGAAGGATAAAGCAACCAGCCAAGTGTAAAAGCTCAGTAAACCTAATAATGAGAACAATGTCCATTACAGGAGACTTTGGGCGATTGTATTTCCGTGGCTACTGTCTGCAAGTGAAATGACAACCTTGAGACTGGTCACCATGGCCACTGGAGGAGTGTCGTCTCAGCTGGCTTGTCAAGGTGTTTTAATAGGGACAGTTGATGGATGACTCCATTACAGTACTGGAGCATGCTGTCACCTCCAGCTGCAGCGGTGCGCCACGGCCAGCCCCGCTCCCTGGAGAGGATATCGCCTAATTGTTTGCATTAGAGGAAACAAATACATTTGCAAAACAAAGATACAGAAATATCTTTCCTCAACACAAAAACTTCCTGACGATAAGAGAGGCACTTGATTACAGAGCGACCGGGAGATGAGACAAGTGTTATTGGCTGTGGTCGCGCAGAGGGACAATTTCCTGTTGGATATGGCTGCCCTGTGTCAGGATCTGTCCCGAGGATACAAATGACCAGACACAAGACCTGACCAGAGTCCAGGGTCAGGGCCTCGAACTTTGTTAAAATGGTGGTATAGAAAAATACATCTGACAGCTGTTCTTTCGTTTGCCCCCGAATTGCTGAAGCATTTCACTGATGGGGTTGGGGGTTGGGGGTTGGGGGAAGGGGGGAGCAGGTTTAGGCAACGCGGGCAGAGAGGGGAATCAGAGGTAGAGCTACCACAACAAACAAGGCGCGGCCCAGATCAAGGTGTTCCCCCCCATCATCACGCAGCACGCTATCTGAGTCACCTTAGCCATGCCTGACAAGCCTCCTCACCTCCCCATAACACAACTGAAGATGGATGAGTTGAAGAGGGGAGGGGGCCAGTAAAAAGGTCAGACAGAAATGCTATAGCACCAGCCAGGACGGATGCAGGTGAAGAAAATAATCGACCGGGACTTGGGGCAGCCGGGCAGGAACAATTTTTTCTCTTTGTATGGCTACATGTGAATGTGCTAATACATCCCAGGTGTTCACAGGTCTGAGAGGTGTTAAATATTGAGGGGCCCTGCTCTGTCTGCCCTCGGGGCAGCTCTGACCTGGTCTGGGGTCAGATCCTGAGGTACACCACCACACAGGATCCTGTTAGGCTCATTCTGCTACATGGAGGATCAAAGAATACAGACAATTGTTCTACTGGGAGGTGAAGAAGTCTCTGGTTTGGGTGCTGTGGGGCGCACCACTGCACCCATCTGCTGTGTTTTCAATAAGTACATGGAGTAGCCAGGCAAACAGATAAAATAGGCAGGCAGGGAGTTCCGGGCTGGGTGGGACAAGCTCTATTTTGACAGCCTCGTACATTCTAATGCCTTGATTCCACCTGAAATACACAGCTAAATTACTGCCAGATTGGGAAATTAGTGGTGGTATTAAAATGACTGAAAAGGTATCACTTCAGTGTGTTAGTTGTTTGGGATTTTGTCTAGGCCTAGGCCTGTGTGATCTACTGTGAGTAAGAGAACCTGGTTTAACAGTAAACCTGTCTTCTCTTGAGATCAAAGTCATATCTACAGTTTTACTGCAATATATGAATTGCCACAATGATGTTTGTTCTTCAAATTATGTATTTAATTGGCTCTGCTGCTATGGACATCAATGTGTCATTTTGTAATTTGGGTGAACTATCCTTTTCATAGTTTGGCCTGTCAATCAATCACTGTGGGTGGGATTGTCAGGGGAGGGGGCAGGATGTTTGTCACAGAGTTGGTAGGGTTTCAGACCTGTCAATCAATCACTGTGGGTGGGACTTTGAGAGAAGGCGGTAGATTATTAATCTGGTCAGAAAAACTAGCCTAGTCTACTCTTTCAATTTAGTTTATTGTGTCAAAAAACGAAGAAAAAAAGGTTGTGCTATGTCAAATAAAAATGGAATCCTTGTTGAGAAACAACGTAGAATTGCAGGAAATTGTTTTTGAAATGCAAACATTTTTAGGAGGACCCACAGACCCCCCGCCAGACTGTGCACCCCCACTTTTATACAAAGTCAGGCGCCCATGAATAGAACAGGTATGATTGAAGAATGAAGCAGGTGTTAAACATGGGCTTTGCTACACAGAATTCTGAAGTTGACTACTCCATTGTCAACACTAATAAAATCAGTAGGCCTACATGAATATATTTAGTATTACCATAAAAGTATTATGACATTAGCATTTATAACCTTTTCTATTTTCATATTCTGGACCAGAATGAGGCTCTCTATCCAGTATCTATTGTTTCTTCAGTGAGGATTCAACATCTTCATAGAATGTTTTCAGAATTTATCTGCAGATAAATCCCCAAAAGCAGTAGTAGCTTCCCAGTACGCAAATTAGGGAGCCAAATGAACGATTCTCTTGCTGATGTGATTCGGTTCTGTTCACCTCAAAGAACCGCTCTAAAAGAACCGTTCGCAAACAACCCATCACTAGGCTACAATGACGAGTCACTTTAGCGGGCTTCGAATCCTAGGAAAATGCGAACAAGATCCCTGGTTGATTTGGGATTCATGACTAGCAAAGGAATATGGGAGATTCAGTCTGTTCGACACCTTTTATAAACTAGTCAACACTTGCTGTTGAGTCAATCAAAGCACAGTAAATAGCCTATGCTCCCCAACTCCGTGGCTGGCTATAGGCCTATGAAACACACTAAAGAAAATAAACGAATGTGCCACAAAACAATAATTGCGTGGATTTCAACTCATCGTTACAACTTACATTACATGGGACATGTACATTCTCTCATGTACATGTACATTGATGCTCATGCTATTCCTCCTCTGTTAAAAGGAATTTGACTGCAGCCGACCAGAGCGCATAACAATAACACAGGTGAGACAAACAGCAGACTGACAAATCAGCAGTGTGTCCCTGTCATCGCTCGCTTTGTGACTGACCGGCGTCTGTCCTGTCAATAGAGCCCGGGCGTATCTTTCATTTTAGCGGGAGAAGGCTGTACAGACTTTTCTGTGAAGCAAATTAAAACGTTTAAATGAAAAGACAAGTTAATCAATGAGGTGGAAAAATTAGCCGGCTGACAATGAGGCTGTTATCAGCTATTTAAGCCGACAGCCAGTGTTTATGGAAAACACTGCATCTGGCGAGATCGTTGGTACATGAGACACCGGACTCTGCAGATCTGTCTGAGGGGACAGGTTGTGAGGATGTTAAGGGCCGTTCACTCTAGTGCAGCTTACAGCAGACCACCAGGGGTCCACTGAAACAGAGTGGACATGTTTCACAGACAAAATGGCACTATTCCAGTTAGTCAGGTAAACCAGAGGATAAAATGCATAAGGATAAGACAAGATTTATGAAACCTAAAAAAACAAAGCATGCAGTGCTTTTAATTAGCATTATGCATGCTTTGTTGGATGTCATATCCTGCCAAATGATACCGAACATGTGAAATGTTCATTAGGTTTTGGTCTACACTTAATTGATATACAGCATGCAAGGTATACGACCTGTAGCCTTGCATGTACGGCCAATTTTCATTGAATGAGTTGAACAGAGTATGACTGGAGGTTGAAAATGTCATTTAGGATCCTGATTAAATCTGCACTAAACCAAAGTGTGAATCAGGAGACTCACAAATGACCTACAGTGGGGCAAAAAAGTATTTAGTCAGCAACCAATTGTGCAAGTTCTCCCACTTAAAAAGATGAGAGAAGCCTGTAATTTTCATCATAGGTACACTTCAACTATGACAGACAAAATGAGAAAAAAAATCCAGAAAATCACATTGTAGGATTTTTAATTAATTTATTTGCAAATTATGGTGGAAAATAAGTATTTGGTCACCTACAAACAAGCAAGATTTCTGGCTCTCACAGACCAGTAACTTCTTCTTTAAGAGGCTCCTCTGTCCTCCACTCGTTACCTGTATTAATGGCACCTGTTTGAACTTGTTATCAGTATAAAAGACACCTGTCCACAACCTCAAACAGTCACACTCCAAACTCCACTATGGCCAAGGCCAAAGAGCTGAAACAGAAACAAAATTGTAGACCTGCACCAGGCTGTGAAGACTGAATCTGCAATAGGTAAGCAGCTTGGTTTGAAGAAATCAACTGTGGGAGCAATTATTAGGAAATGGAAGACATACAAGACCACTGATAATCTCCCTCAATCTGGGGCTCCACGCAAGATCTCACCCCGTGGGGTCAAAATGATCACAAGAACGGTGAGCAAAAATCCCAGAACCACACAGGGGGACCTAGTGAATGACCTGCAGAGAGCTGGGACCAAAGTAACAAAGCCTACCATCAGTAACACACTACGCCGCCAGGGACTCAAATCCTGCAGTGCCAGACATGTCCCCCTGCTTAAGCCAGTACATGTCCAGGCCCGTCTGAAGTTTGATAGAGAGCATTTGGATGATCCAGAAAAATATTGGGAGAATGTCATATGGTCAGATGAAACCAAAATATAACTTTTTAGTAGTAAAAACTAAACTCGTCGTGTTTGGAGGACAAAGAATGCTGAGTTGCATCCAAAGAACACCATACCTACTGTGAAGCATGGGGGTGGAAACATCATGCTTTGGGGCTGTTTTTCTGCAAAGGGACCAGGACGACTGATCCGTGTAAAGGAAAGAATGAATGGGGCCATGTATCGTGAGATTTTGAGTGAAAACCTCCTTCCATCAGCAACGGCATTGAAGATGAAACGTGGCTGGGTCTTTCAGCATGACAATGATCCCAAACACACCGCCCGGGCAACGAAGGAGTGGCTTCATAAGAAGCATTTCAAGGCCCTGGAGTGGCCTAGCCAGTCTCCAGATCTCAACCCCATAGAACATCTTTGGAGGGAGTTGAAAGTCCATGTTGCCCAGCAACAGCCCCAAAACATCACTGCTCTAGAGGAGATCTGCATGGAGGAATGGGCCAAAATAACACCAACAGTGTGTGAAAACCATGTGAAGACTTACAGAAAATGTTTGACCTCTGTCATTGCCAACACAGGGTATATAACAAAGTATTGAGATAAACTTTTGTTATTTACCAAATACTTATTTTCCACCATAATTTGCAAATAAATTCATAAAAAATCCTACAATGTGATTTTCTGGATTTTTTTTCTCATTTTGTCTGTCATAGTTGAAGTGTACCAATGATGAAAATTACGGGCCTCTCTCATCTTTTTAAGTAGGAGAACTTGCACAATTGGTGGCTGACTAAATACTTTCCCCCCCCACTGTATCTGCTTTATATTGTGGTTTATAATGATGTACTAATAATTCATCCCTTCAGGCTTCTTCAGCTTCATAAACACGTGAATTGAGATGGGAGTTCCAATTTCCTTTTTGATGACTTTTAGTTTTTAGTTTTATTTCCCTTTTAATATGCTTGACAATGCATCGACTTGGCATGTCTCAAACACAAATCAAACTGAAATCAATCCTATCCGGCCAGACACCTAAAATCAAGGTGACTGTGCATACGCTAGAGCTGTAGCGGTCTCCACCCTCCCTCAGAACAATTTAAATGCTGAAACAAATGGAATGTGTCGCAGAATTTCCTTTACATTAACAATTTGTTAGAAGTCGGTGAGAAACATGGAAAATGCAGCGTCGGGGCGTTAATCGAGGATGGGGATATTTGTCGCAGGCAGAAACATGAGAAACTAAGCCCTACTGAACTCAGCTGAACCCTCTTGAGATTCCCGGGCACCTGTTTTCTGTAAACACCCCAGTAAGCATCTGCGCCTACACCCCCCCCCCCCCCCCCCCCTACCACCACACAAATTCCTGTTCCCAAGGGATTCCGACTCTTATCACAATTACATGGATCCTCTTCCCGGGATTATTCCCATCCTGCGCAGTGGCTGGGGCTGGTGGGTGCCAACAGGCCGCGGCGTCCGACACAGATGGGAGCACAGCCCTGTGATGGCTTCCATATGTCACATCTCTCTCGTGAGTCGGCTCTGTTTTCTTCTGCGTTTTTCTTTCCCATCTCTCATCTTTCCCTCTGTTTTTCTCTTTAAACGGACTGACCAGGGAGGGAGAAGTGAGAGCACCTTAATATGGAGGAGGCAGACAATGATGGTAATTCACTGCATTGTACGCCCAAGATGGAGAATTTCATAATTTTCTACTCAGCATAGGGGTGAATGTTCATTTCGAAGTACAAGCAACAGCACGTTTTATGGCCAAAAAAGCAGACATGAGATGATTTGTACGTTTGGGTTGGATGCCCTATGTCATCAGAGCCTCGGAAATGGACTCAGGAACCCTTTCCCACAATTACTCCTTACCGTCGTTACCTGTCACATCTCTGAGACAGCTTTAAACCACCTTGGGGAGGCTACAACATGATGTTGTATGGTAAATATGAACTGATCTAATGCCGAAAAGCCATATTCCGTCTCACTCCGACACCGCGGCCTTGGGAGGTTTTCCCTGGTGTCCCTCATCCAAGGCTGACACAAGAGAAGGCTAATACCCCCCCCTGATTGTAATCCCTGAAGTGGACCTCATTAGCCAGACATTCGCATTGAACCCTGGCGGAACAGGGGCAGCGAGCTGGGCTGTCAATCAACACCAATAGCCTTTAAACAAAGGGCATCAGGAGAAATAATCCAGCTCTGCCCGTGGAGCATTAAACCAGCAGCTATCGGGATTTACTCCACTCACCCACCACACAGCTTTGCTCGCAAGAGGTGTTGAGATATTAAGGCACACAATCGAATAAAATGGTTTTATAGTCACACATGCATAACATATGCATTAAATATATAAAAAACACACGATTACAAGTCTCCTGAGTGGTAACCCAACCGATTTACTCAGAATTAGGTAATTCTTTTCAATAGGC
The DNA here is from genome assembly GCF_034236695.1 of Oncorhynchus nerka. Lineage (NCBI taxonomy): Eukaryota > Metazoa > Chordata > Actinopteri > Salmoniformes > Salmonidae > Oncorhynchus > Oncorhynchus nerka. The sequence continues at coordinate 48,186,107 of NC_088400.1, read as the reverse complement.
TACATAGCTATGGGGACCTAAAAATGTGGCCCAGATCTTTTTTTTGCAAAGGATCCAAACCCAAACTCTCATCGCCTTCACTCTTAAGCTCTCCCCTGAGCCCCGCGAGACAAAGTAATTCATTGTACACACAAGTATACACGTTAATGCGAGTTAGCACATACACGTTCAAGCTCACATCATCATAACAAGCAATAAACCCTCCACTTTCCATTCTAGGGAAATTAGGTGAGTTCATTCTCCGGACATAGGTTGACTTGAGGTTCAGGTTCTCCAGTTAGCTTGGGCCTTTGACAGCTTTTCCAAGATGATGTTTCTTGAAAGACACTTCTTCAGGCAAACAGCACCAGTATCAAACGCATTTGTGATTTCAGGAACCCACTCTCAGCTCCATGGGGTGAAATAACAACCAATAAAGCGACACTGGCTATAGGCAGTCTACAGCTTCAAAACACTGTCCTGCCAATGTGATTAACGATGCACTCACTTTTCCTCAGGGTGACAGGAGAGAGAGAGAGAGAGAGAGAGAGAGAGAGAGAGAGAGAGAGAGAGAGAGAGAGAGAGAGAGAGAGAGAGAGAGAGAGAGAGAGAGAGAGAGAGAGAGAGAGAGAGAGAGAGAGAGAGAGAGAGAGAGAGAGAGAGAGAGAGAGAGAAAAAGAGCTAGGGCTTTTGTGAGGTCCTCTCATAAAGGTTGAGTGATGAGACCCCATTGCTCCCATAACATTCCTGCGATGTTTGGGTAACACACTCAAACAGAATATGATACTGACCATGTGACCATTTCACCCAACACTGCTCCACCTCCAGTCCTGTGCTTATCCCCATAAGAGAGAGAGAGTGGGAGACAGGAAGAGCCAGGACCCAAAATGGCACTTCCTGGGAAAGTCACATGGACCAGTAACCTCTGGCAAAGACGCGGAAGAAAACAAACAGTTGCACTTATTTGCTAATCTCCCCTCTACGTATTTTCTGTCTGCATTCTGTAACTTTATAGCTCAATAATGTGAAGCTCAATGAGAGGAAATCATCCCACTGCCAAGCCCCCCCCCCCCCCCCCCTGTTGGGTTGAGACAGTGCCACGGGCATGGGACAGACAGAAAGACAGACAGGCAGACAGATAGACAGACCAACAGACAGGAGGTACAGGCTAGGTGGGATCATTCCTGGTTCTTTGGGAGGAAGAGGTGACTGGACCTGATGCATTTCACCTCAACAATGAGGTGTGGGATGGGGCATACTGTCTGAGTGGTAACACATGGTGTACTGTACGCCACTACCTTCTCCCTTCCCCACGGAGCCCCGTAGGTTCAATAGCACTGCTGGACTGCCACCTGGGAAGCAGATGGTAGGGAATAACACTGTCCCCCCAACTCACCACACACAGACCCCGAATGCTAACGTCGCGGGACAGTTTTTTTTGCCTGCCTTGCACATCAGTGTCTGTCTGTCTGTCTGTCTGACTGACTGACGAAATCCCCCCATTATCCCCGAGAGTGCTCACAGATTAGGAGATATACACTGAATGTTAAAAACATTAGGAACACCTGCTCTTTCCATGACATAGACTTACTAGGTGAATCCAGTTGAAAGCTATGATCCCTTATTCGTGTCAACTCTTATATTCACTTCAACCAGTGTAGATGAATCGAATCAAATCAGTTTATTTGTCACGTGTGCCGAATACAACAGGTGTAGATCTTACAGTGAAATGCTTACTTACAGGCTCTAACCAATAAAGGTATTAGGTGAAAAATAGGTAGGTAAAGAAATAAAACAACAGTTAAAAAAAGACAGGCTATAAAAGTAGCGAGGCTACACACAGACACAGGTTAGGCTGATTGAGGTAGTATGTACATGTAGATATGGTTAAAGTAACTATGTGTATATGATGAACAGAGAGTAGCAGTAGCGTAAAAGAGGGGTTGACGGGTGGTGGGTGGCGGGTGGCGGGACACAATGCAGATAGCCCGGTTAGCCAATGTGCGGTAGCACTGGTTGGTCGGCCCAATTGAGACAGTATGTACATGAGTGTATAGTTATTGTAACTATGCATATATGATAAACAGAGAGTAGCAGCAGCGTAAAAAGAGGTGTTGCGGGGGGGGGGGGGGTGTTCACAATGCAAATAGTACGGGTAGCCATTTGATTACCTGTTCAGGAGTCTTATGGCTTGGGGGTAAAAACTGTCGAGAAGTCTTTTTGTCCTAGACTTGGCACTCCGGTACCGCTTGCAATGTGGTAGTAGAGAGAACAGTCTATGACTGGGGTGGCTGGGGACTTTGACAATTTATAGGGCCTTCCTGTGACACCGCCTGGTGTAGAGGTCCTGGATAGCAGGCAGCTTAGCCCCAGTGGTGTACTGGGCCGTACTACCCTTTGTAGTGCCTTGCAGTCAGAGGCCTAGAAATTGCCGTACCAGGCAGTGATGCAACCATGCTCTCGATGTTGCAGCTGTAGAACCTTTTGAGGATCTCAGGACCCATGCCAAATCTTTTTAGTTTCCTGAGGGGAAATAGGCTTTGTCAAGCCCTCTTCACGACTGTCTTGGTGTGTTTGGACCATTCTAGTTTGGTGTTGATGTGGACACCAAGGAACTTGAAGCTGTCACCCTGCAACACTACAACCCCATCGATGAGAATGGGGGCGTGCTCGGTCCTCCTTTTCCTGTAGTCCACAATCATCTCCGTAGTCTTGGTTACGTTGAGGGATAGGTTGTTATCTGGCACCACACGGCCAGGTCTCTGACCTCCTCCCTTTGAGGGTAGCATAGCATTCTCACATAAGTGTTCCTTTTGTCCAGGTGGGAAAGGGCAGTTTGGAGTGCAATAGAGATTGCATCATCTGTGGATCTGTTTGGGAGGTATGCAAATTGTAGTGGGTCTAGGGTTTCTGGGATAATGGTGTTGATGTGAGCCATTACCAATCTTTCAGAGCACTTCATGGCCACGGCTGTGAGTGCTACGGGTCTGTAGTCATTTAGGTAGGTTGCCTTTGTGTTCATGGGCACAGGGACTATGGTGGTCTGCTTGAAACATGTTGGAATTACAGACTCGGACAGGGACAAGTTGAAAATGTCCGTGAAGACACCTGCCAGTTGGTTAGCACATGCCCGGGGCACACGTCCTAGTAGTCCTTCTGGCCCTTGTGTATGTTGACCTGTTTAAAGGTCTTACTCACGTCGGCTACGAAGAATGTGATCACACAGTCGTCCAGAGCAGCTGATGCTCTCATGCATGATTCAGTGTTGCTTGCCTCGAAGCGAGCATAAAAGTGATTTAGCTCCTCTGGTAGGCTCGTGTAACTTGGCAGCTCACGGCTGTGCTTCCCTTTGTAGTCTGTAATAGCTCGCATGCCCTGCCACATAAGATTCAATCTTAGCCCTGTATTGACGCTTTGCCTGTTTAATGGTTCATCGCTGTCACGCTCGTCGAAATGAGTGGACCAAGGTGTAGCGTGATAGGCGTCCATATTAATTTATTAAATTAACACCGAAACAAAAACAACAAAATACCAAAAGAAACGTGAAGCTACTGGTGTGTACACAGGCAACTATCCGTAGACAATATCCCACAAATCATAATGGGGAAAATGGCTACCTAAATATGATCCCCATTCAGAGACAACGATAAACAGCTGTTTGTGATTGGGAACCATACCAGGCCAACATTTTGTACTCTCAGTGTACAGTATGTGAGTGAAACTGACTAGGCAGCTGAGCGTCATTTGCACAACATACGCTTCCATTTTGACAATGGGGATATGGTCTGGATACCTTTGGTTATGAAGCAGGGACATTGGGATAGAAAAACGCATACAAACCAACCAACAGACAGACAAACAGATCGGCCAACCTACTTGGCTAGCCCTGAGCACCTGATTCTTTTAAGACAGAATGGGAGGCCCAGAGGCCTGATGATACAGTGACCAGATTTACAGAATTAGACAATTAGCCATTGTAAGAGGGATCAATGGAACACGTGATTATCAAAGAAAATTTGCACTGTTGAAATACATTAGATTAGAAATAGATTACAAAGGGCACATAATGTGCTCCAATCGGATTAAAAGAGGAATCAGTCGTCTTGCACACAATGCATAGCCTCAGTTTATACACTTTGGCATAAGCACAATCCAGGACAAGGAAAAAGCACCTTAAAGATGCACCTTGCTGTGCACACTACTCAGTCGACACAGAAAAATAACATGCTATCATTACAGGGTACAATAATGGGGGGGGGGAATTGCCAGAGGTGTTCTTGGCCTCTCTTGGAATAATTTTCCAGAACAGGAACATCCGTCTTGAGTCTCTGTACTCTCCCTGCTCGCCCTGTTCAAAGAGCGCTTGTCAACAGCGGGACGCCATTTTAATATAGGCCTGCAAGCCACTCTGTACCCCCCACCAGCACCCCTAATCTGGTCGGGGAGGAGGGGATTTGATCTCAGTAGAAAAGCAGGGGCATCTTTAAATCGAAAAGTTTGGGAACATAAAGGAAAAGCCGTCGGTTTGACCTTGAGTTGTTCTGATGTTGGAGGGACACTCTCCTGAGGCTGAGATGGTCACAGCATTCTGTCAGACACCTGGGTACTGAGGATCTCCTGTGGCAGCTAGCAAACCCTCTCATCTCCCCCTTCTGAGTGATGCCTATCAGTGGCCATAGAAATGGTCGCCCAACAGGGCCATTTCTCTTGGAATAAAATCAATACAGTAAATGGATCACAGCGAGGGCTGTTAAAGTATGGAATGTAAGAGGATTTAGAATGGGACACATTTTATTTACAGTCACACCAATGCAACTTCTGTTCGGAGAAGGTGGCTCTCTTTTCAACAGCAAAATCTCTACGAGGTACAGTATATGTTACGTTCATTTGAGAGGAATGCTGTGTATATCCCAATTGTGATTCAAAGGGGATTACCAAACTGTGCTAAGAACATGTCTCAACCTTGAACTTCCAGGGAGAAAGAGCATACTCGGTGTGTCATTGGGTTCAGCACAGGTGACTAATATGCATATCTGTCTGATTCAGTATTTAGAAGGTATTTGACCCTTTCCATGCAGGTTCCTATTGCACTCTGTTCAATGTCAGGGCACCTCATGTGTTCCCATGTGTCTTTTCTCTCCCAGACCCCGACTGCGGTCCCTGCGGTGTTTCCGTCATCCACTCTGATTGTATTTGAAGTGTCGCCCCCATGGGTGTAGCTGCACCTCACGCTCACCACCAGGGTTGCCCTTGGATGCCGTCTCAGGTTCCACTGCACCTGAGACTGGGGGACACAAGGATCATGTTCATTAGGCCACATAATAAAAAATGTTTAAAAACATTTACAATTATAAATCCAGTTAGTCCCTCCGTGTTTTAGACTGATTTCTCTAGTTTGATGCCTAACGGACACAGGGCTCCTCTGGAAACCAGGAAACACGTTCTCTCTGCTCTCTGGCAGGTGGCCAGGGCCCCCTTTTTCCACAGGCAGGCAAGCTTCACATCTGGAGGCTCCGGCTGCAGCTGGGGTGGCCTGCATGGAAAGGGCAGATGGAAAGGGGCTTTGTGGCCTGGTGGAAGTCCTCATTGTCCTCTGTCCAGCCTTTACTCAAAGGTTCCTATTGGAGGTCAATAATCCTCTGGCCATCTCCAGGGTTTCGTGTCACTTCTGGTCAGACGTGCTCACATGCGTGCATGCACATATGAATGCACGCACAAAGGTTATTATAGGTTTGTGTTTTTATATTTGTTTTTATTTCTAGCCGTTTTAAGATTTTATTTGAAATGAAGTTCAGTTTCAGTTAGTTTTCAGATCCACTTTATTCGTTTTTATTTAGTTTAAGTTTTCGAAACACATTTCTATTTTGATTTCATATTATAGATATTGAACAAAAACACAAAATGTAAGATCCCAGAAATGTTCCAAATGCACAAAAAGCTTATTTCTCTAAAATGCTGTGGACAAATTTGTTGGCATACATGTTAGTGAGCATTTCTCCCTTGCCAAGATAATCCATCCACCTGACAGGTGTGGCATATCAAGAAGCTGATTAAACAGCATGATCATTGCACTGGTGCACTGTGTGCTGGGGACAATAAAAGGCCACTCTAAAATGTGCAGTTTTGTCACACAACACAATGCCCCAGATGTCTCAAGTTTCGAGGGAGCGTACAATTGGAATGCTGACTGCAGGAATGTCCAACAGAGCTGTTTCAAGAGAATTGAATGTTCATTTCTCTTCCATAAGCCGCCTCCAACGTCGGTTTAGAGAATTTGTCAGTACGTCCAGCCGGCCTCACAACCACAGACCACGTGTAACCACGCCAGCCCAGGACCTCCACATCCAGCTTTTTCACCTGCAGGATTGTCTGATGGGGGGTGTATTTCTGTCTGCAATAAAGCCCTTTTGTGAGGAAAAAGTAATTCTAATTGGCTGGGCCTGGCTCCCCAGTGGGTGGACCCCACTACCAAGTGGGTGGGCCTATACCCTCCCGTGGCTGCCCCCCTGCCCTGTCTTGTGAACTCCATAGATTAGGGCCTAATGAATTTTTTTCAATTGATTGATTTCCTTATATGAACTGTAACTCAGTACAATATTGAAATTGTTGCATGTTGCATTTATATTTTTGATCAGTATGATTTCAGTTTTAGTGTTAGTGTTAAGGACAGAATGTTGCCTATGGGAAGATCTCAATTGAAAACTCCTTTCAATTGTACTCATCTTCTTCTCAAAACCCATTAGATGAGAAAACCAGAGGTCCCTCCACTTTGACCTCCTCCTTTAAGTTTTGAGAAGGCTACGGAGAGAGGACTGGAGAAGTATGCAGTTGAGATTTTCCCTTAGGCTACTTTCTGGCCATAACACAAACAATAAAACTGATGTCTGGGAGGCCAGGAGACGTTTATGGGGATGTTACTTCTTGCCACTGTGGGACAGTAATGCATAAGGTGTTGGGTCAGGTTATAAATTAGGTTGGGTTTAAAGGTAGACTAAGTGAGATGACGGGAGATGTCGTAGATGCAAGAAGTAAACCGTAGTAGTGGGTCCATTTCCGCAATAACCAGCCATGTTGAAGCGCAAGGCTAAACTTCTCTGCTGTTTTGGTCCTGTAGCTACTGTAGCAGCATGAGGCGCACCTGTGCACATGCACAGAGGCTCTGTGTGACTGTGGGCGCAGTCGACACTGCAGCTGACATTTAAAGGAAGGTTGAGACTGACTGATCAACAAGTCACCTTGCACCATTTAAGACTACTCAAGGTTATTTGCAGATCAGTCAGTTAAAATTGTATCATGGTTTTGATGCTATCGAACATGGCCTGCGTGAGAGCAAAATCTTGCATCGTGCTCATCTCAATGGGCGTGTTCGAGTAGATCACTCTTGTCAAGACGGTGACCATTGTTGGTCATCGCCTTTCAAAGTGTGCCGCATTCTGGGAATAAAAATATCCTGACATGTCAACTGCATGAACTTCATTCGGTCATTAAGGTCATTAAGTTTTGACTGCAAGTTTCTGCGGTTGCTCTTCGCCAACTTCATCATACAGCCATCGCCTGCATTGTGGTAGGGTCTATTGTCATCCAATCATTAGGGTGTTTTTGTTTGCAAATGTGACCAAAGACATGACTGAAACAGCAACCAATTTGCAGAGATGTATGTGTTCAATGGACATGTGATAAATAAATGTGATATTTGTGGCTCTCTCGCTAATTGATAGTACAATGTACACGTCATGGTTCCACCTATCACTAGAGGGTGGCAGAGACCGTCCTAGAGACATTAACGACACTCAGGTGTGTCCAATTTACTCATTATGATGTCCCTGTTAAAAGAGGCATGTTTTCTGTTGTCCTTTGCAGAATTGTTTACTTGAAGTTGTTTAGACGTAGTAGTAGTAGTGGTTGTTTAGTAGTAGTGAGTTGTTGAGAGTAGTAGTAGTAGTAGTAGTAGTAGTAGTAGTAGTAGTAGTAGTAGTAGTAGTAGTAGTAGTAGTAGTAGTAGTAGTAGTAGTAGTAGTAGTAGTAGTAGTAGTAGTGGTGTAGTAGTAGTAGTAGTAGTAGTAGTAGTAGTAGTAGTAGTAGTAGTAGTAGTAGTAGTAGTAGTAGTAGTAGTAGTAGTAGTAGTAGTAGTAGTAGTAGTAGTAGTAGTAGTAGTAGTAGTAGTAGTAGTAGTAGTAGTAGTAGTAGTAGTAGTAGTAGTAGTAGTAGTAGTAGTAGTAGTAGTAGTAGTAGTAGTAGTAGTTTCAAGTGTACTGTGGCTTCTGGTTCTCAGTAAAGTAAAAGTATTATGTTTATATCTTAATCACGGATTCCTCGTCTGGTCTCTTCTCTGCACCTGGGTCCAACCTTACCACATAACAACAACACACAATATTATATTAAGGTTTTAGTTTGTGAGTGTGTGTGTGATATGGGCTTCAGATACATGTTTATTTTGATATTATAAGGAAAACCTTTTATAAACAATGGCAGCACTAGTTTGTTGATCTGAGCCTATGTTGATCAGAACTTCCGGCTGTCACAGATGCACATCCCCCGACTTCACTCCTCAACTTTCTGTTAGTCTGTCGCTTTAGCCTTACCACTCAAATGCGCCCAATATCTGAGGTGCTGCTCATGGCAACGTTACCTTGCTGAGTCTCCCTTTAAATTATAAAGTCAATCTCAATGTGACCTGACAGAATCAGAAGATTGAAAACCCATTTAAATCTCCCCCAAGATAAATAGTTTCAGTATAGTTTTTCAAACAGTTTTGTTGATTTTATTTCAGTTTACTAAATAATTTTTCATGATTAGTTTTAGTTTTATTTTCAGTTTTAGTTTACTATAATAACCTTGGCACGCACGTACGCGCACACACACACACACACAATCTTTCTATCTCTGCTGGTTCCGTGGAGACAGAGAGGTGTTGTGGTGGGACAGAGGCAGCCATGCATCAGTGGTCCGCTGGATGTTTTCACTACTGGCACCAAGAGAGTCAGTGAGTCAGTGAGTGGTAACCGCACCAGCTCAATCACACTGAATGACTAACACTGTGTCAGTGTAATTCATCTGTTATGTCTTCATCATGTACATGGGATGTTCTGTAATTTCTGCAAAAACATTTTTAAAGATTAAAAAAAGGTAGGATAACGTGAGAAACAATTTTATTTATGAGTAGAAAAAAAACTGATCTAGTTAACTAACAGTACACTTGAAATGAAACCACTTTCTGTCAAAATTAGAAACGTGTAATATCTGAAAATGTAGCTACCTAGACTATCTTACCCGTGGTCTGGAATCGGAGTAGATAGCCAGAGCAAATTTATCAACTAGTATGTCTATCAACAGTTGCAGTGACATTCTATTGAAAGGGATACTTGCATGGAGTCTTTTGTTAAGACATGTAGCTAGGTAAACAATGGACCATAATCACAACTCATGACGTTACTACCCTGCATGAATCTGCAGGTAGCTAACCAACCAGGTTCTATAGCTATAACTAGTTAAGCAGATGTGTCTGAGATACAAGGAATAAGATCATACATAACGTTAGCTAGTGACCGAGCCAGCTAACGTTAGCTACCTAACAGTACACTTGAAATGAAACCACTTTCTGTCAAAATTAGAAACGTGTAAACTCACGTAAACTCATACATCGCCTTGGTCCGTAAAATTGCCCTTATTTTAGCGCCCCAAAAACATAATACTTCCAGATCAACTGTAATGTCAATACCATTGTAAAGCACAATTTCTCCCCTTTCCAACAGAATCAATTACATGACCTAAACACTGCCCGTTTCTGCATAATTCAAGCAGGCAATGAGCCCCGTTGGGTCTTTTTTTAAATAGCGGGTGGGGAAGCGAAACTAATGCGTGATAGTGAGAAGGAGAGATGTCGTGTGGGAAAATGGCTTTTTTTCACTCAATCTGTCCAATTTATCACCTTATCGCCTCTAAAATGTAAATAAAACACTATAAAGACTGTATATAATGTGTCATTAGATTTGAATCAGGTTTTTAGGGCGGTGCTAAAGTGATCTTAGAAGTAAACAGCGGCTTTGAGAATGATGATCGCATGCAATGATGACGCAAAAAATGACTAGGTATCCCCCCTTACCCCCTCACTGTCCATTTCTTGTTTTTAAAGGATGAGAGAAGTGCTACACCTGGTGGAGAGAGATTAAGACAGAAATAGTTACTTTATGCGTGCTGTACGTTACGACATGACACGTCAAGATGTAACGGAGGGTCAGTTTTTTTCAACTTTTCAACCAAACTCTAGAGCCATTACCATGTCGATCAACACTTGAACAGAAGCCTAGTTCACACCCCCGATTTTGACGTCAACACAGTCGCTACAGTCCCATTAGTTTTCTTTGTAGCCTCGTTTTAATGTTGCGGTTGCGCACATTTGTACGGAATGGGGTGAGTTTACGTTAATATCTGAAAATGTAGCTAGTTAGACTATCTTACCAGTATACATCATGGTTGGACGCGTATCCTGTCATGCCATGCATGGTTGCCCTTATTTTGACGATGTAATCCAGGTGTTTTCTCCATCTCCTTAGCTATCACACTCTAATTCCACTGATTTCAAAACTCGGTCCTCCAGAAAGTGGAGAGCATACACATAACGTTAGCTAGCGAGTGAGCCAGCCAACTAACATTACCTAGCTAGCAGTACACTTTAACTTGACATTAGGTTTATGCAATTTTACTACGCGATACATAAAAAAAGCAGCGTTTAACACGATTACCTACACATACTAGGTAAATAAAATAGATAAACTTGCACATCTTTTACTCCAGTGTTAATGCTAAATTGTAATTATTTTGCCTTCATGGCCTATTTATTGCCTTACTCTTCTACATGTGCACACTGTACATAGATTTTTCTATTGTGTTATTGACTGTACGTTTGTTTATGTAACTGTGTTGTTTGTCACACTGCTTTGCTTTATCTTGGCCAGGTCGCAGTTGTAAATGAGAACTTGTTCTCAACTGGCCCATCTGGTTAAATAAAGGTGAAATAAAATTAAAATAAAAAAACTTACCAGCTCCAATAGACAGACGCATGCTATATGGCAGACCAATCCAAATTCATCTATCGGCATATCCAACCCAGTCATTATCTCAGCCAATCATGGATAGCGGGAAGGTTGCTCACTAAACAATAACCGTAATTTAACAATTTTATTCGTATTTACAAGGCACATGAAATTTCACATGTTCGAGAAGCCATTGCTGCCCAAAAAACGCATTTTGATTTAAAAAAAAACATTTTTTACATTCAAACAGCTCTCCTGTGAATTCGTGACTTGCGATACACGCCTAGTTTCCTGAATCGGGTCACATATTTGTATTGGCTGATATATATTGTACGGTATTTGTATTCCCTAACACCTCGTAAAAGTAAATGCTAAATAGGAACTTTCTGGGAATGCAGGTTATCATGGTTACCCAGAGGTAGACCCAACTCTATCTAATGTACTCCTTTCCACAGTAGACAAACCAAAAATCTGTAAAAATCTATGTAGCCCTTTCCTGTAGTCAAATGATCAAATGAATAAATATTATACTTTTTTTAACACCGAAAATCCGTTGTTTCTATGTCAAACGATTTTGTTATATTTCAGTTTTCTGCGATGTATAAAGTGTATATAAAGTGTAATATTGGGATGCAACCTCAAAATTGAATACATTTCAAATCTATACAGTATATAACATGCTACTGGTGTCTTCTTTTATTTAAGGCCATAACCATGTGTGTGAGGCGTATACTTTTGTTTCAAAGTAATTTGTTTAAGATTACCAAGAAACAGTCTGTGTGATCCTGATTTAGCCCACTGCAGTAAAAGAGCATAGCATAAAAAATTCATCAAAATGTCACTGAAACTACTGTATAGCTCCCTCATTGAACAACATGTGGATGTGGAACAAGCTAAAATGAGGTACAGTATTCCGAGAATCCAGTCTGAACAAGAGCAACTAAGTCATGCTGCTTCCCACAAATAGGTCTCTCTGTGTTTTAGCGGAGATAGTCTTAGCCTAAGTGCTCTACTAAATACCAGCAATAAGAGCCGATCAGGTGGAATGGAAATGTAAAATCTGGAACTTTTGGCTAATGGCATATTGAACACATTTGTGATAATCCAACCACTTTTTAGGATGACGCAGTTAAATAATTTCATTTTAAAATTGTGAGGCCTAATCAATATCCAACAACACAGGTGCCTGAATGAACGAACTGGCTTTTTAAATAGCATTTTATTTTCTATATTTTTACAGTGCATCAGGCCGAACAAATGGATTCCTCTGTAGTCCTCTGGTTCTATAGGAGATGCAGATACTCTCAAGGGAGCTTGGTCCTAGCCGTCAAAAAGCGATGACTCCAACAGCTGTCCTTTGTATGCTTCTAAAACTATTCTAAAAACCCTCGTCCTGTATGAGTGCACACACGCACGACAGCCTCTCATCCTGCCTTCCTGCTCCCTGCTTGTTTTAGGTCTGTCTGCTTCAGGAAGAACACTGTAATCTTGCCTCAATGTCAAATGTGGCACATCCACTCTCCCTTGTCCCCCAGAGAACATGCTCCTTGTCTTTGGGAATCATGTATCAAGTCAAAACAGCGGGGGAACTCGAAATAACATATGGGTTGAAAGTGCCTGGGACCCTTTGAAAACGCAGATTGACACACAAAAAAAAGATGACGGCCGCCCCCTCTGGTCTACAAAAAACCATAGCCGCTCTGTGGCCCATGAACCCTGAGATAATTGGTCTGGTTTGCAGGGGCTAAAATCCTATTTTAATACCAAATGTTCATCATCACATGTGCGGGTAATGCCTCACTACCTCCTACGTGTCAGTATTCAGAAGGGAAAACCTTATCTTAAACTAACCTTCTCAATTGGCTCGACACTACACCATGCACATGACTGCACGTACTGTGTATTACTGTATTGCGTCAAAGCTTTCTCGCCTGCTGACTTTACTATTACTTCTAACCAGAACTGCTGGTAGTTGATGGAATCGTACAGGTGTGTTAGCTCCTGTAGGGCACATTGTAGGCTTACTTAATGTTCACTCATGTGTGCCCTCCAACAAAGTCAGTGACAGTATATTCTTGTCAGTTGTTATTCTCCCCCTCTCTTTGGTTTGGTTGTAAGGAACAGATTATGTTCAGGAAGTTTAGTCAACACTTTAATGCCAGCCATAAATCAGCCACTCGGTGGATTATTGAACAGAATCCTATGGCACGGGCTGTTGGCGCTGTTCCAACTCCCACGAACAAAGGGGTTCCTCTCTTCTAGCTTCTGCCAAACGCGTCGCACTTGTTGAACTTGGCTTGAGGGTGGTCTTCTTTGGGTTTTCTGTGTTTAGAGCTGCAACTACACGTTTGGCTCTCTGCATTTTTAAAAATGATTTTCCTTCCTCTCGTCTCGCCTCTTATCCTCTTTTCTAATTTGTTGGTCCCCGTTAGAAATCATCCACCTGAGACTTGTCAGTAACTGAAGTCTCTGCCGTGCCTCCGCTGCACTGCAGCGCACAGAGCAACACTTGTTGACAGCCGGCCTGAAATATACCCTGAAAAACACCTCCTCGCTCCTAAGAACAGAGAAATAATGAGACGAGTGTCCTTAGCATGTTAGATTTCAGTCTTGCCAAGGACGAGGACGACATGAGAAGAGAAACTGGGAATGGGCTACTCCGCTATAGACAAATTGCATCAGGGTGAGGGTGAATAAACTCACAGTCAGTCAAGTTGCCGGCTGACACCAAAGTCCGGAATGTGGCCATAATCCAATTTGGAGCCATCAACATACTTCTCTGACATCCTCTGCTGTACTGAAATATTGACTGAGCTGCACTTGAGTAATAAAGGGCATTAAATGGTGATGCTCCTTCCCCTTTGAGGATTATGTGCTTACTTGATAGCCTACTGGGCACCAGAGTGAGTGCAGGAAAAAAAGTGTTAATTGCAAAAATGTATTCTCTGCCAACTCAGCAGTACAGCAAGTCCCCCCACTTCTCCACTAAGGTCTCGCCCCTCGGCTAACAAAGAAGCGAGCAGTCGGCAAGGTTTCGTGGGGAAGAAAGGATAAAAAAAGAATTTCCCTCAAACAGCTTTTCCAACATATATATTGTTCCGCCTCCTAAGATTTGTCCCAATCTCTGGAAAGTGTAATGCGCTGCGTCAACTAGGCAAACGAAAACCAGATCCCACTAGTGCAGTTCCGTCTCTCTAGAGTGTGAGTATACATTCTGACCTGAAGCCGAGCTTCTGGAGCCGAGAGCGTATACATTATGATATCCAGACCCACACGACTAAAGTGGATCAGAGCCAGTTGCGATCATTTCCTGATCGGGAGCCAAAAAATGCTGGCCCCCCTCTCACACCTGGCAATGCACGCTGGGATCCTGACGGGCAGGCGCACGGTGACAGTGATGAATGACTGGGTGATGGAACACAGAGGCTGGGTGACCCCCCCCCCCCCCCCCCATCCCCTCCAAACAGTACCGCCGACCCCTAAGAGGAGAGAATATATTACACTCAGAGCCTATGGCCTTGGAAAAATTTCAATATGATGAAGCAAGATTTGAGAGGGAGATGTTGGGCCTCACTCAGTTTGCCACAGTGGACAGATTTCCTCTCATTATCAAGGGAGCCTGAATATGATACTGTATCCCCTCAGCAAGCCAAACAAAAACTATACTTCTCGCAAAATTCTAGGCATATTAGGTCCCAGTGTGGCCCAAGCTGCAATGAACTCACACAGTTCCTTGTCTGTAATCATTGGTGGGGTAGGAAGCTGATGACGTGATTGTCCTTTCGAAAGGGCCAGCTCTTCCTAATTAAAACAGGAAGAGTGACGACTCGGTTCATCCTTGGTGAGTTATCGCTCTCCAGGCCTCTCCGCTGCTCGGTGACTCAGCTCTCTACATCTTCCTCCAAGATAGCAGAGCCAGGGCAGCAGGCTTCGTGACAAGTCGCAGTTTCACGGTGTCACATCACCCTATACGAACCACTGTCGACTACAGCTTGTTACGAAACAACCATTATCCAATGTTCAAAACCGAAGCAAAACATAGGGGCTGGAACAAAAAACTCCCCTGTAGATTATAGATGTAATCTTCAATCAAGGACTCGAAGCAGGCTGAGGGAGTGAGTGACACTGATTTTTGAGGTGCTTTGGGGAACGTGCCTTAAGAGCCCAAATGGCCATAATTCAGGGCTATTTAAGGGTTCCCCTTGGCCTAATCTTTAATGAGTCTGTGTATATTTAAACAAGAGGTTCAGCCAAGTCACTCAAATGCAAGTCCACTGCTGCAGCACTGACATTAATCCTGAGGGTAATGTGGCCCTTCCTGTGGCTATTGAAATCTAAAGCCTAATGACACTCCCTAACAGATTTGGAATTTTAAGCAACCATAGCCATTGGGAGCATATTCATATTTCACCCAAAGCTGTCTCCATTCATTCATTCACTCCATACTTCACCTGATCCCTTCTCATCGCATGTTTGGGTCTGATCATTTAGATTGCTGCTGCCTCCTGTTAGCCTGCTACTATGATGAATCCATAGGTGAGGACCTTTGCTAGCAAGCTATCAATGTGCATCATGTCTAAGAGGCGACCTGAGAGTAGGGAAAGAAGAAGAAACACTAATGTGCATTCTGACTGACTGACAGCCAACTTATTTGCCCGCTGCAAGTTTTGAGGACAGGACACAGACACAGTCACACACCCCTCCGTGCATTGCTCCGAATCTGATCTATAAACCTGCAGGGAGATAGGTACATTTCCAACATCTACTTAGGCATAATGAAACAGTTACGTTTTTTTTCTGATCACAAGTATCAACTGTCAATTTACGGATACATATAGAAGTATAGCCAGATTTACCTAGGTTGTCACACCCCGGATAACAACACAGTAGATGAATCTGATACGTTGGCTAAAGGGGACACCCAACAGCGTGTACTTTAGCACTTAGAGGTTCTAGTGTTAGTTGCCTAAATCTCGCACTATCCCTTTAAGGCTTCTTGTAGTCACTGACCGATGTAATGTAATAGATACCCCTAATTTAACATGAAACCAGCACAAATGGGAATTGACAAGTTATCAACCAATGCACCATTACCAGATCCCACATTGGCCTACACTGTCTCCCACATAGGCCTACACTGTCTCCCACATAGGCCTACACTGTCTCCCACATAGGTCTACACTGTCTCCCACATAGGCCTACACTGTCTCCCACATTGGCCTACACTGTCTCCCACATAGGTCTACACTGTCTCCCACATAGGCCTACACTGTCTCCCACATAGGCCTACACTGTCTCCCACATAGGCCTACACTGTCTCCCACATAGGCCTACACTGTCTCCCACATAGGTCTACACTGTCTCCCACATAGGCCTACACTGTCTCCCACATAGGCCTACACTGTCTCCCACATAGGCCTACACTGTCTCCCACATAGGCCTACACTGTCTCCCACATAGGTCTTGCAATATTTATATCATTTTATTTGTAATGATACAGGACATGACTGATTTCTCTACACCTGAAATGCATTGTCATTCAATTATTTCACCCAAATGAGATATACCCAGATGTATTTATTAATGTTACCAATTCTTTTTTTTTTAAAATAAGCAAGTCACTTAAGAACAAATTGTTATTTACAATGACGGCCTACACCGGCCAAACCTGGGCCAATTGTGCGCCTCCCTTACATTGTGTAATTTATTGAAGGCCACTAACTATCCCGGAGATAGGCTATCCAAAGTCAAATTAATAAATTAAAAAATTGGATCTCACACCAGCCGGCTGAATCTAACTGCCGAAATTATTTGGCCATCTCTTCCCACCTGCAAACACACACACGAGACATCCACATCAAAACACACCCCGAAACCAACTCACGTTTGAATTCAGTCACGGCCGCTAGCATTTCTAAATTAACCAAATCTAAGCGAGGCAAAATCAGAAGGTGCAGTCGTCCTTTAATGTTAAAGGTCTAAGGCACTGTATCGCAGTGCTAGCTCTGCCACTAGAGATTCTCGGTTTGAGTCCAGGCTCTATCACAACCGGCCGTTACCAGGAGACCCATGGGGCGGTGCACAATTGGCCCAGCGTCGTCCGGGTTAGGGGAGGGTTTGGCCGGCAGGCATGTCCTTGACCCATCGTGCACTAGCGACTCCTGTCGCCCGGCACAGTGCACATTGACACGGTCGCCAGGTGTACAGTGTTTCCTCTGACACATTTGTGCGGCTGGCTTCCAGGTTAAGTGGGCATTGTGTCAAGAAGCAGTGCGGCTTGGTTGGGTTGTGTTTCAGAGGACGCACGGCTCTCAACCTTCGCCTATCCTGAGTCTGTATGGGAGTTGCAGCGATGAGACAAGACTGTAACTACCAATTGTATACCATGAAAAATTAATAATGAAGGTACTACAGAATATGGGAAAGCTATGGAATACAGTTAATTATGTGCAAAACATAATCTTCATCAAGTATAAATTATGGTATTTTCTTATCTGGTCCCAACTTCCATTTCACTTTACATATAACACTAAAAGGGTACAATATACTACCTAGTATAAAATGAATATAAAGAATATACCATTCTTTAAAAAATATCTTACATAAATCGCCTTGAGCATGATACAGGCGGAGAATCATGCCGTTTTAGAAGTCATACTGACAGAGCTAACTTGATAAGGAACCATGGCAACAAATAATGACAGGACCAGTCGTTTATGCAGGGGAGCAATCATTGTTCTCCCCACATATAACATAATTTTGACGATAACGGCTCTCTAACAGAAAGGCAGGTTGCTTTGAGATTCAGGATATAAATCAGGATATTAAGATCAATGTTTAGTTTACGTGTAATCCGTTATGTTACCAGCAAGAGTATTGAACTCCGATTACAGATACTTTTCAAAAACTAGATGATTACTTCTAGAATTACTTTAAAATTCAGAAAGTATGTTTGAAAAAAAATCTTTGTTTCCTCAATGACATTAAAATCAGCATTGAAAAAAGGCACAGGTTTAAAGGAAAACTACACCCAAAAACGATCTCAAGATGTATAACTTTCCCAATACAGAAATACAGCTGGTATGATGCATTCTGCGTCATATGATGCTGCTTTTTTTAAATTTATTTTTTTAAAGAAAATTAAACCTTTAAGACAGTTAAACTCCTATCTGATATGCATCTACAGACAGGTGCGTGCCCCCCCCCTCTCAATAATATACCATGATGAATTTGATAGATTGGAAATTATTTTCCCACTGTATCTTCTGGCACTCTGCAGCTTTACAATTACACAATACTACTCAATTCCTTATTTTACGATTGGATCTCCCGGCCGAGAATTATGCTTTGGTTTGGCCAGATTCTCAAAGGCCTGCACAAGGCTTGTAAAGGAGAACAATGCAATAGCTCCTAAAAAAGTACAGTCACATTTGACATGGTATATTCATAAGAAAGAATAAGAATTATGTAGGGTATTTTTCAAATGGAGAAAGTTTCTCGTGATGAGATCTTGCATGCGAGCGCTCCCACTGGGCAAAAATTGGTTGAATCAGCATTGTTGACATGACATGGTATGTTGTTAGGCTAGGGGACATAGTATTTTAATGATGTCCCCATCATTTATTTTCATACATTTTGGAGTCGAAAAGTCACCAGGGCTGCATTCAGTATGAAAAAAAAAACATAATGCAACGTTCAATTAAAAGGAAACGGTGCTGTTCTGAACGACCAGTTGAAAAACGGGCAGGGGTTGGGTTGTGGGTTGAAAACGCACCGCTGCCCTTCAAATATGTCACTCGTTGCTTCAAGCCACACCCACCAAATGGAGAAAAGGTAGACTACCTCAAAGTCTGTTCAAGAACATTGAAGAACGTTTTGGGGAAACGTGTCGTTCAGTACAAGCCATTACACAAACGTAGCAAATGTTAATTTGAACTGAACCTTCACCAGAACTGACTTTCTCACATTTGAACAACAAAACAATTGCCAAGCATGGTTACTTTCTGAACTGTTAGAGTTAGACCAACAGTTTAAAGTAATACAGAAATTATTGGTAATTTCAGTTGTGGTTGGGATATATTGACCAAACTATCAGGAAAGTGTGGGATGTAATTTACCTTCAGAATTCAACAGAAACAACCATTTCACAGCTATTCTTTTATTATTTTTTATTGCCCACCTAGAAGGGTGTTGACCCCTCCAATATGCAACATTATGGTGCATCCATTTAGTCATATTTTGCTACCTTTGAAAAAAAATTTGGTTGCACTGTGGCGAGCTGCACATTCTACCCGGGCACCTCAATCAAAGCGTCCTATTTGTTAGGCGGATAAAATCATGAAACAGGAAAGTGCATTATCCTCATGATCGCCGCTGTGCCTGCCTGTTTCGCTGAGGCCAGCTGCTGTAATGATAAGAGCCTCAGACAATCTCTCTCCACCCTCAACATTTCAAAATGTAATTGTGCGTAACAAACACAACTAGTTGTCCGTATTAAAAGAGAAGATGTTCTCAGCTTTCTGCAGGTATCATTTTTTTCCCTCAACTGTCATTATTGAGCTTAGAGCACACGGTTTTACAATCAAGATATCTGATATGGCTTTAAAATACGAAGTGAGCAAAATACGCATCGGCCAATCTCGAGTGCACTACCCTTCATTGCAAAGTTATTTTCTGGATATTACGTTCACTGTTAGATTAATACATGGCTACTAGCAGTTGTGGGTATATTTAGAGTTAGCAAACCAGCTAATGTGTTTTGAGGTTCCACTTCCTCAGGTGGTAAATGAGCACCAACTGAATTAGGCCTTTATATGTTATTAATGCACATAAAGATGAAGGCAAATTCATCTCTGTTGACCTAAAAAAAAACTGAAATTCTGGAGCTCTGTTTTCAAGGTAAAACTGAACAAAAATATCCTAATTGTCAACCCAAAATTCATAACAATCACATTTTGAATCATGCATTCCTGCTTGGACTTGTTGGGTGTAACAACATTGTAACAGTGTATTGAATGCCATCTCAGTAGCCTATTACACTTCTTAGTTAATACTTTATAAAGGACTTTATGAGATGATTACTCAAAATGCTTCTATTGCGTGACACTGCAAAGGGTTTTTTGGGGAGGTGCCGTGCCACCAAATCATGGGCTGGTGCCATCAACTTAAAAAGTTATTGGCTCACCAGTGCTACCAGGACAATGTGTTAGTCTGAAGCCCTGATCTGCAGAATGAATCTGTAGGCCTGTATATCTGTATCCTACATCACTGTAGTGTTGTAAAGTACATCTTTAGGCCTATAACTATATCCTACATCACTGTAGTGTTGTACCGTATATCTGTAGGCCATTACCTGTATCCTACATCACTGTAGTGTTGTACAGTACATCTGTAGGCCTATACCTGTATCCTACATCACTGTAGTGTTGTACAGTACATCTGTAGGCCTATACCTGTATCCTACATCACTGTAGTGTTGTACAGTACATCTGTAAGCCTATACCTGTATCCTACATCACTGTAGTGTTGTACAGTACATCTGTAGGCCTATACCTGTATCCTACATCACTGTAGTGTTGTACAGTACATATGTAGGCCTATACCTGTATCCTATATCACTGTAATGTTGTAGAGTACATCTGTAGGCCTATACCTGTATCCTACATCACTGTAGTGTTGTACAGTACATCTGTAGGCCTATACCTGTATCCTACATCACTGTAATGTTGTAGAGTACATCTGTAGGCCTATACCTGTATCATCACTGTAGTGTTGTACAGTACACATGTAGGCCTATACCTGTATCCTACATCACTGTATCTCCTATACCTGTATTCTACATCACTGTAGTGTTGTACAGTACATCTGTAGGCCTATACCTGTATCCTACATCACTGTAGTGTTGTACAGTACATCTGTAGGCCTATACCTGTAGCCTACATCACTGTAGTGTTGTACAGTACATCTGTAGGCCTATACCTGTATCCTACATCACTGTAGTGTTGTACAGTACATCTGTAGGCCTATACCTGTATCCTACATCACTGTAGTGGTGTACAGTACATCTGTAGGCCTATACCTGTATCCTACATCACTGTAATGTTGTAGAGTACATCTGTAGGCCTATACCTGTATCCTCCATCACTGTAGTGTTGTACAGTACACATGTAGGCCTATACCTGTATCCTACATCACTGTAGTGTTGTACAGTACATCTGTAGGCCTAAACCTGTATTCTACATCACTGTAGTGTTGTACAGTACATCTGTAGGCCTATACCTGTATCCTACATCACTGTAGTGTTGTACAGTACATCTGTAGGCCTATACCTGTATCCTACTTCACTGTAGTGTTGTACAGTACATCTGTAGGCCTATACATGTATCCTACATCACTGTAGTGTTATACAGTACATCTGTAGGCCTATACCTGTATCCTACATCACTGAAGTGTTGTACAGTACATCTGTAGGCCTATACCTGTATCCTACATCACTGTAGTGTTGTACAGTACATCTGTAGGCCTATACCTGTATCCTACATCACTGTAGTGTTCTACAGTACATCTGTAGGCCTATACCTGTATCCTACATCACTGAAGTGTTGTACAGTACATCTGTAGGCCTATACCTGTATCCTACATCACTGTAGTGTTGTACAGTACATCTGTAGGCCTATACCTGTATCCTACATCACTGTAGTGTTGGACAGTACATCTGTAGGCCGATACCTGTATCCTACATCACTGTAGTGTTCTACAGTACATCTGTAGGCCTATACCTGTATCCTACATCACTGTAGTGTTCTACAGTACATCTGTAGGCCTATACCTGTATCCTACATCACTGAAGTGTTGTACAGTACATCTGTAGGCCTATACCTGTATCCTACATCACTGTAGTGTTGTACAGTACATCTGTAGGCCTATACCTGTATCATACATCACTGTAGTGTTGGACAGTACATCTGTAGGCCGATACCTGTATCCTACATCACTGTAGTGTTCTACAGTACATCTGTAGGCCTATACCTGTATCCTACATCACTGTAGTGTTCTACAGTACATCTGTAGGCCTATACCTGTATCCTACATCACTGAAGTGTTGTACAGTACATCTGTAGGCCTATACCTGAATCCTACATCACTGTAGTGTTGTACAGTACATCTGTAGGCCTATACCTGTATCCTACATCACTGTAGTGTTCTACAGTACATCTGTAGGCCTATACCTGTATCCTACATCACTGAAGTGTTGTACAGTACATCTGTAGGCCTATACCTGTATCCTACATCACTGTAGTGTTGTACAGTACATCTGTAGGCCTATACCTGTATCCTACATCACTGTAGTGTTGTACAGTACATCTGTAGGCCTATACCTGTATCCTACATCACTGTAGTGTTGTACAGTACATCTGTAGGCCTATACCTGTATCCTACATCACTGTAGTGTTGTACAGTACATCTGTAGGCCTATACCTGTATCCTACATCACTGTAGTGTTGTACAGTACATCTGTAGGCCTATACCTGTATCCTACATCACTGTAGTGTTGTACAGTACATCTGTAAGCCTATACCTGTATCCTACATCACTGTAGTGTTGTACAGGCATTGGATTCAACGAATACGATCACAGTACAGCGGCTAAAATCATTACCGTGCCTAGTAAAAGTCTACACACTCCTTGCACAGTTGTCCAATTCTGCTGCCTTAACTCGGGTTTGAAGACATACACAATTATTTTATATTAATTTAGAAAATGGTCAATTGCTTTTCTTTCACTTTGAAATTCTGGAGCAGGTTGTCTCGATCAGTAGGAAAAACCTTTTTTAGGCACTGTAAATAGTCATACAACACAATGGCTGTTCCAAGTTAGGACTTGTGTAATATCTAACTATAGGCAAATTCTATCAATTCTACACAAACAAGAAAGACATTCTCTGTCACAGTTAGGTTGTCTGAGCTCGGCATTATCAGCGGCAAATGTAGCATTGCTAATTTGTCATGCTACTACAAATGCCCGGGATTCAGAGAGCTAATAGTGACAGAGAATTTTGACATGCGCGCCTGATGGTAAGGAAGTCTGACAGCCCCCTCTTTGCTGTGTTAGCTATCGCGGTAATAAAGAGACGTTGACTCATCAATTCTCAAACGATAATAAGGATATATGGCAAAGGATACGTGTGGGGAGATTGATCTTATTGTAATGTAAACATACAGTACATGCCTGTAATTCAATACATACCAAATTACAACTCCAGCTATGTTGTTGACATATTCTACATTGACACCTCCATGTTCTTCCCATGTGTATACATTCTTTCCTCTAGTTAGAGGCCTCCAGAAAAAGGGGTAAAACATATTTTCTCCTCAAATTGCCAAAGATGTCATATTTCACACCAAGAGAAATTATGATGAGAATACCAGAGACCAATAAATGAACAGCCTGCTGAAATATACACCCAAACGCATCACCAAATGCATACAGACGCACATTCATAGCAGATTTTTGGTTTTCTTTACAGTATAATTATCTTGTATTGTCTTGCCTGTTTTCGAGTTGTCAAGCATACAGCTATTTACAACTGTGGTGCAACCAGCCAAACCTCTCCTGAAGATAGTCAAGCTTGTCATAGCTGAGTATAAACATGAAATTTGAACCCACATCATTGCAGATACGCAGTAGTTTATCCAAGTATGCAATGTTGTGAGCAATCTTCCACAGCCAAGTAAATCAGTCCATTTACCAACAGCAAACCACAGAAGGAGGTTTCTCTCTGAGATTTCCTACGCTGTGCCATGGTGAATAAACATCTGTTGAGAAGCACTCAAGCCTATTTCTTTCATCTACAACAAACAAACCATTCCAGCAAACCACCGAGGCACAGGCTGCAGCTGGCAGCCGAGGAAGATTAAGTGTGAAAATGGACAAGACAAGCAAAGCAACAGCATCAGAAAAAAAGAAGATAATACAGTTTTTCACATACACTCCTGGAAAGAATACCTGAAGGGAGCGCTTTCGAGAAAACTGTGGAGTGATGCTGGAGGAAGAGAGCCTCCCTTTTTGATGGGAAAGGGTACTTCTCAATATGAACTAAATCTGTGCGTATTTTAAAGTAACACTTATGGAAAGCATTCAAGGCTTATCTGAACTACACCCTCCCACAGTACGAAGTAGTGTCCTGACAGTGAACAAGCCTCCCAGGTGACTACCCACTATCTAAACCTGCTCACTCAACTATGTCGGCAGTAGCCAGACTGATGACCCACTACCTATACCTGCTCACTCAACTACTGTATGTTGGAGGTAGCCAGAGTGAGGGAAAGGAATGTGCTACCATGCTGGAGCCCTTGCCAGGCACACACGGGGCTGCATTCCCAGCAAATACAGCTGTTTCCGTGGATAGACTTCAACACAGTTTGCATCCTGGGGGATAACGTCATCCTCCCACCCTCTTCGACACCCTTCTGGAACAGGCAGGGGCTGTCAGGAGGCTGGGGTGGTGAGACAGATCTGGAACACTCTTCTCAGTGAGAGACCCCAGGGTCAAGGGATCCACACCCAATGACACAGAATACAGTATGAGCCACATGACCATGGGGGAACACGTCCACCAATGACACAATCATGCGCCGTTCTGCAGCCCCAGCCCTTGAGTTACAGTCAAGAGTCAGTTACATTTTTCTTGACCTAGGCTACATAATGACTGTCCATGCATTTTCTCAATTCATCAGTTGTAAACTGTAATTCAAGGTATAGTGAATTTGGGGGACTCCACACCCTACACACTCCAGCCATGTTCCTCTTCAATGGTTTGTAACCAGCGGGTTATGCCACATGGGCAGGGTAAGGTTCTGAGCCACAGCGCATCCCGAATGCTACTGCCTCATGTTACAACTATCGGGTTCATGTTTAATTTCAGTTTTGGGTGGTGAGAGGTTGTGTGTTGTGTTGGCACGAGTGAAATTAAACATGAAACCGATAGCTGTAACATGAGGCAGTGGCATTCGGGATGCGCTGTGAGCCCAGATCCAAAACACCCTTTAAGTGACAGCCTTGTCATCAGTTTCACTCTCACAACAACTGAGTAGTCCTCTAACGTCAGTGGTTAAGGAGATAGGCTGCCGTCTCATGTGTGTCAACATGGTCTTGGATTGTAAGTGTCTCTGAATATCGCCCTCTCAAGGAATTGACTTACCAACATTAGTTTTCAGTTCCCCATAGTTTTCCTGATCGGCCTCATACTCTGATGAAATTGCTGAAATTGAAATTGCTAGCCTCCAGTTTGTGCTCATTCAATTTTAGATCCTTGTACTTTTTCTCCTCCAAGGATGAGTTTTTGGCTTTCTGTCAAAAAAACGTAGGAAATTTAGCGAGTAGGCATTTCCGCATACCTCACAGCAAAACGACTCCACACAGAGTCTCTCAAGCTGGAAGTCGGTGATTGCATAATCTATTGGGAGGCTGGAATTCCCAGTACAGTAACCATAAATGTTTTTCTCATAATTGCTTTGGATGGTGGCCTGGAGCTTTTGAATTGAACATATTTTATAATAAATTGTCTGATTCATCTGGTAACATTTATGCACTTCAAATCAGATTTTTGATTGATTTCACTAAACAACAGCAAATATTTGAATAATTGACCACTGTTCAATGTCCCAAATGTGTTAATTGTCCACTTTTATCATGAGATCAGAACAGTCAAGTCTGAGGGGTCGGTGGGAAACGTTGTGTTATTAGATATTGCTACTAGTGCTGACATGGGGTTCAAGAAACTGTGAACACATGCCCACTTAGATTTATGATATGTGTTCGCTAATAGACAAAAATGATGTGAAACACAATTCCTGCCAAAAGTCTAGTTGCCACGTAACTGAGAAGGGTCATACACGCTGTTCTATCACCAGAGAAGTCCATTTATCAAGTGCCGCCGACGTGCCGAGCACACAAAGGACAACACATCCTTCGCTTTGCTACGTTTCCCTTTTTCTGTCTCTTTCTCTGCTATTTAAAACTCTTTTGAACTCCACCGCAAAGGTTTCTATAAAACCTTAACAACTACTCACAAAAACAAAGAAACAACCCTATTCCTTCTTTGTGAGAAGGATGTGGACTTTATTAGAGAACTGATATGCGTCTTTAACTGTGAAGGAATAAGTCATTTGGGTCTAGTGTTTTCCTTTCTCTAGGGGCCCTATCCTCCCTTTTCGACCAAACCCGAACACGCTTTTTCAACTACTAGACTACAGTTCTTCAACAAATGCAGCTGCTTTATATTTTCTATTGAATTTTACTGCCAGGCGGAAAATGCTCAGGTTTTTCCATCTGTGTTTCGTTGAGGTACAAAGTCAACTTTTCTTAATGGGTCCATGTTGAGAAATGACTTGAAACTATACTGCCTGGAGGCAGGTGAAGACCAGAGTGGCACAACGCCAAAAATAAACGATTCATGATTGGGATATCTGAAGTCCCATGTCGGCCATGAAAGATAGGTCATCAATGGAGTTGCCTTATCATGCCCGTTTCTCTTTCAGTTGATAACAATACACAGCTGGGGGGGGGGAAAGTGTCACAAGACCTCTTGGCTTTGACTTTATATGTGACAGAATATAAATGACTTTTATTGCACGCCATATAGCAGAGAAAATGGTCCATTATGAATTGTGACTTGTGATATTATTCTTCCCAAATGTGAGCAAAGATCATTATTTGAAGAAAAAGTGAGAGCACATCAAGGACACATTTCACAAAGGCAATGAGAGACAGAAAGTGTTGGGTTCAAAACACTGCCGGTCTGCTGTGGCAGAGCCTTTTTTTGTAGAGCCTGTTTATTTTCCACTGACTCAAGTCGAAAAGGAAAAGTTTCCCATTTCATCCTACTGCTCCTTCTACCTCACGCCAAACTCAGACGAGAATCTCTGACCATGACACAGGGGGTACTCAAAGAAGCACAATGGCAAACCATCAACGAGCGTCCAAGAGGAGGGCGGTTTCAGCAGAAAGGAGGTAGTGGGGAAAAAAGAGACCTCTTTTTAAGTCGGCATGCCCCGTAACAGCAGTCGCTAAACCCTTCTCTTTATTGACATTTCTCCCTCTCTCTGCTTTTGTTCACCTTGGCCTGATTGCATCAGCACCAGAATAACCTCAGAGGGAATGGCTGCAGGCTTCCCATGAAAGTCTCTCTGCGTTTGCAGAAGCATAGAAAAGAGAACGTTGGCTAATGATGAAATTTACAACACGACTCATTACAGCGGTAATGAGGACAGGAAAAGGATCATTTTTAAAAAAAGGGCCAAATCAGCTCACAATAACATGCTGGTTTTTATAATTACTTTTTGAGTGATTTTAAGGCTGCCCACTGAGCGTAAACTGGTTGAATCCACGTTGTTTCCATGCCATTTCAACAACAATAATGTATTGTGATGACGAATCAACATGGAAATGGATTGGATTTACAAAAAGTCATAAAGTCATTCGGGAATTGTTGTCTTTTTTTCACCCAACTTTTAATCTAAATCCAATGAGATGGTTACATTTTTTCGCTGATTTCCCTTTCGAATTGACGTTAGTTGACAACTCAGGGTTGAACTGAAATCTGTGCCCAGTGGGTGCTGTTCAACAGGTAATTCTGCCAGCCTTAGATTACCATCTTTTATGCTAGCCGAGTTTCATGCTCAGAACTGCGTTTATTCTTGAACTTCTCCAAACTTGTATCAGAAAGGAAGAAAGAAAATGTAAACAGGAAAAACTTCCAATGAAAGGTTGAGTGTGTCGAGAGCGTAGAGAGACAGCAATCTTCAAGCTCTTATTAACTGATGGAGGCTTTGTGCACTTTCAAAAACCCATTCAGCAACACCTTACGCCTGTCTGCCTAGTCTTTCCTCCCCCATTCCTCTTATCTCTCATCTGTCAAGTCACATCTCTCCGTCTCTCAATGTGTCAGAGAGACCAAGCCAGAGCACGCTCGGTCCCCCTCCCTCCAAACCCCCAGCACTTTAAATCCCGGGATCTATAAGAAACAAGCAGTCCGTTTCCAAACTGCGTGCCACTGCGCTCAACTGATAGAAATCCCGATAAGCACAACAATATTGGAGGGGGAAGAGAGCACTATCCTCTTTGGCTACTTCACACCAACCGTTTAATTTGTTTTGACTCCTTTTTATCTCCTGCTACAATAAAGGAACTGTGGATGATCAACATATCTTCTCTCCAGAAAGAGACAGAAAATCCTCTAAGCATGAAGTGCACTTGAAGTGCATGGAGGCAGGTGAAAAGCTGGCAGCCTTCAACACTCCACGAGGACATACACCCATACCCACAAGTACAGTAAAGTCAGGAGTGAGGATCAAACTCTAAGCTTTAGATGATTTCTCTGGCACCCTGATCACTTCCACGGGGCATTGAACACTGCCACTGAGACACACAGTGCCGTAGGTGACGTCAGGAGCAGTGCTCCTCTTACCTGTAACCTGGAGAGAACTCAGAAGATCTAAGGTTTGATTAGAGGCAATGTGAAATCATTCAAAAGCCAGCCTTTGTTTGTTCTTTTAAGATATCTATAGAGAATCTCCATCTGACAGGCTTATGAGGGCGTGGAGCAGTTCTTATACATTCCCTTAGGGTTTGATCATGCCCCAGCTGCAGGATAGAGCAACACACGCACAGTACACACATGCTCGTCGTCCAATGCTTACAGTAGGCTTCTATGATGTAAGTGCATAGGTAAAAGAGACGATTCCTGCAGGTGCAACATCACAGGAGACGAACTCTGGTCCCTTTACCACAAATCAGCAGAGCCGGAAGTCACCTAGCATAAATATTATGATTTATTAAACTACCTGAACGGCTCATAGCGGTGCATTGCGGTGCACAGTTTCCCAGTGCTAATTTCCGTTCCCTCTGTCGACGCGGCCCTAAACTGTCAATTCCCATATCGGACACTCAATTACTGCTCTGGGACTGGATAGCCTAGATTATGGAGACAGCAGCTGTGGAGTCACGCAACACTGGAGCAAATGGTCATAGGGGATAATTGTCCCAGGGCGGCTGAAAGTGTGTGTTAGAAATTGGGTAGTGAGGGGATATGTGAAACAAGCCCCATGTTATACTCTATGCGTGATGGGATGAATGGCAAATATTCCCATCTGTCAGTAGAAAAGCAAGAGTGTTCATTCATTATTTGGATGTTGGAAAAGAAGGCCATTATCTTGTGACATTTGCACCCGTCTGCTTCCTACGTCAACACTACTGAGGATGTTGTATGAATTTGTTACAATGGGAAGAGGAAGAGGAGGAAAAGGAAGAAGAAAAAGATACGGATGGAGAGTTGATATGTATTGGTGGGAAATACAGAAACGTTTGGGGACACGTTGAGTAACTGTGTGCGTGAAGTGTCTGTGATTACTCTTAAGGGCTTTGTATGTATTTGTTCATGACCCCCCAGACTTACAAGATAAAACCCAGACATCTTGCCATATAGAGACAAAAACAGAGCATCTCACCCATTTTTCATCCCGTTCGCACAGCAGACTTAACCATTTCAAGACACCTCTGCCTGTTGCCTGTTGTTCCAAGAAACCCTTCATACTACTGCAGCAGTGCTACTGTATACTGAGAGTGACCTTATGGAAGAAATGGTACTGGGATTGTTCAGAGGCGAGGTGACTGAGTGCGAATCAAAGACAGGGCAGCAATTTTCTGCCAATCTTCCATCCAGGGCCTCGGGGAGCAGAGCACATTTCTCAGTTGTATTTCAGAGCCACCGATAATGTTACGATTAAAGGCAGAGAAGTTAATCCACCGGCCCTGTGATTCTTGACATTTGTGATATGAAGCACTGGGCCGCCTGAGGGGAGTATCGCGCTTGTTTAAAGCATCTGTGAAGAAGTGGAGAGCGCTGGCTCGTCTCCCTCAGATCACCTTTCCTAAGACACAGACAAGTCTTAATGAAGATGTCACAGTTCCCCCTTCTCATCACTGATCACAAGAGAACCCCATCTTACTTACTGTCTTACTAACAACTTGCATACAGTGGCAGGCTTTGTGCCTATGGTTGGTGAATGAGACTCCACCTTACTCAGTCTCGATATGTTCTCCATTTTACAGTAGGCTGATTATGACGGAGGCCTGGGGAGTAGTGCCGGATGGTCAGGTATTCTCACCTCTGCACAACAACAATAACAAAAACAACAAACAATCCTCCGCTTCTGCTCATTCAATCATCGGGACAATTAAAACAAACATCCGCCCACTTAAGGTCAGACATCTTTTCGAGACAGGAGGTCTGCCATGGGCATATACAGACTTTCGGATTCTTAATTTAGAGTCAGATCGTAAACAGGAAACACAATCTTGAATCAAGAAAATAATGCCGGAATTATTCCACATGGATACGGGACCTAGTTGTAGCTGTACAATAAAGGGAACCTGTTGATTTGTCCACAGTAATGATGGATAGGAATGGGAAAACATGCTTTGGAGAGAAGCACCTATTTCCTCCACTCCTTCCGATTACACACGTCACTGGAATTATGGAATACAAGTTTAACTATTAATAATACAAGTTAACAATCAGGAAAGCCTTGTCATTTACAGACCACAAGGGCATCACCAGTGTCGTCATTGCTGACCAAATCCAGGCATAGATGGAATTCTTTTTATCAGACGGGTTTCCTGTTAACTTCCAAGTGCTTCCTGGATCAGGGCAGATGTGGTTGTGTTGCGGTTCTGTGACTCACTCCGCTCCCGGGAGGGTTGCCCATCAGGCAGATCCCCACTGGTCCATCAGGAAGACCGTTACTGGCCTACAGTCACGTCGCCACAACAGACCGCGTCCTGAGACTGCATGTTCGACATTATAAGCTTTTCTTTAACGCAAACATAATTAGAGATAATACGATGCAAATGTTTTTGATCTTTATTGGCAAGTTTGTGTCGACTCGTACATTCCTATCTTAATAACTCGGGGCGTTTTTAACGGTTTGTAAATCCACAAGCGGTCAATTTCCGCAGCCAGATGCACCTGGAACCCCGCAAGTATACACCAGCTCACTCAATATAAACAGACAAATCCCTACTGATATTCGACAGTAAAAAATAAAAAATGCCTCTTAATACAGTCATCCCAAAAGGCATAGAAATGAGTCCTAAAACACGGAACATGTAAAAAAAAAATGGAGTATGATGGAATGTGGGAATTATACGGCCAACCCCAGACTGAGCAGGGACTATGCTATTTCCCAAAATGTCAGTCATTGTGCAACTTCTGGGACACAGGGGCTTTAAGAGACAAAGGCTGGGCTATGTGAGGTTTAGGGTGGGGCCTTGGGGGGCCGTTCTCAGGTCTCTACAGCAGTAAAGTCCCTTTTTTTGTGACAGCACATAGAAAAGGTGTCGGGGTTGTGACCAAGGGAACACCATCCATCATGTGTCACTGTTCCCCTTTAGTAACTCTCTAGCGCTGTAGGCCAGCCTCAGTTAGCTTACGAGAACCACCATATATCAACTTACATATTATGGAAAACACGGTTTGTGTTTGAAGGATTAAAAGGTAAAATAATGAGCTAAGGTTTCCAATTTATGAAATATTTTCTGCGTAGTGTGAACCATTTCCCTGTTCGAACGCTAACATTTATTGTTCAGTCATATTTTGACTGCAGCTTCTGTATTCTGCTGGAAAGGGTGGACCTAAGCAAACCTGCAAAACCAATGTGAAGGGTTGGGTAGGGGGAAATTCTGTAGATATTTCTGATCAGAACAAATATGTTTTTACCCCCCAAAAAACATCCATATCCTTTTTGGAAATAAACCAGCTGTATTTGTATTTATTATGAGTCCTCATTAGCTGGTGCCAAGGAGGCAGGTACTGTTCCTGGGTTCCAGTAAAATGAAGGCAATTATACAATTTTAAAAACATTACAATAAATTCACAACAGATTTCACAACACATTACGTGTGTGACCTCAGGCCCCTAATCTACTACCACATATTGTAACACAAATCCACGTGTACGTGTGTGTATAGTGCGTATGTTATCGTGTGTGTATGTCAAGGGTGGCAGGCAAGCCTGGAGGAGTCGGCCGATTCCAGGACCGAGGAGTGGACAGTGTCAGGAACAAACATCCAGTTATCTGGGCCCCCGTGGGTTCGGCTGAGAACGCTGCTCCTCACGGACCAACTTCCCTATTTCACAGCTGAGTGCTATTGCCAGGCACAGGGTGGGAAGGATGGTCTCGGGGCCCAAGGGTGTAGCCGCGGGGCTATAGTGGTGTGACAGCGCATCCGGCTTGATATTCTTGGATCCCGGTCGGTAGGAGAGGGAGAAGTTAAACTGGGTGAAAAGCAGGGCCCACCTAGGTTTCCTGGAATTGAGACACTTGGCGGTGCGGAGATATTCCAGGTTCTTGTGATCCGTCCACACAATGAACGAATGTTCCGCCCCCTCCAACCAGTATCTCCACTCCTCCAACTCCATTCTTCACCGCGAGAAGATCACGATTTCCCACATCACTCTGAGGGCTGGCAGTCCTCCACATGTACCTCTTCCGTATCTGCACGAGGTGGTAAGCGTTCCACAGGTCCAACTTGGAGAAAACGGTGGCCCCCTGGAGCGGCTCGAAGGCCGAGGCGATGAGTGGTAGCGGTTAGCGGTTCTTCACTGTGATGTCATTGAGGTCCGGCAATCGATACACAGGCGCAGAGTTTTGTCCTTCTTCTCCACAAAGAAGAACCCTGCACCGGCATGGGAGGCAAAAGGACAGATACACCCTGCAGTCAAGGCTCAGGAGAAGACCCAGATGCAGGCCGTTTCGAAGTAACAAAAGTTTATTTCCAAAACAGGGGAGCAGGCAAAGAACAGGTAAAGGGCATGCAGAGGTCAGTAGTCTAGAGCAGGGTCCGAAAGGTACAGAACGGCAGGCAGGCTCAGGGTTAGGCAGAGGTCAGTAGTCCAGAGCAGAGTCTGAAAGGTACAGAACGGCAGGCAGGCTCAGGGCAGGCAGAGGTCAGTAGTCTAGAGCAGAGTCTGAAAGGTACAGGCTCAGGGTCAGGCAGAGGTCACTAATCCAGAGAAGAGTCTGAAAGGTACAGAATGGCAGGCAGGCTCAGGGTCAGGCAGAGGTCAGTAGTCCAGAGCAGAATCCGGAAGGTACAGAACGGCAGGCAGGCTCAGGGTCAAGGCAGGCAGAGGTCAGTAATCCAGGGTGGTGTGACAAGGGATAGAACGACAGGCAGGGTCATGGCAGGCAGAATGGTCAAAAACCAGGTAAGCTCGAAAACAGGAACTAGAGACAGAAAGGAGCACGGGGGAAAAGACGCTGTTAGGCTTTACAAAACAAAATGAACTGGCAACAAAAAAACAGAGAACACAGGTATAAATACACTTGACATAATGAGGAAGATGGGTGACCCCTGGAGGGGGGGTGGAGACAAGCACAAAGGCAGGTGAATACAGATCAGGGTGTGACAGTGTATGCATGTGTCTGTGCCTATGTTTGTGTTGCTTCACAGTCCACATAGTTCCTTAAGGTGTTAAGGTGCATTGTTATCAGTTTTTTTTTAAAATCAAATTTTACTGCTTGCATGGGTTACTTGATGTGGGAAAAGAAGTTCCATGTAGTCATGGCTCCATGTAGTACTGTGTGCCTCCCATAGTCTGTCCTGGACTTGGGGACTGTGAAGAGACCTCTGGTGGCATGTCTTGTGGGGTACTTATTGCTCCAATGGCGATAGTGAAACAGGTTGCATTCAACATGATGTGACAAACCATTCCTCTTCTCTATGGACAAAGCTGATAAGAGTACTTGTTACAGTTGTCGTGGTCACCCGGATAGTTCTCACAATTCGGTACCAGAAATGCAACCTTTCCTCTTTACACGTCTAATAAACAAACGGGGGGGGGGAGGAAACAAGTGCATTTATTTCAGAGCCTTTACAGGGAGGGTAGCTTTCTGACTGCTTTGTTCACCACAGAATGAAGCATTGGAAACGAAACCAGACAAATTACTCAGAGTCAGTGAAACAAACAACTCGAGAGATTGGATCAAGCCAATGAGTCTGCTAAGTTTTTCCTAAGGGGACACTGACTTGAAATAACGCAAAACATTTCAACGCCATGCCCTTAGTCTCTAAGGACTGGAGTTTTAGACAGAGAATAGTAGAAGGGAGCTACCATTCAAAGACGACTTTATCATCAAGAGCATGTGGTTGGTTATTATGATAAACCTTGACACCCCCCACCACTCCTCCTTCCCTACCCCCGCCTGCCTTTCCTTCCCTCTCTGTCTTTAGTGGGAGGGTCGATGTGTGTGTGTGTGGGGGGAAACATTGTGGGTGGGGTGGCCCCCTTCTCCAGGACCCACAGAGTCAATGATACATAAGCCACATGACCGACTGGGCTCCTGTTATCCAAGGCAAACAGAGGACTTGCACACACATACAGCCAGACAGACTCCCAGCACATTCACAGCTCCACTGAACTTGGCACAGGCTGCCGTGTTCTCCGAGAAGGAGAAGAAAAAAAGCTGCACACCTCCGTGGGAGAGCTCAGATAAAGACGTGCCTTCAGTCTTGGAGTGGCGTTGTCACACACTGATATACAAATACGCATTTAGACACACACACATACAGAAATACACACACGCACCAGGCAGGCAGGCAGCCAGACACACACACACACTCCCAGGCACACAAACACACGCACACACCAGGGTGCATAACAGAGGCACGCGCACACTCACTCTTACACACACACAGAGAGAGAAGCAAACAGTCTTGCTCTCTCCCTCTCTCTCCCTTGCTCGCTCAGTCGCTCTCTCTGCCTCTCTCCCTCCCTCCCATCCACACACACACACCACTACAGTATATCAGCTAGCGACTACCGGAGAGCCAGAGGGGAGTGCAGAAATGAATGTGAAGATCCTGACGCTGGTGATTGTGCTCTTGGTGTCTCTGCTGTGTTCTGCCAGTGCTGGTGAGTACAGGGCTCGCTCGGGCTTCTGCCTGTAGCCTCCCTATGCTTTCTATTTTCTCCCTCTATATCGGCCCTGAGGCTCGGCTAAGGCAGCTGTAGTTGATCAGTTACCCAGTGTGATTAGCCTTGTGTGCCACTGAAAGGGAAGGAATATCAGTGACTGTGTACAGTACTGCAGTGCAGTGGTTTCCATGTTATTGTTGCCGGGGCTGTATTTTGTGTTGAAGTTTATAAGGTGCTATAGGTCATATGCTTTCACTTGATTCAGCTTGAGGGACAGCAGAGATTGTGGCTCATATGAAATATTTAGGGGCTTTTATTGATGGCCATTGCTGTCTATGCTGAGTGCTGTGGCTGAGTGTTGTCAAGGCTGTATTGCCAAATGACTGTTGTGACTGTTATGAAACGGACAGTGGACATGGCATGGCACATGTACTGCAAAGGTAGTGTGGGGAAATAAATCAACCATAGCTGGTAGAGGCATAACTGGTTGTACAAATGTAATTTCACCTGATCTAATGCATTTATAATGTATCAGTGTATTGCTATAACTAGTGTATTGCTATAACTACATTGTAGCAACGCTCATACCTGTTCTCATGGTAATCCAATGCTCTGATTCATTTGGTGTGCTGCTGATGAGGATTGTAGATGAGGATTTTAGAATGTCTATGGGGGAGGCACATAATCCTAGATGCATGGTTGGATGGTCTCTTGAGGAGCTCAATTTGTGCTCCTTTGTCACAGTACATTTCCGTAAGGTGCTGCCGCAGCTCTGGAGCCATTGTGTTGGACTCGAGTGTGAAATGAGAATCTCTGTGCGTACAAATTACGACAAGCCACAACGAACGTGGAGAATAGTATCTGGAGGTATTTCTCAGTGATGGGTCATGGGAGTAGGAGCCTTGAGTGATGTGGGAGGTGTGTGTGGGGGGGGGAGGGGGGGCTGACCATTGGCCAGCCTGCAGATGTGGTGCAGGTAACAGTGGAGTGTGAAAACACAACAGTGGGTCTTGTGTCAATGCTTCTAGCTACCTCTCTGAGGATTGACATCTATCTATGAACCACTGCTGGTCGGCATGTGCGTGTACATAATTGTGCATCTGTGTATATCTACTTGTATTATGTGCCTGACTGTACATGCATCTGCGAGGTATACTGGCCACACTTGGCGTATAAAACGGCAAGGTGCAGCAGTGAGAGCTCATGTCTCCCATGCTTCCGAGCGTTGCATTCATCACGGTGTGACGTGCTATTTTTGGTCTCGGCCACACGAGTAAATGGGAAGCAATTATCCTGCATTACGGTCAGTGTCGTTTTTCACAGCCCCTGCGTGTGCCTGACCATGTTCCACGCCCGAGAGCTCACCACCGCGCTACACGTCCCCTTCCCTGTGCTCTGATGACGGAGGAAAAGAAGCTGTGCGAGCTCAAAAATGCCTATTCAAATTATTCTACGTCTTTCAGGACATGCTGCCTATATCTGCTCTTTCTCCTTGCCTGTTTCCCTGGCTGGTACTATAGAATTGTCTACATTGAGAGGGAGAAAGGGGGGCTACTGTATAGCAGCGTTAGTGGGTGTGGGGAGAGATGGATGCTGCTAGTTGGAGCTGGAGTCTGTGTCTGTGCCTGTGCAGCACCAGCCTCTGCTACATGCGCTGTGCTGTCGCGGGAAGGTGTCGGGAGAAGGCTCTGTGTGTAGGAAGTGGGTGTGAAGCCTTTCATCTTGAGACAAATGCTTTTCCAGTTCACCAGGAGTTTTCCCAGGTTATCTGTTTTCAGGCGTGTGTGTGTGTAGGCTGAAGCACTGGCATGGTCAGGCAGAGAAAGGGTGGGGACTTGTGTGTGTGTGTGTGTGTGTGTGTGTGTGTGTGTGTGTGTGTGTGTGTGTGTGTGTGTGTGTGTGTGTGTGTGTGTGTGTGTGTGTGTGTGTGTGTGTGTGTGTATGTGCCTGCTTGTGTGTCTGTGTGTGTGTGTTTGGCAGTCAGAGCTCATGGTGCAACAGGCGACAGAACCTCAATCTAACACTCCCCTCCGGCAGTTCTTCAGTGTCACCGAGTAGATTCAGTAGCACTACAGTGGCCTTGCTGGTTCTATATCACCATCCCTGAACAACATACCGTACCTCAATTACCCATCTTCAAAAAGGCACACTCTACCTTGAGAGCAAGAGAGAGCAGGCAAAGCCTCAGATGTGGTATTCATAATTCATTCTGAAGGCGATCACTTGTCTTCCTCCCCCTCTAACTCTTAAGGGCTGGTATGTAAACAATCCGTATTGTGGAAACAGTCTGGCCTCTCAGGCCTGTCAGCCGAGATATCAAAACCCCATCTTTCACAGGCACAGAAACACCTCCGCCCAAATCCCTAAATGCAGAGAGTTGCACAGGAGGAAAACAACAGATGCTGACACACACACACACACCCCACACACCACACACACACACACACACACACACACAAAAGGCACAATGCTTCTGAGGTGTGTGATGTTAGAGGCCTGGTTGACTCCCGGTTGACACCCAGGCACATTTGAACAGGTGAGGTGGTTGTTGGTTTTGTGAGGTGGGCATGATAGGAGGGCTCCTCTTACTGGAATTATATATGGGAGACATCATCTGCATTCGAGTAGGGAGGCAATTTCACGTGAGCTGTCAGCAATGCTATCATTCCGTGTTAAACTTTGATGTGTTGTCGGTTCTCGGGATTCGGGCACCAGCATAGTCCCGACTCAGCTGCACCTGTGGTGCTTTCTGGGTCAGGGAGAGCCACAGAGAGGCCCGGAGAAAATAAATACAGGCCCTCATTAAGGCACCTACACAATGTTTCTTTTCAACAATCAAAAAAAAAAGAGGGAAAAGGGAGGCGGCGAGGAAAAGCCAGGATATTTGGCGAAACAACATCAATGGGACCTATGCTAACAGTACCCAGGAAGCCTTAAATCATAATCCCAGCTCCTTCACACTGGCTCTGGTAATGTAAAGAGTTTTTTCGTGTCCGCTGTTGCTGCAGTGATTATATGGGCCGTAGAGAGAACAAAAACAGGCAAACTTTTCCAGATGTCCTGCAATAACATAATAATGGTGGGCAAAACATTTGCGACAGAGTGGGCGCAGTAGTTAGGTTATTGGGGGATTATGGGGAATCATTCAGAGGGTCTAGCTTAGCTGGGCGAGTGAGTGGCAGCTGGGTTTGTCTTGTTCTCTCCCACACACACAGATACACATGCAGAATAACACATTGTGAATAACCTGGATGTCCTCTCTACTGGCAGAGAATCAGAGCCAAACCATCAGTTTCAAGATAGGACAGCTAGTCTGAGAGACACGGCACAGACACTCACGGCTCTGTCTCTTTACAGAGGCAAGCAGACATGAGCAATAGACAGCGAGAATGTTTGACCACGGCTACAGTATGGTGCATGGTGACAGTCCTGAATGGACACATCATGTAGGCCTAGTTTCATTCTTTCACCCCCAAATCAGGAAGAGCAAATGATTTTATCAGCAACCTCTACTAACTTGCTAACTACTTGTTGCCCTCGCCACTTGCCTGTCATGTAAATGAATGACAAACATGGAGAAACCAAAATAAAGTCCTAAATCCCTAGTAAAAATCCATAGCCTGCGATTTACTGTATTGAAAAAACAGTCGGGTCTTGTTGACGTCAATAATAAAGTCTTGGGACTTTATTCGTGTTTTTGCGATAAGCCACTTCATACTGTACATTGGTATAACTCCCACTCGCCGTGGACTTCATATAAACCGTCCACAGAGGAGAGGGAAGAGATTTGGGGGGGAAATCATAAGTCAATCAGTAGGCTCCATGACGTTAGCATATGCGACTGCTGAGGCGCTTTATTGTAATTCAGAAATCCGCTGAATGAATAAATCAACTCACTTAGAACTTCGGCCAGAGGTGTAGGCCTATGCATTAGGAGAAAGACACAGGGAGCGGAAAATAGAAGGAAAAAAAGAAAGGGAAGACAGAGAGAGAGAGCGGCCATCTTGGAGCACAAGGGTCGTTTAAGCTTTCAGTGTCGAGGGGAGCGCCATGCACGACACTGAAATATTAAAAAGCCTCTAAAAACTTCACAGCTGGTGGTCTCACTTGCCTTCCCAAATTGTTGCAGGTGGACGAACAAGAGCAATAAAAGGTGGCATGCAACGGTAGTAAAACAATTAGTCTTGAAACGCTCTCTGCCTCTGCCTGACCCTGAATCCATTATGTGGTCCTAGCTGTTCCGGAGTCGGGCCTTAGTCTGTCTCCCTCATATGAGAGCTATGAGAATGCTGCCCTGGGGCAGATGGTTGGGGTTACCCACCATGCTAGCCAGGCCTCTTCTAAGCACCACCAGATCCCTATCCCCAGGCCCAGGTTACTCCCATTCTCGCACCCAATAGCTTAATCAAAGCCAGATATTTTTCAAAAAGCTGCGCTAGTTCCACCAGGGGCTCAATATTAACGTGATTTATGACTCCCTGTTCAAACATTAAGTGTTACATTTAAAGTGGGTGTCAATTGGGATACGATCGGAGTGGACATTTTTATTAACAGCACACCAAAAACCACTGAATAAATATTCTAGAGCCGTTGGAATGAATGAATGGAGCTTTAATTACCTACGCGGTCAATTTACGCAAAACATGGAAGGGGAAAATATTACTCTTGAACAGTGGTGGTCACAGGTATCATTTCCCATCATTTCTTGTGGCCAAACACTGTTTAGTTTCATCTCGTTCTTTCATGACAGATATCCATAATTCAATGCTTGGAAAACACAGGAGCAGCTGGACATCACTTTAGAATGAGGTGAAACAGAAAGACAGTGGAATGAAAATATAACCAAAGGCAACTTTGTTTCCCTATTAATGCTAAAAACCACATCCAGCACACTCAATATGGACACAGTCCGTTTACCTGGTCCAGGGCAAGACACAGCTGGCACTGGTTAGGGACTGTTATTGATAAGGAGGACTGGGGAGATTCATGCAAATTCCGAAGTCGTGGATCATGCATTGGGGACGATGGGGCCGTGCAAAGGGGGCTTTGCAGATTTTGGGAACACTTACCAGTGCCCCCACCGGGTTTAGTCTTACCTCCCAGGCCCTAGGCCACACAGGATATCCTTATTTCGGCTATGCCTCTTTATTCTCTCAAAGACACGCATACTAAGTCAAGGTGGTGGAGGTGTACCTCCTTTCTCTCCCCACCCCTCCCGATTTAAATGAAACGCATGGAACTAGAATCTATCAGATCACTTTTCCTTCCTATACCCAAGTGGGCTACGCAGGGAATCATTCATTTATGAAACAATACATTATTCACGGCGGGAGGAAGTTGCCATTGTGCGTAGTTTGTTTACTAATGGTATTTGACTATTTCACGCATGCAGAAGAGAGAGAGAGAGAGAGAGAGAGAGAGAGAGAGAGAGAGAGAGAGAGAGCTCCATCGTGGGTCAACCAGCCTGTGACTGATGGATGGGTGGAATCTCTCAATATGTTTCCTAATGGCCATATTTGGAGTAGGGCTGGACCTCCCACAGTGCCTCTTTCTCGATCTCATTTACTGATGAGGAGAGAGAACGGTTCCCTCCTTTCTTTGCTGGCCCCTGACCATGAACAGATGTTTGTGAAAGAGGAAAACAAGAAGTGGGATACATAACCGTATGTCTCGATCAGGCAGAACGTTTAGTCAAGTAGCGGCGGAACATCTCAACAGCTCAACGGGGCGGCAGGGTAGCCTAGTGGTTAGCGCGTTGGACTAGTAACTGGAAGGTTGCAAGTTCAAACCCCCGAGCTGACAAGGTATAAATCTGTAGTTCTGCCCCTGAACAGGTAGTTAACCCACTGTTCCTAGGCCGTCATTGAAAATAAGAATTTGTTCTTAACTGGATAACTAAATAAAAAATGCTTCAGGACAAACACGCACAGGTTAGCATGTGCAGTGCGTTTGTCAACAAAACGCCGTAAGAAGCTTATATGTTGAAGTTTTAATTGACCCAAGGGACAGGTATGTATACCACAGTTTGTATATAAAACCCTTTTAGAAAAGCCTTACCCCTTGACTCGAACGTTCACAGTAATTTTGTTATAAATGCAGGTGGCATAAATCCTGCTACTACTAGGATGTCTGCCAGTCGGGTAAGAGTAGCTGACTAGGCTGTTCACCTATGTGTGCGTTTGCTGTTTTACCTAACCATGTCCGACGTCAAAATGCCCTCATTAGCTGAGAAACAGCCTCATGCAATGTTGATGCTATGTTCCTTTAAATCCTACCCTAATGGAGAGGCACTGATCCCTAAAGTAGCAGAACTGCAGTGAACCTTTGGCGTCTCACATACACACACACACACACACACACACCTCCCCTATAACATGGGAGAGGGCACGTCAGTTCACAGCAGGGGAGCAGTGATGACACAAGAGAGGGAAGGGGCGAGAGCTGGTGCTTCACATTTGATTAGCGTGCCCATGGAAACGGGCGGTTGGAGGATCCCTCTGCCCTTGCCTTGCTGTTTCTGGAGATTAAAGCTACACCCACCTCACCTCCTCGCTGATCAGTCTACATACCGACCGACGTGCTGGGCCTCGACCCGCTACTGCTTACTGGAATATCCAGGTCTAAATCGCCATTCGCCTACTGCTACCTCCAGCCTCCTACTCGGGGTGTTAAATCCTCTCTCAGACAGCAGGCTGCTACCGAGTTCAGGGAGAAATCCATCTTCAAATGCTATATGCGTGATCGGCTCTCCGATTTTGCCTTGTATTTAAAAGGCCCTAAAATGCCGTAAACTCCTCGCCATAGACTCACACCAATCCACTGAGTTGGATGGTGGATGAATGAAAGCAGCCAGGAGGTCCAGTGGTGGACTCCGTTGCCTCAGTAGTTGGTGCCTTCAGCATCGCTGGCGCCGCCCGAGGCCCTTTGAACACGCAGAGCTTTGACCATAGCTACCAGAGCAGGCTGCCCCGTCTCACACTTCATCACGAAGCACTCTCGCTCATTTGGGAGCATGTGCGGTTCACTCAAAGGGCTGCAACCTCGCAGCCGACCGAGGGGGTAAGGTGGGGCACAAAGGGACATCCGCTGAAACAGAGCGGTCTGCGAAATTTGTTTAAAAGAAAGAAATTCTGAGCCCTCAACTACAGTGAGTGACAGTTAGCAGAGTTTATAACGGGGGTTAAGTTAGAGCTGGGAACGTGCAGCGGACCCTACATTTAATGCACTTTCGTTTCCTCTGGGGAGTGGTTAGGGACAAAGCCAGCCTTCATTTCACCCCCACAAACCCATTATTATCACAGACGAGCACCACAATGCTACATATCAAACAGGGAACAGTGGAACACACCGCTCGCCATGAAAGCAAAAGGCTGACACACACACATACAGGGCCCAAGCCCCTCTCGCCCAGGGGAAAGGGTTGAACAAAATAAGCTGCCCAGTCAGGTTAATTATACGCTGAAATTTGTAAACTGGGAAACCTGATCCATTTCAACTGACAATGTCATTCTTTTTGCTCCCCGAGTGCCTTTCACAGTGGCTGCCATGGTAACGTGGGTCTGAAAGTCCGCTAGGGAATGGCACCAGTTTCTGCCAAGGCCCAGAGTTACTGGTAGGCATGCGATTAGCAGCACACTGACAGACTCCGGCTTCAACGGGCAGAACATTTCCAAATGGGGGTTCTGAATGCTGAACAGGGCAGGGGTGTCTGCTCCTTCCACTGCGTTTCCACATCTGAGGTAGTGGTAGATGCAAAGGCGAAAGCTCGACTAGCAGACGGCTAGAAAATCCACCACCATACTTCAGCAGCATCCGCAGAAGCTCTGCTCATGCTAGGGCCAAAAGAGCGAAGCTAGGAAAATGGGTTGGCTTGTACTGCATGCACTTGCCTGATTAACGTGTCTCATTTGTGCCTAAACATTCTTGATCCCCCTCATATACCACTGGAGGGTGTGGGGTGTGTCTGTGTGTGTCTGGGTCTGTGGGTTAGTGTGTCTGCGGGAGTACTAAACACACTGGCTACACGTCCGTGCCTTATTTTAGTGAATGAAGGAAGCATGTGATGGAGACAGTGTGGGCTCGCTCCTCTTATCGTACGTCACACTAATAACCATAGCTACACTCACTAGGGTATTTATTCTTACTCTCACGCAAACACATCCCTAGCAGTGTTCCCCATAAGGATCCCCCAGGCAAATGCACGGAATTAGATGCAAAGCAAACTGTCTCAGTGTTCTGTATGTACAGCTACAGACTATGTGTATGCAATGGTGTGTCTAAAATGCTGCAGATGGTGTTAATGGTATGACATACACATAATAAAGTGCCATCGTACCATTCACCGAAGATGGCTCTTCCCTCGGCTAAGTGGACTACCATGAAGCAGAGTGTCTTTTCTGCGGGGGTTATTACTTCCACGGAAAAGGGACATGCTGTACTGTAGGCTGCACTGATCCATGGTCCTCTGGCTCAGTGGGTTTTGAACAGAAAATGCATCTCTGTCTGAATCAATGGAGCTCATTATCACGTCCCCGTCACCTGTGACATGAGGCACTTAGCCGTTGTCAGCATCATACATGAGCCAGACGACGCCCCATGGTAGATGTGGCATCAAGCGGCGAGGCACTGGGCTAGGCACTGGAGCCAGTGTTTTACCAAGAGAGACTGCTGGTTCTCTTCTTTTCTGTTCTTTCCTGTTCTCTCCTCCACCTTCTGGTCCCTCCCCTTCTCATCTCTTCTGTTCTCCTCTCCTCTTTCTTCCACTCTCTTCTCGCCTGTTCTCTCATGTCCTCCACCCTCATCTCTCGCCATGGTTACTGCAGAGCAGAGCCCGGTTCCAGTCCGATGCTCTCGTTTCCACTCTATGGCAGCTGCTTGTTTACACATCTAGGGCCTCTCAGGCTGCCTCATCCTCTGCTTCCATGGAAGGATGGAGCGGAGAGAGCAAGATGTAGGGTGTGGAGGATCAGGAGGAAGGAGGGATGGAGGGACAGATGAAGAAAGAGAGAAAACAGAGCAAGAGGGATTGTTTTTCAATCGCTCTGTGAACCGTGAAAGATCATCGATGAGACGGTGCACTGATTCATAATCAGTTTAGCTGAGCAATGAGCAAAGACTAGTCCAGTTAAGAATCAGATGAGATTAGTTGAAACGATGTATTCATTCGCTTTTACGCACAGAAAATGAAACACTGCAAGGATTCAATTTCAGTGCGACACGCTTGAGGAGCCTTGTTGATTCTGTATCCCATCCATAAATAACCAGTTCAGCCTTCTCACCTGTTGCTGGTTTACTCATGGACCTGGAAAGAGAACAAATCTCATATTTCCTGGCGACAGAGTTAAGTCTAAAGCCATTGGTAATTGTACAAGTCCAGAGATATGTTATGTGGGCCTCTTGGCATCCTACACAATCAGCTTTTCTCTACAAAAGAAACAGTGCTCCTCATTCTCCATCCCCTGTGCGCTTCCTCCATCGGCGTGCCACGTCTCAGCAATGTGATATCCAATTTTCCCATGCGGCTATCGATCGCTAGACTTGGCACCAGACAGCAGGCATCCATTTCTCCCTCTCTCTCCGACAGAACGACAAGCACTGGGAGATCTACAACTCGGCCCGGTTGAAGGGGATGCAGGGGCATTGACAGGGAAGGGCTGTCAGAAACGCTGTGTATCGGCCGGTTCTGAAATG
Source organism: Oncorhynchus nerka (assembly GCF_034236695.1). Classification (NCBI taxonomy): domain Eukaryota; kingdom Metazoa; phylum Chordata; class Actinopteri; order Salmoniformes; family Salmonidae; genus Oncorhynchus; species Oncorhynchus nerka. The sequence continues at coordinate 48,141,428 of NC_088400.1, read as the reverse complement.
AGATTGAGAAAGTGAAAAAGGCAACGTAATGGATGGCACCTGAATAGTGTGGTGAAACAAAGGAAGGGGAATTAGATAGCAGCCGACTGGTGATGTATCATTAAAGCCTGGACGCAGGCCAGCTTGTGACACAGCTCTGCTTCTCTCAGTTTTCCTCTCGCTCTCTTTCTCCCTCTCTCTCTCTCTCACCACTTCCCTCTCAGACAGGTCTGGAGAGGCAGCAGCGGTAGCTGCAATATTTCCGGCATTCCAGAAATTCCCTATTAATTCGAGTTTACTTAGGGAATTACCAGAAGGGGAAGAAATGCCTGAGTTTGGTTGTGATGAGGGCCTGGGCTCTGGGGTCAGATGTTGAGATAAGGAGGGGTGGTAATCGCGAGAAATATCTAACCTCTGACATATTGCTTCCTTACCCGCTGGTCATGTTTGTGGGAATCCCACAGTGGGAAAATATCAAATGGGATGCTACATGTGCTGGATCCATTTTCACAGCAATACGATAGTATAGTGGTTTTTGTTTATGGAGATGAAATGTGCATTAACAAATGATTGCTTTGAGTTGGGCCTCATTTACAAGGTATTATGTCATTTGGATGGCTGCCTTCTCATCCATTCTATCCAGATATGGCTAAAGATACATGCCTGGAACTGGCCCAGCTTGATACCTTCTCTCCTGGTGGGTAGAGTCCATCCATAACTGCCAGTCTTATCACTGGGTCCTGGCTTATTTTTAGCAGCTTTCATTACACCTTTCTTTCCTGTGGCCAGACGGGCGGTAGGGCTGAGATCTGTCAGGAGATGTGCTCCCGTCAGAGCCCAGAGTTGAGCAGCGGCTGACAGCTCGCCGTGGCAGGAAACATCTAAATTGTCTCATTACAGATCCGGGTTATGACAGACTGAGCGACCCAGAGAGGAGAGGGAAGCGGGTGATGAGTTGTGTTCAGCACAGCCGGCCCGGGTGTAATTACTGTGTGTGTGTGTGTGTGTGTGTGTGTGTGTGTGTGTGTGTGTGTGTGTGTGTGTGTGTGTGTGTGTGTGTGTGTGTGTGTGTGTGTGTGTGTGTGTGTGTGTGTGTGTGTGTGTGTGTGTGTGTGTGTGTGTGTGTGTGTGTGTGTGTGTGTGTGTGTGTGTGTGTGTGTGCGTGTGCGTGTGTGTGTGCGTGTGTGTGTGCGCATATGTCAAAGTGCCAGTTCCAGCAGCACAGCCTTCATACATCAGCCGTAGTGGGGGGGATGCTGCTTTAGATGCTGAAATATGCAACAGAGCCTTTTCCCCGGTGCAAATGAATTAGCCCACTGTTTCCTGCAAATACGTTATATGTGCCCAGAAGACGATTAGCCCAGGAAATGAAACTTGAGATGTCTGGCATTTCATGGGGATATACATCGAAAACATTTTTAAAAATGACATTTGCCTTCTGGTACAATAACGGTTATTCACCATTGTGTAAAACCCTTCAAATCGTGGCGCTGTCTCTATTTCCTGATTCTAATGCTATTCTAAACTGTTTAGAACATGATCAATGAATATCAAGTGTCAAAATATGTTGGGGGTTCAACCACTGTACATGATATGTGTGCTGATACGTCTGCATTCACTGGAATGGCAGGTGGATGATGAATTCAATTCAGGCAAAAGTTCCCCATTCAAATGTGTTTACCTTGTCAGCTGGAGAAGGGGTCTGCATGTGTGCAGCGGAGAGATGTTAATTCAACTCTGGCCTGAAAGCTCCTTAACAGAAGATGAGGATCCACCATCCACCACCCCACTGACAGCCCTTGCTAGTTCATTCGTCAGCCTCCGTTTCTCCAGGTGTGTTTTGATGTGCTGGATACAGGAAGCAGACATGGGGAGACAGTAATGGTCTCCAGACACTTTCCATAAACCTAGTCAATGGGGAGAATCACTAGAGGCTAAACGTAATCATGGCTTTGACAACTTCTCTATTGCGGCCCTTAAGTATCTCTGCTCCTTTTCCCACCTGTCCGGGGGGATGTGGATGATTGTCCAGTCTAGGAGAAGACATAACACCTAAGGAAGTTTCTTCCCAGGAGAATTCTAAAAATGGTGCCAGTCTCTCCTATGGGAGGAGCCTGGAATGTCATGACACCATGTGAGTGATGTCACTTTGGTTTTTGACAGGAAAACCCTAATGGGAATTGTTGTTTATTTTCTCAGGAAAGGTATTTATGTGTCTCTCAACAAAAGATGCCTCTTTTAGGAACGCACACGCATCTTTGGTTTCGGATGGACGTGAGGTTGAGAACGGAAATGTGTGACGAATTCTGATCGATGAAGTATAGCTTAGATTTCAAATGCAAAAATATTCACTGGGTCGGAAATAACCCAGCTAGCACATTTGGTTCCTTGGATGTTTTGGGAACATACTATGTTTTTGGTTTCACATTGGTTGTGGGAATGAAGCCAGATGTTTCTTGACCGGGTCAAACAGAAAGATTTGAAAATGTTCTGAAAACAGAAGTGAACATTTTGAACTGTTCTGGGGTTACGTTCATTAGGTTGCAGAGGAGGTCCTAAAAAGGTTTTACTCCTCAAGGTTTTTCCCTGGGAGGTTTTATTACCGCTCTGAGAACGTAGATGATAGGTGATTTGGAGGTGTTTGAATAAGTTCCTTAAAACGTTCACTGAATGTTTCAATAAGACTTTTCATAATAACTGTTAGGTTATTTTGGGTTTACTTTTTGAACTCCAAGCACAGATGGGACACATGGAAATGAATTTCCTTATGCGTTAATCATGCAAACACGTGCATTTCTTTTATTGTGACACGGCATCATTGACATTGTTCTCTATCGACTGTGCCATCCGAAGCTGTTCATTTTTGTATATTCAAACAGACCACGTTTCAAAGGAAACAAGCACTCATTAACCCATTACACTCGTACCTGTATACGGGTTGAAATTGGCAGATTTGAACACTGACAAGTGCCTAAACTGAAACGCAATGGCTGTACGGTAACATGCTATACATGGCGTCAGAGCTCAGGTTCTCCGCTTCACAGCTCTGTGTGGGTTTTGACTGACAGCCATTCTGAACATGCCCCCATCCCTCCCACTAATTTGGCAACTTTTTCAAATATTTTTGTCCGACTGAGGGAAATGCTGTAAATTAAGAGGACTGAATGTATTTTGAAAGCAAGCCAAACACAAGCCAAAATGAGCACTTCAAACTTCCATATCTCAGTCAATGTAATATACCGTGTCAACGTTTATGATCACTAGGTTTGATGTACAGTTACAAGATGACATGGCATTATACCCTGGGTAATTCTAAACAGAATGAGCCTATGTTTGTTGTATTGTGGAGAAAATCTGCTGTGAACCACGAATCTGAATGCACTCATGACTCCTTTCTTTGCCCACCGAAATGACCATCTGCTTCTCTGAATTGCCTTGTGAAGCCTAACACTGTAAGATCATATTTTATAACTTAGCTAGTCATGTTGGCAATAGAACAAGCTGTCAAATGAGCCCCACCTAACCCAGATTGCAATTCATAATGGACCGTTTTTGTATTGTGTAACCAACAACAGTAAGTGTGTGATGGTGGGGATGCAGTGATTGCTCTAGTTCCTCAACGGCACAGCTAGGAGAGCTCAAAAACACACTTTATAGTCGAAGACTCTTCTTTGAGTCATAAAAGTGCATTGAAATTACACTTGGAGACACCAGTTTGACCTCTAACTCAAATCATTGTCATTTTGTTGTGTCTCATGTTTGCACCTACCCCACATTTTTAAGAATATTTTTATGTTACTGAATGTATCCAGAGTATTTTCACACAGGAAATGTAAAATGCACATAAAATAAAAAATGTAATGTTTGGATTCAGTCTTGTATCCATATAGACCAATTCCTACAAATTGTTATTATTGTTTTAATTTAACCTTTATTTAACCAGATGGGCCAGTTGAGAGCAAGTTCTCATTTACAACTGCGACCTGGCCAAGATAAAGCAAAGCAGTGCAACACAAACAACAACACAGAGTTACACATGGAATAAACAAGCGTACAGTCAATAACACAATAGAAAGATCTATATACAGTGTGTGCAAATGAAGTAAGGAGGAAAGGCAATAAATAGGCCAATAGTGGGGAAGTAATTACAATTTAGCAATTAACACTGGAGTGATATATGTGCAGATGAGGATGTGCAAGTAGAAATACTGGTGTGCAAAAGAGAAGAAAAACTAAAACAAATATGGGGATGAGGTAGTTGGATGGGCTGTGTACAGCTGTAGTGATCGGTAAGCTGCTCTGACAGCTGACGCTTAAAGTTAGTGAGGGAGATACAGTATGTCTCCAACTTCAGTGTTGAGTTAAGATCAGTTGTGGCCAATCAGTGGGTGTGGCCAACACAGTTGAACACACTTAACAAGATAGAGGACAGACAGTTTTGTTAATGCTAAGAACGGAATGTATATGTTTTCAAATAACAGTTCTAGAACGTTCTCTGAATGTTACTAAAGTTTTCTAGTGGTTTTTATAGAACGTTTTTTTCACATTCTGAGAACGGAATGTAGGTTTTTAAATAGCATTCTTAGAACGTTACAAAAGTTTTCTTGTGTTTTTTTATGGAAAGGTTTCTTAACGTTCTCGGAACAATTTATGAACATGACTTTAAATAGAACCACGAGGAAACCTGTGTAGGCAATGTTATCCTCAAGTACTGAAATTCCCACAGAAGAATGTTGTTTCTGAACATTCTCTGAACTATTTGAGAAAATTCCCAATGTCCAACCAGTTGGAGAACGTTCCTAGAACATTACCACAGTTGTGATTAAATGTAACCATGTTTGAACTTTTAGGAAAAGTTATGTTAAAAGTCATGAAATACTAAGAAAATAACATTTACTTGTCAAGTTCCTTAAATGTGCTGAGAATGTTCCAAAGTCAAGCAACTATCCTACACCATTTCCAATTGTGGGGAAGGTTGTGTGCAATATAACACATAGGAGAACCACGCTTTCACCAAGCTCCAAGAACATTATACGCTAGCTAGGAAGGGTTGTGATTGATGGATGACATCATGTTTTACGAGGTTGTCAACTTGTTCAGTTAATTAGGTTAGCAAATTGTAAATTAATTCCATACAAGAGTTGATTTCATTCATCTTTTAGTTACTATAATTTAAAAAAAAAAATGTAACAAAGCCTTACTAGAATTTTCCATTGTGAGACATTCAATCTTTTTGACAAGTTCAGACAAAAATTCCAACTAAACTAAGTACTGACATTTTATGTGACTAAAGCAATGAATGGGGATGAATTGTGTGAAAGATCACCCACATTAAATATCATATAATGGTATCAAGATACTCAACAAACAAAAAACTTGGAAGTCTGTACTCTCTCAAGAACGTCTTTGAGTTTGCAAAAAGGTCGAAGAGGTTACGGAGACACTGAAGTGGATCAAACCATTTGGAGAAGAGGCTTAAAAGATCAAGCCACACTTATTGAGAAATGACTAGAAACATCTGGGTTCACTCTCTGACACACACACACACACACACACACACACACACACACACACGCACGCACGCACACACACACACACACACACTGTGGGACACATACTACTATTTAGCCTATCCCTAATCTTGGGTCAAACACAGGGTGCTGTGGTATGTACCTTCACCAAACCTGGTGTGTGAGACATCTGTAATCTTGAAGTGAGTCACAAGGGACATGAGACACTACGGTTTGAGTTTCTCACCGAGGTCGAGCTACATCTGCTGTGTTTTGGTTCCACCACATTGACTTGATGAACTTCAATGCATGGGTGGGCTAAGAGAGGCCCACACACATGCTATCTTTACATATATCTTCGATTGGCTCATCCTCCATAGCTCTTATCCATATTTGTGTCTTATGTACACATGACTGAGAGTGAGATCACGGACTTCACAATCAAAATGAGGATCAATCTAGCTGAGGATAGAAGTAGCGAAACTCATTGATAGGCTACATATAGTACATGTGCACAGGGAGGCCATTTTAGGGTGCTAACATGCATCACCTCTGGTCCTACAGAAGTAGAAAAACTCATTGATAAAGTACATGTGTGTAGTGGTGGCCATTTTGGGGTGCTAACAAGAGATTATTGTCATTCTACAGGTCCCATCATGGCCTCCACGGAGCATGGCACAGCACTAGAAGAGGCGGGCGCCGTGAGAAGGCTGGTCCAGCAGAACCCCGGCAGGGGTGGCCAGAGCCACAGACCGGCCGGCTGGAAGAGGAGACGCCCACGACCCCGTCTCTCCCACAAGGGGCCCATGCCATTCTAGAGCAAGGTGAGTTCCATACCGCACCACACATTTCGATGTTGCCAAAGTTCATTCCCTTTCAAGAGAGTATCTTACCCTTTATCTGGTCATCAGGGCTGATGATGAAAACGGAGGTCTAGTGTGAGATCCAGGCCTTTGTGACTGATCCCTCTCTTGGATGTATCACTCAGCATGTTTAGTCAGTGTGTGGAAAAGTCAAACTGTAACAGGAAGAAAAGGACATCTGTAAATGGCTATCACGTCCTCCCCTCTCAACTCAATCACAACACAGGGACGTTATTGTTGGCACAGGCAAAGCCTACTGGTTTAATGTATTCATCTTACTCCAGAAGTGTTGTTTACACAGTGAAAGCTAATATACTGCTTTTTGAGGGAGGTCGATTATCCTCAGAAACATAATCTGGGTGAGTCAACTCTAGAGGAACAAACGTTTTCCTTCAATCTGATAATGTCAATTAAAATATTTCACCAAAGATAATACTTAGCGGGGTTGAGTTCGTAGCAGTGCCACCGTAGTGTATCTTTCACGTGAAAGAATATTTTACTTTCCGTCAATAAAAACAAGACTTTGTGTGAAACGTCTTTCGTCCCAAAATGTGTGAAAATATTGTCTTTTCACCTTCTACCGGCACTGTCTGCACACACTTTTCAACGCTGTTACAAAAACATACCCTGTGTCATTCAATTAACTCCAAGCAGGTTTTACGGGGAAAATAGCACTCACGAAAATCACACAGCACCACAGCTAGCATCTGAGCAGACAATCAGTGCCCTTGGTTAATAATATACGTAATCAGAGCTGTAATTCTAAAGCCTCAGTGTGCTCTTGTTGACCGATAGCACTGGTGAAGGTACACTACTGTTCAAAAGTTTGGGGTCACTTAGAAATGTCCTTGTTTTTGAAAGAAAAGCACATCTTATGTCCATTGAAATAACATATAATGTATCAGAAATACAGTGTAGAAATTGTTAATGTTGTAAATGACTATTGTAGCTGGAAATGGCTGATTTTGAATGGAATATCTACATAGGTGTACAATGGGCCATTATCAGCAACCATCACTCCTGTGGTCCAATGAAATACAGTGTAGAAATTGTTAATGTTGTTAATGACTATTGTAGCTGGAAATGGCTGATTTTGAATGGAATATCTACATAGGTGTACAATGGGCCATTATCAGCAACCATCACTCCTGTGGTCCAATGGCAAGTTGTGTTAGCTAATCCAAGTTTAGCATTTTAAAAGGCTAATTGATCATTAAAAAACCCTTTTGCAATTATGTTAGCACAGCTGAAAACTGTTGTGCTGATTAAATAATCAATAAAACTTGCCTTATTTAGACTAGTTGAGTATCTGGAGCATCAGCATTTGTGGGTTCAATTACAGGCTCAAAATGGCCAGAAACAAAGAACTTTCTTCTCAAACTTGTCAGTCTATTCCTGTTCTGAGAAGTGAAGGCTATTCCATGCGAGAAATTGCCAAACCCACAAATGCTGATGTTCCAGATATTCAACTATTTATAATGATCAATTAGCCTTTTAAAATGATAAACTTGGATTAGCTAACACAACTTGCCATTGGAACACAGGAGTGATGATTGCTGATAATGGGCCACTGTACACCTATGTAGATATTCCATTCAAAATCAGCCATTTCCAGCTACAATAGTCATTTACAACATTGACAATTTCTACACTGTATTTCCTATCAATTTGATGTTCTTTTAATGGACAAAAAAATGTGTTTTTCTTTTAAAAAACAAGGACTTTTCTAAGTGACCCCAAACTTCTGAACAGTAGTGTATGTTCTACCATGATGGTCTTGAATGGAGGGCCATTCGCCCAGGCATGTGCAAGAACTGCCATGAATTGAGGAACCCAAGACCCATTCACATGTCTCTCTCAGATCACATGAGATACAGGGGGAGCTTGGCAGGATACAACATCCCTGCAGGAGGTGCCAGCCACACAACACCAGCCTGCCATAAATCAATCCCAGTAATAAACGAGGCTGCTTGGGATGAGGAAGATGTGTCATTCCCCTTAAGGCATGCTTAATCAGTTTAAAAGGGAAGTGGATAAAAGCCCTAGAAGGTGAGAAGCTCCACTTTCTTTTGTCCCCACATGGGTTTTACAATCTATGGAAAATTAAGGATTGTTATTGTTTTTTGTAGCATTTTTGGAGAGAGAATTATTTAGACTTTCCTCTCCAAGCCCAAGGGAACTTGGCACAAAGGTGCAAGCAAGGAACAAGTCCCAAGCTAGGAGATACGTGCTCGTGGGACAACACAGGACCTCAAAGGTTCAATGTTATGCGCAGCCCAAAAAAATTTAGCGTTGCGCGATCAATGGCTTATTGTCAGTGTCAGAATGGCGGCCTCACAATGAGGGAAACTTCAGGAAGTTGGTGGAGCTCTATAAAAGAGAACGGCTCACTGACTCACAATGCTTTCACCGCTAACAGCACTTCAATCACAACAAGGCGAAGATTTCTATGTTCTCTGGCTCCTCTTGCCTTGTTATGTTCATAGTTCACCTCATTTAGAGCTTTTTCCCTGCAAATCAATCAAATGTATTTATAAAGCCCTTCTTACATCAGCTGATGTCACAAAGTGCTGTACAGAAACCCAGCCTAAAACCCCAAACAGCAAGCAATGCAGGTGTAGAAACATGGTGGCTAGGAAAAACAACCTAGAAAGGCCAGAACCTAGGAGGAAACCTAGAGAGGAACCAGGCTATTAGGGATGGCCATTCTTCTTCTGGCTGTGCCGGGTGGAGATGATAACAGAACATGGTCAAGATGTTCAAATGTTCATAGATGACCAGCAGGGTCAAATAATAATAATCACAGCGGTGCAACAGGTCAGCACCTCAGGAGTAAATGTCAGTTGGCTTTTCATAGCCGATCATTCAGAGTATCTCTACTGTTCCTGGTGTCTCTAGAGAGTTGAAAACAGCAGGTCTGGGACAGGAAGCACGTCCGGTGAACAGGTCAGGGTTCCATAGCCGCAGGCGGAACAGTTGAAACTGGAGCAGCAGCACGGCCAGGTGGACTGGGGACAGCAAGGAGTCATCAGGCCAGGTAGTCCTGAGGCATGGTCCTAGGGCTCATGTCCTCCGAGAGAGAGAGAGAAAAAAATAAAGATAGAAAGAGAGAAAAAGAGAGAAAGAGAGAGAGAGAATTAGAGAGCGCATACTTAAATTCACACAGGACACCGGATAAGACAGGAGAAATACTCCAGATATAACAAACTGACCCTAGCCCCCCGACACATAAACTACTGCAGCATAAATACTGGAGGCTGAGACCGGAGGGGTCGGGAGACACCGTGGCTCCATCCGAAGATACCCCCGGACAGGGCCAAACAGGCAGGATATAACCCCACCCACTTTGCCAAAGCACAGCCACCACACCACTAGAAGGATATTTTCAACCACCAACTTACCATTCTGAGACAAGGCCGAGTATAGCCCACAAAGATCTCCGCCACGGCACAACCCAAGGGGGGGCGCCAACCCGGACAGGAAGATCACGTCAGTGACTCAACCCATTCAAGTGACGCACCCCTCCTAGGGACGGCATGGAAGAGCACCAGTAAGCCTGTGACTCAACCCCTGTAATAGGGTTAGAGGCAGAGAATCCCAGTAGAGAGAGGGGAACTGGCCAGGCAGAGACAGCAAGAGTGGTTTGTTGCTCCAGTGCCTTTCAGTTCACCTTCACTCCTGGGCCAGACTACACTCAATCATAGGACCTACTGAAGAGATGAGTCTTCAATAAAGACTTAAAGGTTGAGACCGAGTCTGCGTCTCTCACATGGGTAGGCAGACCATTCTATAAAAATGGAGCTCTATAGGAGAAAGCCCTGCCTCCAGCTGTTTGCTTAGAAATACTAGGGACAGTAAGGAGGTCTGCGTCTTGTGACCGTAGCTTACGTGTAGGTATGTACGGCAGGACCAAATCGGAAAGATAGGTAGTAGCAAGCCCATGTAATGCATTGTAGGTTAGCAGTAAAACCTTGAAATTAGCCCTTGCCTTAACAGGAAGCCAGTGTAAAGAGGCTAGCACTGGAGTAATATGATCAAATGTTTTGGTTCTAGTCAAGATTCTAGCAGCCTTGTTTAGCACTAACTGAAGTTTATTGAGTGCTTTATCCGGGTAGCCGGAAAGTAGAGCATTGCAGTAGTCTAACCTAGAAGTGACAAAAGCATGGATACATTTTTCTGCATCATTTTTGGACAGAAAGTTTCTGATTTTTGCAATGTTACGTAGATGGAAAAAAGCTGTCATTAAAACAGTCTTGATATGTTCTTCAGAAGAGAGTTTAGGGACCAGATTAACACCAAGGTCCTTTACAGTTTTATTTGAGACGACTGTACAACCATCAAGATTAATTGTCAGATTCAACAGAAGATCTCTTTGTTTCTTGGGACCTAGAACAAGCATCTCTGTTTTGTCCGAGTTGTCCATCCACTTCCTTAAGTCTGGAACACAGGCTTCCAGGGAGGGCAATTTTGGGTCTTCACCGTGTTTCATCGAAATGTACAGCTGTGTGTCATCTGCATAGCAGTGAAAGTTAACATTATGTTTCCGAATGCAAAGACCTGCATCCTCATAACAAGTCATTACAGTTAGCTCAACCTGACCAGCATGCCAATCAAGCCATTCGTTTGCATTGGTTGGAATGTTGAGAAAGTTAGGAGACCTTATAGGAGGATGCCATTGTCTACTGTGCTTCATTGACTCCATGATAAAACCATCAAAACCCTTCATAAAGAAGAATCTTCTTTCATCAACATGTTCAACTGAACCAGAGAATATATAAAACATTCTCCCCCAGCTGAGTGCAGTCTGGGAATGATCTCTTCACGAGGCCTGATAACCAGCAGGGATATAGCCGGCAGGCATCATTGAAACCACTCTGTCTTTGTTCATGTCTCCTCCTTTCTTTTCTTTTTCTGATGGAAGGATGCATGTCTTGAGAAAAAGCTGTTGCAGCACATTGTTTCACCCCGGAGGAAAGATCTAAGCTCGACCGAGTTCAACGGAGGCACGAGTTGGAGAAAAAATAGATTTCTTAATATGCCAGAATAATTATCCAAGTCATAATTGTCCCTAATTAGTGTACGTTATGAGTAGGGAAGGTGCTTCACTTGACAATATCCATCACTCTACTTAAACCACACCAGATCCAGAAACACAACCTCCACCTCCCTCCGTTTCATTGTCAAAGGCAGCTCATCCATTATATTCTGAAACCTCAGGCAAGAGGGAGGGGAACTTGACTTTTAGGCACGTTACACAAACGAAATGTGCGGAAATATTCGAAAAGAGACTAAGACTCGGGTCATCCCTTTGAGATGCTGTTGAGTCGCCGAGCTGAGGAGGTGCTACAGGATTACAAAAATGTTGGACGACGGGATTGCAACAGAAGCACGTTTTCAACGGTTCCTTAAGTCGCTCTGGATAAGAGCGTCTGCTAAATGACTTAAATGTAAATGTAAATGAGTCTCCATAGATCGGGCAAACGAGTCCTACAGTTAGCTCTCTATCACAACAATATAGAGACTGTCTGCGGACGTTTTGTCCAAAAAATGATTTGTTAAATATGCTTATTCAGAGTAAATATTGCTAGTTAGCAATCAAGATGAAATGTTTTTATTTATTTATTGAAAAGTTCTCATTCAATTTACCTCTTTGGATATGGCTAGCACAAAATACCTTTTCTAGCTAGCACGCTAACAGGCACCTGCCGTGGTGGATTGTGATGACGGTCAGACTTAGTGAAAAATATTGCCGTTGCCTCACAAAAAACCACACCTCTTGAACTTTTTGCAACAAGAAATGATAACTCTTCTGCCCAAAGAATAGAGTTCGCTACACTTTGTCAGTCTGCACTTTGCACCCCTGACACGGACTCTCTAATACATTCAGAAAATCTGACCATACTGAGATCATACCACAGAGAAAATAAACAATAGAGTACAGACACAAACAACGACCCAGAGGGTGAGTAAGATTCACATCAGAACACTGGCATTGCACAACCACAGAAATATGCCATCTGGAAAAAAAGGTTGGGCTCTCGTCAATCAATGAACCCGGTTGTCGAGCAACAAAGTTCACCGAGAGCACTAGCCATCTAAAAACATAAAAGGCCAGTGAAAGATAAAATATTGTCCCATTGACAGGAACTCATCAAATCAAATCAATTTTTATTTGTCACATACACATGGTTAGCAGATGTTAATGCAAGTGTAGCGAAATGCTTGTGCTTCTAGTTCCGACCATGCAGTAATATCTAACAAGTAATCTAACAATTTCACAACAACTACCTTATACACACAAGTGTAAAGGAATGAATAAGAATATGTACATAAAAATATATATGGATGAGCGATGACCGAACGGCATAGGCAAGATGCAGTAGAAGGTATAGAGTACAGTATAGACATATGAGATGAGTAGTGTAGGGTATGTAAACATTATATAAAGTGGCATAGTTTAAAGTGACTAGTGATACATTTATTACATCCAATTTTTTATTATTAAAGTGGATAGAGATTGAGTCAGTATGTTGGCAGCAGCCACTCAATGTTAGTGATGGCTGTTTAACAGTCTGATGGCCTTGAGATAGAAGCTGTTTTTCAGTCTCTCGGTTCCAGCTTTGATGCACCTGTACTGACCTTGCCTTCTGGATGATAGCGGGCTGAACAGGCAGTGGCTCTGGTGGTTGTTGTCCTTCATGATCGTTTTGGCCTTCCTGTGACATTGGGTGGTGTAGGTGTCCTGGATAGCAGGTAGTTTGCCCCCAGTGATGCGTTGTGCAGACCTCATTACCCTCTGGAGAGCCTTACGGTTGTGGGCGGAGCAATTGCCGTACCAGACGGTGATACAGCCCGACAGGATGCTCTCAATTTTGCATCTGTAAAAGTTTGTGAGGGTTTTGGTGACAAGCCGAATTTCTTCAGCCACCTTCTTCGCGCCTTCTTCACCACGCTTGCCTGTGTGGGAGGACCATTTCAGTTTGTCCATGATGTGTACATCGAGGATAACATCCGGCGCCGCCAGAGATGGCTGCCTCGCTTCGCGTTCTCAGGAAACTATACAGTATTTAGTTTTTTTATGTATTATTTCTTACATTGTTACCCCAGGGAATCTTAAGTTTTATTACATACATCCGGGAGGAACTATTGGGTATAAGAGCAACGTCATCTTACCAACATTATGACCAGGAATATGACTTTCCCGAAGCAGATCCTCTGTTTGGTCCACCACCCAGGACAATGGATCGGATCCCAGCCGGCGACCCAAAACAATGGCGCCGGAGGAGGGGCAGAAGATGCGGTCTTCTGGTCAGGCTCCGTAAACGGGCACATCGCGCACCGCTCCCTAGTTTACTACTCGCCAACATCCAGTCTCTTGAGAACAAGGTAGACAAAATCCGAGCAAGGGTTGCCTTCCAGAAAGACATCAGAGATTGTAACGTTCTTTGTGTCATGGAAACGTGGCTCACTCGAGACACGCTATAGGAGTCGGTACAGCCACCTGGTTTCTTCACGCATCGCACCGACAGAAACAAACATCTCTCTGGTAAGAAGAAGGGTGGGTGGGTATGCCTTATGATTAACGAGACGTGGTGTGATCATAACAACATACAGGAACTCAAGTAATTTTGCTCACCTAACCTAGAATTCCTTACAATCAAATGTCAACAACATTATCTACCAAGAGAATTCTCTTCGATTATAATCACAGCCGTATATATCTCCCCCCAAGCAGACACATCGATGGCCCTGAACGAACTTCATTGGACTCTATGTAAACTGGAAACCACATATCCTGAGTCTGCATTCATTGTAGCTGGGGATTTTAACAAGGTTAATCTGGTAAACAAAACCTAAATTTGATCAGGATATCGAATGCGTGACCCGGGCTGAAAAAATCCTGGACCATTGTTACTCTAACTTCCGCGAAGCATACAAAGTCCTGCCCGGCCCTCCTTTCGGAAAATCTGACCACGACTCCATTTTGTTGCTCCCAGCCTATAGACAGAAACTAAAACAGGAAACGCCCGTGCTCAGGTCTGTTCAGCGCTGGTCCGACCAATCTGATTCCAAGCTTCAAGATTTCTTTGATCATGTGGACTGGGAAATGTTCCACATAGCGTCGGACAATAACATTGATGTATACGCTGATTCGGTGAGCGAGTTTATTAGCAAGTGCATCGGTGATGTTGTACCCACAGCAACTATTAAAATCTTCCCCAACCAGAAACCGTGGATTGAATGCAGCATTCGTGCAAAACTGAAAGCGCGAACCACTGATTTCAATCAGGGCAATTCAACAGCTCGGACACGAGAGGTATGTGGCAGAGTCTACAGTCAATCACGGACCACAAAGAGAAAACCAGCCCTGTCGCGGACAAAGATGTCCTGCTCCCAGACAAACTAAACAACTTCTTTGCTCGCTTTGAGGACAATACAGTGCCAACAACATGGTCCGCTACCAAAACCTGCAGGCTCTCCTTCACCGCAGCCAACATGAGTAACTAAAAACGTGTTAACCCTCACAAGGCTGCCGGCCCAGACGGCATCCCTAGCCGTAAGCATAGTACAATAGAAACAACTAGTGTTCTTTTCCACAATGGTTTTTTAATTTGTTTTTGTTTTTATCCCTTCAGACAGTAAACTGCCATTTCTGTTTTAATCAGCTGGTTATATCTTTATGTTTGAGGGAGATTTGATTCAACATTACTATTTCCAATCAAATATTGCATTATTTAACTCAAGAACTAATGTTGTGAAAATTACACCAACCAACACTGAATCCTAGAGGGCTTTCTATTGTAAGGGGGAAATAAAATGGCTGCATGACTCACATAAATGCTCATGAAAATTTCACTGAACTTACGGCACTTTTGTCGTCTCTGTTTTTGTTTTGCAGGCACTGCTTCGAGCGCCCACCCCCAAGTTCTGATTTCTATGCTCTTCCTTTGCCTTGGGGGTCCTTGCAACGATGGGCCTACGCTTGCCCAGCCTGAAGAGTGATGTCCCATAGCACCTGCTGGTTCTTCAAGCAACTCTTCTCTGTCCACAAAACAATCAGGCCAAGCCACTCACCCTCAGCTCTAAGAAGAATTGGGGGCAGGGAAAGGGGGGGGGTACTGAGCCCAAGCTATCAGATTCTATTTCGCTCTCTCTCTCTCACTCCCTTGCTCCCTATCTCTGTCTCCTCCCCCAAGTGTTTTCTATAATTTGCTTTCTAGAGCCCTGCCATAGCTGGTCTCGTCGGTGTTGCACACTTTGCATGATGTGTGGTTGACAGGGAGCCTGGTTCCAAACAGTCTTAGTCTTAAAGCGTCAGTCACTTCTCCATGGTGTGGTATTCCCGTCCTCTCAGATCCAAGGTGACCACAGCCATTAGTTCCATTGCCGTCTAACTACTTCTGGCTTTACTAGTAAAACGGGTGGTGAGAGTGAAGAAAGGCAGTGGCAGAGTTCCACAAGTTGACTGCATTTATTCTACAACATGTTTCGCAGATCCATTAAATCCAGGTTAGCAAATTCACTCAAGACATTCTCACCTGTCTGCAGCAAAACTCAATACGAGGTTTTCCTTTCAGAAAGTAGAGAAAGGGTAAAGGATAATGATTCCTTTTTTATTTCATGATAATTTCAGCAAAAGATGTGAAGTAAACAAAAATTGGACCCGAGTGAGGATGCCATTTTACCATTTGAAACAGCATATGTAGTCAAAACAATCATGAAAATTACTTCACCTGAAAGATTCTTTAATCCAAAGCTCTTTACATGTTACTAACCCCATTAACACCTCGGGGAGGTTAAGCAATTTTCCCAACGTTACAGACACGTTGTCCCACCTGAGATAAGAGTCCTCTGATCCCAATTCCCAATCCTCAGCCTCCTTGCCACTCTGAAGCCCCCAGTAGCTTCTCCACACGACTGTTAACTGGCAGGGGGGGTCTGGTCTGCTCTCTGAACGACAGACTCCCTTGCCTTTTAATGAAGTGCCAAATAATAAACTACTCCACAATGCTGCCAGGAACGAAGGAACGAAAGGAAGAGAGAAATGGTAAACACATTACCTCTTGTTTGAAGTCTCGATAACACTGACACATGTGCATTACGATACATTTCTAGACAACAAGAAAAATCCCATTTACAGGCAGTGGTAGCAAGGAGTCCAGTTAAATTAGACCAAAAACACGTTTCAAGCAGACATGCTGTCAGCTCAGTAAATATACCACCATGTTCAGCCTACCAATAGTGCTACTCTTCTCTGACTGTTTAGTGTGAGGCTGTTTCGACCCTTTGACCGAGATCTTTGATTGATGGAATGTGTTACGCCTTTCCATCATACTGGAATATATTACTGTTTGGTTCAGATTTTTTGTTTCTGGTTTCATTTCTTTTTTCTCAGGGTGCTGTGATAGAAGCTTGTGCCAGAGCAGTCTCTATTTTGCACATTTATTTAAGAAACACAAACATTTATATATGATAAGCATATTGACGTATACTGTATCTTTACTCTCCCTGCCTATGTATAACACCACTATAGCCATGTATCCAGATTCAGTCCTTGCCTATGTCATTATGGTTCTTTACGCCTCTGTTGGGTACAGTTGCCTTTTTAGCTTGCGCTTCCACAGCACAGGTGGTCATGGCTTTGATCATGATGTTCATCAAATCACATGGCTCATTTCTCTCAGTTGGGCCTCCCCATAGGCTGGCAGGGGCCACTCACAGGCTGAACTTATTGTCAAATTGGCTTAGATTGGAACCACACCCCCCCCCCCTCTACAACCTTAAACCCCCTGATGATTTATGTAACATGCTACAATTGGGACATAGAGCAGATGCCATCCAATCAGCATCCAGTTTGCTATTAGATATGGAGGGATAGGGGAAATCTGTTTTTCGGGTTGGTCTCTTAATCCAAATCTGGTTTCAACTACAGTAAGAATGGCTTTCACTACTAGACTGTTACCAATCACCCCACAATTCTTTTTACATGTGGCCAAGAGAGGAAATTGTAAGGTTGTTTTTTTTAACCTGCTTGGTTTCAACCAAGATTTCCAATATGTTATCTTTCCCCCATTACTGTTTCTCACCCAGAGATTAGAATTGAAAAGCAGTTTCCCGGCACCTCTGCCTCCCAGCATGAGACGCTCTTAATAAGAGAGCATCTCAAATCACAGTGGAAACTCACCCAGCCAAGCTCACCTTGATTAAAAATGTATTCAATCTTAAGGGCATTGTGAAATCATCATTTCAGTCACACCATGATTATTTCATACCCTCTCAGACAGAGCATTTATTAATGCTCCTTCTAAATAAGACAGCTTTTTCTCAGTGTCTTTACTCACATATTATTATGAGGGGAGGTAGCTAGTAGGGAGATAGGAGCTGGGGATGGGCATTAACCACAAGAGTTGGGCTGGATTGGCTCAAAATAATAGGTTTAAAATCACTATTTTCCGGTCTGAGAAGCTACTGTAAAGGAAGCAGAGCAATGTCTGTATCCGCACTGCTCTTCATGAATGTATCCCCACCATCTGCACCAGCCGAGCCGCCCCTCCAAATGCAGACCCAATGTTTATGTATAGAGTACAATTTGAGTCTTGGTCTCCCCAAATCACTGCTAGTCCACCCTGGTTGGTTATCAGTTGGATCCAAACTTCCAAAGCCAAATATCAATCACCTGGCTTTGCTCCAAGACTACTTTGTACGGGCAAGCCAGGCTGCACTTTTGCAATTCCATTATGCTGCTGGTAAAAGAAAAACTGAAAACCCTTGGTATAAAATGGCTCTCCAGTGTTTTGTGACAATTTTTGGTCGTCTGATTCTTGTCTAGCTGGTTGTCCAACGCGTACTTTTTTAAAAATACAGTGTGGAATACAGCTGTATGTTTTGTGGCCGTAAACAATAATAGAGCATTTTGTCTGCAGTGCAATATGTCGTAGACAGGTGAGAGCTTCACGCATTCTTCTCCCATAAAACATGCCCCACAGGCCTCCATTTTAGGTTCATGGAGCTTGTGGTGTAGAAGGACAAGCGCACCCAGGCTCAAACTGAAATGGGAAACCAATACATTTTCCTTAATGGTCTTTTCCAGCAAAGCTCACGCAAGAGAAACGATTCCCATCCTCTCATCTTGTTTCCTCTCAATCCTCTTATTTGTGACATCACAAGGCCCGAGTAATGTTCCTATGCACATGTTAGCATGTTTTCACTGGTTTGTTTGTTTGTTCCGAGAAGAACGTACCATGTTTGTGCTCAGCTCATTTTCCACTTTTAGAAATGTTCACTTGGCTGGGAGTGTGTATGGAGTAGGAGTGGCAGTGGAGGGACGCATGTGTATGACTGGTGGAGAAAGGAGTCTAGCAGCTAGCAAGCTAGTGATCAAAACTGCAGCTTAGCCATGGGTCACTGTCTCGCTCTAGCTGTAGGCAGTCCCCACAAAGAGTCAATCCAAACCACTAGGTTTTTCATCTTTGATGTCGCTGTCACTTTCTCTCAGCTCTTGACAAGCTACAGTAAAACCCCTTTTCTAAACATAACACGGTCCACCAAGAAAAACGGCATGCAATACATTCCATGGTTTTACCTTATGCATCTAAACCCGTCATACATCACACGCACAGAGTGGGGGTATCTTGCAGGATCAAGTGGCTAAGATTCAATCCCGATGCAGTCGCACAATTCCACAGGCGGGACAATCCAAAGGATAACTAGATTTGATCTCCCGCGGGAGATGAAAATTATCTGTCATTATCTCACTGCCTCAAATGAGACCTTCATACCCCAGGATAGAGAAGGCCCCTCCTCCCATTGATTATGACAATGTTCTCCATCTACATGGCAAACTGGGTCCACCATCAATACCATTCAGAGTAGTTGAGGGAGCTCCAGAGTGTTTAGGCTGAAATGCCATTGCAACAGTGTTACTTACTAGGTCACAAGCAAACAAGTTAAAAAGACATGTATTACACCTGAACTTCTTTACTACTGTCGAAGGTATGTGCTCATATTACTCACCAGGCCAACTGTACAGTCCCTGTCTCTGTTTTGATGTTGAACTGGGCAAAAATTAAATAAATAAATGAAGAAAACAAGTGTATCAGAAATGGTTGAAATACTGTGTACATATTTGAACTTTTGGTTTCTAATTTATAAAATATAAGCTTTAGCTCTTGGAGTACTTTTTTTTTTTTTCCTTTCACGCGTAGCTTTGTGTTTTTATTTTCTATTTCTGTAAAGTGTGTAAATATATCTTTATGATAATAAGTCATATTAAAAAATCTTATTTTAAGAATCTATTGTGTTTTGTCCTCTTTGCGATGGTCCCCTCCGAAACTAAGCATGTTAATGGGTGTTACTACTGAAAGCAATTGATAAAATTGCAGCATTATTGCAGAGGAAATAATAAAAGTATGATAATGATAATTAAAGTATGTACACTACCGGTCAAAAGTTTTAGAACACCTACTCATTTCAAGGTTTTTCTTTATTTTTTACTATTTTCTACATTTTAGAATAATAGTGAAGACATCAAAACTATGAAATAACACATATGGAATGTAGTAACCGAAAAAGTGTTAAATAAATTTGAGATTCTTCAAATAGCCACCCTTTGCCTTGATGACAGCATTGCGCACTCTTGTCATTCTCTCAACCAGCTTCATGAGGTAGTCACCTGGAATGCATTTAAATCAACAGGTGTGCCTTCTTAAAAGTGAATTTGTGGAATGCATTTCCTTCTTAATGCGTTTGAGACAATTAGTTGTATTGTGACAAGGTAGGGGTGGTATACAGAAGATAGCCCTATTTGGTAAAAGACCAAGTTCATATTATGGCAAGAACAGCTCAAATAAGCAGAGAAACGACAGTCCATCATTACTTGAAGGAAGACATGAAGTTCAGTCAATACGGACATTTTCAAGAACATTGAAAGTTTCTTCAAGTCCAGTCGCAAAAACCATCAAGCTCTATGATGAAACTGTCTCTCATGAGGACCGCCACAGGAATGGAAGACTCTGCTGCTGAGGACAAGTTCATTAGAGTTACCAGCCTCAGAAATTGCAGCCCAAATAAATGCTTTACAGAGATAAAGTAACAGACACATCTCAACATCAACTGTTCAGAGGAGACTGTGTGAATCAGGCCTTTATGGTTGAATTGCTGCAAAGAAACCACTACTACAGGACACCTGTAGACTTGCTTGGGCCAAGAAACACGAGCAATGGAAATTTGTCCAAATTTGAGATTTCTTGTTCCAACCGCCGTGTCTTTGTGAGACGCGGTGGGGGTGAGCGGATGATCTCCGCATTTTTATTTCCCACCATAAAGCATGGAGTAGGAGGTGTTATGGTGTGGGAGTGCTTTACTGGTGACACTGTCTGTGATTTATTTAGAATTCAAGGCACACTTAAACAGCATGGCTACCACAGCATTCTGCAGCGATATGCCATCCATCTGGTTTGGGCTTAGTGGGACTATCGTTTGTTTGCCCAACACACCTCCAGGCTGAGTAAGGGCTATTTTACCAAGAAGGAGAGTGATGGAGTGCTGCATAAGATGACCTGGCATCCACAATCCCCCGACCTCAACCAAACTGAGATGGTTTGGGATGAGTCGGACCGTAGAGTGAAGGAAAAGCAGCCAACAAATGCTCAGCATATGTGGGAACTCCTTCAAGACTGTTAGAATAGCATTCCAAAGCTGTCATCAAGGCAAAGGGTGGCTATTTGAAGAAGCTCAAATTTCATGTGTTATTTCATAGTTTTGATGTCTTCACTACTATTCTACAATGTAGAATAGTACAAATAAAGAAAAACCCTTGAATGCGTAGGTGTTCTAAAACTTTTGACCAGTAGTGTACATTAAATTATAATATGTATATTTGCATTTGACATTCAACAGCTATCCAAGTCAGCCCTGTCATCAGCTCTTGTGCCAGTGTTTACCAGTCTTGTAACTCTGCTATAGAATAGAACTAACTTTGGTCCTAAGAGAACGCTGTCAGAAGCCCTGTTTATACCTGCCACTAACATGCGTCCTTATCTTGTCCCGATCTTGCCCGTTTACACTTATAAGATCTGATCAAAATCAGTTCACAATGCATCTTTTAATCATCTACACCTGTCTAAAAATGTGAGCACAATCAAAATGAGGACAAGCTCATGACAAAGGGAGCATGTTGGAACCAGGTATAAAACGTGGCTATAGCCAATCCCAGGTAATAGGACACATGCAAAGAACTCCACCTACATCTCTGTTAGAATGCTATATCAAACCCATGACCATCAAGTAACACCTTGCCTGTGACAGGTTCCTAAAGCTTGAACTCCTTATTAAGCATAATGCACATTAATACAGCATAATTGCTGAGTATGAATATCGCGGAGAAGTCCAGCTGTATTAGCGTTTAGCGATCATGCAACGTATTGCTACACAGGAACCCCTGATTCTGTGATTACACTCAGCTGCGGGATAATCTTACAGGAATCCAGCTAAAGCAATTACAGTTGACATATTGAGTCATAACATTTCTCTTCCTCCGTGAAATATCCGCGTATTACTCAACCGTCGCCTCAGGCTTCAAGCTGCTCTCTTCTAGCTTCTAAAAACAATAACGTCTTGAGATTGGTTTATATCACCACCTGCATCGCTAACCCCTACTTTTGCGCTGTCCTTTAATTGACCCCCATGAACACATAGACCTATTAATATTGCCTATTATCACAAAGAGTAAAGGGTTTACTTCTAGTATTTTCTTTGGTCTTAAAAAAATGTCTAAACTCAAGTGACGTCACTGACTCCAGTGAAGTTCTATCACCTGACTTGGAATGTAGGTGACTGACTTTAACCCTCAAAGTGAAGTGTCCTACCAAAAGAGGAACATAATGTCAATTTTAATTTACGAAGTACCCTCTTTAAGTGTCTATTAGGGTCTCACCTATCATGTAAGGAATCTTTGAAAAGACCTCTGACGTGAGTGTGCGGGTGAATAAGTTAAGGTAGATGTCTAAAGTCCTGCGTGGGAGCCACTCTCCTTCCACTAAGTCCAGTGGGACCACTCTGGGAAGTGCCTTGTTAGCATGCAGAGTTGACACGGCATGACAGACAGGAGGTACCCCCTCTGTGCTGCGGCACCCCCAAAAGCCGCCCAAGGCTATGTCATCAACCCCGGGTCAGCTGTATAATTGGGCTGGGGGTCACTGGGGCGATATGGAGCGTGACAATGAGGCTACAGAGTTACAGTGCAGTGCGAGGCAGAGAGCGTCGCCAGTGGGGCGTTACAGCCACCGGACGGCCCCTTTCAATGGTTAAAAGGCTCAGTACAAAGAGCGGCTCCAGTCTGTTCACTGTCATTGCTGGAATGCGTGTCACTGCCACTGCTTTCCAATCACAGAGATTGTCAACGGGCTGGGAGAAGAGGGGGAGGAAACGTGCGTCCGCTTCAGTTGGGAGAGAAAAAGGTTTGAGGCGTAGAATATGATGAGCAAGGCACCATGGGAAATAAGTGTCAGAGTCCCTTGTGGCTCTCTTAATTATTGACAATATCCCCATGGCAAGCGAGGGAGAGCAGGGGAATCGAATGTGGAGGAGGCACACAGTGTGCTGTGCCTAGCTAGCTATGGAACACAGAGACAGGCTGCAGGAGGCAGAACATCTGTACTGCTGTTGGCACTGAGTCTCAGGATCACTTCTTCTGCCACATTATAAAAAAACCTTTACTGCAGTTAGCTGGCCCATTATACAACCAACAAAGCCCTCAGAACCACTGACAAATCAAATACTGGCGGATTCTATCCAGTCCAAGGCTCTATTTTGCTCGCAAGGACTGGATCGAAGATCTCACTAAATTGTGATCAAGTGGCTCTGTCCACACTGCTCACTGCTGGATAGGCACCGGTTCAAAGGTAGAACATTCAGGAAGAACTAAAGAGAACACAACACCATGGGCAATCAACTACACAACAGCCTGTGAGAGATGCCACTTGGTTGTGGTGAGGGGTGGTGTTGTGTCTGCAACTGCTCTGAGATGAAAGGAAAACACTATGGATGGCAAGCAGAGAGCCTGGAGCCAGGTAAGAGGCAGGAACAACAGTCTGTCTAATTCACCTCAGCTGTGGTAACACCAGCAGCCTCTGCAGTGGGCCACGGATCACTGGAGTGGTCATAAAAACAAGGCCAGTACAAACACAGGACAGCCAGGGGAGTGGGGAGGGGAGAGGAAACTGGGAAACTGGGAGAGAGAGTGACTTCTGGCACCTTCTGTTGTTAAAGGTGGACAACAATATGACATCATAATAAAAAGGGTTGATTTCCTAATTACAGACATGAACCGAAATCAAATATGCCAAGACTGCCACAGCTTTTCCTAATTTGAATCTTTCCTTTGGTGAATGTCCACATTGGGAATAGCCAATGGGGTGGCAGGTAGCCTAGTGGTTAAAGAGGTGAGCCAGCAACCGGAGGGTTGCCAGTTTGAATCCCGGGTCCAACGGGTTATTTCTGTCAGGAAGTGAGCTGGCAGCTGGAGGGTGTCACACCCTGACCATAGTTTGCTTTGTATGTTCTATGTTTTGTTTGGTCAGGGTGTGATCTGAGTGGGCATTCTATGTTGGATGTCTTGTTTGTCTGTTTCTGCGTTTGGGCCTGATATGGTTTTCAATCAGAGGCAGGTGTTAGTCATTGTCTCTGATTGGGAGCCATATTTAGGTAGCCTGTTTTGTGTTGAGTTTTGTGGGTGATTGTTCCTGTCTTTGTGTTTGTTACATCAGATAGGGCTGTTTTCGGTTTTTCACGTTTTTGTATATTGTTCTATTTTCATCTTTATTAAAGATAACCACACCAAAATAACCACGCTGCGTTTTGGTCCGCCTCTCCTTCAACAGAAGAAAACCGTGACAGAGGGTTACTGGTATCAAATCCTAAATGCATTGTCTGCTGTTATGCCCTTGAGCAAGGCACTTTACCCCCCACAACAACAGCTACCCACTACTCTCAAAACCTGTATGTGTGTCTTTCAGGGGGGTTGAGTTAAAAACTGAAGCAACATTTTGGTTGGACCTTGTGTGCAATTTTCCAATAAAGTGATCTTAATTTCTTAGTGGCAGTCTTTGAAGATTAGAATTTTGTTGTTGATTTCTTAAGGAGGAAGTCGCCCTGCGGTACATAAAACTGCTGAGTCTAACTTTAAGGTGGAAATTCTCTCCAATGGGGAATGTACTGTAGAGAGAGTGTCTTATGATATCATCCCAAATTCCTTTGAAGTTAGAGAGCACTTCTAAAAAGGTATGGTGAGAATGCGGTGGGGGATGTTGGGTAATGTTGCACCTTTCATTGAACTAATTTCCCTCGTCACTGAGCCTAAAACTGCCCTCCAGGATTAAACCTCACACTGTACAGCTCAGCCACATTAGTCCTACATCGCAGGATGGGAACAAAGCAAGTGCACTGGACCATAGGCTAATGTATTCAGGGTCATACTGCACCTTTCCCATCATTCTATTGTTACACATTTGTGATGCGAAGAGACAGAGAAAGTTACCTTCCCCAGGCCTAGTCTAAAAGCACATTTTGGGGGCATTTGGAAAAATGACAATTCCTTCCCCAGACATAGGCCGCTGTTAGTGACGGTCTCTTTCTGTGTGTCCGTCAGCTGTGGTCAGAGGAGTGTGGAGGAGAGGTGTGGTCAGAATAGTGTGGAGGAGCGGTGTGGTCAGAATAGTGTGGAGGAGCGGTGTGCAGAGAGGCCTGAGGTCGTAGGCTGTTGTCAGAATAGCGTGGAGGAGCGGTGGGCAGAGAAGTCGGAGGTTGTTGGAGGCCGATGCACACAGTGCTACAATCTTTACGTGTACATTTCTGTCAGTAAACACAATCCCATAAGGGGTTCCGGTGATATTGCAAAATGGAGCAAGGCCTTCTGCTGTGCTGTCATGTTTAAAATAACCAAATAACCTTTTATAGGTGTGTTTTCTGTTGTTATTGGGAGTCTTGTACGATTAACACTTGCAAACATGGTTTGTTTGTCAGCAGGAATGACACGTCAATAGACAAGAACAACATTTGAGGTGTTCGTTTGTCCTTGTGTTCCATGAAACAGGCCTGTCTCTAAACCCCAGAGGCAACACATGCAAGAGCCAACATAGGGCAGGGGGGAAGTCAGATCGCAAAAAGCGAAATGTATCAGTTGTGTGCATGGTATAGATTGCCGGATGACAATAGCACATCCTGGGCCCTGGAAAGACCATTGATGAATACCTTTGAAGCTCACACCAGTAAACCTTTCTCCCTCACCCACACAGCAGCCCACCCAATCCCAAAACAACATTTAAATAAACATTTTGCTGCTGTTCAGGGGGTGCATTGCCGTGCAGTTATCTTGTTAGGGCCAATTAATTAAGAGGCCATGTCTTTAAGGGGCCGAAGCAAGGCTTGTCAGCAATATTTAGGGTGATTTCTTTGACCAAACTGTTGTGTTTTTTCGTCCTTTTTTTCTGCCAACAGTGAAAATTGACTGGAAGGGCAGATATAATGAAGTTATATGGGCAGCTTCAAGTTGAAAGAATGGGACAGTGACAGTCCTTAAAATAACAGAGGGAAAAACCCATCACAATGAAAATCCATTCAGCTTCTCCCTCCACCAGTTCCCTTTGTAACTTAGCGGTTTTCCAAAAGCACATCACACAACAATGACTCTTGAGTACAGTGGCCATGTCCTTACTGGATGTCTTCCCAGTCAAAATAGAACGGGAATAAACATATAACTGAATGCAGCAGGAAACAGGGTACAAAAGTATTAAAAACTGAAGACAATGATGCTGTGACACACACTAACCTATAATTGCACACAGCACAGGATGCGAGGCCAGTCATTGGCTGCCTCTCCAGGGCCCTGTGGCCTCCGAGGATGAAAGCCATCATGAAATTGCACAGGATCAGCAAATCACTGTCAGATGGCCACCGGCTAAACCTTTCCAAAAGAAACCCATTTTCCCATAAGTGTGAAGAAGTTTACAAAGCACAAGGTAGGGAGAGAGACAAGGATAGACTACAATTTGTAGTGGCCTAATAGACAGATGTCAACGCAATGATCTTAAAACACAATCCCCGAACAGGCTCCATTAGCAAAGGAGAGGAGAAATTGAGCTTTTAAATCTCGATAGTGGTCCCCCACAATGACAACATTACCTCAAGCTGCTTGAACGCATTAGGTTACTTGGAAAGTAGTGTAGTACTACTCGAAAGATCTTGGCTCTGGAGATTCATTCATCCGATGAGACAGAAACAGGTTGCCTTAGTGAATACTATACAGCTCATAAATGCATTAGCTTGGAGACGGAGACATTAAGTGAAGCAGCAAGTATTTGGGCCACGTCCAGACAGCTCTAATCTGCCAGCATGGATTAGATGAACCCTATTAAAACTGTAATAGCAGATTTCCCTAAATCACTGCCAAAGCTTTCCTCTTTAACAAGCTTTTGAAGATGTGCACTAAGACCAGCCCCCTTTAACCGTCAGGCTGTTCTTGATGCCTTAATGCAGGTCAACTCTCAGGTGCCACAAACCAGCTGCAGAGACCTGAGCAACATAAGAACACCAGAGGGAGAAATACTCCACATATTTGTTTATTGAATGAGAAGGAGAGCGAGAAGTAGAGAGTAAGAACATGGAGTGGACCCAGAAACCAGCCAGCTCCCTATTCCTCCTCTATCTCTCCCTCTCTCTGACAGACACAGCATTTCAGGCCCAGCCAGTCGTTTCTGCCCCCCCACACACTAAGGAGAAGACTGTGTAGACCCATCTACACCTCAGTGTGAAGCCAATGCTCCACACATCAACATCAGTCAGGCAGCGGCAGTGGCAGGCGCATCATTTATGGCAGACAACCGCTCTCTAATCGTGCCAAGTGGAACCATACTGTGCTGGCTCAGATATTTTCTCTTAACATTGTCCAGTTCCAACAACTACGGTGGATGCGTAGCCAGGCCAGCACAATACAGTTTGGCTTGGCTCACTGGTATGGAAAGGGTATTAGACAGCCACTCAAACTGTATGTACTGCAGATCACTGTATACATGGGTGTAAATATGAGCCATATGCAAATATAAAATAATTGTCCTTGCCCCCACAATCCCAGTGGAGTAAATCTGCATTTTCTAATTTCTCCCTTTAGGTCCTTAATTGATTAAAAATTAATATGGTATGGTAATATTAGGCAGGCTTTTAACTGTGACTGGTTGTAGGCGATATTTGACGTCGGATTCCCTGCGGTTAATGAAAGTGGTGTCTTATCATCTAATTATTTTCTCAGAATTGTTTATCAAACACAAACCCTGAATTCCTTTCCTCCTCCACTCTGGGCATGTGTGTGTGTGACATATCTGGTTAGCATTCCGAGCCCAGGGTTAGTAAACACAGACGGGAGGAATATACAGAGCAGATTACCGAAAAGACATGCATAGGGTGCTAAGAGCTAGCATCGTGAGGCCGTGACTGCTAGCAGATAGCATAGCTATTGCTACTACTAACGCATAGCATCCTAGTAATATATAGCATATACTAGCAATGCATACCAAGCTAAAGGGTATTATAGATATACAGCGCCTCTTGAAAGTCTACACACCCCTTGCACAGCTTTACATCTTGCTGCCTTAACATTTGATCTAAAAATGAAATCTGCCAATGTACATAACCTACTCCACATTTCCAAAATCAACGAAAAATAATATAAAGCTTTCCAAATAAATAAATAAATGAAGATTACAGCCACAAAACATTTTGAAAAAGATTCAACATACATCCACATTTTTAAGCTCAGTGAATTTGGTTGGGAGTCATTGATGGACAGCAATATTCAAACCCTGTCTCTGGTTTTCAAGCAAATTTAAGTCAGGGCTGAGACTTGACCATTCAGGAACACTCAACATTTATTGGAGAGCCATTCTGGGGTGTCTTTTGCATTAACATTTGTGTCATTTTCAGCCCTGAAAAAAATACAACTTTATCCCAGGGTTAGGTATTCAGAAGCCTATGGCAAAGGCTCCTTTAACTTGTGATCTGTTCTTTGCTCCTTTCATATTTATTTTGACCCTGACAAACTCCACAGTCCCTGGCGGTGACAATCAGTCCTATAGCATATGATGCTGCCACCACTATACTTGAATATACAGAGGATCAACAGCATTGCATTCACTCCACATTACTGGCCTGTATGACAAAGTTAAAAGAATGAGGCCTGTTTTAAAAAATACACTCCAAATCATCCATTATGTTTGCAACAAGGATGTTTAGTAATACTACAAGACAACACGGCAAAGAAATTTACCTTTTGGCCTCAATAAAAAAATACAGGCTTGGGTCAACTCCAATACAACACAAAACAGAGTGAAAACCTCTGTATTGTGGGTGGCAGGATCATATTATTGGTATGCTTGTAACCGGCATGGACTGGGGAGTTGATCAGGATCCAAATAAATATGAAAAGAGCAAAGCCCAGGTAAAAAGTTTGAGGAAAACACGCCTCAGTTTTCTAAAAACCTAACCCTGGGGAAGAGTTTTTCTTTTCAGTGGGACAATTACAAAAACACGTATGCCAAAGACACACCAAAATGGCTTTCAAAGAGGTGTTGAGTATTCCTGAGTGGTCCAGCCTTAGACCTGACTTGAAAATTTGCTTGAAAATCAGAGACAAGGTTTGCTGTCCATCAATGACTCACAACCAAATGTGCTGAACTTGAGCAATTTTGACCAAAAACAATGGATAAATGTGGCCCTAAGAGTTGTCCAAAGTTGGTAGAATCCTATTGAGAATGATTCACAGCTGTGTAATGGCTGCCAAAAGTGCATCCAAGACATACGCAATCAAGACATCTTAAGGCAGCAAAATGTGAAGACCGTGCAAGGGGTGTGTAGAGTTTCACGAGCGGATAGGGGATGTGGTTGCTGTGTTACAGGGATACACAACATGGAGGTGCAGCCTGGGATAATAGTCTCACTCTCAGCCGTATGGCTTCATAACATCAACGTTAGCCTGGCTGGTTAAGGGAAGGCAAGCTCCTGAGTTCTCAGAGTTCCCAGGGTTCCTGGGGAATGGATTGTCCACCGCGAGGGCAGGCAACTGCCAAGGCCACGTGACAGAGCGTGCTGTCAGGCAATGGACCAACCCAAACCTAGCCAATCACAGCTCAGACAAACACAGAGGATTATTAAATGATTATTAAATGTACACACAGAGAGATAAGGGTAGCACTGGAGAGGGGCTATTTGGCAGGCTAGTAGGACCTGTTCTTCAAAGTTGACATGTGTCAACCATAACATGATCACAAACATAATCTAGCCTTGTATTGGAAGTCATTACAGTGTTATTACTGAGAAATATCAGAAGTATTTTATATATCTACCTGTGTTCAGTATTGTCTATGACATTTTGGGAAATCAATATTGACAAGCCTAATATTCTCGAGTTAACTACTCGCAGCTGTAAACCTGGCTACAGTAACAGTCACATACTTTACTATGTTATGAATAATGATATGAATAATGATATGAATCATGTTCATCGCACTGCGGTCAAAGCACTTCAACTCAATAGCCTCACAGTGTATAGAGAGACAATTCCCAAGGTTTTGAACATTAACAGCCAAATCACTTTTCTCTCTTTGCTCAGGAAAGTGGTATCCACATGGGTGTCATCTCCTCAACAGCTCCTTTAGTTGTGTAAACATGACGTCGAGCACCTGAGCAGCCTGAAATATTGTCAGTGTAATCTAATTTGAACAGGAACACAATGTAAAAAAAAAAAAAAAGCCATACACTTTGAGGGAAAAAAGACAGTTGGTTGCTAAATCCGGAACTAGGAACGGCTTGCTGGAGCTCATCTGAGCGGTTGGCTGGATATGCCCTCACCCGCTATTTGCTGCTGATTGGTTTTGGTTCTGCCCATTATTGTGCTGTCCGGTTATTAAAATGTGATGTTGAGGCCCATTACAGTAACTTGGCCACCACCACACACACACACACACACACACACACGGACACAGCTGCTTCCATTCGAAAGGGTTTCATGTAAGTGTGGTTCTAAAAAAGGGAGAGCAATACAATCATTAGGATCCACTTACAAGAGGCTATTGAGATAAATAGACGCAATACAGCAGACGTGCAAACTATAAGTGGAGATCAGGAAGTGTTAACATATGACCTGATGAAAGCATATCAACGAATGCAATAATAATACAGGCTAACACGGGGATATTCACACATCAGCAATGTAAACATGTTGCCAGAGAGGGAAAGAGAACTGAGTCTAGGGATATGAAGATGTATGGCCCTCTATGGCCTGGCTACAGATCTTATCTGAGGCAATTAACAACTGCACGTGTGGAGGCACGAGAGAGGCTGTACTTCGCAGCGGTAGCATGTAAACAATATAACCATTGTTAACACACTTAATACTGAGTAAGCTAGCTGCATTCAGTAAACACTCTTGTAACAATGAATAAACAATACTAACTGGATGAGGTAGCATGCACAGGGTACATATAACCAGACAGTGCTACCATTAGCTCAGAGCTAGCAACAACAATTCAAACCTCTTACTTACAAACTTATCTGCACCGTTACATTGCACAGTAAGGTAACCATCACTCACTAATATTACATCTAATCTTATCCCATTAACATTTCCAACACTTAACTTAGTTCACATTACCCATAAGCACTCTGTTACGTTGCACCGGATGTCATGCATTTCAATGGATACATCCACAATGGAGTGGAATCGCAATGCCCCCTTCCGGTTGAAGGCTCCGTTGCGAGACTTTACGTTGTCTTCAGTCCAGACAGAGTCCATCGAGGAACAGAAGTTACTAAACCACAGGAGAAGATGAAAATATGTGGTTTTTGGTGATGGCTTTATGGGACTGATAGTCATTTGTAAACTATTACTTATTCCTATAAGTGAGTACTATTGTAATAGTAATGTTAAATAATACACATTGTCTGTTAAGCCAATTGTATTATATGACTGTTGCCTCCCATTTATTGTGATGGTTTGTTTTTGATAATAATTATGAGGTGAAGGTCACTAGATACAGTGGTATCTTCAAACTAACCTATATTTTAGTTAGCTAGCTAGCTAGCTAGCTGCTCTGCAGTGCAAGCTTGACTTGCTATAAAGTTAGAGTAACAAGTTGAGGAAAAAGTAAGTAAACAAAACATGTTTTATTATCACCTGAAACAAAATATTTATCCTGTCTTGAATGAAAAGGTCATATATTGCAATCTCCCAAAAGAAATGCAATCTCTGACGAGAACTCACAGGGCAAGACTCCGTGAAGATAACGTACGGCATAATGAAATACATCACAATGTAAACAGGGCATTACTTATTTCAATGGATGCACACAACACTTTGGTTAGAAAATAGCACGTGAACAGTCCGTAGGCGTTGATGTGTAGCACTAAGGGAGCTTACTGCTTACCAACTGAGGCTGGGGGCTGCTAACCAACTGAGGGCAGAGCCTGTGGATCTAGGGAGGCAGGTAACCGAAAGCCTGGCAGGGCAGAGGATCATGGGCTGACTAGGGCTGGAGACAGCGAAGCTAAAATGGCTGACATACTAGTGCTGATAGCTTTGGGCCTGACAGGGAAACGGACTCTGAATCTGACAGGGAAACTGACTCTGAACCTGACAGGGAAACTGACTCTGGACCTGACAAGGAAAATTATTATAATTATGCAGGATTGACTGGACCTACCAGGAAGGCAGGGAACTCTAGACCTACCGCAAGGGCAGGATACACTGGGGGGGGACATTAAAAACATGGACACTTTACATCTGCCAGGTTGGCAAGAAACTTAAACTCTGACCCCAGGAAGGAAGGTACTCTGACTCTCCAAGGAGGGAAGGGAACTCTGAGTCAACCAGGAAGAAAGGGAACTCTGACCCTGCAGTGATGGCTGGAAATTGGATGTCTAGGTCAGGGGGGACATTAGGGATGACTTCTGGTCACCCAAGGTGATGTCCATATGGTTCCCAGAGGTGAGATCTGAAAGGTCTGGAAGTAGCAGGACCCTCAGGGATGGAACTAGCACAGTGCTAGCAGACAGGGCAGGAGAAGCCTCAATGTCCTGGCTGCACTTGACATCTGCAGTAGCTGCCGGCTGTGGCTCCATCCTATGAACAGACAAATAATCCAACGCTGGCTTGTCAAACCTCCGGCACCCAAGCATCAATGGAATTATGTTTTTGAAATGTTTACAAATTAATTAAAAATGAAAAGCTGAAATATCTTGAGTCAATAAATATTCAACCCCTTTGTTATTGCAAGCCTAAATAACTACAGCACTAAACATTTGCTTAACAAGTCACATAATACATTTCATGGACTAATACATTTGTTTAATATGATTTTTGAATGACTACTTCATCTCTGTACCCCACAGGTTATCCAATGCCTCACAATGAAGGGCCCCTCTTGGTAGATGGGTAAAAAAAGAAGACATTGAATATCCCTTTGAGCATGGTGAAGTTATTGATTACACTTTGGATGGTGTATGAATACACCCAGTCACTCCAAAGATACAGGCGTTCTTCCTAACTCAGTTGCCGGAGAAGAAGGAAACTGCTCAGGGATTTCACCATGAGGTCAGTGGTGACTTTAACAAAGTTACAGAGTGGCTGTGATAGGAGAGAACTGAGGATGGATCAACAACATTGTAGTTACTCCACAACACTAACCTAGTGACAGAGTGAAAAGAAAGAAGCCTGTACAGAATATAAATAGCCCAAAACATGCATCCAGCTTGCAACAAGGCACTGAAGTAATACTGCAAAAAAAAAAAATTTGTCCTGAATACAGAGTGTTATGTTTTTGGCAAATCTAATACAACACATTACTGAGTACCATTCTCCATATTTTCAAGCATAGTAGTGGCTGTATCGTGTTACAGGTATGCTTGTAATCGTTAAGGACTGGGGAGTTTTTCAGGATAAAAAATAAACAGAGTGGTGCTAACACAGGCAAAATCCTAGAGGAAAACCTGTTTCAGTTTGCTTTCTACCAGACATTGGGGGGTGAATTCACCTTTGAGCAGGACAATAACCTACAACACGAGTCCAAACCTATACTGGTGTTGCTTACCAAGAAGACAGTGAATGTTCCTGAGTGGAAGAGCTACAGTTTTGACTTAAATCTACAGCAAGACCTGACAATGATTGTCTAGCAATGATCAACAACCAATTTTAATTTTTTTCTGTTATTTTACCAGGTAAGTTGACTGACAACACGTTCTCATTTGCAGCAACAACCTGGGGAATAGTTACAGGGGAGAGAAGGGGGATGAATGAGCCAAATGTAAACTGGTGATTATTAGGTGACCGTGATGGTTTGAGGGCCAGATTGGGAATTTAGCCAGGACACCAGGGTTAACACCCCTACAATAAGTGCAATGGCATCTTTAATGACCTCAGAGAGTCAGGACACCTGTTTAACAGCCAATCCAATCAGTGTCCCCAATCACTGCCCTGGGGCATTGGGATATTTTTTTAGACCAGAGGAAAGAGTGCCTCCTACTGGCCCTCCAACACCACTTCCAGCAGCATCTGGTCTCCCATCCAGGAACTGACCAGGACCAACCCTGCTTAGCTTCAGAAGCAAGCCAGCAGTGGTATGCAGGATGGTATGCTGCTGGTGAATTTGAAAGAGCTTGAAGAATTTAGAAAAGAATAATGGCCAAATGTTGCACAATCCAGGTCTGGAAAGATCTTAGAGATTTACACAGAAAGACTCACAGCTGTAATCACTGTCAAAGGTGCTTCAACAATGCATTGACTCAGGCGTGTGAATAATTACGTCAATGAGATATTTCAGCATTTCATTTTCAATCTTCAAAATTGTTTTCTTTCTGCATGCATTTTGTATTTATATTTTGATGCGTGTATTTTCTGTAATTTATGTAATTCAGGGCTCATGTGTAAAATTAACCTTTGTCTCAGTATGACATCCTGATCAAATGTATTTGCAAAAAAGTCTAAAAACATGTTTTCATTTGTCATTATGGGGTATTGTGTGTAGATGGCCTTCAAAATATATTTAATCCATTTTAAATTCAGTCTGTAACAAAACAACATCTGGAACGTTGATATGAATACTTTCTGAAGGCACTGTATAAGGATTTGTTACATTGACTACCATAATGAGTCTTCTATGTAAACACAAGCAGTGAGTAGAATAGAGCTTGAATAAATTGTGTGTGTGTTTTGTTAATCTGATTAGCCACCAGTAGCTCTGTGGTCCCAGTAAGACGTAAGCAGTACGGAGGACCTTACAACGGAGTGGCCCTAGTCTTTCTGGTTTCTGTACATGGACTATGCTATGTGCCAACAACACAATTCAAAAGGCAACAAGGAGAGAAACACAAACCATCCCAAAAGCTCTGTGAATTAGTCTTGGCTAACATCTGCTGGACAACAATGGTGCTCTATGCCTGACTGGGGTATCTGACACATTATTAGCCCGTTCGCTACACTTAACTTACAGTCGGGTAATCAAGCAAAAGCTTAAGGTTGCCGAGACAGAAAGACTAAGATAGAGATCTGGTACTATTCATGGCCACTACCCAGGGTCATTCCCAGCCTAGTTTTGTGGACCTCAGGAAGACTAGTGGTCGCTAAGGCATCAGGTAATGGGGATCAAGTAAAGAAGAATGTTCATACTATGGTTAAATATAGCCAGAGCAGAGTTATATAGCCTCGAATCCAAACGTATAATGCTCTGTTTCACTATCCAAGAATTGGTACAAATGCGAACAAATACTATGGTTCTGGTAGAGAAAACACCTTTCAGTTCATACAGTATCCAAATGTGTAGCCTGTTCGTCATAGATGTCCTGTTTTACAGCTTCTGTCATCGTTAAGCCACTGTAATGGGAGGCATGCAGAGGTAATGTGAAACATGTTCTAATGTGTTGAGGTCTTGTATAGGTCTGGTCCCATAACATATCTTCACATATGCTACAGTATATAGCACCTAACTGACAGAAGGGAACATTGTTGAGTTAAACATGACAGGCTACGGGCCTATGTCCTGGTCCTCACACAAGTATGATCGACTGTGTTTGAACCCAAGTCACCTACGAGCCATAAGACTGTGTAAGCCCGCTGAGTTTAAGTTTGGGCATTCGCTAGGGGTGCATATGCAAGTATTCAGGTCTCGGGCAAGGTCAGTCATCACCGAACCATGTCTGTTACACAATATGAAATAAAGTTCCCATGCTCTCAATTCTAGAAATTAAAATTTATTTCAATTTTTTTATTTTTTTATATAGCCCTTCGTACATCAGCTGATATCTCAAAGTGCTGTACAGAAACCAAGCCTAAAACCCCAAACAGCAAGCAATGCAGGTGTAGAAGCACGGTGGCTAGGAAAACTCCCTAGAAAGGCCAAAACCTAGAAAGAAACCTAGAGAGGAACCAGGCTAGACAATTGAATTAAAGCAGCCTACGTGCTAGACTAGAGGTAAAGATATCTCAGTTGTTTCTGGTTGTTCGTGGCGATTTTGGATTCCATGTATGAAACGCAAACCATGCATCATCTGCTTGCTTTACATTACATTGCCTTAAATTGTTTCCCTTTCTTGTTGGTTGTGTAACAATGCAGCAACAAGATGTGTGTGTGCAAACATGAGGCACAATGCTCTCATTATCATGCGGCTACATCAGCTACCCGTGCAGAACACTGGGTCTGCATACGTGCAGGAAGGGTCCCTTCCTTCCTCTCTATAATACATTGTGCCCTTGTATATCCCCTGTAGAACTCTCCTTGGATAGGGAGTCTGATGTTTATGCAGTTGCCATGGCAAGGGCTGTCCTTTTGGAGAGGAGCAAGGGAGGTGTCACATGATCCACATCATCCTTCCAGGGTAATCAGACAAGTCTGGATGTCGACCACAGAAATACCATCTCTCCTCTTTCGGCAGTCTGGATGTCAACCACAGAAATACCATCTCTCCTCTTTCGGCAGTCTGGATGTCAACCACAGAAATACCATCTCTCCTCTTTCGGCAGTCTGGATGTCAACCACAGAAATACCATCTCTCCTTTTTCGGCAGTCTGGATGTCAACCACAGAAATACCATCTCTCCTCTTTCGGCAGTCTGGATGTCAACCACAGAAATACCATCTCTCCTCTTTCGGCAGTCTGGATGTCAACCACAGAAATACCATCTCTCCTCTTTCGGCAGTCTGGATGTCAACCACAGAAATACCATCTCTCCTCTTTCGGCAGTCTGGATGTCAACCACAGAAATACCATCTCTCCTCTTTCGGCAGTCTGGATGTCAACCACAGAAATACCATCTCTCCTCTTTCGGCAGTCTTGATGTCAACCACAGAAATACCATCTCTCCTCTTTCGGCAGTCTGGATGTCAACCACAGAAATACCATCTCTCCTCTTTCGGCAGTCTGGATGTCAACCACAGAAATACCATCTCTCCTCTTTCGGCAGTCTGGATGAGTGCGCTGGTGAGAGAGGAATGAAGAGATGATGCATCACAATCAATCCAAAGAGAAGTCATTTTTGCTGCATTCATTGTAATACCACCCAGAAGAGAGTTAATGATAGCTGCTGAACTAGTCGAAATACAAATATTCCCACAATTGTGGAATAGATCCCACTGTAACAAATGTGATATGAATTCTGTATTTTTAGCTCTTTGTTTGTTTGCATTTCAAAGGTCCAAAATCTTCTCTGCTTTCGTTAGAGATTGCATTCCCTGTGAGACTATATGAATAGAATGTGTGCCAGAAGAATGTATGCCAGCTTTCTCATAGACACGCAGAAACAGATGCAAATGTTTTCAGGGAATGGAAATGGTTAGGAGTGCTTTGTCAATACATCGACTTTACAAAACTTTAGGAATACCAGGTGAACACTATGATCCCTTATTGATGTCACTTGTTAAATCCACTTCATTCAGTGTAGATGAAGGAGAAGAGACAGGTTAAAGAAGGATTTTAAGCCTTGAGATCATTGAGATACTGAATATGTGTGCCATTCAGAGGGTGAACGCGAAAGACAAACGATTTAAGTGCCTTTGAACTGGGTATGGTAGTAGGTGCCATGTGCACCGATTTGAGTGTGTCAAGAACTTCAACGCTGCTGGGTTTTTCAACAATTTCCTGTGTGTATCAAGAATGGTCCACCACCCAAAGGACATCCAGTCAACTTGACACAGCTCTGGGAAGCATTAGAGTCAACATGGGCCAGCATCCATGCGGAACACTTTCGACACCTTGTAGTCCACGCCCCCGACGAATTGAGGGTGTTCTGAGGGCGAAAGGGGGTGTAACTCAATATGAAGAAGGTGTTCCTAATGTTTTGTACACTCAGTGTATACATATCCTTAGACATTCAACAGTACTTTATGAGGTCATGTCATATTAAAGGCCAAGCAATTGAACTAATTATCAATTAAAAGAGTTAATGCTCTGTCTTAAATTAATCAGCAACACACATGGCAAGTGTTTATGTACGCAGGGAATTTTAACTGTTGCCATTAAAAGAAAGGATTGAGTCTCTCACTCAAGTAATTTCCTATAAAAGTTGCAATGCATTAATCTTTACTGTCTTTCCAATGTTAAAACAACATTTATATTTGGAGACACACATGAAACCGATTAAAAACATTTTAAAAAGCAATCAATATCGCTTCCATTCTGCCAAAGGGGCTTGGCAAAAGTCAAATTAAATATGCACCATGGACATGTTTGGTGATGCCCATAACATCAAGGGGTTTAAACTCTCCGAAATATGCTACTTAATTCGTGGTGCACATTTGGCACTCCCTCTCCGCCCTGTTTCTATGCACATTTGTCTCCATCTCTGGCTGGCAGCTGAGTTGGGCCTGGCCGCCAGCTCCTCTCTGATTGTTTGATGATTAAATACATCTTGATTTGCCGAGCTAGCTGTGTCGTAAACTTCCTGTGCGGGTGCAACCAGTCAGGTCTGCATTCGTTCTCCACCTCCACTCCCCAAAGGCCTTCTGGGAACACCGTTATTAACCCTGCTAATTAGCCTGGTTAACCACGCCCCTGCTCTAGCTTCACTGTCTTTTAACCCCTCATTTTTCACTGTCTGGACTCTGGACCTGAGAATCGAGAAGGGGGGGGGGATTCTTCTAGCTAGCTCCTGTGAATATTAAACAGCAGTGACTGCAGGAATGCTAGCCTGCTAAATTGGCAGCAGATGCTGTTGGGGGGATTGGGTTAAAACTTTTTTTTTCTCCAACTGGAGCTGTAAAACATTACAGGGCAGACACGTCCTCGGGTGGAACCTCCATGGAGTTGAGGCGCAGGCGATATGGGCCCGGTGGCTCTGCTGGTTTATTGGTGGCTAAACACTCCACCAGGCATTTAATGTTCACTGATGAGGGGTCTTCAGGAAACAAGTTCCCAAAGGGAGATACTCCTTTAACAGTCTGAATACAACAGGGATTGAGTCTATGTAGAGCACTTGAGCCTTGCCCTGCCCCCATTGTAGGTGATAGCGGAAAAATAATTCTGAGATTAAGTGGAGGATAGCCTTCTTACTAACACCATGGAGTGATGTCACTGTGCTCCATATGTTGACCCCCTATATGTAGGCCTCCTAAGCTTTTATCCGGATAATTAAAAACATGTCGGTTTTGTCTGCACAGTTTGCGTATTTTCGGCTTAGATGTCTTACGTCAGCTAACTGGAAGTCCCATTTGGGATTAGATGGGCACCAACATGTTTAATGTGTTCGCAAAGCTACATGGGAGTTAAGTTACCTGCTTGGTCTGTCAATGTTGTGAGAAACTAGACCTAGTCGTCTGGGACAAGATGAATGACTGGCACTCCAAGAAAATCATTTCGGAAATTTCTCCAAATACTAAAAACCAGCCATACCTCCAGGCTATGGCTGCAGACATAAATTGTAACGTGTCATTTTTTGGTTTCAAGCTGGATTTCTGGTGTTCTGGCTCCATGTCTTCTGAGGCGGACGAAAAGGAATTGACAATGAGTGTATTTGAGAAACAAATATTGAAACGAATTATTTAAAACAATGAACCTCCTTCATTCCATTGGCAATACAGGCATATTACAGCATTCTAGCCTAAGCTTGGATATCCACTGCAAGGACAGGGTACGGGGACATTTAGGTTGAAGATGAGGCTTAACATGGGAACTC
The DNA here is from genome assembly GCF_034236695.1 of Oncorhynchus nerka. NCBI lineage: Eukaryota > Metazoa > Chordata > Actinopteri > Salmoniformes > Salmonidae > Oncorhynchus > Oncorhynchus nerka. The sequence continues at coordinate 48,101,875 of NC_088400.1, read as the reverse complement.
GGTGTTCAACTCCAGGGAAGCCATGATCCTTTCAGGCCATCTGCCAAGAGTCCAATAAGGAAAATGGATGGATCTGTGTAAGCCATGGCCTAACAAAGTCACTATGCTGAAAATGTTGCTGACACCTTGTAACGCAAATGAAAGCCACAGCTAAAGCGCTATACAAATCCTGCCAACTTACAAGTGTTCCCGTAGTCAAGACTGTTATCCGCCGCCATCCATTACACCCTTCTGATGTTGATTAATTGAACACTTGAAAAAAAGGGGAACCTTTTATCAGCTTTGATCAAGACCGATTCGCTGTGTAGTGGTCCGAAATCCAGCGTAAATATGCCAAAATTACACTTTTTATCATTAGATCAGAGGCAACATTATCATCACTAGGATAATTTCCATAGAAAATACAGACATTATTTATAAAAGGGCCTACTACAATATTAATGGGTAAGTAAACAGCAAAATACACAAGATTCAAACACGGAACACTAATGAGTGGTAATGTACTGTTTGCCACCTCCTATGGAGAGACATATGGGGAGTGTGGGATAAACGAGGGGCCATGGCTGTCAACAGTCTCTCAGTTATGCACACCAAGTGGAGACTGAAGACACGAGGGGCCACAAAAACACATTGATGAAAGGATAGAGACCCTTAGGCCACATGACAAAACCACTGCCATCACAATGTGGTCAGGGCAAAGGTGTGTGAAAGAGGTTGGAAGGGGGGCATGGGGTCACATTCCCTTATGGAGACAATGCTAGAGTTCTGGTATTTTTTCAGGGACTCAGGGATGAATCCTATGTACTTTGATGCTGGTCTCTTCTCCTACTGTGGTTCTAAGTCCATGACCCCTATAAAGATAGAGGGATGCCCACATCCTTCTACCCTGGGGCCTGCCAGTCGCACCCCCCAGGGAGAGGGGCCCCATCATTTATTATTTCTTCCCCTCTTCTTAAGGAAATACTTTCTCAATAGCCTCCTCAGGTTTGTATATTTTTACAGTCTTAATTTTCTTCCTTGATTCAACCCCCTTTTCCTCCTATTTATTTGCTGTATAAACACCAGCTCGGTCCCCAGCTTCCACCCAGGGTTGAATTATTTTTTATGATGTTTCTTCCCATTGAAGACTGTGTTTATTTGCCCGGGCGATCTGGTTGGGATAGGGGTATTTTGGGGGTACCTATGAGTAGGCGAGAGCTGAATTGAAGCATAAAAGCTGACCTGGTTACCATTATCTCAGGTTCTAATCAAATTCCTCAGCTGCAGATGGGAGAGATATGTTGACTGATCCAGCTCCTGCTGTTGGTCTCAAATGTCATAATCCATAGGCAAAGGCCCTGTCTCATATTAACAGGTTCAATATTACATTTCAATATTACACTCAATTTCAATAACCCACCCTGTAGTTTGGGTAAAAGAGCCAAACAGTCAATTATGTTAAATTATTCCTTGCTCTGTTGATTGCCGTTTTCTCCCCTCCTTGAAACTCATCAAGGGAAACAGGATTAAAAGGCCAACCAAGTCACTGACCACTGACCCGTGACACAGCTTTGATGACCCCTACGACCCTTCCTTAAAGTAAAATTGTCCAGTTATCGAGGGCTGCCCTAGGCCCCTTCAATAGCTTGGTTTCCATTCAATTGGCGACAGATCTCCATGCGAATATTCTAAAATCGCGTAAAGAAAATATGCACATTTTCCCACCAGTGGTGTTTCTACCAAACGGGACTTGTTGTGGATAAAAGTCAGTGGGTGATGACATAGTGGGTGATGACATAGTGCACACAAAATGTTTCCATCACATTTTCAACTCTACTGATAGTTTTGTCACAAATATTGTTGTGTTAAATAGAAAATGTACCTATCATGTCTTGGCATGTGTGCTCTAGCTAATAGCTTGCTGTGCGGGTAGGGTGATCTATGTGATGAAATTCTTATGGATAAGAGCGAGATTATTTTTATTTGCCAAACGGTAGTCAAGCATCGATCATCATTTCACCAGAATAAGACCCTTTGTTTTTATTGGAAAGGAGCAGCAAGATCACCGTGCACTTTCACCACCCTATGAAGTTCATCATAACTTCTTTCATCTGTAGCCCAATAAACTGCATGGTTTCCCAAGTCATAGAGGGATGACCAAACACCATATCATCGCTTGACTCTAAGTTTACTTTGATGTGATGGTTATTAGATACGTTTCTACCACCGTTCCTCGCATCATTTATTTTACCGACACAAAAAGATCCCACCATTGTCGAACGAACAAAAAAAATACATAATGAGGAAAAATATTTTTGAAGAGTCTATCCTATATCTGATTTAGGATATAAAAGAAATTTCAGGAAATATTGTAGTATTTTGGACAAATATTTGTTTTTGTTGGCAATAATCTCCATACTTCCATTCATTCACCTTCAGACGAGTCCCGTGACAATTGTGAGGCTAATAAAAAAAAGGATAACACCATCATGTTCGTGAGAGTCTCATCTTTCAATGAAGTGGTCACAGGCCAAACCATTTAGACACTACAGGTATTTTCGTGAGAAGACCTGATTTTCGGGACGTCCGCTGGTCTGACAAACAGTGCGGTAGCTCTGTCACTTCTGCAGATGCCAAATCAAATCAAATGTATTTATAAAGCCCTTCTTACATCAGCTGATATCTCAAAGTGCTGTACAGAAACACAGTCTAAAACCCCAAACAGCAAGCAATGAAGGTGTAGAAGCACAGTGGCTAGGAAAAACTCCCTAGAAAGGCCAGAACCTAGGAAGAAACTTAGAGAGGAACCAGGCTATGAGAACTGCGAAAGGCCGACATAGGTGGATGCGGGGGATTGAGACAGCACATACAAAAAAAACTGATATCTCGAGCTTAAACTGACAGACTTTGATGGGGATTTTTACATTATATTACATAGATTGATGCACAGGTGAACAAATAGACTCTTAACGATGTTAAGGTCTTTATTCGGCATAGTCGAATATATAACTGACTTTCCATGCAGTTGTAACAGGTTTCACTGCATTTTGAGGAGAGTTCATGCCAACTTCTGTCTTGATGGATCGGAGTTACCTGCCTGCATAGTTACAGAAATAAAATGTTCTGTTCGATGTGTCTCTCAACTGCCTCAAAACCTTCTCCCATATGAGCAGAAGAACAGTGAAGAAGAGGTCAAATAAGGACTTAGTGTACACACACATAAAATGCACAGCACTACTAAATAAATACAGCACGATACAATATGAAAATAAAAATCTATTTTAATTCTTAACAGGCTGCATAGAGTTATAGAAATCGAAAACAGCATTCAGTTCAATGTTTCTCAACTGCATCCGCGCCTGTTGGAAAGTAAAGCAACATAATTGTCAGTGCGTGACCAGTGAGATGTGTCGTGGCGTGACTACCATTGATGTGATGACTGCTATACATCAAATAATTATCTCCTACATTTAATTATTACCCGATTAAATTAATCATGTAACAATTAACTCTGGGGCACCATGGGAAAAGTTTGTTTCATGAGTTACCTTTTCCCAATTACCTCAAGAATATATTAGAATATATCGATATCATACCAGTCATCAATTAATCAATTAATAATTTCCTCATATCAGTCTCATTCTGAACGTCGTTGACCTCATAAATCTGCACGAACCCTAGCCTAAGTGATGAATCAGCGATAAACAAATTGACTTAATAACTAACTACATAATCACACATAATTACATAAACACACACGGTATAGGTTATATTGATTACTAACATAATGCAATGAAAAGTCCCTAGTGGACTAACCTAATATGACGGCTTGTTACACAATGGAAAGGGGGTGGGGAAATAAAGAGCGGGAGAGACAAAGTGAGTGGACTTATCGAAGATACATGTGGAAGCTATGCACATGGGAATATGAATACTTTGCACATGAACGACCGCTCATTCGAAAATAATTGCAATGTATATATTTACACGTGGATGTCTTTGTTGATGTCTCTCTGTTGAACTCGATCCATCTTTGGGAAGTGGTTCGATGTAAGTTTCTGTTTGTGTATGTCTTTAGTTGTAGTCTGTTTTGTCTCGGAGTGTTCGTTAAAATGGATACGTCAGAGGTATACCAAGCGGTGTTCAGAGGGATCTGTATTTCCCTATGTTTGTTAGAATAGATACAGAGGTACCTATGATGGTGAGAGGAATTTGTCCTTCCCTCATCTCATCTTGGTCAATTGTCCTAGACTACGTTACATGTAGAGCTGCTGGCGGTGCATGTTTTAGTCTAGTCTTCACCTTCGTCACTCGTTGAGCGTTTCAGGGGTTCTTACCATTTTCTGGTCTTGTAGTTTTAACCATTTCCATCGTTGTAGCCACCGCTCCATGCTGTCTGGTCTGGTAGAGTCTAACCATTGGACGGCTTACACCGTCCACCTGATTGGTCTAATGTACATTTCGTTACGAGTCCCTTTAAGCACTCTGGTCTTGGAGGGTGTTCTATCCTGTTGACACAATGTGTGCGCTCACGTGAGCGTGGTCACTGACCTGGCCCAGGTCTACATGAAGAGCCGTTATCCCGTTTAGAAGGCCAAAATCCCGCTTCCATCTTCTCAAAAGTATTCCTAGACTTAATCACCTATTTTATACAACATTCAGATGCAAACCTGATAACACTTTCAGAGCTACAGCTATATTTCTATAAGTCTTTCTGAAAATCTCAATGACATCACAAAATAGACATTCATTTTTCATATTCCATCTGACATCATTACCAACATTCTTTATGTTAGAAATATTGTTTCAATGTTCATTGTTTGATGTTTTAGTTCTTTGGCAAGAGTCTCTCTGTAACACTAAGACATTCCATTCTCAATACTGCAGAGCCAAAGGGAAGGTTTCTGCTAGGTATTTACGATCTGGCAGTTAAGTCATAAAACCGGACCAATTCCCCCAGGAGAGAGAGAGTTTGGCTATCTGTCAGCCATTGGCCTAGCTCAGTGGTTCCCAAACGTTTATAGTCCGGTACCCCTTCAAACATTCAACCTCCAGCTGCGTACCCGCTCTAGCACCAGGGTCAGTGCACTCTCAAATGTTGTTTTTTGCCATCATTGTAAGCCTGCCACTCACACACTATACAATATATTTATTTAACATAAGAATGAGTGTGAGTTTTTGTCACAACCCAGCTCGTGGGAAGTGACAAAGAGCTCTTATAGGATCAGGGCACAAATAATAATTTAATAATAATCAATAATTTGCTCTTTATTTAGCCATCTTACGTATAAAACTTTATTTGTTAATCGAAAATTGTGAATAACTCACCACCGGTTAATGAGAAGGTTGTGCTTGAAAGGATGCACATAGATAAGCAATATGGGTTGTATTGGAGAAAGTCTCAGTCTTAAATCATTTTCCACGTAACCGGTGTGAAATGGCTAGCTAGTTAGCGGGGTGCGTGCTAATAGCGTTTCAATCGGTGACATCACTCGCTCTGAGAACTTAAAGTAGTTGTTTCCCTTGCTCTGCAAGGACTGCAGCTTTTGTGGAGCAATAGGTAACGATGCTTCGAGGGTGTCAGTTGTTGATGTGTGCAGAGGGTCCCTGGTTCGAGCCCAGGTAGGGGCGAGGAGAGGGATGGAAGCAATACCATTACACACACACAGTCTGTGCCTGTATTTAAATTTCATGCTAGTGAGGACCAAGAATCCACTCTCACATATGTACGTAGTTGCAAAGGGCATCAGTGTCTTAACAGCGAAAATTGCCAAGGAAGGATACTCTGAGCGCCGCCCAATCCAGGAATCTGTCAGTGGCTTCTAATTAAATAACATTTTCACAGAACAATTTCGATGAGGCTCTCTTGTTCAGATATCAGTAAGTGGACTGGAGGCAGGGCATGAAAGGGATAACGAATCCAGTTGTTTGTGTCATCCGTTCGGGGAAGTACCTGTGTAAATATGCACCCAACTCACTCAGGTGCTTCACTATATCACGTTTGACATTGTCCGTAAGCTTGAGTTCATTTGCACACAAAAAAATCATATAATGATGGAAAGACCTGTGTGTTGTCCTTGTTAATGCAGACAGAGAGGAGCTCCAACTTCTTAATCATAACCTCAATGTTGTCCCGCACATTGAATAGTTGCGAGAGTCCCTGTAATCCTAGATTCAGATCATTCAGGCGAGAAAAAACATCACCCAGATAGGCCAGCCATGTGAGAAACTCATCATCATGCAAGCGGTCAGACAAATGAAAATTATGGCCGGTAAAGAAAACCTTAAGCTCATGTCTCAATTTTTAAAACAATGTGTCAATACTTTCCCTTTGATAACCAGCGCACTTCTGTATGTTGTAAAAGCATTACATAGTCGCTGCCCATATCATTTCATAGTGCATAAAATACACAAGTGTTCAGCGGCCTTGCATTAACAAAGTTAACCATTTTCACTGTAGTGTCCAAAACATATTTCAAGCTGTCAGGCATTCCTTTGGCAGCAAGAGCCTCTCGGTTGATGCTGCAGAGCAACAGCTTGCACGCGCGTTACCACTCCATTGTGTCTCCCTGTCATGGCTTTTGCGCCATCAGTACTGACACCAACACATCTTGACCACCAAAGTCCATTTGATGTCACAAAGCTGTCCAGTACTTAAAAAATATCCTCTCCTGTTGTCCTGGTTTCCAGTGGTTTGCAGAAGAGAATATCCTCTTTAATTGACCCGCCATAAACATAACGGACATATACCAGGAGCTGTGCCGGGCCCGCCACGTCTGTTGACTCATCCAGCTGTAAGGCATAGAATTCACTGGCTTGTATGCGAAGCAGTAATTGTTTGAAAACATCTCCTGCCATGTCACTGATGCGTTGTGAAACAGTGTTGTTTGATGAAGTAATTGTCTGTATAGTTTTTTTGCCTTTTCCCCCAGCATTCCCCAGCCATATCCACGGTAGCAGGAATAATGAAGTCCTCCACAATAGTATGGGGCTTGCCTGTCCTAGCCAGTCAGTAGCTCCCCATATATGACGCTTCTAGCCCTTTCTTATTAATGGTATCTGTTGCTTTTGTACTCAAAGTCGTCTTAATTCTCACTCAAACTCCTGTGGCTTATTTTTCAAATTGGCATGTTTTGTTTCTAAAGGTCTGCGCAAGAGTGAAGGTTTCATCAAGTTGTGAGATAGTACTTTTGCACATATAACACACTGTGGCTGAGGAAAGGCACTACTCCCAATATAAGTGATCACCAAATCAATGTAGTTCTCATCATATTTGCGCCTCTTCGATGGTTCAACGTCCCCGTCTGTTGTTCGGTGCTTTCCAGGGTAAGGGTGCAGTAGCTCTTTGGCTGCATCCGATTCACAACTGTCAGTGTCCATGCTATCTGGGCTAACAACAAACTTAGAATTACTGATGCTAGTATTGGATGTGCATGTGGAAGCAGACCAACTTGTGTTGTCGACAATTTCAAAGATTTTACTGAGTTACAGTTCATATAAGGAAATCAGTCAATTGGAATCAATGGATATCACATGACTGGGAATACAGATATGCATCTGTTGGTCACAGATACAGTACCTTTAAAAAAGGTGGAGGGCATGGATCAAAAACCAGCCAGTATCTGGTCTGACCACCAACAGAGTTAATCGGGCTGTTGATTGTGGAATTTTGTCCCACTCCTCTTCAATGGCAGTGTGAACTTTCTGGATATTGGCAGGAACTAGAACAAGCTGTCATACACGTCAATCCAGAGCATCCCAAACATGCTCAATGGGTGACATGTTGAGTGAGTATGCAGGCCATGGAAGAACTTGGACATTTTCAGCTCCAGGAATTGTGCAACAGATCCTTGCGACATGGGGCTGTGCAATATCATGCTGAAACATGAGGTGATGGCATCAGATGAACGGCACAACAATGGGCCTCAGGATCTCGTCACAGTATCTCTGTGTATTCAAATTGCCATCGATAAATGCAATTGTGTTCGTTGTCCGTAGCTTATGCATGCCCATTCCTTAACCCCACTGCCACCATGGGGCACTCTGTTCACAATGTTGACATCAGTAAACCGCTCGCCCACACAACGCCATACATGCTGTCTACCATCTGCCCGGTACAGTTGAAACTGGGATTCGTCCATGGAGAGCACACTTCTCTAGAGTGCCAGTGGCCATCGAAGGTGAGCATATGCCCACTGAAGTCGATTACAATGCCAAACTGCAATCAGGTCATGACCGTGGTGAGGACGACAAGCATGCAGATGAATTCTCTGAAACAGTTTCTGACAGTTTGTGCAGAAAATCTTTGGTTGTGCCAACCAACAATTCTCTGGCATCAGCTCTGGTGGACATTCCTGCAGGCAGCATGCCAGTTGCATGCTCCCTCAAAACATGAGACATCTGTGGTGTTGTGTTGTGTGACAAAACTGCACAAGGTGCACCTGTGTAATGATCACGCAGTTCAATCCGATTCTTGATATGCCCCACCTGTCACGGGGATGGATTATCTTAGCAAAGGAGAAATGCTCACTAAGAGGGAAGTAAACAAATTTGTGCACAAAACTTTTTTGTGCATATGGAAAGGTTCTGGGATCTTTTATTTCAGCTCATGAAACAATGGACCAACACTTTACATGGTGAGTTTATATTTTTGTTCAGTATAGTTGGCCGTCCTCACTGTCATGTTTTTATACTAGCTCTGCTAAACTCAAATGACAAAGATTTGCATTGAGGTTAGAAATAATACACCAGCAGTGACAATAAGCCAGTTAATATCCCAGTAAATAAAGAGAGCAATAAAATAACCCTTAGCGACCAGATTGACCATTCAAGATCATTTTTGATTGGCAAAAGTCAGTGACTCAGTGTGATACTGGTCTGGTATATATCAGCTTGTTGTTAACGTGACACTACTTCGCTACAGCCAATTGGCATGGAATGAATAAAAATCTTGCCATCCTGTCTTGTATTTGGAAAGTTTTAAAAAATGTGTTAGATTTTGTGCGTTTGTATAGTTCTGCTGTGTAAGAACATTTCCCCATGAGACCGTCAAAAGACAGAATTAGTGTGAATGATATAGGGAGACAGAGGCCATACTATCTCTTTAAGCACATATGAGTTTATCTTCCACCCCTTTTTGACACTTGAACAGAAGGTCCAGAAATCGACCATCGGGGCCCTAGCAAGTCCCATGTGGTAGAGGAGATGGGTGGTTGGCCGTCAGAGACCCATATCCATCCTGCCCTGCCTTTCTAAAGTCTTCGAAAGCCAAGTGAACAAACAGATCACCGACCATTCCGAATCCCACCGTACCTTCTCCACTACGCAATACGATTTCCGAGCTGGTCACAGGTGCACCTCAGCCACGCTCAAGGTCCTAAACGATATTATAACCGCCATCGATAAAATACAGTACTGTGCAGTCGTCTTCATCGACCTGGCCAAGGCTTTTGACTGTCAATCACCGTATTCTTATTGGCAGACTAAACAGCCTTGGTTTCTCAAATGACTGCCTCACCTGGTTCACTAACTACTTCTCAAATAGAGTTCAGTGTGTCAAATTGGAGGGCCTGTTGTCCGGAGCTCTGGCGGTCTCTATGGGGGTGCCACAGGGTTCAATTCTCAGGTAGTAAATGTAAATGTAAAGGAATACCTAGGATAGGATAAAGTAATCCTTCTCACCCCCCTTAAAAGATTTAGATGCACTATTGTAAAGTGGCTGCTCCACTGGATGTCATAAGGTGAATGCACCAATTTGTAAGTCGCTCTGGATAAGAGCGTCTGCTAAATGACTTAAATGTAAATGTAATGTAAATGACTCTTTTCTCTGTATATATCAATGTTGTCACTTTTGCTGCGGGTGATTCTTTGATCCACCTCTATGCAGATGACACCATTCTGTATACATCTGATGCCCTTCTTTGGAGACTGTGTTAACTAACCTCCAAACAAGCTTCAATGCCATACAACACTCTTTCCATGGCCTCCAACTGCTCTTAAATGCTAGTAAAACGAAATGCATGTTCTTACACTGATCACTGCCCGCCCGACTAGCTACTACTCTGGACGGTTCTGAATTAGAATATGTGGACAACTACAAATACCTACGTGTCCTAGACTGTAAACTCTCCTTGCAGACTCATATTAAGCATCTCCATTCCAAAATGAAATCTAGAAACGGCTTCCTATTTCACAACAAAGCCTCCTTCACTCATGCTGCCAAACATACCCTCGTAAAACTGACTATCCTACCAATTCTTGACTTCTGTGATGTAATTTACAAAATAGCCTCCAACACTCTACTCAACAAATTGGATGCAGTCTAGACAGTGCCATACGTTTGTCACCAAAGCCCCATATACTACCCACCACTGCGACGTGTATGCTCTCGCTGGCTGGTCCTCGCTACATATTCGTCGCCAAACCCACTGGCTCCAGGTCATCTTTAAGTGTTTGCTAGTAAAGCTCCGCCTTATCGTGTAGCACGCGCTCCAGCAGGTATATTTCACTGGTCATCCCCAAAGCCAACTCCTCCTTTGGCCGCCTTTCCTTCCAGTTCTCTGCTGCCAATGACTGGAACGAATTGCAGAAACCACTGAAGTTGGAGACATATCTCCCTCACTAACTTTACGCGTCAACTGTCAGAGCAGCTTACCAATCAGTGCAGCTGTACACAGCCCATCTGTAAACAGCCCATTCAACCAACTACCTACCTCTTCTCATATTTTTTGTCTGTTTTTCTGCTCTTTTGCACACCAGTATTTCTACTTGGACATCCTCATCTGCACATATATCACTCCAGTGTTAATTGCTAAATTGTAATTACTTCGCCACTATGGCCTATTTATTGCCTTACCTCCATACTCCATTTGCACACACTGTATACAGATTTTTCTATTGTGTTATTGACTGTACATTTGTTTGTTCCATGAGTAACTCTGTTGTTGTTTGTGTTGCACTGCTTTGCTTTATCTTGGCCAGGTCGCAGTTGTAAATGAGAACTTGTTCTCAACTGGCCTGGTGGGATATGTCTTTTGTGGGTCCAGTCCTCGGAGGCAGAGAACATGATTGAGTGCTGCAGCCCTGAGAAAATAAAGGCCCCACAGACCCACCGGTCTGCTTCTTCCACTGCTCACCATGTTTCATGTCCACGCAATTAAACAAGTCCCCCTGACCGCTTGCAGCCTTCTCCTAGTGTGTGTGTGTGTGTGTGGATGCGTTTCAATTCACCAGGAGATCACCGGCTGTAGCAAATCTTATCTGAGCCATTATTAGCGGTATTGTTCATCTTTATGGCTGAGCAAACAAGCCTCCGATACCGTCAATAGCCGAGAACGTTCACATGTGAGGTTAAGCATGAAGACAAATGGGGCAGGGATCACACGGCATAACTCATCCTCTGTTAAATGGTACAGTTATGATTGTGAGGTAAGGCACTTAAGTGGAGAGTGAAAAGGACAAGAAGGTGATGTCAAGCAAAATGTTTTTATTTTTATTGTTATGGTTTTAACTTGACTAAATTCCTCCAGGTGTCATGGGCAGAGAATGAGCAAATAAGTCAGGAACAGCACACAAGCTATCTGCTGGCCAGCTGTATGGGAGCTGCAGAATGTCAACTTCAATAACCAGTTCGCAAGTATACATGAACAGTGTAACTGACTTGACTGTCATTTCTGTGTAAAAACCCACATTAATGCAATGACTGTAAAACAAATGAATGGTGACCTGCCATGATTGGTTAAGGCTATCTTATTGGATATAAGAGCTGTCCAATGGCTGTGAAGAGTGGAGAGGTCAGTGGTTAAGAGCGTTTAATGGGCTCATGCTGGAGTGAGGGTTAACGGGAGGTAAATGATTCTGCAGAGTCAGTCAGTGTGTGTGTGTGTGTGTGTGTGTGTGTGTGTGTGTGTCATATCAGTGAGTTAGCTCCAGAGACTGTAGCCACAACAGATAGAAACCACTTAAGGAACTTTCACAGACACTGAATACACACTCTATCCAGTCCCATCCCCCTCCACACCCCAATGTTAGACAACTTCATCTATCTTATAGGACAGGGGTCACCTGCCAGTGACCTGTTATCAATGGCCCTGGCACGCCCTCCAGACCTCGTTAATCTGTCATGATACTTTTATATCTGCTCAAATGGTTGTGTGGCGGTTAGCTTCATGTGATCTCTAATGGCCGACTTAGGTCTGTTGTGTTTTGGCAACGCATGAAATCTGTATGGGAGGATATCCATCGCCGAAAGCAGGTTGGTTGGTCTGGTCTGCATCGGTTCCTCTCACAGGTAGCAAAGCCTCTCATCCTCCTCTTCCACCAAACCTCTGGGAATAGAAGAGAGGAAAGGGAAGAGAGGAAAAGGAAAACTGTAAGAAGGTCTGCTGATAACACACACACACACACACACACACACACACACACACACACACACACACACACACACACACACAGAGTTCTTCCACTTCAGCTAGGAGGACTTAGACTCAACATGGCTAGCCTCCATAGAAACATTGTCTGTTTTATTTACTTCTTAATAAGCCACTATGAAAGCATACCTATCGGAGTTACGGATATTGCTTTTTCATATTATTGATTTCAACCAGATTGTTTAGATAAGATGTGAATTAGATCAGATGAATTCCATCAGTTGTGCCTATTTTTCCTATTTCATTCATTATAGCCACCATATCAGGGCTAGGGGTAATCTCAATATCTGTTTAGACCTCTGCTTGTTCTTGTTGTGTCGTCTACCACTAAGACATTGTTTGTGTCCCAAATGGCACCTTATTCCCTATAGTGCACTACTTTTGACCAGAGCCCTATAGGCCCTGCTCACAGTCCGAGTTACACACGTAACACTGCAAGCAAGTGAATTGTCAACATTAAGACTCCGTCACTGGGGAGCTACAACAGCAGCGAGCATCTGGTCCAAATGGCTCAGTGTACATTTTACAGGCGAGACTCGTGTCATAAGGCTCTCTTCTGCAGACACATTTCCAAGGTGTGGAGAGAAGCTTTTTTTCCATTTCTTATTCATGCTTTTAAATCACAGATGACAAAACAGCCCTGTTAACAAGATGTTTAAAAAAGTTAAGCAATGTCGCACCCAGACCGTCTTGCCTGCCTGTGTCTTGACAAAGTGTTTGTGTGTGTATGTAAATGTGTGCGCGTGTCTTGAGTCTATGTGGTGCGCGTCGTTGGAACAGTCTGTTCAGGAACCAGAGTGTTTAAAAGATGCTACGGTGGGTTGCGGGGCTGCTGACATTAACAGGCTGGCGGATAAAGTGGCTTGGCAGAGACCCAGCCCACGGTCCTGACAGTGTGAGGTCCTCCCCACCCCCTGTCCATTTTAATGAGGAATTGTTTGAGGCTGCCTCTTCCTGAGCCGCAAGGATGTATGGGGGGGGCTCCCAAGGATCGGATGCGTAAGGAAGGGGAGTCCAAATGTAGGGGGGTCGGCAAGGGCAAAGTGCATCCCTCTACATACCAGGATGGCAGATGGTTGAGCGCACAGACAGACACAACAGGAGGGAGACATGACAGAAACACAAAAAAACGTCTTCAATAGGCACACCGGACAGGAAACTGCATCATGTTTTCTGGGGCTGTCGTAGGGTCTGTTTCCTGTGACCCCTGTTAACCTTGAATGTCAGGCCTTTGTTCTCAGGAATGTCTTAATATGGATATGGAGTTGCCCAGGTGACATGTCACACATACTACATGTTCACAGTGTAGGGCTGTGAACAAAATCGAAAATATTGCGTCATCTGAAGACGCCATTGTCATTGTAATACTACAGAGGCCTCTGTACACTCTTCTCAGTTTACATCAACAACATAGCTCAGGCAGTAGGAAGCTCTCTCATCCATTTATATGCAGATGATACAGTCTTCTACTCAGCCGGCCCCTCCCCGGATTTAGTTTTAAACGCCCTACAAGAAAGCTTTTTTAGTGTCCAACAAGCTTTCTCTGCCTTGTTCTGGACACCTCCAAAACAAAGGTCATGTGGTTTGTTTAGAAGAATGCCCCTCTCCCCACAAGTGTGATTACTATCTCTGAGGGTTTAGAGCTTGAAGTAGTCACCTCATACAAGTACTTGGGAGTATGGCTAGACGGTGCACTGTCCTTCTCTCAGCACATATCAAAAGCTGCAGGCTAAAGTTCAATTTGGTTTCCTCTATCGTAATCGCTCCTCCTTAACCCCAGCTGCCAAACTTAACCCTGATTCAGATGACCATCCTACCGATGCTAGATTACAGAGACGTCATTTATAGATCGGCAGATAAGGGTGCTCTCAAGCAGCTAGATGTTCTTTACCATTCAGCCATCCGATTTGCCACCAATGCTCCTTATAGGACACATCACTGCACTCTATACTCTTCCGTAAACTGGTAATCTCTGTATACATGTCGCAAGACCCACTGGTTGATGCTTATTTATAAAACCCTCTTAGGCCTCACAATCTGAGATATCTACTGCAGCCCTCATCCTCCACATACAACACCCGTTCTGTCAGTAACATTCTGATAAAGGTCCCCAAAGCACACACATCCCTGGGTCGCTCCTGTTTTCAGTTCGCTGCAGCTAGCGACTGGAACGAGCTGCAACAAACACTCAAACTGGACAGTTTAATCTCAATTTCTTCATTCAAAGACTCAATCATGGACACTTACTGACAGCTGTGGCTGCTTTGCGTGATGCATTGTCTCCTCTACCTTCTTACCCTTTGTGCTGTTGTCTGTGACCAATCATGTTTGAACAATCATTAGTTAACCTCTTGAAACTAGGGGGCACCATTTTCATTTTTGGAAAAATAATGTTCCCAAAGTAAACGGGCTATTTTTCAGGACCAGATAATAGAATATGCATATAATTGACAGCTTAGGATAGAAAACACTCTAAAGTTTCCAAAACTGTAAAAAATATTGTCTGTGAGTATAACAGAACTGATATTGCAGGCGAAAGCCTGAAAAATCCAATCAGGAAGTGACTCTTATTTAGAAACCGCTGCGTTCTTATTGCGTCCCTATTGAGCAGTGAAAGGGATATTAACCAGATTCTTTTTTCTATGGATTCCCTAATGTGTCTAGTGTCACAAGACATAGTTTCAGACTTTTATTTTGAAAAATGAGCGTGAGCGACAACATTGCATCAATGGTCAGCTGGTGGCTCTCAGAGTGATATGTGCGTAATAGACAAATGCGGCCATTGTTTCTCTCACCCCTACTAAGAAGCCAACTGACCCGGTTGATATATTATCGAATAGATATTTGAAAAACACCTTGAGGATTGATTATAAAAAAGGTTTGCCATGTTTTTGTCGATATTATGGATCTAATTTGGAATATTTTTCGGCGTTGTCGTGACCGCAGTTTCCGGTGGATTTGTCAACCAAACGTGAAGAACAAACGGAGGTATTTCAGCTATAAAAATGATCTTTATGGAACAAAATTAACATTTGCTGTCTAACTGGGAGTCTCGTCAGTGAAAACATCCGAAGATCATCAAAGGTAAACGGTTCATTTGATTGCTTTTCTGATTTTCGTGACCAAGTTTCTTGCTGCTAACTGGACATAATGCTATGCTAGGCTATCGATAAACTTATACAAATGCTTGTCTTGCTTTGGCTGTAAAGCATCATTTCAAAATCTGAGATGACAGGGTGATTAACAAAAGGCTAAGCTGTGTTTCACTATATTTCACTTGTGATTTCATGAACATGAATATTTTCTAGTCATTTTTGTCCATTGCGTTATGCTAATTAGTGTCAGTTGATGACAATTCTCCCGGATCCAGGATGGGTAGTTCCAAGAGTTAACACTGCTGTGCAGTCTTTTTCACTACCACATAAGCCATAAGCCCTGTAGGTTATCCATTGTTATGCATAGGGACATTTGGGTGAAATGTATCAATGTCTCGAGTATGGCGCTGGAGGGGATGGCTGCCATTTTACGGGCTCCTGACCAACTGTGCCATTTTGTTAGTTTCTTTTCTGCATTTTTGTAACTCATATTGTACATAATGTTGCTACCGTCTCTTATGACCGAAAAGAGCTTCTGGACATCAGAACAGCGATTATTCACCTCGAACTGGAAAAACATTTTTTCTTTAAAGATTCCGATGTGAAGGATATGCTTTGTCAAGACAAGGCACAAATTCCCATCATCAGCATGAAGACAGAGAAAAGGGGGGAGGAGTGCCTTGTAAGAATTCGCCAATGAGTAAGTAAACCACCACTACCCTCTATATTATTGGCCAACGTGGAATCATTAGAAAATTAGCTAGACGATCTATGATTAAGACTACCCTACCAACGAACATTAAAAACTGTAATATCTTATGTTTCACCGAGGTGTGGCCAAACGTCGACACAGAGCTGGCTGGCTTCTCCGTGCATCAGCAGGACAGAGCAGCTACATCTGGTAAGACGAGGGTCGGGGGTGTGTGTCTATTTGTCAGTAACTGATGGTGCGCGATGTCTAATATTAAAGAAGTGTCGAGGTATTGCTCGCCTGAGGTATAATACCTCATGGTAAACTGTAGACCACACTATCTACCAAGCGAGTTCTCATTTATACTATTCGTAGCCGTCTATTTACCACCACAAACCGATGCTGGCACTAAGACCGCACTCAATGAGCTGTACAAGGCTCATTGTACAAGGCCATAAGCATAAGCTTCTGGAAAATGCACATCCAGAAGCGGTACTCCTAGTGGCCGGGGACTTTAATGCAGGCAAACTTAAGTCTGTTCTACCAGCATGTCAAATGTGCAACCAGAGGAGAAACCAGAGGAGGAAAAAAAGAAACATACAAAGCTCTCCCTCGCCATCCATTTGGCAAATCTGCCAATAATTCTATCCTCCTGATTCCTACTTACAAATAAAAACTAAAGCAGAAAGTACCAGTGACTCGCTCAATACGGAAGTGGTCCGATTACACAGATGCTATGCTACAGGACTGTTTTCCTAGCACAGACTGGAATATGTTCCAGAATTCATCCAATGGAATTGAGGAGTATACCACCTCATTCACTAGCTTCATCAATAAGTGCATCGACGACGTCGTCCCCAGTGACCATACGTACATTTCCGAACCAGAAGCCATGGGTTAAAGGCAAAATCCACACTGCGCTAAAGACTAGAGCTGCCGCTTTCAAGGAGCAAGACACTAATCCGGACGCTTATAAGAAATCCCGCTATGCCCTCAGATGAACTATCAAACAGGCAAAGTGTCAATACAGGACTAAGTTTGAAAAATATTTTACAGACTACAAAAAGGGAGACCCAGCCGCAAGCTAACCAGTGACGAAAGCCTACAAGAAGAGCTAAATGCTTTTATATGCGCTTCGAGGCAAGCAACACTGAAACAAGCATGAGAGCACCAGCTGTTTGAGACAATTGTGTGATCACACTCTCCGTGAGCAAGACCTTATAACAGGTCAATATTCACAAAGCCGTGGGGCCAGATGGATTACCAGGACGTGAACTCAAAGAACGCACGGGCCAACTGGCAAGTGTCTTCACTGCCATTTTCAACTTCTTCCTGACCGAGTCTCTAATACCTACATGTTTCAAACAGACCACCATAGTCCCTGTGCCCAAGAAAGTGAAGGTAACCTGCCTAAATGATTACCGCCCTGTAGCACTCATATCGGTAGCCATGAAATGCTTTGAAAGGTTATGACTCACAACATCATCATGCCGGAAAACATAGACCCACTCCAATTCACATACCACCCTAACAGATCCACAGATGACACAATTTTTTGTCACACTCCACACTGCCCTTTCCCACCTGAACAAAAGGAACACCTATGTGAGAATGCTGTTCATTGACTACAGCTCAGAATTCAACACCAAAGTGCACACAAATCTCATCACTAAGCTAAGGAACCTGAGACTAAACACCTCACTCTGCAACTGGATCCTGGACTTCCTGTCGGGATCCTGGACTTCCTGTAAGGGTAAGCAACAACACACTGGGGCCCCTCAGCGCTGCATGCTCAGTCCCAGTCCCCTCATGTACTCCCTGTTCACCCATGACTACATGGCCAAGCACGACTCCAACACCA